>NC_057813.1:417074913-417674913 GCF_018294505.1 Triticum aestivum | reverse complement strand
CCTAGGGGGTCAGGCGTGCCCTGGGCCCTTGTGGCCACCCCGTAAGGTGGTTGGTGCCCTTCTTTCGCCGCACGAAAGCTAATATCCGGATAGAAATCGCGTTAAAATTTCAGCCCAATCGGAGTTACGGATATCCGAGAATATAAGAAATGGTGAAAGGCCAGAATCTGGTACGCATAAACAGAGAGAGACAAAGAGACAGATCCAATCTCGGAGGGGCTCTCGCCCCTCCCACGCCATGGAGACCATGGACCAGAGGGGAAACCCTTCTCCCATCTAGGGAGAAGGTCAAGGAAGAAGAAGAAGAGGGGGGGGGCTCTCTTCCCCTCTCCTTCGGTGGCGCCGGAACGCCGCTGGGGCCATCATCATCACCGCAATCTACACCAACACCTCTGTCATCTTCACCTACATCGTCATCACCTTCCCCCATCTATATTCAGCGGTCCACTCTCCCGCATCCCATTGTACTCTCTACTTGAACATGGTGCTTTATGCTTCATATTATTATCCAATGATGTGTTGCCGTCCTACGATGTCTAAGTAGATTTCCGTTGTCCTATCGGTAATTGGTGAATTGCTATGATTGGTTTAATTTGCTTGTGGTTATGTTGCTGTCCTTTGGTGCCCATCATATGAGTGCGTGCGTGGATCTCCCCATAGGGTTAGTTGTATGTTGATATGACTATCTATTGGAGGGCAAGAATGACAGAAGCTTCAACCTAGCATAGAAATGGATGCATACGGGATTGAAGGGGACCAATATATCTTAATGCTATGGTTAGGTTTTACCTTAATGAATGTCAGTAGTTGCGGATGCTTGCTAATAGTTCCAATCATAAGTGCATAGAATTCCAACTCAGGGATGACATGCTAGCAGTGGCCTCACCCACATAAAACTTGCTATTGGTCTAGTAAAGTAGTCAATTGTTAGGGACAATTTCACAACTCCTACCACCACTTTTCCACACTCGCTATACTAACTTTATTGCGTATTTATCTAAACAGCCCCTAGTTTATATTTACGTGCTCTTTATATTCTTGCAAACCTATCCAAAAACACCTACAAAGTACTTCTAGTTTCACACTTGTTTTAGGTAAAGCGAACGTTTAGCATGCGTAGAGTTGTATCAGTGGTCGATAGAACTTGAGGGAATATTTGTTCTACCTTTAGCTCCTTGTTGGGTTCGACACTCTTTCTTATCGAAAGAGGCTACAATTGATCCCCTATACTTGTGAGTTATCATACCTCCTTTATTAGGGACAAAATGAACGGGACTTACCCATCTACTATCAGCTATGTGATAAATTATGCCTGCTTCCAGGGGCTTTAATATTTTAGTTCTTACCACTTCTTTCATTTTGGGATTAAATCGTCTTTGATGATCAACAACGGGTTTACCATCAAGTTCCATATTAATCTTGTGTTGAGAGAGAGTGGGACTAATGCCCTTAAGATCATCAAGAGTATATCCAATAACAGCCCAGTGCTTCTTCAGAACTTTCAATAATCTTTCTTCTTCATGTTCTGAAAGGTTAGCACTAATAACAATATGATATATCTTTTTCTCATCAAGATAAGCATATTTCAAAGTGTCTGACAATTGTTTTAATTCAAACACAGGATCACCTTTAGGTGGAGGAGGACCTCCTAGAGTTTCAATAGGCAAATTGTGTTTAATCAGAGGTCGTTGTTCGAAGAAATTTTTATCTAATTCATTTCTTTCATGCATATGCATATCATTTTCATGGTCTAGCAAATATTGTTCTAGTGGATCAATAGGAGGCACAACAATAGAAGCAAGACCAATTATTTCATCCTTACTACACAATTATTTCTTATGATGTTTTCTACTAAACTTAGAAAAATTAAACTCATGAGACTCACCACCAAAACTGACACCGACGATTTGTTTCTTGCAACCTATTTTAGCATTAACGGTGTTCAAGAAAGGTCTACCGAAGATAATGGGACAAAAGTTGTCTTGTGGGGAACCAAGAACTACAAAATCAGTAGGATATTTTATTTTCCCACACAAGAACTCCAAGTAAGTTTACCGATAGACAAAGATGAAAGAGGGGATGCCATCCGGGGCATCCCCAAGATTAGGCTCTTGGTTGTCCTTGAATATTACTTTAGATTGCCTTGGGCATCCCCAAGCTTAGGCTCTTGCCACTCCTTATTCCATAGTTCATCGAATCTTTACCCAAAACTTGAAAAGTTCACAACACAAAACTCAACAGAAAACTCGTAAGCTTTTCTAGTATAACAAAGCAAATCACCACTTAGGTACTGTTGTAAACTCATTCTAAATTTATATTGGTGTAATATCTATTGTATTCCAGCTTTTCCATGGTTCATACCCTCCGATACTACTCATAGATCCATCAAAATAAGCAAACAACACATAGAAAACAGAATCTATCAAAAACATAACAGTCTGTAGTAATCTGGAAACTTTCCATACATCTGTAACTCCACAAATTCTTAAAATTAGGACAATCTAGGCAATTTGTATATCAATCATGTGCAAAAATTCAGATCAAAATCACGTTCCAGTGAATTTTCAAAATTCCGGGACTGAGCGCAAAAGTTTCTGTTTTTGCACAGAATCAAGTCAACTATCATCCACACTATCCCAAAGACTTTACTTGGCACTTTATTGAAACAAAAGCTATAAAACATGATTAATATAGAAGCTTAATCATGTGAACACACAAAAACAGTAGAGGTAAATATTGGGTTGTCTCCCAACAAGCGCTTTTCTTTAATGCCTTTCTAGCTAGGCATGATGATGTCAATGATGCTCACATAAAAGATAAGAATTGAAACATAATGGGAGCATCATGAAGCATATGACTAGCACATTTAAGTCTAACCCACTTCCTATGCACAGGGATTTTGTGAGCAAACAATTTATGGGAGAAAGAATCAACTAGCATAGGAAGGCAAAACAAGCATAACTTCAAGATTTTCAACACATAGAGAGAAAACTTGATATTATTGCAATATGTAAAAGCATATGTTCCCCTCTCATAATAATTTCCAGTAGCATCATGAACGAATTCAAAAATATAACCATCACATAAAGAATTCTTTTCATGATCCACAAGCATAGAATTTTTATTACTCTTCCTTTAAGAAAATTCTTCTCATGAATAGTAGTGGGAGCAAACTCAACAAAATAACTATCATGTGAGGCATAATCCAACTGATAATTAAAATCAAGATGACACGTTTCATGGTTATCATTCTTCTTTATAGCATACATGTCATCACAATAATCATCATAGATAGCAACTTTTTTCTCATAATCAATTGGAACCTCTTCCGAAATAGTGGATTCATCACTAAATAAAGTCATGACCTCTCCAAATCCACTTTCATAATTATCACAATAAGATTCAACGCCCTCCAAAATAGTGGGATCATTACTTCCTAAAGTTGACACTCTCCAAAACCCACTTTCATCAATATAATCATCATAAATAGGAGGCACTCTATCATCATAATATATTTTCTCATCAAAACATGGGGGACTAAAAATATCATATTCATCAAACATAACATCCCCAAGCTTGTAGCTTTGCATATCATTAGCATCATGGATATTCAAAGAATTCATACTAACAACATTGAAATCATGCTCATCATTCAAAGTTTTAGTGCCAAACATTTTATTGACTTCTTCCTCTAACACTTAGGCACAATTTTCATTTCCATCATTCTCACGAAAGACATTAAAAAGATGAAGCATATGAGGCAACCTCAATTCCATTTTTTGTAGTTTTTTTATAAACTAAACTAGTGATAAAACAAGAAACTAAAATATTCAATTGAAAGATCTAAAGATATACCTTCAAGAACTAACCTCCCCGGCAACAGCGCCAGAAAAGAGCTTCATTGACGGGATGTGATTGCCGCTTACCTAGCCTCCCCGGCAACGGCGCCAGAAAAGAGCTTGATGTCTACTACGCAATCTTCTTCTTGTAGACTCGTATTGGTCCTCCAAGTGCAGAGTTTTGTAGGACAATAGCAAATTTCCCTCAAGTGGGTGACCTAAGGTTTATCAACCTGTGGGAGGCATAGGCTGAAGATGGTCTCTCTCAAACAACCCTGCAACAAAATAACAAAGAGTCCCTTGTGTCCACAACACACCCAATACAATGGTAAATTGTATAGGTGCACTAATTCGGCGAAGAGATAGTGATACAAGTGCAATATGGATGGTAGATATAGGTTTTTGTAATCTGAAAATATAAAAACAGCAAGGTAGCAAGTAACAAAAGTGAGCGAAAATGGTATTGCAATGCTTCGAAACAAGGCTTAGGGTTCATACTTTCACTAGTGCAAGTTCTCTCAACAATGATAACATAACTGAATCAGATAACAATCTCTCAACGTGCAACAAAGAGTCACTCCAAAGTCACCAATAGCGGAGAATAAACAAAGAGATTATTGTACGGTACGAAACCACCTCAAAGTTATTCTTTTTGATCGATCTATTGGGCTATTCCTATAAGTGCCACAAACAACCCTAGAGTTCGTACTAAAATAACACCTTAAGACACACATCAACCAAAACCCTAATGTCGCATACATACTCCAATATCACCACAAGTATCCGCGGGTTTGATTATACGATATGCATCACACAATCTCAGATTCATCTATTCAAACCAGCACAAAGAACTTCAAAGAGTGCCCCAAAGTTTCTACGGGAGATTCAAGAGGAAAACATGTGCCAACCCCTATGTGTAGGTTCACAAGGTTACATAACCCGCAAGTTGATCACCAAAATATACATCAGGTGGATCACGTGAATTTCCCACTGTCACCATAGATAAGCACATGCAAGACATACATCAAGTGTCCTCAAATCCTTAAAGACTCAATACGATAAGATAACTTCAAAGGGAAAACTCAATCCATTACAAGAAGGTAGAGGGGGAGAGACATCATAAGATCCAACTATAATAGCAAAGCTCGCGGTACATCAAGATCGTGGCAAATCAAGAACATGAGAGAGAGAGAGAGGGGAGAGAGAGAGAGAGAGAGAGAGAGATCAAACACGTAGCTACTGGTACATACCCTCAGCTAGACCTGGCCATGGGCAGCCCGACCCGGACAGCCCGACCCAACCCGACCCGACCCGACCCGGCCCAAAAATCCTGGGCTGGGCTGAGCTCGAACATGCCATCGGGACGGGCTCGGGCCTGAAAATCAAGCCCGACGGGCAGATCGGGCCGGGCTCGGGCCTGTGAAGAATGGATTTTTAGCCGTGGTCGGGCCGAACCAAGCGGGCCGTGTTGGGATTTTCTAGGTTCGGGCCGGGCTCGGGCCCGATTTAGTAGGCCCGATGGTCGGACCGTGCCGGGCTTGGGCCTGGGTTTTCAGCACCGGGCTTTTTTTGGCCCGTCCCGGCCCGAGATATGGCCAGGTATACCCTCAGCCCCGAGGGTCAACTACTCCCTCCTTGTCATGGAGAGCGCCGGGATGATGAAGATGGCCACCGATGATGATTTCCCCCTTCGGCAAGGTGCCGGAACAGGGTCCTAAGTGGTTTTTCATGGCTACAGAGGCTTGCGCCGGCGGAACTCCCGATCTAGGTTTATTTCTGGGGGTTTCTATATTTATAGGAATCTTTGGCATCAAGAACAAGTCAGGGGGTCCATGAGTCAACGACAAGATAGGAGGGCACGCCCTAGGGGGGGCGCCCTCCACCCTTCTGGCTGACTCAGGACTCTTCTGGCCCAACTATTTTGCTTCGGGGGCTTCTCATGGTCCATAAAAAATCATCGTAAATTTTCAGCTCGTTTAGACTCCGTTTGATATTCATTTTCTGTAAAACTCAAAAACAACAAAAAAACAAAAACTGGCACTGGGCTCTACGTTAATAGGTTAGTCCCAAAAATTATATAAAATAGCATATAAATGCATATAAAACAAGTGCGCTTCACTTTGTAGTAGCAAGTGACAATATTTTTCAGCATGTAGTAATAATTTTTCCTTACCAATTTCCACTTACCAAGAGTGCTTCACTTCCCGGCAACGGCGCCAGAAAAGAGCGTTGATGACCCACAAGTATAGGGGATCAATTGTAGTCCTTTCAATAAGTAAGAGTGTGAAATCCAATGAGGAGCAAAAGGAAATGACAAGTGGTTTTCAGCAAGGTATTCTCTGCAAGCACTAAAATTATAAGTATTGAGTAGTTTGATAGCAAGATAATTTGTAACAAGCAAGTAACGGTGATGGTAACAAAAGTGCAGCAAGGTAGCCCAATCCTTTTGAGGCAAAGGACAAACCAAAACGGTCTCTTATAATAAGCAAATCGTTCTTGAGGGTACATGGGAATTTCATCTAGTCATTTTCATCATGTTGATTCGATTCATGTTCGCTACTTTGATAATTTGATATGTGGGTGGAGCGGTGCTTAGGTACTGTTCTTACTTGAACAAACCTCCTACTTATGATTAACCCCCTCGCAAGCATCCGCAACTACAAGAAAAGTATTAAGATAAAATCTAACCATAGCATTAAACTTTTGGATCCAAATCAGCCTCTTACGAAGAAGCGCATAAACTAGGGTTTAAGCTTCTGTCACTCTCGCAACCCATCATCTAATAACTACTCCACAATGCTTTCCCTTAGGCCCTAATAAGGTGAAGTGCCATGTAGTCGATGTTCACATGACACCACTAAGGGAATCACAACATACATATCATCAAAATATCGAGCACATATCAAGTTCACATGATTACATGCAATCCATGACCTCAAGAACAAAAGTAACTACTCACAAATGATAATCATGCTCAAGATCAGAGGGGTATTAAATAGCATAATGGATCTGAACATATAATCTTCCACCAAATAAACCATATAGTAATCAACTACAAAGATGTAATCAACACTACTAGTCACCCGCAAGCACCAATCTAAGGTTCAGGTACAAAGATTGAACACAATAGATGAACCAGGGTATGAGAGGAGATGGTGCTCTTGAAGATGTTGATTGAGATTGCCCTCCCCAAGATGGGAGAGTTGTTGGTGATGACGATGATGATGATTTTCCCCTCCGGGAGGGAAGTTCCCCCGATGGAATCGCTCCGCTGGAGGGCAAAAGTGCCCATGCCCAAGTTCCGCCTCGGGACGGCGGCGATTCGTCCCGAAAGTCTTCCCCTTATTTTTTTCCAGGTCAAATGACTTAGATACCAGAAGATGGGCACCGGAGGTGGGCCGAGGAGAGCACAACCCAGTAGGGCGCGCCTGGGGGCCCTGGCGCGCCCAGGTGGGTTGTGCCCACCTGGTGGGCCCCTCTCTTAGTTTTTTGCTCCAATAATCCTTAAATATTCCATAAAAAATATCTGTGAAGTTTCAACTTATTTGGACTTGTGCAGAATAGGTAGCTCTGACGTGCTTTTTAGGTCCAGAATTTTCCAACTGCCATTATTCTCCCTCTTTGTGTAAACCTTGCATATTATGAGAGAAAAAGCATTAGAATTACTCCCAAAAGCATTATTATGTATAGAAACATTATAAATAACAGTAGGAAAACATGATGCAAAATGGACATATCACACACGCAAAGTAGAGTTCTTTTAACACACGTGAGGGGTGATGAAAGACACCAAAGTAGACCTGGGCATGGGCAGCCCGGCCCGCTCGGCCTGACTCGACCCGGCCCGGCCCGACCTTGTTCACGGGCTGGGCTCGGGCCTAGATTTCAAGCCCGGTCGGCCCGACCCGGCCCGACCCGACCTTGTCCACGGGCTGGGCTCGGGCCTAGATTTCAAGCCCGACGGCCAGGCCGGGCCGGGCCCGGACCCGTCATATTCATGTGTTAACGAAGAGGCTCAAGGTCTGGCGAGCTTTTAGCATGATGGCCGGGCTCCCTTGATCGGGTACTTGAAGCTCGCTTCGAGGAAGCAGTGCCATTTGGTTCTTCCGTTTTAGGCCCAACGGCCAGGCCGGGCCGGGCTCGGGCCTTGGTCTTTTGCATCGGGCTTTGGTAGGCCCTGCTCGAAGCCTGGCCCGGCCCGATAGATGGCCAGGTATACATCAAAGATTTATTATATATAACAATTAGGTACATACCTCCATACAACTGGATCCACACTAAAATAAAAATTACAGTCTAATCCTTAAGTTAAGCAAGACCATTGTTGAGGAATTCGTTAACTGGTATCTCCTTGATTTGGATGGCGAATAGGGGATTAATAGGCTAATCGGCAAGTTGATTGGCCATTTAATCAATTAATCGGTTGATTTACCAGTTTATCGACTACTCACTGACCCTATGAGTAGGGATTAATCAACAAGTTAACTATTTAATCGGATGAATTCTTGAACAGGGAGTAAGACAAACCCGAAGGAGCAAAAGCAGTTGCAATCGGGGTCCAAATCCACCTCCAATCAAAATTAACCTCGCCTGAGTCAGGAACGAAATCATTTTCCCAATGAGATTGTCATCGATGAGCATCGTGGGCTTCTCATAGAAGTAGAGGTGCCTCCCATTAGGCTCTGTGGATAAGAGGAAGAAAGATGGATTACCTTTCAGCCCAAAAAACAACGACAAGAGCACGAGAGAAGGCCACCCTTCGACCACCATAGTGGGAAAGTGTTGTTCCCGGAGAAGACCGCCTTCGGCCTGTGGGATGGGTGTCATAGCTTTTCCAAGACGACCAATGTTGATTATCTCCATTCCCACCTTCAGTATCCAGAGCTCTAAGCATCGACCACCTCGTTGTCATCGCCATGATGGACTGCAAAGTAGGATATGCAAGTGAGATCCTCCTCTAAATCAGGGCCACCAAGCTTATTTTCCGGTGACATCGAAGTAGATCCCAACAGCAATAACAAGCACCTCCCTACCGCCACCTTGAATACCAACTCTAGTAGCCTCTTCACGTGGCTCGCAAGCGTCAGCAACCATGTCCCCACTGCCATTCGGCCAGTCTCCGACGTATGGCCAAAATCACCTAAGGAAACTATAAAGCTACTGATATCTTTTTTAAAGAAGGATAACCCCCGGCCTCCATCTAAATTACATTTTTCAATAAAGTCTGACAAAATAAATACATGGATCAACCGAAATATACCTTCCTGTCAATCTATGTCGCAACACCTACTAGCTTGATGATGTGCCCTGACCATGCACCAATGCACACCATCTAATCTGGTGGCCACATCAAATCACCCCATGGCAAGCCAAGAGCACCATCCGGTCTAGCAGAACCACAATGTGCACCGCATGCGCATGCTCTAAAATCGGATGTCGCCATCTTCCGTCGCCCCAACGCCAGGAGAGATTAACACGTTAACCTTGCCAGACCCAATTGTTGTCGACGCCACCTCGATTCCAGACAGCGCCATCGCCCCACGCTCATACGTCAAGACACATTTCTCATAGAGACTCTGCTGTACCTTGCCGCTGAGACCTGCCGTCCTCGTCGCGATAGATGTCATGCCGCTCCATCTCTTGATGACTCCAACATACAACTGCTCCAAAACGATGCCCTCAAGAGGGATAATGGCATCAAAAGTGATGTCTTCATCCGATGTGGGAGCCCCAGGTCAAGGCTTTCCCCTCGTAACATCCCAAGCAAGGAGAAGATGAATACAGTGATGATGCCTTCAACAAGGTAACAACAAATAGACACAGCCATCATCCACCATGACCGAGTCGGAGCTCAATTTTCACCGAAAGCCAATTCTCCTCAACTCGCAGCCGGCTGGGGCCCCCAAGTCGCATAAATTGGCTCCACGCAACAATCATGCTAGTATGCCACCACAAGTGGTAGGCATGGGATCCTAAGATCCGCCACACCGAACACTAGCATGCCGACCACCACCAGAAGGAGGAGTTTGCCACCGCCAAGTTCACGATTGCTGCCCCGGTGCCCTCGTGCAGCATGCAAGCCACACAACCAAACATACCAGTGGACCTAGATCGAGCTCACCCGTTGGCGCACCGGCAGTGACCAACAACCTTGCAACCACGGCGGTGTGCCGCCGCCGACCCACTGCACCACCACTGGAGAAGAAGAGTTGGCACCGCCTCCCCACTCCGGATCTGAGCTGTAAAGATCCAGCCGTCGCTGCGCCGCTGATGCTTTGTGGTGGCTTGGCGATAGCCAGATCGGAAGAAAGGAGTTAAGGCCAGTGGAAGATTGAGTCATTCATCGCGTGGACTCGTGGCAGGAAAGATTGGTTTAATAAGGCGGGCAAATATATTCTTAGTATATCCTCCTTGGCCAATCTGGCGGATATTCGCTATTAGCTTATACTTGTTCCTGGAAGGCGCCCATGCAGAATTTGACAATTCCAATCCAGATTCCCCAGGCAAGGGGAGGCGGACAACATAAGTACCACATGGTCAAGTGGCGGGATATTTGCATGCCCAAAGACCAAGGTGGTCTGGGCATCACCTCATCTCGGAGGATGAATGCTTGCGTGATAACCAAGTTGATTTGCCGGATTGTCCATGGAGACGGAGGACTATGGCTTGATCTTATCAACGCCAAAAACTTGAGGGGCCAGTCCTTTGCCGTGTGCTCACCATCTAGAGGTTCCCAGTTTTGGCAGGCAATCCAATCGCTCAAAGATTTCTTCCATCTGGGAGCTCATCTGACTGTGGGTAGGGGCATTGACACTCTTCTGGCTGGATTGCTGGTCGGGCAATGTACCTCTTCGGGCATAGTTCCCTCTATGTTTCACCATTACAGAGATCCCGAATCTCTTGGTGGTGCATGCCATAGAGGAGGGTGGAGTGCATATTTTGTTCCATTGCTCCTTGGGCCTGGAAGAAACCGCCTAGTGGAACGCCTTGCAGTCCTGTATTGCAAGCACCAACATCTCTGAGGAGTCAGATAACACAAGATGGTTGGTTGATCCGTCCGATGCATTCTCGATGAAATCTATGTATGAGCATTTGGGGATGGCCAGAATCTGGTCGAGATGTTGGAATTTGGAAAACTAGACTTCCTCCTCGAATCAAAGTGTTCTTTCTCATTAGGGGCCGACTCCCTTCCAGGGACAAAATGCTAAAAAGAAACATTCTAGGTGACGGTTTTTGTCCATTTGTGGTGTCCACGAGGACCTCAGCCACATCTTTTTCTATTGTGTGTCTGCACAATTACTTTGGGGCTGCCCGAGGAAAGTGTGGGGCAATGGTTGGAGCCCTACCAATTTTCCGGACTTTTATGCGAATATTGCTAGTTTTTTAGGGCAGTCCTGCAGATTGTTGTGGATTAACTTTGGGGACATCGCTTGGACCTTGTGGTGCACTAGAAGCAAGATGTTCATTAAGCATAGCTTTCTTGTGCGAACCCCTTATGCGATTTATAAATTGTGTGGTTTCATACAGCTATTGAAACCTCTCATCAAGCGGCATGACAGGGTGGCCGTTGGCAAGTTAACAAGGAAGCACAAGGAGTTGGCGGCCACGCTCATGATGATCACCTACCCCTCCTGAGAACAAAATTTTATTTCCCGTGCTTGTTGTTATTGTTGCTGAAAGGATCGAGAAGAGGTGTCTAGAGGGGGGTGAATAGACTCTCAACCAAGAAAAGTAGCAATTTTTAAGTTCTTCAAGTTGAGGTGGAGTTTAAGCACAAGTTTAAAACATTCACAATACATATCAAGCAAGCATGACAAGAGCATATGAGAAGTGGGAAGTAAAGCATGCAAATTGCAAGAATGTAAAGGTATGGGATTGGAGAGTGCAAACACAATTGGAGACATGAAGATTTTTGCCGTGGTTCCGATAAGTGGTGCTATCATACATCCACGTTAATGGAGACTTCAATCCATGAAGGGTAACGACTGCGTGAGTCGACGGAGGGCTCCACTCACGAAGGGTCCACAAAGAAGCAACCTTGTCTATCCCACCATGGCCATCGCCCACGAAGGACTTGCCTCACTAGGGTAGATCTTCACGAAGTAGGCGATCTCCTTGCCCATACAAACTCCTTGGTTCAACTCCACAATCTTGACGGAGGCTCCCAAGTGACGCCTAACCAATCTAGGAGACACCACTCTCCAAAAGGTAATAGATGGTGTGTTGATGATGAACTCCTTGCTCTTGTGCTTCAAATGATAGTTTCCCCAACACTCAACTCTCTCTCATAGGATTGGATTTTGTGGAAAGATTATTTGAGTGGAAGCAACTTGGGGAAGGTTAGAGATCAAGATTTATGTAGTTGGAATGGAATATCTTGACCTCAACACATGAGTAGGTGGTTCTCTCTCAGAAAATGAATGCTGGAAGTGTAGGCACGTTGTGATGGCTTTCTCCACGAATGAAGAGAGGGTGGAGGGGTATATATAGCCTCCACAGAAAATCTTATCGTTACACACAATTTACCAAACTCGGTGACGCCGAATCAGAAAACTCGGTCAGACTTATTTAGTTCATAATGTGACCGTTAGGCATTTCGGTGGGACCGATATGATCAACTCGGTAGGACCGATGTGCTAGGGTTAGAGTAAAACCTCATCTCAGTTTGACCGATTACACAAACTCGATGGGACCGACTTTGGTAATAAGCAAAACAGAGAGTTGGTCAAGCAAACTCGGTGGGACTGATTGCATATCTCTGTGAGAAAGAAATTATTGCAATAAGCAACAGAGAGTTTGCAAGCCCATCTCGGTGAGACTGAGATCCTATCGGTGAGATCGAATTGATTAGGGTTTCTGGCAGTGGCTATGTCAAATGAAATTGATGGCACCAGATAGATCAAATCGGTGGGGCCGAGTTTGACTTTTGGTTCAGGACGTATGTGGATATGAGAAAGTGGTTGAGGGTTTTGGGGGCATATCACTAAGCACTTTGAGCAAGCAAGCCATTAAGCAACACCTCATCCCCTTTTAATAGTATTGGCTTTCCTATGGACTCAATGTGATCTTGGATCATTGAAATAGAAAATGCAGAGTCCTGAGCTTTGAGCTTGAGCCAATCCTTTGTCCTTAGCATCTTGAAGGGGTTCCACATCCTCTTGTCCATGCCACTCCACTGTTGGACTTATCTGAAATATACTAGATAAAAGTATTAGTCCAACAAGAGATATGTTGACATTAATTACCAAAATCACCCTGGGAGCACTTGTGCTTTCAATCTCCCCCTTTTTGGTAATTGATGACAACATACATCAAAGCTTTAGATAAAGATATAGAGAAAGGCAGGTAAAGCTTTGGAAGGACATGTAACATGAATAGGCTCCCCCTACATGTATGCAATCATATAAATATGGAACATAAGAACATGTGAGTGCATACAATAAGTTACATGTATCTTGGCTATATGCATCAGAGCAAATGGTGTGAATATAGGAAATGTACCTTCATGCTCATGAGTCCTTCTTGCAAACAATATGTACATCGTCAAGAGATCCTCATGCACATGAGGGTGATGCATATACTTACCTTGTGGTCTTGAGCTAGCCTTGGAAGAGATGAACCTTAGTAAACAAGGTTAGACAACACAGATACGTCTACTAAATAGAGCAAGAGCAGCAAACCACAAGTGTACCAAGATTGGGATGACATGTAGAGAGTGAGTACTAGGTACTATATTTGAGTGTAGACATGTACCCAAAGGTAAAGATATGCAATGAATTCGAAGATTTCCTTCCCTTAGATGTCTTGCTCCCCTGAATCTTATATGGGATACTGGGAGAAGATAAGGAATAGAAAATCAGAGAAAAGCAAACACACAAACAACATGAACATGTCTTTCCCCTCTAAAGACATGTGACTTCTCTCCTCTTTGAATATAAGGATTATTTATCTCGCTTTCCCCCTTTTGATATGATTAAGCTTTGATGTGAGCTCTCTCTCCCCCTTTGACATCAATTTCCAAGAAGGGGTCTTCTGGAGTGTGAGTCAAAATAGGTTTGGTCCTTGAGTCACATAGCAAAGTAGCATGGAAAAATAAGGTGCTGGTAGAGGATAAGAATCATTGAGTGGAGCTGGAACAAAATGTGTAGGATGCAAATGACAAAGTGTCTCCTCAGCATTTGAAATCAGTAACACCGAGTTGTTGTCTTCGGTGGCACCGAGGTGATTCGGTTTGACCGAAAGAGGCAAACCGGTGTGTCCGAGTTCATTACAGAGATAAAGCACTTGTCACCTCAGCTCACTAAGCAAATAAGATCTCACAAGGATTTGTAGGGAATTAACTAAAGGATCTGCAATGAATATGATGCAGGGAATGCAGAACAAAAATTAAAGAGAAAAGAGATCTAGATGAATTGAGAAGGGAAACAAATATGCAAGAGACAAATGCAAGAACAAGGAGAAACACCAGAGAACTTTATCTAGAATTGGTCGGCGACAAAGTCACCCATGTTAGAGTATATTGACTTAGGAGTCAAGTGAAGACACTTGATCATAGGTCATGCTCATCGTTTAAGCTCAAAATGGGGTTGCCATTTTTCATTTAAGCATTTTGATGTATTCACATCTTGTTGAGCTGCTTTGACCCATGACTAGGGGTAAAGCTTCTCTAAGATGGAATAACATACCTTGGGTGGTGGTGTTGATCTTGATCATGTAGTTGAACTTGTGTGGGATGCTCAAGGTTGATGTAGTTCATTGGGAGCACCACTTGTAATTGGAGTTCATCTACCTACAGGAGTTAGTTTTGTAAGGAGAAGCACTTGTGTATCCAAAGTGTCAATCGTGAAATATGATACCAAAAGAAATTTGATATATATAAATTGTCAAAGGATATGTTTGAAGGGTTTCATGCTTCCTTGTCTTCAACCACCGTATTGTAGAGACTTGGTGATGTAGAGATTGCTCAAGATGTGAGTGAGTTGCAATATCATAGATTTAGATTAGTCCAAGTACTTACAAGGGTTAGATAACATGCAAGGGTGCAAATATATCCAAGACATATGATTATCATCATAAGAGAAATAGCAAGGATTAGTCAAAGGCTCATGCCTTGCATGTATCCAGATGGAGTTCCTATTCCAAGTTTGAAGCATCAGTGATGTTCAATTCTCCTCTCAACCGGCAAAATACTTTCTCATCAAGCGGTTTGGTGAATATATCCGCCAATTGCTTATCGGTACGAACATGCTTAAGGTCAATGTCTCCTTTAGCAACATGATCTCGAATGAAATGATGACGAACCTCAATATGCTTAGTTCAAGAATGTTGCACGGGATTGTGAGCAATCTTAATAGCACTTTCATTGTCACAAAGCAATAGAACATGTTTCACATATATCCCATAATCTTTAAGAGTTTGGGTCATCCAAAGAAACTGAGCACAACATGAACCGGCGGCAATGTATTCCGCTTCGGCGGTGGATAAGGATACCGACTTTTGTTTCTTGGAGGACCAAGACACAAGAGATCTTCCAAGAAATTGACAAGTACCCGAAGTGGACTTTCTATCGACCTTGTCTCCGGCATAGTCTGAATCGGAGTAGCCAACAAGATCAAACAAAGACCTCTTTGGATACCAAATGCCAAAATTTGGTGTATGTATTAAGTATCTCACTATCCTTTTCACAGCCTTAAGATGACGTTCTTTAGGGGCCGCTTGATATCGTGCACACATGCACACACTTAGCATAATATCGGGATGGGAGGCACATAGATATAAAAATGAACCAATCATAGAGCGGTAAACCTTTTGATCAACAGGTTTACATCTTTAGTCAAGTCAAGATGTCCACTAGTAGGCATGGGTGTATTCATACCTTTGCATTCTTGCATATTGAACTTCTTGAATAAGTCCTTGGTGTACTTTGTTTGAGTGACAAAGGTACCTTCCTTAGTTTGCTTGATTTCCAAACCAAGAAAGAATTTGAGTTCACTCATCATGGACATCTCAAAATTCTCCGACATTAGCTTTCCAAACTTCTCACTAAAATGAGGCTTAGTTGAACCAAATATAATACATAAATTTGGCACACAAATAATTCTCCATTAACCCTTTTAGTGAAGAGAGTAGAATCAATTTTTCCGATCTCAAAGCCTTTTTCAATAAGGAACTTGGTCAAGCATTTATACCACGCTCTAGGAGCTTGTTTGAGACCATAAAGAGCTTTGTGAAGTTTGTACACATGATCGGGTTTCTTAGGATTAATAAAGCCGAGAGGTTGTTTAACATAAACTTCCTCCTCAATTTCACCAATTAGAAAAGCACTTTTAATGTCCATTTGGTACAAGGTGATATCATGGTGATTAGCATAGGCAAGTAATATGCGAATGGACTCAAGTCTAGCAACGGGGGCATATGTCTCACCATAGTCCATACCTTCGACTTGAGTGTAGCCTTGGGCGACGAGACATGCTTTGTTGCGAACTACTTGTCCATCTTCATCTTGCTTGTTGTGAAACACCCATTTGGTACCGATGATGTTGTGGTTGTTGTCGGGTGTAGCGACCAGACCTCAAACACTCTGATCTCTGTGCTTTAGTGTCATCCCTGGATCAGTAATGCTGACACGCACAGTACTTGAAGGATTTATAACAGAGTAGCAATCACACACTTATTACATCGAATGTCTCAAAAGAGAACTTATTACAATAAATATGGCTTAAGGACATGTAATAATGTTAACAGCGAAAGGCTTGGAAGATAAGTGAGTCCATCAACTCCATCGGCATCACTGAGTATAGAACCACGACCTAGGGCACCTTACTCGTCGTCTGAAAACTCTGCAACATGAACGTTGCAGCCCCAAAACGGGTCAGCACATGTAATATGCTGGCAATGTAACACATAGAGAGCAATGAACAGAATAATGCTATACTACATGCATATATGGCTGGTGAAGAGCTCTATGGTTACAGTTTTGCATAAAGCCAATTTTTCCCTACTGCAAAGGAATAAATTTTATTTAACTATCATGGTGGTTGTTAAACATTGAGAAGATAGACATCCTCTCAATCCCAATTAAGCATCATCATTAAACCCGACATAATTAATTAAAGTAACATGACGAGATTCACATGATAATCCAGGTACTAGATACTCAAGAAGTCCATAACCGGAGACACGGCTAACCATGATTAATTTATACACTCTACAGAGGTTTGCGCACTTTTCCCCACAAGACTCGATCTCCTCTGTTGGAATTCTCGCACTACATGGTGTTTGAGAAACGGATGACTGAGACGTAGTCTTTCAGAAGCGCTTGCACCTTATGATCGGGTAAACAGTACCAACCTACATCCCCTACATCTGCTAGTCTACCACTGTAAGAGTTCGCACGACTTAGTCAACTATGCTAGAGCCCATAGTAGCTTGTGGATGCACACGGAAGTTTCTAGCATGAATAATCTCATGATCCCTTTGAGCCTGGGTGGCGGTCCATAAAGAAAACAGGCAATCGCTGGAATACCCAGGTGCCTCAATCCACCCAGATGTGTGTTTAAGTTGACACCTTAAATAAACCATTAATTTATCAATCTCACATATGTCATGGATACAATCACCAAATCCACATCAACTAGCATAGCATGAAATAATAAGCAAACATAGAAGTAACTCCCAAGGGTTTGATAATAAAATAGGTAATAGGTACTACCTCATCTACTTCCCAAAACCCATATATTAATCAGATCCTAATCATGCAATTGTTTGAGGATTGATCTAATGCAATAAAACGGGGTAGTAAAGAGGTATGATCAAAGTGTTACTTGCCTTGCTGATGATCCGTGAAACCTAGAGATTCAAAGTAGCAAGCGGCGCACTCCGGGTACTCTATCGCAAACAAACAAGCATTCAATAAGTACTCATCTAATGCACGGGTAAAACTCAAATAAGAGATCTAACCAGAAAGTTCAACTTAAGAACTCTGGTTTGCAAAAAGAATCAAATCGAACGAAGCAACGAAAGTCAAACGACGAAAGAAACAAGCTTCGTTTACTAATCTGGATCTAAGTCAAATCTTTGCAGAAGCAAAATCTTGTTTGAGTAGGTTAAACAGAAAGACGGTTTCGAGATGAAACTCTAGGTGCTTGAATCGCCTTATTCTGATAAACGAGCAAAAAGTTATACTAGAACGAAAATCGGATCAAAAATCACGATCTCGAATAACCGCGGAAAAATCCGAGAAAAAGAAAACTGACGAACAGATTAACGAATGAACATTCGTTAACTGAAACTAAACGGCAAAAGCGTCCGTTAAAACGAATCGAACGGGCGAACGCTCGCTATATAAATAAGCCAGAAAAAACCAATCTATTCAAAAAAACGAAAACTAGGGTTTCCAAAAAAACGGATCGGTTTTCTTTACAAAAACTGGGGCGGCTACCTCGGCTCAGCTCCGGTGGGGTTCCGGTGCGGCGGTGGGACGGCGTGGGGTGGCGGGGTTGCGGCAGCGGCGGCAGACGGCGGCAGCTCCTGGCGGCGCGAGGCGGCGGTGGCTGCTGCGGCTACTGCTGCAGTGGGGCGGGTCGGGTGGCGGGGTGGGGATGGCCGGCGACGGTATTTAAAGAGGGAGGGTGGCGGCTTGGGGGAGGGGGCAAGGCGGTGGCGGCGCGGAGGTGGAGTCCGGCTCGGACTTGGAGTCCGGGTCGGCAGCGGCGCGGCGCGGGGAAGGCGGCGGCGGCTCGGGCCGGCCTGGCCTGGCTGGGCCTTCGGCCCAGTCGGGCGCGGGAGATTTTTTTTAAATATTTGCCAAACAGAAAATAAATTCTAGAAAAATAAATAAAAATCTAAAAATGCCAAAACAAATTTTCACCGTCTAAATAAAATATTTAGAACGAGATGAACATTTTCTTGGCTCTAAAATGTAGTTTTGAAAACGTGCAATTTGTCCTAAATACAAATAAATAGCAAAAACTCCAAAATAAAACTTATTGATTTTTTATTAAATCCTCAATATTTCTTTATTTTTGGGAAAGTCATTTTATTCCCTCTCTCATATTTTTATAATAGAAATAATTGAAGATAAAATAAATAAAAGCAAATGCTCCTATTTTCCAAAATTTGAGAAAACTCAAATATGAAAATAACGAAATCCCCAACTCTCTCCGAGGGTCCTTGAGTTGCGTAGAATTTCTAGGATCAAACCAAGAGCAAATAAAATATGATATGCAATGATGATCTAGTGTCTAACATTCCAAATTGAAAATTTGGGATGTTACAAACCTACCCCCTTAAGGTGAATCTTGCCCTCTAGATTCGGTTGGCTAGAAAATAGGTGAAGGTGGTCCTTCAGCAGATCTTCCTATCGCTCCCAGGTGGCTTCATCGTCGGTGTGGTGGCTCCATTGAACTTTGCAAAACTTGATGACCTTGCTGCAGGTGACTCGGCTGGCATACTCAAGAATCTTGACTGGTTTCTCCTCATAGGTCAAATCACTGTCCAACTGAATTGCTTCCAGTGGTACTGTATCTCTCAACGGTATATCAGCCATCTCTGCATGACACTTCTTCAACTGGGAAACATGGAATACATCGTGAACTCCTGACAATCCTTCGGGCAATTCCAATTTGTAGGCTACTTCTCCCATACGCTCCAAAACTTTGTATGGTCCCACAAAACGTGGCGCTAACTTTCCCTTAACTCCAAAGCGCTTAACTCCTCGAAGTGGAGATACTCGAAGATAAACTCTATCTCCGACTTCGTAAACTGTCTCCTTGCATTTAGAATCTGCATAGCTCTTTTGCCTGGACTGGGCTACCTTGAGCCTATCGCGAATCAACTTCACCTTCTATTCAGACTCCTTAATCAAATCTGGTCCAAACAACTGGCGGTCTCTAACTTCATCCCACGACAACGGGGTTCTACACCTCCTTCCGTACAAGGCTTCGAAAGGGGCCATCTTCAAACTGGATTGATAACTGTTGTTATAAGAGAACTCTGCATATGGCAAATTGTTGTCCCAACTAGATCCATAATCTAGCGCACAAGCTCTCAGCATATCCTCTAGAATCCGATTGACTCTCTCGGTCTGTCCATCTGTCTGGGGATGAAAGGCAGTACTGAACTCTAGCCTGGTACCCAAGGTTTTGTGCAACTGATTCCAGAACTTTGAGGTAAACTGGGTTCCTCTATCTGATACAATACTCCTCGAAACTCCATGCAGACATACGATCCTGGTCATGTATATCTTAGCCAACTTAGCACTAGTGTAAGTGGTCTTCACGGGGATGAAATGAGCTACCTTTGTCAAACGACTACAACCCAAATCCAGTCATAGCCTTAACAAGTCCTGGGCAATCCCGTGATAAAACCCATGCCTAGCTTATCCCACTTCCATTCGGGTATTGGCAATGGTTGTAATAATCCTGCTGGCTTCTGATGCTCTGCCTTCACTCTCTGACATACATCACAAACCGCTACATACTCCGCAATATCCTTCTTCATTCTGGTCCACCAGAAGGTATCCTTCAAATCCAAATACATCTTGGTATTTCCTAGGTGAATCGAATATGGTGAATCATGGGCCTCCTACAGAATCAACTTCCTGATCTATGGGTCATTAGGCACATAAACACGGTCTTCAAACCATAGGGTATCATGCTCATCCTCACAAAATCATTTAGCTTTTCCTTTGTTCATCTTCTCCTTTATAGAGGCAATCTTGTTGTCAGTCTTCTGAGCTTCTCTGATCTTATCCATCAAAGTAGACTGAATCTCCAATGCCGCTACATAGCCTCTCGACACTATCTCCAAACATAGCTCACGAAGGTCCTCGGCTAACTCCTTCGGTAAATCTCCGGTCATTAGTGTGTTGACATGGCTCTTGCGGCTCAACGCATCAGCTACTACGTTAGCCTTTCCGGGACGATAATGCAATGTCATATCATAATCCTTGATGAGCTCCAACCATCTCCTTTGCCTGAGATTTAGCTCCTTCTGCGTGAAAATATACTTCTAACTTTTGTGATCCGTGTACACCTCACAATGGTTTCCAATGAGAAAATGTCTCCAAGTCTTCAATGCATGCACTATGGCTGCTAACTCCAGATCATGTGTGGCATAATTCAACTCATGGGGCTTAAGCTATCGTGAGGCATACGAAACAACTCTTCCTTCCTGCATAAGCACGGCTCCAAGTCCTCGACGAGAAGCATCGCAGTAAACTTCATAATCCTTGCGCTGATCTGGCAGAATCAACACTGGTGATGTAACCAAACGTTTCTTCAACTCCTGAAAACTGGCCTCACATTCCTCAGTCCATTTGAACTTGGTATCCTTCTTCAACAACTCCGTCATGCGCTTCGCAATTTTTGAGAAATTCTCAATGAATCTCCGGTAGTATCTTGCAAGTCTAAGAAAACTCCGGATCTCTCCAACTGTTGTTGGGGCTACCCAATTTGTCACAGTGACAACCTTGGTGGGGTCTACTGCTATTCACTACTAGGGAAAAGCCTATACACAGAATCTTATCAGCAGCGCGCTTTAAAATAAGGCGCTGCTGCTAATTAGCAATAGCGTGCTCAAGAGTAACTCGCTGCTGAAATAAATATAGCAGTAGCGCGCTCGCTCAAAGACGCGCTACTGCTATAATTCCCATGAGGCTAGTTATAGTAGCAACGCGTTATAACGATGGGCGCTACTGCTACGTAGCATAGTAGCAGCGCGTTTCGCCGATAAGCGCTACTGCTAAGTTTACTACAAAAATTTAGTCCCACCTCGCTCCGTGAAGAGAGTTTCTACCACCTTAAATATGTTAATTCTCAAACTTTGACAAGCAATTGGTCTTCATTGAACTCTATGTGTAGAATTTGTGGCTGCAATATGAGTCTTCACCTGTTCCTAAACCGGTGAGGACTCATATTGACAAATCAGATTGTACACAAAAAGATCGTTGATGATTAATGTATTTTTGATACATTGAACAAAGTCTACTTTTACATGCTGACACATAGCAGTAGCGCTTCTTTGTGAAAGGCGTTGCCGCTAGGTAGCTTAGTAGTAGCGTCTTTCTCTATGGCGCGCTACTGCTAAGCCATTCCATCTCCCACCCCCCATCTCCTCTATCCGATCCACTCAGAGTCACACACTCACTGGATCCCCTGTCAATCCCCCGCGCGGGTCCATCCCCGTCGCCCCTCCTCCCTCTATGTTGTCGTCACCTCCTCCTCCTTGCTGGACTAGGTACCAGCCTCCTCCTCCGTCCTCCCTCTCCACTCGTCGCTGGCCGACCCCTCCTCGCTCCGCCTTCCTCCTCCGTCCTCCCTCCACTGGCTGCCGGCCGGCCCCTCCTTGCTCTGCCTTCCTCCTCCGTCCTACTCTCTTCTCCCTCCTCGAGTCGCCCCTCCTTCTCCCTCCTGCCTGCTACATTTTGATTTAGTAGGCTAGTTCATATGCAACATTTTGATTTAGTTGATTTAGTAGGCTAGTTGATTTAGTTGATTTAGAACATTTTGATTTAGTTGATTTAGTAGGCTAGTTCATTTAGTTGATTTAGAACATTTTGATTTAGTTGATTTAGTGATTTAGTAGGCTAGTTCATTTAGTTGATTTAGAACATTTTGATTTAGTTGATTTAGTAGGCTAGTTCATTTAGTTGATTTAGAACATTTTGATTTAGTTGATTTAGTAGGCTAGTTCATTTAGTTGATTTAGGACATTTTGATTTAGTTGATTTAGTAGGCTAGTTCATTTAGTTGATTTAGAACATTTTGATTTAGTTGATTTAGTAGGCTAGTTCATTTAGTTGATTTAGAACATTTTGATTTAGTTGATTTAGTAGGCTAGTTCATTTATTTGATTTAGTATGCACCATTTTATTGTTATTTTTTCTGTACATGGGTAGGTACGTAGTTGCTTTTGTTTTTCTAATAAGTTACTGTTTGGCAAAATGTAGGTGGTACCTTGCCATCTAATATGTTACTAGATCTTAGGATTATAATTGTCCATCAAATTGCTTCTCGCGGAAGAACCAAAAATATCACATGCTACTGTTTTTCTTTCCTGTGAAGTGGATCGTTAATCCTTTGCTCATATTGCTTTAGGAAAAATGGCGCCACCACCACCACCACCACTATGTCGACTGTGCAAGTCAAGATGCGCCAGCAGCCTTGCAACTGGCAAGCTGTTCGGCATCTACTTCCAGCCGATTTTTCGTCATGCGGCGGTAAGAAATTAGATGAAATGTAATAACTATTTTATTTCTAGTGTTGGCATTACTGCATTGTGTCATTTTGCTTATTTTACATAGATCGTCCCATGCAATGTGAGGTTGAAATTCAACAAGTTGATAGGAGACACCGTGACATTTGAGGCTATTGGGGGGCCGTACACTATGGAGCTCGAGAAAGGACGCAATATGTCGCGGATAGGAGGAGATGGATGAGCCTCGCATGCGTCTTACTAGTGGTGAGTTGATCAGCTTCTCCTTCAGAGCAGAAAGACCCAAGCTGGCTGTCATTTATCTCAACCTGGTGGAAGATGATGAAGATGACGAAGATGACGAAGATGACGAAGATGATGAAGATGATGAAGATAATGAGGACCCACTCGATGAAGATGATGAGGACCCACTTTATGAAGCCATCGTAGCTCAAAGAACAAGGCTGAGCGAGGAGGAGGTGTCCAACCTGTGGGACATAATTCCGCCACGTGCTGACTTTGTCGGGGTGCCATTCGTGACCCGCCTGACAAATACCATGGTTGATCGACATGACATGGTATGTTATAGTTACAAATGCAAATTATCTGATGAAATACTTTGTGTACAGTCCAATGATATGGTATGTTGTGTGAAATCTAGTCGATGATATGTTTTAGTGTAGAGTTCGATCACATGCTTATTAGTGTAGAATCTAAGGAAACTATTAATAGTGTAGATAATCCATATGTACTTATTTGCGAGGCTATTTATTAATTGATATGTTTTTCTTATTCAGAAATTGGCAAAGAGCATATCTATGAGTTATGGTATCGAGCCTGATGAAGAAGGCTCAACTAGATTACGCATTACTGCAAGGGGCTCCGTCACAACCTATACTTACCGCATGGACACGGACGGTCGCACACACTTAAACTCGGTTGGGTGGAAGAAATTCCTCGATGACAAGAATCTTCGTGTTGGACAGGCCATCCTAATTACTATCAGGAACACCAACCGCCCAAGCTTGAGGATGATGATTGTCTTCGATATCATCTAGAACTACATATATGTGTGTGTGGCTATATCATCTAGAACTACATGTGATGATCGTCGTCGATATCATCTAGAACTACATATGATGATCACCATTGATATGACCTTGTACTGCTTGAGGATGCATGTTGAATATGCATGAAATTGTTATCTAGTACTCCCTTCATTCCAAATTACTCGACGTGGTTTGAACTAAAACCACGAGAGTAATTTGGAACGAAGGGAGTACTACCCAGTAATGGTTTATGAAATTTGATATCTACTAGCAGTACCTAGTATCTAGTATCTGAAAGGGAAACTGAAAGGGAAAGGGGTACGGGGGGAAAATGATGAAAGATATAGCAGTAGCGAGGGACTGCGAAATTGCTACAGCTAGGTAATAGTAGCGCGTTCATAAAAAGCGCTGCTGATATCGTCAACAGTAGTAGCGCGGGTAAGGGCCGCGCTACTACTATAAGTTAGTTGTAGCGCCTTATTAGTAGCGCGGCCACCCGCGTTGCTGCTAGCCTCAAAACCCGTGCTACTACTAGGGTTTTCCCTAGTAGTGATTCCTTCTCCGGATATAATGTGTCCGAGGAATCCAACTTCCTTCAACCAAAACTCACATTTGCTGAACTTGGCATATAACTGATGTTCTCTGAGCTTCTCAAGTACCAAACGCAAATGCTCCTTATGTTCTTCTTCATTCTTTGAGTAGACCAAAATATCATCAATGAACACCACGACAAACTTATCCAAAAACTCCATAAACACCTTGTCCATCATGTTCATGAAATATGCAGGTGTGTTAGTCAGACCAAATGACATAACGGTATACTCGTACAACCCATACCTGGTGGTAAAAGCCGTCTTAGATATATCCTGCTCTCGAATCTTGAACTGATGGTATCCTGATCGCAAATCAATCTTGGAAAATACCTTAGCTCCTTGCAATCGGTCAAACAGATCATTGATCATCGGTAGTGGGTACTTGTTCTTGATGGTCACTTCATTCAATCCTCGATAATCAACAACCATCCTTAATGATCCATCCTTCTTCTCCACTAGAAGTACTAGCGATCCCCAAGGCGAAGAACTTGGGCGAATATAACCTTTATCCAGTAACTCCTTAATCTGCTTCTTAATCTCCTCCAAATCTTTTGCGGGCATCCTGTATGGTCTCTTAGATATTGGCCCTATGACTGGCAAAAGCTCGATCAAAAACTCAATGTCTCTATCTGGTGGCATGCCTGGCAACTCCTCTGGAAATTCGTGAGGGAGATCCTTCACCACTGGTACTTCCTCCTACACAACTCCTGATAAGGAATTTACTTGAGTCCTCTTTGGCACATGCCGAGATACATACTTGATCCTTCTTCCTTCTAGCGTTGTAAGCAAAATCGTCTTACTGGCGCATTCAATGTTCCCTCCATACTTTGATAACCAATCCATGCCTAATATCACATCCAATCCTTGCAATTCCAATACTATTAGGTCCGAGGGAAATACGTTGTTACCAATCCTTGATGGTAACCGATCACACCATAGACTAGCCATATACTCTGCTCCGGGCGAGGTTACTAACATGGGTGACCTAAGGGCTTGGGTTGGCAGTGTATACTTATCCACAAATCCCCTTGATATGTACGAATGCGATGCACTAGTACCAAAAAGAACGAGTGCAGTAAATGACTTAACCAAGAACTTACCTATAACTGCATGGCTGAGCTTCAACCTCCTCCACGTTAACGTGGTTCACCTGTCCCCTATTGAAAGGGTTCGGCTTCTTCCCTGAGCTTCCATTTCCATTTCCATTTTGGGCTTCAGGACATTCATTGGCATAATGTCCAGTCTTCTGACACTTATAGCAAGTGACTTGGCTCATATCTCTCTTGGCTGGGGTTGACGGGTTGGTACGGTCCTGGCCGTTGCTTCCTCCATTCCCATTACCATTCTTGGGGCCATTATGATTATGCAAACTCCCTCCTCCATGGGTATGCTGAAAATGTCCTCCCGGTTTAGGGGTAAAACGTGGCTTCTGCTGAGCTCCAGAATTGTACTTCCCTTGTCCATACTTCCTTTTGCGGTTTTCAATCTGCTGCTGCTTCCCTTCAATCATAAGAGCACGGTCTACCAACTCCTGGTAGTTGTTGAAGCTTTCTACCATCAACTGCATGCTCAGCTCATCATTCAGCCCTTCCAGAAACTTCTCCTGCTTCACTGCATCCGTAGCAACGTCATCTGGGGCATAACGTGCTAGCTTACTAAAGTCATCCACATACTGGCCAACTGTCCGTCCTCCTTGGCGCAAGTTGCGAAACTCACACTTCTTCATGGCCATAGCTCCTGCTGAAACATGGGCAGTACGGAAAGCCTATTGAAACTGATCCCATGTGACAGTTTTGATAGGATAAGTGGCTGTGAAATTCTCCCACCATGATGTTGCGGGTCCTTCAAGCTGATGTGTGGCAAAACGCACCTTTTCCGCATCTGTGCATCCTGCAGTGGTCAACTCCCTCCCTGTCTTGCGAAGCCAATCATCTGCAACTATCGGCTCGGTGCTACTGGAGAACACCGGCGGATTCAGTCTCAGGAAACGGGTTAAGTGATCAACAGGTGGTGGTGGTGGTGGGTTGTTGTTGTTGTTGTTGTTGTTGTTGTTGTTGTTGTTGTTGTTGTTGTTGTTGTTGTTGTTGTTGTTGTTGTTGTTCCCCTGATTCTGATTTTGGACTAGCAATTGCATCAACGCATTCTGCTACTGGATCAACTGAGTGAGCTCCGGTGGGAAAGCAAATCCATTATCACGTCTCAGAGGCATCTGAGGGTTTTAGAAAAGATGAGAATATAGAATAGAATGAGGTCTAGGTAAACCTGGGCATGGGCAGCCCGGCCCAACGACCCGGCCCGAGCCCGGCTCGAAAAACCCAGGCCGGGCCGGGCCGGGCTTGACATTCGGGCCAGGCTCGGGCTTTGTTTTGCAGCCGGAAATATAGTTCGGGCCGGGCTCGGGCTTCAATTTTTCCGTATTTTGGGCCGGGCTTTCTGGCTTCGGGCCGGGCTTGCACGTGTGTGTACTAAAAAACAACATTCGGGCCGGGCTTTCGAGCTTCGGGCTTGATTTCGGGCCGGGCTCGGGCTTGAAAATATGGAGTTTTCGGGCTTCGGGCCGGGCTCGTGCTTGAGAAATGAAGGTCGGGCTTTTATAAGCCCGGCCCGAAACCCGGCCCGGCCCGATGTTTGCCCAGGTTTAGGTCTAGGGGGAAAACACTACCCATATGCACATGAGACAAATGCAAAGAAAATCACTTCATTCAATCAAACAAGGGCATACAACGGTCTAACTATCGTTATAAAAGTGCTCGGACTATACTGAATGCATGGGGAAATGCTACTACGGTTATGGTGGTCGACTAGAAAAACTTCTCCGAGAAGACTCCATGATATCTGCTCCAGCTTCATCAACATAGTCATCATCGCTATCGTCTGGGTCCGAGTCGGTGTCGTCGATGATGATGTAGTTCTCTAGACAGGTGCAATCTTCGTCTTCTCCTCCAGTCGCGGGTAATCCCATAAACACCTTTAGCTTCTTCGTCAGATTATCGTTCTTCTCCACGAGTGTTGCTATTTCCTCCTCATATACGTCGCATGTAGACTTGAGTTCTTCTTCCAGCTCCGTGATCTTGGTCATGGCCTTCTTTAGATCTATCATGCCTGCGCACATCTGGTTCTCCTGGCGTCGAATGTGCTGGTTTAACTCCTGGACGAAAGCTGCAATGGATCTATCCTTCCTGGTGCTGATCATCTCCCATTGATCATCTCGGCGCCCACAAATCTGGTAGATAGTATCCTTGAGATCCTTTTGGTAAACTTCTCCAATGCGTCCCATAGTGATGTGGGCTGCCATGCTCTTTCCTAGACTCCAGGTTGGTGCATCAAAGGAAAATTCTATGGGCTCAGTGACGGGCATGAACGTCCTTCCTGGAACTTGAACTTGAATCATCCAACGCCCCTCTTCGGGTAAAGTGGCGATGTAGGTCCCGGTGAAGCTTGGTACTCCGATGTTCAGGTATCTAGTGACTTCCTTCAAGTGGCGTCCAAAGGGTGTATCTTCGTCCGGTTGCGTGAACTTGTTCCTTGCATCCTCCATCCTAAAAGAGTAGAAAAGATGAGGAGTCAGAAATGAGAAGAGTGAGTAGTGATCTAGGGCTTTATCTTAGTGGTCGTGTCCTACAGTCAGCGTGTGCTCTGATACCATCTTGTAGCGACCAGACCTCAAACAGTCCGATCTCTGTGCTTTAGTGTCATCCCTGGATCAGTAATGCTAACACACACAGTACTTGAAGGATTTATAACAGAGTAGCAATCACACACTTATTACATCGAATGTCTCAAAAGAGAACTTATTATAATAAATATGGCTTAAGGCCATCTAATAACGTTAACAACGGAAGGCTTGAAAGATAAGTGAGTCCATCAACTCCATCAGCATCACTGAGTATAGAACCACGACCTAAGGCACCTTACTCGTCGTCTGAAAAGTCTACAACATGAACGTTGCAGCCCGAAAATGGGTCAGCACATGGAATATGCTGGCAATGTAACACATAAAGAGAAATGAACAGAATTATGCTATCCTACATGCATATATGGCTGGTGGAGAGCTCTATGGTTACAGTTTTGCATAAAGCCAATTTTTCCCTACTGCAAAGGAATAAATTTTATTTAACTATCATGGTGGTTGTTAAACATTGAGAAGATAGACATCCTCTCAATCCCAATTAAGCATCATCATTAAACCCGACATAATTAATTAAAGTAACATGACGAGATTCACATGATAATCCAGGTACTAGATACTCAAGATGTCCATAACCGGGGACACGGCTAACCATGATCAGTTTATACACTCTACAGAGGTTTGCGCACTTTTCCCCACAAGACTCAATCTCCTCCGTTGGAATTCTCGCACTACATGGTGTTTGAGAAACGGATGACCGAGACATAGTCTTTCAGAAGCGCTTGCACCTTACGATCAGGTGGACAGTACCAACCTACATCCCCTACATCTGCTAGTCTAACACTGTAGGAGTTCGCACGACTTAGTCAACTATGCTAGAGCCCATAGTAGCTTGTGGCTGCACATGGAAGTTTCTAGCATGAATAATCTCATGATCCCTTTGAGCCTGGGTGGCGGTCCATAAAGAAAACATGCAATCGCTGGAATACCCAGGTGCCTCAATCCACCCAGATGTTTGTTTAAGTTGCCACCTTAAATAAACCATTAATTTATCAATCTCACATATGTCATGGATACACTCACCCAATCCACGTCTACTATCATAGCATGGCATAATAAGCAAACACAGAAGTAACTCCCAAGGGTTTGATAATAAAACAGGTAATAGGTACTACCTCCTCTACTTCCCAAAACCCACATATTAATCAGATCCTAATCATGCAATTGTTTGAGGATTGATCTAATGCAATAATACTAGGTAGTAAAGAGGTATGATCAAAGTGTTACTTGCCTTGCTGATGATCCGTGAAACCTAGAGATTCAAAGTAGCAAGCGGCGCACTCTGGGTACTCTGTCGCAAACAAACAAGCATTCAATAAGTACACATCTAATGCACGGGTTAAACTCAAATAAGAGATCTAACCAGAAATTCAACTTAAGAACTCCGATTTGCAAAAAGAATCAAATCGAACGAAGCAACAAAAGTCAAACGACGAAAGAAACAAGCTTCGTGTACTAATCTGGATCTAAGTCAAATTTTTACAGAAGCAAAATCTTGCTTGAGTAGGTTAAACGGAAAGAGGATTTCGAGACGAAACTCTAGGCGCTTGAATCGCCTGATTCCGATAAAGGAGCGAAAAGTTATACTAGAACGAAAATCGGATCAGAAATCGCGATCTGGAATAACCACGGAAAAATCCAAGAAAAAGAAAATTGACGAATAGATTAACGAACGAACGTTCGTTAACTGAAACTAAATGGCGAAAGCGTCCGTTAAAAGGAGTCGAACGGGCAAACGCTCGCTAAATAAATAAACCGGAAAAAACCGATCTATTAAAAAAACGAAAACTAGAGTTTTCTAAAAAATGGATCGGTTTTCTTTAGAACAACCGGGGCGGCGGGGCGGCTACCTCGTCTCGGCTCCGGCGGGGTTCCGGTGCGGCGGTGGGATGGCGTGGGGTGGCAGGGCTGCGGCGGCGGCGGCGGCTGCGGCTACTGCTGCGGTGGGACGGGTCGGGTGGCGGGGTGGGGAAGGGCGGCGGCGGTATTTAAAGAGGGGGTGGCGGCTTGGGGGAGGGGGCAAGGCGGCGGCGGCGCGGAGGTGGAGTCCAGCTCGGACTTGGAGTCCGGGTCGGCGGCGGCGCGGCGCGGGGAAGGCGGCGGCGGCTCGGGCCGGCCTGGCCTGGCTAGGCCTTCGGCCTAGTCGGGCACGGGAGATTTTTTTAAATAATTCCACCGAACAAAAACTAAATTCTAGAAAAATAAATAAAAATCTAAAAATGCCAAAACAAATTTTCACCATCTAAATAAAATATTTAGAAAGAGATGAACATTTTCTTGGCTCTAAAATGCAGTTTTGAAAACGTGCAATTTTTCCTAAATTCAAATAAATGGCAAAAACTCCAAAATAAAACTTATTTGATTTTTTATTAAATCCTCAATATTTCTTTTTTTGGGAAAGTCATTTTATTCCCTCTCTCATATTTTTATGATAGAAATAATTGAAGATAAAATAAATAAAATCAAATGATCCTATTTTCCAAAATTTGAGAAAACTCAAATATGAAAATAACGAAATCCTCAACTCTCTCCGAGGGTCCTTGAGTTGCGTAGAATTTCTAGGATCAAACCAAAAGCAAATAAAATATGATATGCAATGATGATCTAGTGTGTAACATTCCAAATTGAAATTTTGGGATGTTACATTGCGAAACACCCATTTGGTACCGATGATGTTGTGGTTGCTATCGGGCTTCTCGACCAATGTCCACACATGGTTTCTCTCAAAGTTGTGTATCTCTTCATGCATGGCATTTATCCAATCCGGATCTTCCAATGCTTCTTCAACCTTCATGGGTTCAATGCTAGAGATGAATGAATAATGTTCACAAAAATTAGCCAAACGAGTTTTAGAGCGAGTGAGTCTCCCGGTTTGGATATCATTATAGATTTGCTCAACGGGATGGTCTCTGGTGACTCTTGCTCGAACTCGTGAGAGCTTTTGTTTTGGTCGGGGTGGAACATCTTCTTCATCATCTTGTTCTTCTTATTGGCCTTTTCATTGTTGACATTGTCGTTCTCTTGTCGTGGTGGAGAAGGAGGTTGATGAGGTTCATCTTGGTGTACTTCCTCGTTTTCTTCATCTTGGTGTGTCCCACTTGTGTATGCTTCCATATCAACTCTTGGTTCACCTTGTCGTGAGGTAGAAGCTTCCACTTCGACGGACGAGGTACTCTCCTTAACCTCCGTTGGACGGATCTTGCCAATAGACAAGTCTTGGATTGCTTCCGAAGGGTCTTTGTCTCCTATATCAATTGGCAATTGCTCTACTTGCGAGCCGTTAGATTCATCAAACTTCACATCTACCGTCTCTTCAACCTTTCAGGTGAAATTGTTGTAGACACGGTAAGTGTGAGAGTTTGAGCCATAACCAAGTAGGAAACCTTCATGAGATTTGAGAGCAAATTTAGAACGATGATGCTTATCAAGAATGAAGCACTTTGAGCCGAATACTCGAAAGTATCCAACTTGGGGTTTGTTACCGGTGAGGAGTTCGTATGCCGTCTTGCCGAGTAGCTTGTGAAGATACACGCGATTTGTTGCATGACAAGCTATCTCAACCGCTTCTGCCCAAAAGTGTTTTGGTGTCTTATACTCATTAAGCATCATTCTTGCCATCTCAATAAGAGTCCGGGTCTTCCTCTCAAGAACTCCATTTTGTTGAGGTGTGTACATAGCCGAGAACTCGTGTGAAATCCCTTCTTCGTCAAGGAAGGAATCCACATTTGCGTTCTTGAACTCCATTCCGTTGTCGCTGTGAACCTTCTTGATCTTCACTTCAAATTGATTTTGGGCCTTCCTAGCGAAGTTCTTGAAGTTCTTTTGGACCTGCGATTTATCATCAAGAAAGAACACCCACGTAAATCTTGAAAAATCATCGACTATAACTAGACCAAATGAGTTTCCACCGAGACTTTTGTAGGCATTGGTACCAAAGAGATCCATATGAAGTAGCTCGAGCGGTCTTCTCGTGGTCATGATATTCTTCACGGGGTGGCTTCCTCCAACCTGTTTTCCTGCTTGACAAGCACTACAAAGTCTATCCTTGTCAAATATAACATCTTTTATTCCAAGGATATGATCACCTTTAATAAGCTTATCAAGATTTCGCATGCCCACATGACCTAACCTTCTATGCCACAACCAGCCTTTAGAGGATTTAGCAATTAAGAAAGTTCTAGGTTGAGCCTTTTTAGTGAAATCAACAATGTATAGATCACCTCTACGTATGCCGGTAAAGACCATTTTATGATTATCTCTTCGAAACACTTGACAATCTATTTCAGTAAATAGGACATTGAAACCGAAATCAGCAAGTCTAGATACAGAAAGTAAATTATAGCCAAGAGATTCAATGAGCATGACATTTTGTATGGAGCTATCATGTGAGATGGCCACCTTACCGAGGCCAACCACCTTACCCTTTGAGTTATCACCAAAAGTGACATACTTTCGAGGGCCGTCATTTTCAGCAAGCTCACGAAACATATCCTTGTCTCCGGTCATATGATCGGTACATCCACTATCAAGGACCCATTCCTTTCTTCCTGCCATGTAGCCACGAAGATTAGCCATAAGACCAAAGTGTCTCATTGCATCGTCAAGATCATAGTCACTATCATCATCCTCATCATAGTATCCATGTTCAACATCGTCATGTGATGGATCAATTCCTAGAGAGAGTGATTCATTAGATAAATGATCATGATAATAATCATCTTTATGAAATCTAATGGATTCGGAGATGATATTGCTAATGATTCCAACATCTCCTTTGGCACGCATAAGGTCACGAAGCTCAAATAGACAATCATCAAACTTAGGATCACTAGTACTCATTTTATTCAAGGCAATTGACTTATGAAGAATCTCATCTAGATTTTGCAAGGAATAGTTTGGAAATCTTTCCTCAAGAAATCCCCAAATGGTGTAGGCACAATCAAGAGCAGGCAAGCTAGCAATCAAGTTTCTAGGCATTCCTCTAGTGATAAGATTGATAGTTCTAAGATTACGAATCATGTCAAGATCCTAATTGGGAGTGGGATGCAAAGGATCAACAGGGCGCGCACAAGGGTTGGTAATGTACTTGCTCAAATGATATTCATTGAAAATCTCAAGCATCTCATTTTTCCACTCATGAAAGTACTCTCCATCAAGTATATGCACTCTATGTATAAGACTCCCCAACGTAGACTCATCCATCTTCCTCCAATGATGATTAAACCAAAGCAATGGAGACCGAGGCTCTGATACCAGTTGAAAGGATCAAGAAGAGGTGTCTAGAGGGGGGTGAATAGGCTCTCAACCAAGAAAAGTAGCAATTTTTAAGTTCTTCAAGTTGAGGTGGAGTTTAAGCACAAGTTTAAACATTCACAATACATATCAAGCAAGCATGACAAGAGTATATGAGCAGCGGAAACTAAAGCATGCAAATTGCAATAATGTAAAGGGATGGGATTGGAGAGTGCAAACACAATTGGAGACACGAAGATTTTTGGTGTGGTTCCGATAGGTGGTGCTATCGTACATCCACGTTGATGAAGACTTCAACTCACGAAGGGTAACGGCTGCGCGAGTCCACAGAGGGCTCCACCCACGAAGGGTACACGAAGAAGCAACCTTGTCTATCCCACCATGGCCATCGCCCACGAAGGACTTGCCTCACTAGGGTAGATCTTCACAAAGTAGACGATCTCCTTGCCCGTACAAACTCCTTGGTTCAACTTCACAATCTTGACGGAGGCTCCCAAGTGACACCTAACCAATCTAGGAGACACCACTCTCCAAAAGGTAATAGATGGTGTGTTGATGATGAACTCATTGCTCTTGTGCTTCAAATGATAGTCTCCCCAACACTGAACTCTCTCTCATAGGATTGGATTTGGTGGAAAGATGATTTGAGTGAAAAGCAACTTGGGGAAGGCCAGAGATCAAGATTTATGTAGTTGGAATGGAATATCTTGACCTCAACACATGAGTAGGTGGTTCTCTCAGAAAATGAATGCTGGAAGTGTAGGCACGTTCTGATGGCTTTCTCCACGAATGAAGAGAGGGTGGAGGGGTATATATAGCCTCCACACAAAATATAACTGTTACACACAATTTACCAAACTCGGTGAGACCGAATCAGAAAACTCGGTTAGACCGATTTAGTTCATAATGTGACCGTAGGCATTTCGGTGGGACCGATATGATTAACTCGGTAGGACCGATGTGCTAGGGTTAGGGTAAAACCTCATCTTGGTTTGATCGATTACACAAACTCGGTGGAACCAATTTTGGTAATAAGAGAAACAAAGAGTTGGTCAAGCAAACTCGGTGGGACCGATTGCATATCTCAGTGAGACCGAAATTATTGCAATAGGTAACAGAGAGTTTGCAAGCCCATCTCCGTGAGACCGAGATCCCATCGGTGAGACCGAACTAATTAGGGTTTCTAGCAGTGGCTATGTCAAATTAACTCGATGGCGGCGGATAGATCAAATCGGTGGGGCCGAGTTTGACCTTTGTTTGGGACATATGTGGATATGAGAATGTGGTTGAGGGTTTTCGGAGCATATCACTAAGCACTTTGAGCAAGCAAGCCATTAAGCAACACCTCATCCCCTTTTAATAGTATTGGCTTTCCTATGGACTCAATGTGATCTTGGATCACTGAAATAGAAAATGTAGAGTCCTGAGCTTTGAGCTTGAGCCAATCATTTGTCCTTAGCATCTTGAAGGGGTTCCACATCCTCTTGTCCATGCCACTCCACTGCTGGACTTATCTGAAATATACTAGATAAAAGTATTAGTCCAACAAGAGATATGTTGACATTAATTACCAAAATCACCCAGGGAGCACTTGTGCTTTCAGTTGCCCTAGTAGACCTTATGTTATTCACTCCCCCTCCCCCCTCACTCACTCGCCTCTCTCTTTTGTGGACCTTCGTTTTGCTGTTGCTTGTATATTTCTTTGGTCTTATTCTATATATACCTAAATAGTTCATCTCCACTACTTCTATTATCATAACATGCACACATACAACATCATCGAAGGCCCACCACAACATGCATGGGAATTTCTTTTCATTATTAGTTGATCCCCACTATTTATATTTATTTAACATGCACACATACGCTTTACATACATGTCACGTCATCAAAGGCACACCCAACATGCATGCGAAAACATTTCATTATATTATATTACCTATATTCAATAAATATTTTTTAACTATACAATAATCTGATACAATATATAGTATGCATTTTTAGTTTTTGTTTGCATATTATTAATCCAAATGTTTCATTCAATCAAATCTTATTGAAATATATTGCAACTTATTCCCGCCGCAAAGCACGGGATATCATCTAGTTATAAAGCGAGGCGAAGCCTTTTCCGGCTAAGGCACTGATGAGCTTACCTAGCAACAGTTTGGCCCGATCAACGAATGGGCACATTGTCGATGAGATCAAATGTTTGATGGTAGACCGAGAGTTTATTCCGCAAAAGCTTAGACGGGAATAAAATAGAATAGCAAATTGACAGTTGTACTAAACAGAGTATTGTTGTGTGGCTACATAGAGAACCCTATGCATTGAGGATTTTTGCCTCTAAATTGTAACCCTATCATTATGAGTAAAACTCCTATTAAATAAAGAAAAAGCCTGCTACACTGTGCTCCTTGATTTTGGAGCCCTTCCATTCAATTGAGATGTTTAGTTTTGGATTTGGTTGATGATTTTGACCAGGTCAACTATTTCTCAAGGAGCTCTTCATTCAGTCAAGGTATTTAATATTGAATTTGATTCATGATTTTAACTGGGTCAACTATTTCTCAAATGGCAGCAATCAGATTGTACATCCCCTTGCCAGCTAGCAAACAAAAAGTGCCAACACATAACACTGTAGCACCAATATAATATATGCGGCCACCAATGCATGAAACTTTTCCACATAAATATGAATTAATTAGCAGATAACATAGAATCACACTGCAAAGAGCCCACCAAAACACCGCATTATAAAAAACACCCACCATCTTTCGCGGGCGCCAAACCAAATATACAAAAAAAAAATCTCAACAACATCAACGGTGTAGCGAATAGCGTTCAACCCTTGTAGCATTGATTCATCATGGTATAGGCACCAAGAATGGAAATAAAAGCAATGGAGTAACCTTTTGTAGTATGTTCCGGCCAGGTTGAGCATGCAGCTAGCTAGAAGGTAGTTGTAATCATTACGGCGGCAATGTAGCACTCACTCAAAACTGGATGGGATGGGATGGGATCCCTTCCCTTGGTCGCCACATTACGGCTCATCTCATCATGACTACTAGCTTCAACGAAGCAAATTAAGCAACCATAGCTAACAACAATGCTGACTGCTTGAATAGATTAGATAAGCTCCTTCTGAATTGATTAATCTACCCATTTTTCCTTGTGAATTACTACTACTAGGATAGCAAGTGCGTACGTAGCGTAGTAGTCATAAGAAAGAAGCAAAGCCAGATCGAGATCATGCAAGCCATGCCCTGGTGCCCATGATAATGAGGAGCCGTGCAAGCACAAGCAGAAGCAGGGGTGGAGGAGGAGTGAAGTACTGTGGCCTATGCCCAGCGGCCATCGCCTCTGTTCTTCTCGCCATCTTGCTTGCCTCCACCACACACCTCCCTGCTTCGCCCTCCGATCCTCTGGTACACGGCCGCCGCCGGCGGAGGCAGTGCGACGAGGAGGCCAGATGGGTGGCCGGCATCGCGTCCCAGCTCAACGCCGCCCTCGTCCTGACCGTCGACCACCTCGGCTGCGGCAACTTCAGCAGCGTGCAGAAGGCGGTGGACGCGGTGCCTGACCACGGCGCGGCCGGCGGGCGTACGCTGCTGGCCGTGGGCGCCGGCATCTTCCGGGAGAAGGTGGTGGTGTGGGGCAACAAGACGGGCGTGACGCTGCACGGCCGCGGCAACCTCAACAGCACCGTGGCGTGGAACGACACCGCCGGTTCCAGCGGCGGCAGCACCCCGTCCAGCGCCACCTTCACCGTCCTCGCTGCCGGCTTCGTCGCCTACAACATCAGCTTTCAGAACACGGCGCCTCCGGCGGACCCTGGCGCCAGCGGAGGGCAGGCGGTGGCGCTGCGCGTGGCTGGCGACCAGGCGGCGTTCCACTGGTGCGGCGTCTACGGCGCGCAGGACACGCTGCTGGACGAGCAGGGGCGGCACCTCTTCCGCGGCTGCTACGTCGAGGGCTCCATCGACTTCATCTTCGGCAACGCCCGGTCGCTCTACCTCAACTGCACAATCAGCTCCGTCGCGGCGTCCACCGGCAATGGCGGCGGCGTGACGGGGAGCATCACGGCGCAGGGTCGCGGGTCGGCGTCGGAGAAAACGGGGTTCGCGTTCGTGGGGTGCAGCGTGGTGGGGACGGGGAAGGTGTGGCTGGGGCGGGCGTGGGGCCCCTACGCCACGGTGGTGTTCGCGAGGACGTACCTCGCCGCCGGCGTCGTGGCGCCGGAGGGGTGGAACGACTGGAACGATCCGGCCAGGCGCCAGACGGTGTTCTTCGGGGAGTACGAGAGCACGGGGCCCGGGGCGTGCAGGGATGGGAGGGTGCCGTACGCGCGGCAGCTAGATCGCCGGCAGGCCGCGCCCTTCATGGACGTCTCCTACATCGACGGCGACCAGTGGGCGGTGCCGCCACTGCCAGTAGTACTAGCGCTGCCGCGGCAGCACGGCGGAGACGATTCAGATCATGCACCACGGGGAGAAGTAATGTAGCTCAAAAATGCTAGACATATAAAGACTTACACGCTTTTACACGCTCCTTTCAGCTAACAACCAATCACAAACCTCTCCCCCCCTGATTTTCAGGGGGTGGCCGCCCCGCTCACCTATTGACCAATCAAGGTTAACCATCCTGTAAAAGCCTGTAAATTGTTTGTACGTGTAGCATTGCCGAATGTAGCTGCATGTGCAAGATTTAGCATCTCTTTTGCCCTTTTGGGGGGTTCGATTACGTTTTCTGATGTTAAGTTTTTTCTTTTCGAAATGGGACAACCGCAGATCATAGGTTCCACTTCGGAAAAACAATAATCCCTCGTGTTCATATTAATTGTCGCTAATTTTTTTTACGGAAAAATTTCGGTCTATTCATCTTCAATCATAATAGTATAACGAATAACAGAAATAATAAAAATTACATCCATATCCGTAGATCACCTAGCCATGACTACAGGCCTGAAGCGAGCTGAAGGCAATGCCGTCATTGCCCCTTCTTTGCCGGCGCCGAGCAAAATTTATTGTAGTCGACAGTCGAGAAATCGTCGTGTTAAGACCACATAGGACCAACGCATCAGAACATCAACCGTCGCAGATGAAAAGTGGTATAGATCACTGATTTAGTACAATATTATACTCCAAATAAGAACATATCACACCCTTTGTCAAGTCCCTTCTTCCCTTCCCCTCGGTGGCTAGGGCAAGCTCTCCCCTCTAGGTTTCATCGGCGAGCGCACGGACTCGCCTCCCCTCTACCTTTCTCCGGTGGCCGGTGCCGGGGGGAGAATACTGATGCCTTCGCTCTAGCTAGTAGTTTACGTTAGGGTTTTCTAATCCCTCGGTGCGGCGCTCGAACGGATGACAACGCTTTTTCTTCGAGTTTATATTCCCGGTTCTAATTCTTCTCAGTTAGTTCATCTAAACATACCCGGCGGAACCCCAGTGTAGACTCCTTCCATCTTCTTGGGGGGGGGGGGTGAGGTTAGAGTTTCTCGTTATGCATGCATGATGACAAGATTTCATATCTGTTGCTTCATATCTATTCAAGGGTTCAATGATGGTGATTGTGGCCATCGTGCTGGTCCTAAGGGCACATGCACGAAGAATATTGACAATCTTGACAAGGTTAAGCCGGCTTCATCGACGCCTCGTTTGCATATTCATGTTTTTTGTGACGAGGGCTTTGAAACGAGACCATTTTTAAATATGTTTTGAGAAGTTTTGATAAGTTCACCGAATCTCGACTACTAAAATTTACTAGCTAAGTGTCTGTGCGTTGCCACGGATTAACAAATATATATATACAAAGAGAAAATTCATGTGACATGAGAGTCAAAGGTCATTTCTATGGGATGATATCTCATGGTCATGATCTAGTAGATACATACATCTCGTCATTGTCTTTCTTCCACACTCCATGTCTGAGCTACCACGCGACATTCGACTTCCTTCTCCCACCATGCATGCTTTTATCTCCTATTTCTCCTACCTTTACCTTACACGACAGTACCAAGTTTCTTGTCCAACTATCATAATCTTCTCCGGTAGGGCACCCCCTTAGATTATTACTGACTTGTACATGTTGCAAATAAGATCAACGAAAATGGATACTAAATTTCTGATGAGAAATGAGAATTCAGGGCAATATCTTCCCAAGACAATAATAATTCCAAGACAATCTTTTTATACCTTCTGTCAACATTGGGACACACATTCCACACAATAAGCATGCAATGATGTTGATACTTGATTAATTGTCATTATATGTCTACAGTAAAGATAACTTTACTCAAAACCGCCTATCTTAGCCAAATCAACAAATCTCTCTCATTAATGCAATTTTCTTTAGAAAACAAATAATAGATTCTTTCCTATCTTAGCCAAATCAACGGATCTCTTTCATTAATGCAATTTGCTTTAGCAAACAAATAATAGATTCTTTCCTACCTTAGCCAAATCAACGGATCTCTCCCATTAATGCAATTTGCTTTAGCAAACAAATAATAGATTCTTTCCTACCTTAGCCAAATCAATGGATCTCTCCCCGGTTCGCTGGGCGCGTTTCGGTGGGTGGGCGTGGGGGTGGGGGTAATTTGATGGAAATAAACCGGTTGAAAATAAACCGGTTGAAAATAAACGGATCCTGTCTCACTCTTCACTTTCTTTACAATAAACTTCAGAATAGCAATCTTGGCGAGTGATCTCGACGGGGTTCAATCGGCGTGGCGCACCGCTGATTCTTCCAGGAGTGGGTGCTGAGAGGAAGGATCCCAAACCTCCATTGTCAATCGGCCAGAGCTGCATCGTCCTTTGGATCAGAGCGTGGACGGGATCAAGACGGTAGGGTTTGAGGAATTTGTAAGACATGAGGGTTTATGGTTGGCAGCACGAGAACTCACCCATATCTTGGCAGACGGCAGGCCCGAGGTGCGGTCGTGTTCATGCTTCGGGAGCTGCCACATGCTGTCCTCGCCGCCATCAGCGACACCACCGCCATCGCCTGTTGCCACCACTTCAGCGCCACGAGCGGGGGACCGAGGGACGAAGGGAAGGGAAGGAAGTGAATTGACGTACCTATGTTTGGTATATATCACACGAGGAATCAAAACTGGATGCACGTGAAAGCATAGAGATGGGAGAGGAGGACAGAGGAAGGGAAGGGCAAGAGGAACCTGAGGATGTGCGATGAAGGAGCGATGCCAAAACATCACAAAGGGGGACCCGTAGCTCGTCACGTAGCGCGGCCGCCTCATTGCCGGCTGCCACCCCGCGCTACCGCCTCTGTGCGCAGGTTCCGTTCGTGGAGCGTGAGGAGCGCATGACCTGCCTTCACCGCGGCCTGGTCCTCCCCACTATCGTGAAGCTCGCCTGCATCGCCGCCCCAATTGCTCAGGATGACGGATGAAGATCCTGCAACAGCGACGTGGGTGAGGGATGCAGCCGACGATGGAGGGATGATTTTCGTGGCTAAACCCTCCCTATCAAAATAACTACTTAAAAAAAGGCAAAGATCGATGCATTAGGAAAATTAGGATTTGGAATTGATTGTCATAAAACAAAATTTTATTAATTGATAACGTGCTATCGGTACATGCCCGTTTATAACGTGTCTAGTTAGGAAACTTTGGAAAAGTTAGGAAAGTTTTTATTGTGAGGGTAAAAAAATCAATGTGAGGAGATATGGTGGTGGGATATGAGACGAAAATAAACCGGACAAAAATAAACCAGACGAAATATAACCAGCTCGTCACGTAGCGCGGCCGCCTCATTGCCGGCTGCCACCCCGCGCTACCGCCTCCGTGCGCAGGTTCCGTTCGTGGAGCGTGAGGAGCGCATGACCTGCCTTCACCGCGGACTGGTCCTCCCCACTATCGTGAAGCTCGCCCGCATCGCCGCCCCAATTGCTCAGGATGACGGATGAAAATCCTGCAACAGCGACGTGGGTGAGGGATGCAGCCGACGATGGAGGGATGATTTTCGTGGCTAAACCCTCCCTATCAAAATAACTACTTAAAAAAGGCAAAGATCGATGCATTAGGAAAATTAGGATTTGGAATTGATTGTCATAAAACAAAATTTTATTAATTGATAACGTGCTATCGGTACATGCCCGTTTATAACGTGTCTAGTTAGGAAACTTTGGAAAAGTTAGGAAAGTTTTTATTGTGAGGGTAAAAAAATCAATGTGAGGAGATATGGTGGTGGGATATGAGACGAAAATAAACCGGACGAAAATAAACCAGACGAAATATAACCAGACGAAAATAAACCGTGGACGCAATCCTACCAACTGCTCCATTAGGAGTAGAGACTAAGAATGACCGACAAAATCACTAAGTTTCATAAACTAAGAGCATCTCCAGCCGCGCCCCCAACATGGCGCCCAAGGCGATTTTTTACGTCGATGTCGAAAAAACTACGCAGTCGCGCCCGCAAGAGCCCGTTTTTCGCAGGTTTGGGCCAAACTTAGTGCCGGCGGACCCAGGACGAACCCGGCGCGCTGGGGGCGCCCGAGGGCGCCGGGGCAAGAGGTTTTGGCGCGAACGTGGGGCGGTCCCGTCTAGTCAGCGAGACACCGCTTCGTCGCCCTCATCACCTCGGTTCCTGCGGGAATAAATGCCAAGGCTGGCCAAGGCTGCCTCACCGGTCAGCCTCCATTGATGTCTCACGGGCGGCGCAGTGAAGGCACCGCCGACGCGCGTCCCGCTCGCTCCCGCCACGCTTCGCCCGGCATGCCGCCTCCACGCCCCCCCCCCCCCCCCCCCCCGCTTGGGCTATAAAAGGCGCCCACTCCCTGCCCGTGAACGCCACACCCTTCCCCTCTTGCAAAAGCCATCTCCCCCCTTATCGCCGACGAGCAAAGCAAAGATGGCCAAGAGGTTCCCAGGCGATGGCGCAACGGCGAACGGTTTCGGCCGCCGACACCTCCAAGAGCCGGAGGCGCGCCCGCTCTATGAGGCCGAGTACTCGGCGCCCCCTGACACACGCGTGCCGGGGGCGTGGAGGCCGAGCGCGGGCGGCGTCCCGGTGCCGCCGGTGCCCAAAGGGGTGGCACGGCGGGTGGAGATCACCTGCATCCGCTCCTCCCTGACAGAGGAGCAGCGGAACCAGCCGAGGTACGCGCCCGACAGCGAAACGTTGTGGAGGATGTACTTCCAGCGCCGCCGCGAGGAGCAGATCGTCTCCGTCAATGGCGTCATTCCCCGCGGCCGCCTCAACATCGAAGGACGGTGTGAGTGGTGGGGCGTCCCCGGCCGCACCCTTGAGGCTGTGCTCGACCACATCGAGACCGGCAACGTGCCGTGCCTGGAGTACCCGACGCGGCCGTCCTTCTCTCGCCGCCGCGGAGTTCATGGACGCCGCGGCGAATGGAGCCGACGTCCTCGTCGTTGGGCTCCGGCTCGCTCTCCTTTGGCTTGCCGGCTCTCCGCCCCGTCAAGCCTGAGCCGGAGGAGACGCCGCAGCGGCGCCGCACCTGTAGTGGCACCCTCATCATCAACGAGGGTGCCCGCCCCTCCCCGCGCTCCCTTCGCCTGGTTCGGCCGAAGCCCGAGCCGGGCCTGCTCCCCGTGAAGCCGGAGCACGCCGACATAGTGGCTCCTGACGACGAGTCCGCCCTAAAGTGGGTGAAGGAGGACTACGTCCGCGAGCAGGTGCGCCGCCAGCGCCAGGCGTACGCAGAACTGCAGGCCCGGCGACGCGGCCGCGAGGAGGGCAGCGTCATCGTCCTCGACAACGACGAGGAGGAAGATGCTGGGCCGTCCAGCTCCCGGCCGTGCGTTGGCGACCCTGGGCAGGGTTGCAGTAGGGACGGTGGCTCCGGCGGGGCGCGCGACGACGACGAGGAGGATGACGACGGCGGCGACTACACTCGCTTCTACAGGCTTCTCGGCATGTAGATGGCGGGCGGTGGACGCGGGGTAGTGGCTCGCGGCTTTGTTTGGCTTAGTTTGGCGTAGTTTGCATGTTTTTACTTTTTTTTAACAAATTTCAATAAAATTTTGCCGAGTTCATAGCAGATCTACATAAATTCACTGAACTCAGGGCGAACTTGCGGGCGACGATTGGGGACCGATCCATCCCCAAACACCAAACTTGCGTCGGTTCGCTCCCAGGCGGCTTTTTTCCGCCGCCCTGAAGAGCGGAACGACTGGAGATGCTCTAAACCTCACAATCGTGCAAGGAACCGAATGAGTCAAAGCTCATGATCTCCCCATGTTTCTTCTGGAGATGAGTTTGTGGATCGCGAAGGAATCGTGCGGCCGGACGACTGGCCAGGTACGTGCCCTGTGAATTTCTGACGCTGGCAGTAGGTAGGTTGGCGATATAGTAGACAAGGAAAGCAGTCAAGGACAACACCAACAACCACTAGATCAAAACCCCTATGATAAAACTAACATAGACGAGTCCCGAGTGCAGGAAAAGTCGGTATGCAAACGGCGAGGGCGCTCGGATTGGCAGACTTTGCAAGAGCTAAGTCAACAATGCATACCCTGACTAAGGCCATGTTTGGTTTAGCTTTTATCGACGGATTCCGCTGCCGCGATGCAGAATCTGAACCAAAGGGCAAACCCAGCAAAATCCGATTCCAGAAATCCGCTGCCAAAATCTGAACCAAAAGCGGAAGCAGCCCAGGACGTGCTTTCCAAAATCTGATTTCGCTACGGGCCAAAATCTGAAAAAGCTGTATCAGCTGGTTTGCCAAATGACCTACATCTTTTTCACATCAGATTTTTCACAACTGTTTTTCCACAGCAGATTTTTCACAGCTGCTTCTAGAAATCCACAGCCGAACCAAACAGTGCCTAAGCCTGTATGAGCCGTCGGACCAAAAAAACTACTATGAGTAAATCCAACGCGACATAGACGGATGCGTACTTTGTCCTTTTTTATCGTTTTGGTCGACCGTCCATTCGGCGTACGCCCTGTTTTTGATTTGGGTCGGCAGTGCGCTCAATGGCACCGATCCATATTTATCCGTGTGGCCAGCTTGCCGCCGTTTTTCAACAAATATACACACACTTTGCATAGTTTGACAAGCAAACAAAAATAACAAAGTTTACAAGCCGAATAAAAGCAAATTGTCTCAAATACATTTAAAAAAAAGATATATCTATTGGTTGCCAACATAAGCCCACATATGCTCAACCAAATCATCTTGCAGCTGAATGTGAGTTTCCCAAATACGCATTTGATGATGAAATTGGGTGAACTTAAACCTTGATCGTAGATACGTTCTGGGCGCTCATCCTCAACGATTATATTGTGCATGATCACACAAGCAGTCATCACCTCCCACAACTTCTTGGTGTTCCAAATTCTAGCAGGATACCGAACGATGCCCCATCGAGATTGCAGAACACCAAAGGCACGCTCGACATCCTTTCTAGCACTCTCTTGCTCTTGGACAAATCTTTTTCTCTTCTCTCCGACAGGGTTGGGGATTATCTTCACAATAATGGTCCATTGAGGATAGATACCGCCAGCTAGGTAGTATCCTTTGTTGCAATTGTGGTTGTTGATGTTAACATTGACCGGCAGGCTGTTACCTTCAGCAAGCCTTGCAAACATCGGCTAGCGTTGAAGCACGTTGATATCATTTTGCGACCCAGCCATGCCAAAGAAAGAGTGACAGATATAGAGAGCATGTGAGGCCACAACCTCAAATATGACAGTGCAACCCCTGACATGACCCCTATACTGCCCTTGCCAAGCAGAAGGGCAGTTCTTTCACTCTGAGTGCATGCAGTCTATGCTGCCAAGCATCCCTGGGAAGCCCCTGCTAGCATTGATCGCCAACAAGCGGGTTGTATCTTCAGCAGTGGGCTCTCTCAAGTACTTAGGGCCAAACACTTCAAATCACAGCCTTGCTGAAAATGTACATGGACTCTAGGCACGTAGACTCACTCATACGGACGTACTCATCAATGAGATCACTGAGCACTCCGTATGCAAGTATCCGAATAGATGCAGTGCATTTCTGATAAGACGAGAAGCCAATCTTTACAAGGTCATCCTCCTTGCACTCGAAATACTTATGGTATCCGACCACACCCTCTCGAATACGATTAAAAACATGCCTAGCCATACGGAAATGCCGCCGGAATTGGTGATGTTTGAACAGTGGGTTGGCTGTGTCAAAGTAGTCCTTCCAAAGAAGGAAATGGCCGCTCTATCGGTTGTGATTTAACACTGGAGTGTGTCCCGGGATTGAGCCCGGAACAACAGCCACTGCCTATTAAGGTGGTCATGGACCAAAATAGCAACCACCATCTCCTCATCATTGGATGTGGAATCATCAGAGTCGCAGAAACAATTATGGAAAAAGAACTCGTCGGCGGAGTCCATTTGTACCTTGGGGGCAAACTGTCGAACAACTTGAGGGCGTCATCGATGAAGCTAGCCGGCGAAGAGACGCACGCCTCCCTTGAGGTAGCAGGCCTAGCGGTGTCGTGTCAGGCAAGTGCGGCAGCGTCGGACGTGTTGGGGAACGTAGCAGAAATTCAAAAAAATTCCTACGTGTCACCAAGATCTATCTATGGAGAAACCAGCAACGAAGGGAAGGAGAGTGCATCTACATACCCTTGTAGATCCCTAAGCGGAAGCGTTCAAGAGAACGGGGTTGAAGGAGTCGTACTCGTCGTGATCCAAATCACCGGAGATCCTAGTGCCGAACAGACGGCACCTCCGCGTTCAACACACATACAGCCAGATGACGTCTCCCATGCCTTGATCCAGCAAGGTGAGAGGGAGAGGTTGAGGAAGACTCCATCCAGCAGCAGCACAACGGCGTGGTGGTGATGGAGGAGCGTGGCAATCCCGCAGGGCTTCGCCAAGCACCATGGGAGAGGAGGAGGAGGGGGAGGGGCAAGGCTGCACCAAGAGGAGAACTTCTCATGTGTTGGGCAGCCCCAAAACCTCAAGTATATATAGGGAGGAAGGGGGCTGCGCCCCCTTTAGGGTTTCCCACCCCAAGGGGTGCGGCCAGCCCTAGATCCCATCTAGGGGGGGCGGCCAAGGGGGGAGGAGTGCCTCCCAAGTCAAGTGGAGGCCTCCCCCTTTAGGGTTTTCCCCTTCCCATGCGCATGGGCCTTGGGGGGGGGGGGGCTGGTGCCCCTGGCCCATTAAGGCTAGGGTGCCTTCCTACAGCCCATATTACTGTATTGGACGTGGTGGAACAATTTCCGGACCTCCGGACCCCTCCGGAATCCTCCGGAACCTTCTGGAAGCTTCCCGGTACAATACCGAAAAAACCCGAACTTTTTCCATAACCCGAACAACAACTTTCCATATATAAATCTTTACCTCCGGACCATTCCGGAACTCCTCGTGACGTCCGGGATCTCATCCGGGACTCCGAACAACATTCGGTAACCACATACAAACTTCCTTTATAACCCTAGCGTCATCGAACCTTAAGTGTGTAGACCCTACGGGTTCGGGAGACATGTAGACATGACCGAGACGTTCTCCGGTCAATAACCAACAGCGGGATCTGGATACCCATGTTGGTTCCCACATGTTCCAGGATGATCTCATCGGATGAACCACGATGTCAAGGACTCAATCGATCCCGTATACAATTCCCTTTGTCTAGCGGTATTTTACTTGCCCAAGATTCGATCGTCGGTATACCGATACCTTGTTCAATCTCGTTACCGGCAAGTCTCTTTACTCGTTCCGTAACACATCATCCCGTGATCAACCCCTTGGTCACATTGTGCACATTATGATGATGTCCTACCGAGTGGGCCCAGAGATACCTCTCCGTTTACACGGAGTGACAAATCCCAGTCTCGATTCGTGCCAACCCAACAGACACTTTCGGAGATACCTGTAATGCACCTTTATAGCCACCCAGTTACGTTGTGACGTTTGGTACACCCAAAGCATTCCTACGGTATCCGGGAGTTGCACAATCTCATGGTCTAAGGAAAAGATACTTGACATTAGAAAAGCTTTAGCATACGAACTACACGATCTTTGTGCTAGGCTTAGGATTGGGTCTTGTCCATCACATCATTCTCCTAATGATGTGATCCCGTTATCAACGACATCCAATGTCCATAGCCAGGAAACCATGACTATCTGTTGATCACAACGAGCTAGTCAACTAGAGGCTCACTAGGGACATATTGTGGTCTATGTATTCACACGTGTATTACGATTTCCGGATAATACAGTTATAGCATGAATAAAAGACTATTATCATGAACAAAGAAATATAATAATAACACTTTTATTATTGCCTCTAGGGCATATTTCCAACAGTCTCCCACTTGCACTAGAGTCAATAATCTAGTTCACATCACCATGTGATTAACACTGACAGGTCACATCACCATGTGACCAACATCCAAAGAGTTTACTAGTGTCATTAAACCAGTTCACATCATCATGTGATTAAGACTCAATGAGTTCTAGGGTTTGATCATGTTCTGCTTGTGAGAGAGGTTTTAGTCAACGGATCTGTAACATTCAGATCCGTATGTACTTCGCAAATTTCTAGGTCATATTGTAAATGCTGCTTCCACGCTCCACTTGGAGCTATTCCAAATGGTTGCTTCACTATATGTATCCGGTTTGCTACTCAGAGTCATTCGGATAGGTGTTAAAGCTTGCATCGACGTAACCCTTTACGCCGAACTCTTTATCACCTCCATAATCGAGAAACATGTCCTTATTACTCCAAGGACAATTTTGACCGCTATCTAGTGATCTACTCCTTGATCACCTTTGTACTCTCTTGCCAGACATGTGGCAAGGCACACATCAGGTGCGATACTTAGCATAGCATACTGTAGAGCCTACGTCTAAAGCATAGGGGACGACCTTCGTCCTTTCTCTCTTTTCTGCCGAGGTCGAGCTTTAAGTCTTAACTTCGTACCTTACAACTCAGGCAAGAACTTCTTCTTTGACTGATCCATCTTGAACACCTTCAAGATCATGTCAAGGTATGTACTCATTTTGAAAGTACCATTAAGCGTTTTGATCCATCCTCATAGATCTTGATGCTCAATGTTCAAGTAGCTTAATCCAGGTTTTCTATTGAAAAACACCTTTCAAAGAACCCTATATGCTTTCTAGAAATTCTACATCATTTCTGATCATCAATATGTCAACAACATATACTCATCAGAAATTCTATAGTGCTCCCACTCACTTCTTTGGAAATACAAGTTTCTCATAAACTTTGTATAAATCCAAAATCTTTGATCATCTCATCAAAGCGTACATTCCAACTCCGAGATGCTTACTCCAGTCCATAGAAGGATCGCTGGAGCTAGCATACCTTTTAGCATCCTTAGGATCGACAAAAGCTTTCTGATTGTATCACATACAACCTTTCCTTACGAAAACTGGTAAGGAAACTCGTTTTGACATCCATCTGCTAGATTTCATAAATGCAGCTAATGCTAACATGAATCTGATGGACTTAAGCATCGCTATGGATGAGAAAATTTCATCGTAGTCAACTCCTTGAACTTGTGAAAAACTCTTTGCCACAAGTCGAGCTTCATAGACGGTGACATTACCGTCCACGTCCGTCTTCTTCTTAAAGATCCATTTATCTCAATGGTTTGCCGATCATTGGGCAAGTCCACCAAAGTCCATGCTTTGTTCTGATACATGGATCCTATCTCGGATTTCATGGCTTCTAACCATTTGTCGGAATTTGGGCCCACCAACGCTTCTCCATAGCTCGTAGGTTCATTGTTGTCTAGCAACATGACCTTCAAGACATGATTACTGTACCACTCTGAAGTAGTACGTATCCTTGTCACCCTACGAGGTACGGCAGTGACTTGATCCGAAACTTCATGATCACTATCATAAGCTTCTACTTCAATTGGTGTAGGTGCCACATGAACAACTTCCTGTGCCCTGATACACACTGGTTGGAGTGATGGTTCAATAACCATATCAAGTCTCCACCATCCTCCCACTCAACTCTTTCGAGAGAAACCTTTCCTCGAGAAAGGACCCGATTCAAGAAACAATCCATATTGCTTTCGGATCTGAATTAGGAGGTATACCCAACTGTTTTGGGTGTCCTATGAAGATGCATTTTATCCGCTTTGGGTTCGAGCTTATCAACCTGAAACTTTTCCACATAAGCGTCGCAGCCCCAAACTTTTAAGAAACAACAACTTAGGTTTCTCCAAACGGTGTCGTCTCAACGGAATTACGTGGTGCCCCATTAAAGTGAGTGCGGTTGTCTCTAATGCCTAACCCATGAACGATAGTGGTAATTCGATAAGAGATATCATGGTACGCACCATATCCAATAGAGTGCAACTATGATGTTCGGACACACCATCACACTATGGTGTTCCAGGCGGTATTAATTGTGAAACAATTTGCACAATGTCTTAATTGTGTGCCAAAACTCGTAACTCAGATATTCATCTCTATGATCATATCATAGACATTCTATCCTCTTGTCACGAAGATCTTAAACTTCACTCTGAAATTACTTGAACCATTCAATAATTCAGACTTGTGTTTCATCAAGTAAATATACTCAAGATCTACTCGAATCATCAGTGAAGTAAGAACATAATGATATTCAGTGCATGCCTCGGCACTCATTGGATTGCACATATCAAAATGTGTTACTTCCAACAAGTTGCTATCTTGTTCCATCTTACTGAAAACGAGGTTGTTCAATCATCTTGCCCATGTGGTATGATTTGCATATCTCAAGTGATTCAAAATCAAGTGAGTCCAAACGATCCATCTGCATGGAGTTTCTTCATGCGTATACACCAATAGACATGGTTCGCATGTCTCAAACTTTTCAAAACGAGTGAGTCCAAAGATCCATCAACATGGAGCTTCTTCATGCGTTTTATACCATTATGACTTACATGGCAGTGCCACAAGTAAGTGGTACTATCATTACTATCTTATATCTTTTGGCATGAAAATGTGTATCACTACGATCGAGATTCAATAAACCATTCCTTTAGGTGCAAGACCATTGAAGGTATTATTCAAATAAATAGAGTAACCATTATTCTCCTTAAATGAATAACCGTATTGCGATAGACATAATCCAATCATGTCTATGCTCAACGCAAACACCAAATCTCGATGGTAGAGGGAGCGTGCGATGCTTGATCACATCAACCTTGGAAACACTTCCAACACATATCGTCAGCTCACCTTTAGCTAGTCTCCGTTTATTCCGTAGCTTTTATTTCGAGTTACTAACACTTAGCAACCGAACCGGTATCTAATACCCTGGTGCTACTAGGAGTACTAGTAAAGTACACATTAACATAATGTATATCCAATATACTTCTATCGACCTTGCCAGCCTTCTCATCTACCAAGTATCTAGGGTAATTCCGCTCCAGTGGTTGTTCCCCTTATTACAGAAACACTTAGTCTCGGGTTTGGGTTCAACCTCGGGTTTCTTCACTGGTGCAGCAGCTGATTTGTCGTTTCATGAAGTATCCCTTCTTGCCCTTGCCCTTCTTGAAACTAGTGGTTTCACCAACCATCAACAATTGATGCTCCTTCTTGATTTCTACTTTTGCGGTGTCAAACATCGTGAATACCTCAAGGATCATCATATCTATCCCTGATATGTTATAGTTCATCACGAAGCTCTAGCAGCTTGGTGGTAATGACTTTGGAGAAACATCACTATCTCATCTGGAAGATTAACTCCCACTCGATTCAAGTGATTGTTGCACTCAGACAATCTGAGCACAAGCTCAACGATTGAGCTTTTCTCCGTTAGTTTGCAGGCTAAGAAAATCGTCGGAGGTCTCATACCTCTTGACGTGGGCACGAGCCTGAAATCTCAATTTCAGCCCTCGAAACATCTCATATGTTCCGCGATGTTTCGAAAACGTCTTTAGTGCCTCAACTCTAAACCGTTTAACTGAACTATCACGTAGTTATCAAAACGTGTATGTCCGATGTTCGCAACATCCACAAACGACGTTTGGGGTTCAGCACACTGAGCAGTGCATTAAGGACATAAGCTTTCTACTGTCCGCATAATCGCTACTGTCAACTTTCAACTATATTTTCTCTAGGAACATATCTAAACAGTGGAACTAAAGCGCGAGCCTACGACATAATTTGCAAAGATCTTTTGACTATGTTCAGGATAATTAAGTTCATCTTATGAACTCCCACTCAGATAGACATCCCTCTGGTCATCTAAGTGATTACATGACCCGAGTCAACTAGGCCGTGTCCGATCATCACGTGAGACGGACTAGTCATCGTCGGTGAACATCTTCATGTTGATCGTATCTACTATACGACTCATGCTCGACCTTTCGGTCTCTGTGTTCTGAGGCCATGTCTGTACATGCTAGGCTCGTCAAGTTAACCCTAAGTGTTTTCGCGTGTGTAAATCTGTCTTACACCCGTTGTATGTGAACGTAAGAATCCATCACACCCAATCATCACGTGGTGCTTAGAAGCGACGAACTTTAGCAATGGTGCGCAGTTAGGGGAGAACACTTCTTGAATTTTTTTAAGGGATCATCTTATTTACTACCGTCGTTCTAAGTAAACAAGATGCATAAACATGATAAACATCACACGCAATCAAATAGTGACATGATATGGCCAATATCATTTTGCTCCTTTTGATCTCCATCTTCGGGGCTCCATGATCATCATCGTCACCGGCATGACACCATGATCTCCATCATCATGATCTCCATCATCGTGTCTTCATGAAGTTGTCTCGCCAACTATTACTTCTACTACTATGGCTACCGGTTAGCAATAAAGTAAAGTAATTACATGGCGTTGTTCAATGACACGCAGGTCATACAATAATTTAAGACAACTCCTATGGCTCCTGCCGGTTGTCATACTCATCGACATGCAAGTCGTGATTCCTATTACAAGAACATGATCAATCTCATACATCACATATCATTCATCACATTCTTCTTGGCCATATCACATCACATAGCATACCCTGCAAAAACAAGTTAGACGTCCTCTAATTGTTGTTTGCATGTTTTACGTGGCTGCTATGGGTTTCTAGCAAGAACGTTTCTTACCTACCCAAAACCACATCGTGATATGCCAATTCCTATTTACCCTTCATAAGGACCCTTTTCATCGAATCCGTTCCGACTAAAGTGGGAGAGACTGGCACCCGCTAGCCACCTTATGCACCAAGTGCATGTCAGTCGGTGGAACCTGTCTCACGTAAGAGTACGTGTAAGGTCGGTCCGGGCCGCTTCATCCCACAATACCGTCGAAACAAGATTGGACTAGTAACGGTAAGCATATTGAACAAAATCAACGCCCACAACTACTTTGTGTTCTACTCGTGCAAAGAATCTACGCAATAGACCTAGCTCATGATGCCACTGTTGGGGAACGTAGCAGAAATTCAAAAAAATTCCTACGTGTCACCAAGATCTATCTATGGAGAAACCAGCAACGAAGGGAAGGAGAGTGCATCTACATACCCTTGTAGATCGCTAAGCGGAAGCGTTCAAGAGAACGGGGTTGAAGGAGTCGTACTCGTCGTGATCCAAATCACCGGAGATCCTAGTGCCGAACAGACGGCACCTCCGCGTTCAACACACGTACAGCCAGATGACGTCTCCCATGCCTTGATCCAGCAAGGTGAGAGGGAGAGGTTGAGGAAGACTCCATCCAGCAGCAGCACAACAGCGTGGTGGTGATGGAGGAGCGTGGCAATCCCGCAGGGCTTCGCCAAGCACCATGGGAGAGGAGGAGGAGGGAGAGGGGCAAGGCTGCACCAAGAGGAGAAGTTCTCATGTGTTGGGCAGCCCCAAAACCTCAAGTATATATAAGGGGGAAGGGGGCTGCGCCCCCTTTAGGGTTTCCCACCCCAAGGGGTGCGGCCAGCCCTAGATCCCATCTAGGGGGGGCGGCCAAGGGGGGAGGAGTGCCTCCCAAGTCAAGTGGAGGCCTCCCCCTTTAGGGTTTTCCCCTTCCCATGTGCATGGGCCTTGGGGGGCTGGTGCCCCTGGCCCATTAAGGCTAGGGCGCCCCCCTACAGCCCATGCTACTGTATTGGACGTGGTGGAACAATTTCCGTACCTCCGGACCCCTCCGGAATCCTCCGGAACCTTCTGGAAGCTTCCCGGTACAATACCGAAAAAACCCGAACTTTTTCCGGAACCCGAACAACAACTTTCCATATATAAATCTTTACCTCCGGACCATTCCGGAACTCCTCGTGATGTCCGGGATCTCATCTGGGACTCCGAACAACATTTGGTAACCACATACAAACTTCCTTTATAACCCTAGTGTCATCGAACCTTAAGTGTGTAGACCCTACGGGTTCGGGAGACATGTAGACATGACCGAGACGTTCTCCGGTCAATAACCAACAGCAGGATCTGGATACCCATGTTGGTTCCCACATGTTCCACGATGATCTCATCGGATGAACCACGATGTCAAGGACTCAATCGATCCCGTATACGATTCCCTTTGTCTAGCGGTATTTTACTTGCCCGAGATTCGATCGTCGGTATACCTATACCTTGTTCAATCTCGTTACCGGCAAGTCTCTTTACTCGTTCCGTAACACATCATCCCGTGATCAACCCCTTGGTCACATTGTGCACATTATGATGATGTCCTACCGAGTGGGCCCAGAGATACCTCTCCGTTTACACGGAGTGACAAATCCCAGTCTCGATTCGTGCCAACCCAACAGACACTTTCGGAGATACCTGTAATGCACCTTTATAGCCACCCAGTTACGTTGTGACGTTTGGTACACCCAAAGCATTCCTACGGTATCTGGGAGTTGCACAATCTCATGGTCTAAGGAAAAGATACTTGACATTAGAAAAGCTTTAGCATACGAACTACACGATCTTTGTGCTAGGCTTAGGATTGGGTCTTGTCCATCACATCATTCTCCTAATGATGTGATCCCGTTATCAATGACATCCAATGTCCATAGCCAGGAAACCATGACTATCTGTTGATCACAACGAGCTAGTCAACTAGAGGCTCATTAGGGACATATTGTGGTCTATGTATTCACACGTGTATTATGATTTCCGGATAATACAGTTATAGCATGAATAAAAGACTATTATCATGAACAAATAAATATAATAATAACACTTTTATTATTGCCTCTAGGGCATATTTCCAACAGGACGAAGGAGCTGGCCTAGGCCCCGGGTCGACTTCGTGCGCACGGCGACGATGGGTGTAAGGGGGTAGGAAGCTGCGGTGGCTCGGCGGCTCGGCGGTGGTGGCAGTGACGTCGGAGGTGGCGGCGTGGGAGGGGTTGTGTGTAGGCACGGACTACTGGCAGTGACACCGAAACTAGGCGTCGACGGTGATGGGGTGGGGCGGGCGAGGGCTTGCTATCGATAGGGGTGTAAGAGAATGGCCAATGTACCACCGACTGGCAGGCCTGGGGAAGGAGTAGGCGTGATGTCTACTACACAACTTGTTCTTGTAGAATTGTGTTGGGCCTCCAAGCGCAGAGTTTTGTAGGACAGTAGCAATTTTCCCGCAAGTGGATGACCTAAGGTTTATCTCCGTGGGAGGTGTAGGATGAAGATGGTCTCTCTCAACAATCCTGCAACCAAATAGCAAAGAGTCTCTTACGTCCCCAACACACGAAATACAATGGTAAATTGTATAGGTGGAATAGTTCAGTGAAGAGATGGTGATACAAGTGTAGTAATGATAGTAGATATTGATTTTTGTAGTAGGAACAATAAAAAACAGCAAAGTAGCAAGTAATAAAAGTGAACACAAACGGTATTGCAATGCTTGAAAACAAGGCTTAGGGTCCGTACTTTCGCTCGTGCAATCTCTCAATAATGCTAACATAATTGGATCATGTAACCATCCCTCAAAGTGCGATGAAGAATCACTCCAAAGTTCTTATCTAGCGGAGAACATAAGAAAAATTGTTTGTAGCTATTCTTTCTGATTGATCTATCCAAGAGTTTGTACTAAAATAACACCAAGTTATTCTTTCCGATTGATCTATCAAGAGTTCGTACTAAAATAACACCAAGTTATTCTTTCCGATCTATCTATCAAGAGTTCGTACTAAAATAACACCAAAGAAAATTCAGATCCTTAATACTCAATCCAACACAAAGAACCTCAAAGAGTGCCCCAAGATTTCTATCGGAGAAACAAAAGATGAGAACGTGCATCAACCCCTATACATAGATTACCCCAATGTCACCTTGGGAATCTGCGAGTTGAGTGCCAAAACATATCTCAAGTGAATCAATATAATACCCCATTGTCACCATGGCTATTCATATGCAAGACATATATTAAGTGCTCTCAAATCCATAAAAGTATTCAATTCGATAAAACGAAATCTCAAAGGGAAAACTCAATTCATTACAACAAGATAGAGAGGGGAAAACACCATATGATTCAACTATATTAACAAAGCTCGCGATACATCAAGATCGTGCCATCTCAAGAACATGAGAGATAGAGAGATTAAACACATAGCTACTGGTACAAACCCTCAGCCCCGAGGGTGGACTACTCCCTCCTCATCATGGAGACCATAGGGATGATGAAGATGGCCTCCGGTGATGATTTCCCCCTCCGACGGAGTGTCAGAACGGGCTCTAGATTAGTTTTTCGTGGCTACAAAGGCTTGCGGCGGCGAAACTTCTGATCTAAGGTTATGGGGGGTTTCTATATTTATAGGATTTTTTGGTGTTGGTTTCATGCTAAGATGGGCCTCGAGGTGAGCACAACCCACCACGCCTTGGATTGGGCTCCAGGCGCGCCCTGGTGGGTTGTGCCCTCCTCGTCGCTCTTCTGGCCCTCCCACGAAGCTTCAGGGTCTCTTTTGTTCCGAAAAAAAGTCAAAAAGTTTTAGCTCATTTGGAGAACTTTCATTTGTGCACAAAAACAACAACTAGTTCTGCTGAAAACAACGTCAGTCCGGGTTAGTTCCATGCAAATCATACCAAAACCATATAAAATTGTTGTAAACATTGCATGAATACTTCATAAATTATGGATACGTTGGAGACTTATCAACATCCCCAAGCTTAATTCCTACTCGTCCTCGAGTAGGTAAATGATAAAAGAAATAATTTATGAAGTGTGAATGCTAGCAAAGTGCACAAGTTTGATCAATGACAATTTCAATCACTTTTCCTAGCATCATAAGATCAATCTTTCTCATAAACCTTCTCGTATCAAAATAGCAACCAATTCACATGTTAAGGTTCAAACAATGAATTCTCTTGAAACTCAACAACCTATATTCTTAGTCACCAAACAATTGCAATTCAACTTATTCAATAGAGTCTAAGTAAGAGCTTCACATACTCAATCATCATATAGTCTTCTATGATTGCTAGCTCAAATCATATTTTAAGAACAAATGGCATCCATCAGACACAAAGAAATATAGGGGCTTAATGTTTCGCCTCCAAACTCATTTATCATAGAGATAATTGTCAATAATAATAAATCATGATCAAATATATTTGACTGGTCATATGTGCCTAGATTCCCCACCACATGATGCTTGCCAACTAGAGAGTAATTGAGGTTGAAATGGGAATGCATACTATTGACTCTCGCATAAAAGTAAATACTGAAAATTAAAAGATAGGCCCTTCGCAGAGGGAAGCAGAGGTTGTCATGCGCTTTTAATTTTTGGATGCCCAAGCTCTCAATGCGACGCAACGTCACGTTATATTGCCCCTTATGATAGCAAGCTTTATTATGCGGTCGGTTGCTTTCATTACTTTGCCATCACAAGTTCGTACAACGCTCAATTTTCCCTTACAATAAAAGATCAAACATATTTAGGAGCAATTTTTATTGCTTTATGCACCAATGACAACTTACTTGAGAGATCTTATTCAAACCATAGGTAGGTATGGTGGACACTCATGGAAATAAACTAGGTTTAACGGTTTTTGGATGCACAAGTAGTATCTCTACTTAGTACAAATTTTTGGCTAGCAAAAGATCCTAAGCAAACACCACATGTTGGAGGATCCTTAACAATATAACTTCTATGCAAATATACACAACATAACTCATTACGTTGTCTTCCTTGTCCAACTTCAAGTGATTTTCTCAAATTTGAAAATAATTAATGGGTATTCACAATCATAGAAGATGTCCAAGATAATATATTTGCATGTGAAAGTTCTCTTACTTATATTAATCATTCATGAATTGCTTGTATGACCAATATTGTGATTGTAAAGCTTCAAAATATTTCACTTTCTAAACCCAATGCAAAGCTACTACTAGGCATAATATGAACATGTAATTTCAACTTCATGATATTTAATTCATTCAACAATTTACTCATAGGATATAAGTGAAGCACAAGAGTAACTCACAACTTTTGCTATGATGATGGTAACACAATATGCTAATAGAATGAAAGGCATGAGAAAGCAATCAATGATAACAATTATGAACTAAAATGCTAGCGAACAAAAGATAGAATGAATGACAAGAGTCACCGAATGAGATGCAGAAAAAAGTACTAACAAATGAATAGCATGCAGACAAGATGAGATCACACAAAAGTGAACATGCTATAGATATGGATACACAATCATGACTACTATCAAACCACAGAGCACTTAAGATGAACCACCGAAAGTATTGAGTAGAGTAGAGGTAACCAGTGGTGCTCGATGGCGACAGAAGAATTTGGTACACAAGTTCGCCCTTCTGTAAAAGGACTACGTCTGGTTGGAGGGATTTGTGATTGAACATAAGAACAAACCTCTCTCCATCCTATTCTCCTTCAACCCGAAGCTTATTAAACTCTGGTTGATTTCACACATGGTAGATACTTGTTAGCAACCTCCAGACCTTGGACAGACTTCTTCACAAACCACAATTACTCTCAGTGGCTGAAGACTTTGCTTGGTGAAAAAAATACTCTTCAACACTCAAGACGACACCTATCCATATAGAAGTGTGCAACTCTCAAGAGTAATAGGTAAGAACTCTTCAGATCTATTGTGATGCTCAACCACTGTCTAAGTTTTGTCTCTTGATTTTCTCTCGGTGGATATTGAACTCAAAGCTCTCGAGAGGGGTGCTCAACCAATCTCTCAGAATCTCAAGCGAAGCAGCCAACGAACAACATTGGTGCGGGGTGGCTATTTATAGCCACAGTCTTCCCTGAAGGGAAATGACCAAATTGGACATGCGCATCAGCCACTAGCCAAGCAACCCGGTTCCAATGGTCGGAATTTGAGCACAATGGTAGCATTCCCTGCGGAGTAAGAAACGCTAGCTCCTCGGTCTGAAGGATATCTCCTACTGAAAGTGCAACTACTGCTAGGTGGTTTTGGTAATTCCTAACAACGTATAGCTCATTGAGCTAACATTATTCCAAGATGAATATTTCAGGAAAAGCTCAATGTTGACATGGCATGGATGAGAAAAGTGGACCCCTCAAAATGCTAAGGACAAAAGGATTGGCTCAAGCTCAAAAGCTCAAGACTCTACATTTTGTATTTTAGTGGTCCAAGATCACATTGAGTCTATAGGAAAAGCCAATACTATCAAAGAGGGATGAGGTGTTGCTTAATGAGTTTCTTGCTCCATAGTGCTTAGTGATATGCTCCAAAGCCCTCAACTACTTTCTCACATCCTCATATGACCTAAACCAAAAGTCAAACTCGGCCCTACCGATTCTTTCTATCCCGCGCCACCGAGTTCAGATGCCATAGCCACTGCCACAAACCCTAGGCAAATCGGTCTCACTAATAGGGATCTCGGTCTCACAGAGATGGGATTGTAATCTCTCCGTTTCCCTTCGTAACATTTCGGTACCACCGAGATGAGTGATCGGTCCCACCTAGATTGCAATGTAAACTCCCTGTTTCCTTTTTGTAACATTTCAGTCCCACCAAAATGAGCAAACCGGTCCCACCGAGTTTACCTGACCAACTCTCTGGTTAGCTTATTACCAAAATTGGTCCCACCGAGTTTGTGTAATCGGTCTCACCGAGATTACGTTATGCCCTAACCCTAATCATATCGGTCCTACCGAGTTGCATGTCGGTCCCATCGAAAATCCTAACGGTCACTAGATTAGCTGAATCGGTCTGACCGAGTTTACCAATTCAGTCCCACCGAGTTTGGCAAGTTGTGTGTAACGGTTAGATTTTGTGTGGAGGCTATATATACCCCTCCACCCACTCTTCATTCGTGGAGAGAGCCATCAGAACAAACCTACACTTCCAACTTGCTGTTTCTGAGAGAGAACCACCTACTCATGTGTTGAGGCCAAGATATTCCTTTCCTACCATATGAATCTTGATCTCTAGCCTTCCCAAGTTGCTTTCCACTCAAATCTTCTTTCCACCAAATCCAAATCCAGTGAGAGAGGGTTGAGTGTTGGGGAGACTATCATTTGAAGCACAAGAGCAAGGAGTTCATCATCAACACACCATTTGTTACTTCTTGGAGAGTGGTGTCTCCTAGATTGGCTAGGTGTCACTTGGGAGCCTCCGACAAGATTGTGGAGTTTAACCAAGGAGTTTGTAAGGGCAAGGAGATCGCCTACTTCGTGAAGATCTACCGCTAGTGAGGCAAGTCCTTCGTGGGCGAAGGCCATGATGGGATAGACAAGGTTGCTTCTTCGTGGACCCTTCATGAGTGGAGCCCTCCGTGGACTCGCGCAACCGTTACCCTTCGTGGGTTGAAGTCTCCATCAACGTGGATGTACGATAGCACCACCTATCGGAACCACGACAAAAACATCTGTGTCTCCCATTGCGTTTGAATTCTCCAAACCCTTCCCTTTACATTCTTGCAAGTTGCATGCTTTACTTTCCTCTGCTCATATACTCTTTGCATGCTTGCTTGAATTGTGTTAAGATTTCTTGACTTGTGCTAAGATAGCTAAAATCTACCAAAGACTAAAATTGGGAAAAGGATAAGTTTTTATTTGGTCAAGTAGTCTAATCACCCCCCTCTAGACATACTTTCGATCCTACAAGTGGTATAAGAGCTTTGGTCTCCATTTGCTTTGATTTCCATAGCTTTTGGTGGTCATAGCCTTGGTTTCACAACCTAGGAGAGTATTGCGTCTAGCGAGGGAAATTATCACCGTAGAGGTCCTTACTTGATGGTACTAATTTCGCTAGTTGGAAGCATAAGATGAAAATGCATATTCTTGGACATAACCCCGCCGGTTGGGCTATTGTGTGTATTGGCTTGCAAGGTGAATTCTTTGATGGGAGAGAACCAAACCGTGAAGCTAGCGCGTAAGAGTTGAAGATGCTGTAATACAACGCTCAAGCTTGTGATATCCTCTTCAACGGATTGTGCCCCGAAGAATTCAACAAAATTAGCCGTCTTGAGAATGCAAAGGAAATTTGGGATAGTTTGATTGATATGCATGAAGGTACCGACTCCGTCAAGGAATCCAAGTTGGACTTGCTTCAAAGTCAACTTGACAAGTTCAAAATGAAGGATGGTGAAGGTGTCGCTGAAATGTACTCTGGGATTGCTCTTATCACAAATGAGATTGTCGGGTTAGGAAGTGAAGAGATGACCGACAAATTCATCATCAAGAAGATCCTAAGAGCTTTGGACGGAAAATATGATACCGTGTGCACATTGATCCAAATGATGCCCAATTACAAAGATCTTAAGCCAACGGAAGTCATTGGAAGAATTGTTGCTCATGAGATGTCACTCAAGGATAAGGAGGAACTTCACAACAAGTCAAGTGGTGCTTACAAAGCCTCATGTGAAGCCCCCACATCATCAAGTGAGAAACAAACCTTCAATGAAGAATTAAGCTTAATGGTGAAGAACTTCAACAAGTTCTACAAGAGTAGAAGCAAAGAGAGAAGCTCCAAGTCAAGGTCCTACAATGACAAAAGATCTTCTAGTCGAGAGCGTAATTGCTACAATTGTGGATGACCCGGACACTATTCCAATGAGTGTACGTCACCCTACAAAAGAAGAGAAGAATCACCACCAAGAGAGAGGGGGAGTAGAGATGATCGTTATGAACGAAGAACATCCCGGAGAAGCAAGGATTCGGAAAGGAAGGACAAGTCATCAAGGAGCTACACAAAAAGAAGGCATCAAGCTCATGTTGGTGAATGGGTATCCGGCTCTGACTCCGAATATACTCAAGATGAAGGTGTTGCCGGTCTAGCACTTGTGTCAACAAACTCCTACGACATATTTGATTCACCAAATGAAGGACTTGGAAGATGCTTCATGGCTAAAGGCCCAAAGGTAACACACCCCGAGCATGTTGATTTCGATAGCGATGAAGATGACTTGTTAGGTGATGATGATTTACTTGTTGACGACTCTAGTGATGAATACTATGATGAAACGTCAATTAATCATGCTAATCAAGATAAAATGAATGACAATGATAAGGAGAAGATTGAGCTTCTAACTAAAGAACTAAACACTCTTAAGTTAGCTCGTGAAACTATCTTAGGAGATCATCGAGAAATTTTAAGGATGCATGAGAAGTTACACTTTGAAAAGCTCAACCTTGAGCAAGAGCATGAGTTCTTAAAGGCAATCAATGATGATCTCCGTAAGAAAAGTTCTTCTTACATTGCCAAGCGTTTACTCTTATCTACTTACATGCCTCAACTCAATTCTATTAACAAGAACAAGAAGGATTCTTCCTCTAGTAGTAACAATAATCATGCTAAATCCAATGTTGTTGCTTCTAGTAGTTCTCTTGATTCCACTAATGATTCTCTTAGCCAAGTTACACTTGAACAAGAAAATAACTTATTGAAGGGAATCATAGAGAAAGGTGTTTACAAGAGCCTTGCCGGGAGTAAGCAATTTGAGGAAATTGTACGCAAGCAAGGAAGGCACCGGAAGAACCAAGGTGTTGGTTTTGAACGAAAGTTCAATGCCAATGGAGTTGAGTGGGAAGAAGATCAATACCCCAAGACGAAGTTTGTTCCTCAACAAGAGAAGTATGATCCTACTTCCTTCAAGGGGACACAAGCTCAAGATGATCTTCCACCACAAGACCACAGGCAAAAAGGCAAGGATAAGCTTCAGGAGGAGATTGATGCATTTGAAGAAGCTCCAAAGGCCTTGGTCAAGTGGGTTCCCAAGACTACGTCAAGCTCTACTTCATCAAGTACGACTACAACTCCAAGGATTCCCATCAAGATGATGTGGATCCCGAAGAAGAAGAACTAGAGAGTTCTTGAGGGTGACTCCGCCAACATATTTCACTCATATCATTTTGGCAACAACAAGTGCAATCAACCTTCACATCTTGCACTAGTTCAAGGAGTCACAAACCCTCTTGTTGGTAAGACAATGGACAAGGTAACCTAATGCTTTCATAGACATCATCTTATGTGTGCATCACTCTATGTCTATGGATATCCTTGTTTGTTCCTTGTGGGACTAACCCGTGTAGGTATTGAAAGTGCAACTCACTCCAAAGGATTGCTCCAAATGATCTACATCAACATTGAGCATCCACATCTTCAACAACTACTTGAAGTCATCATCGACAAAACTCAAGCTTAGTTCATCCCTCTTAGGGGGGATCTCACATCTGGGGGGAGCTTTACTCTAAGAATTGAGTCAAAGCAACTCTAATGGTGTGAACACATCAATGCATTATGTAAAAGTGGTAACCCCACTTGAGCTTAAACGATGAGTATGACCTATGATCAAATGTTCTCATTTGACTCCTAAGTCAATATACTCATATATAGATGACCTAGTCATAGCCAATTGCTTAATAGATGCTAGAATTGGTTGTGCATGCTTTGCCACATATTTCAATTTTATTGTGTGAGCATGTTGGTTGCATATTTTACTCATTCGAGGACATCCACTTGTTGCTTTGATTGATTGGTTTCTTTTTCTTTTGCCAAGTGGATGGACAAGAATGCCTAAGAACCTTCTCTAGCTATCTATGCTTTTCTTGTCTCAAACTCTATTCATGCTACATCACAAAATTTGATCAAGTCAGGTTCGAACCACTCTGTGTGAGGAGCACTTGGAGCCCCCTATTTGTCATAGACTTAAACTTCCAAAACTTCTTTGTGCATTTTGGTCTGACCGATTCTTACATTTCACTCATACCGAGATCACTAAGTCGATCTAGGTTTTCAATCTCGGTGCAACCGATTTGAACTTTTCGGTCACACCGAGTTGCTGTAAATGTCAGCAGTTATGCATCTCGGTGCCACCGAGTTGTTCCACTCGGTCACACTGATAGGGTCAGGCTATATATACCCACGGGCAAAAATTTGGAAACTTTCTCCGAACTCATTCGCCCGTGCGTAGCTCGCTCTGCCTCCAGGGTCTCTTGATCGTCCTCCTTGTCGCCAACCGCCTCCAGTCACTGGTCTCCGCCGCCGTCAACGGAAGTCATCCCCGTCGTTGCCGCCGTAGCGAGTTCATCGCCGAACTAGGGTATGGACTCGATCACTGTGCTATCACCGTCTGATTCCTAGCACATTGTGTTCGCCATGAATCTTGCCATGATTGAAACTACTCTATCTAGTCAAAACACTCCGTAGATTAGAGATGAATTGAAAATTTAGGGTTAGGTTTCCGCCGAAACCATCTCGGACCCACCGAGTTGTAGAACTCGGCTCCATCGATTCGGCTAAGGCCATTGCACATGTAATTCTCGGTCTGACTGAGAATTGCAAATCGGTGTGACCGAGTTCAGAACTTTGTGAAACCCTAGCAGTCTCGGTGCCACCGAACTGTGACTCGGTCTGACCAAGTTCACTAGTTTAGGTTCCAAAAGCTGCTTCGGTATCACCGAGTTTGCAAATCGGTTGATCCGAAATGCTTTCTGTGGAAAACTAAAACTAAGTTTTTGACTCATTCTTTTGCAAAAACCTCTGTATTTTGTGATGCTCATCCACTCTATCTCATCTATATCTATTCACAGGGTCTGCAGTCAGTGTTTGCAATATGTCTGATCAAAGGGACAGACAGAACAAGTCAGAGGAGCAGGTTCAAATGAGTGAGGGCACTAGTCCCTCTAGCAGCTCTGATGAGGGTAGCAGGAGCACCCCAAGCAACTTACCCAAAGCTGCCACCAGGGCCAGAAAGAAGAAAACCTCAGAATCTGAGGATCAGGACTATGTGGCAGTTGAGGATGAGGCCACTTCCAAGAAGAAGGTGCTCAAAAAGGAGTATGGCACAACTTCTGCCATTAAGCCTGGCATGAAGACCAAAGTACCCGCAAAGAGAACTCCCATGTCTAAAGCCAGAGCCTCTACTCAAGTACCTTTGGAATCTGAATCCAAAGAGGCTGCTGCAGAAGGGAAGAAGAGGAAGGAAAGGGTCAAGAAGACCAGGGACAGAGTTGTTGGAAAGCCTTCCATGATGGAAGAAGAAGAAGAAGAGGTTGCTGCACCAGCACCCAAGGCTCAGAAGCTTATGGGTGATGCTATCAGGTCAGGGACTGCTTCATCAAAGCCCAAAGAAGCACCCAAAGCTGCCTCCAAGCCCAAGAATGGACCTAAAAGGAATACCAGGAACATATCTTCTGCTGAGAAGAACAAGGCCCCAGTGCCTGAAACTGTTGCTGAAGAGGAAGATGATGAAGAGCATGTCTTGAGAAAGTTGAAGCCAAAAATTCCAGATCATAATGATGCTCATCCTTTGGCTGAGAACATGAAGCTAAGAAAGGATGCAGGCCTCAGACAGTGGAGGTTGTCTGATCCTTATGCAGTCAGGAGGAGGACTACTATTGACTATAGGTTCCATACAAAGGAACATCGGGATTTCTATGAGACAGTGTTGCTGGACAAGAAGGCAATAGTGTGTGACATGAGGTGGGTTGACTGGACCTACATGAAGGAGAATGAAGAACACTATCCTGGTGTGTATGAAAGTTTCAGTGCTTGTGGAGTGGCACACTTTGTTAGGCAGAAGCACAAAAAGTGGAACGATGAGCTCATAATGCAATTCTACTCCACAACACACTTCTATCCAGATGGCAGGATAGTATGGATGTCTGAAGGTACTAGGTACCAATCATCAATTGAAGAATGGGCTAATTTGATCAGTGCACCAAAGGAGAAAGAGGATGACTTGGATGTCTATGCCAAGAAAAAGATGGATCACAACTCTATGGCACATATGTACAAGGAGATCCCAGATGTTGCTATTGGAACACATAAGTTTGGATCAGTACATTACCTTCTATCAGAACTGCCAACTATCAACTCGATCCTCAGGCACACTCTCTTGCCCAAGTCAGGTGATCACAACATGATCAGAGGCCATGCAATAAATCTGCTACACTTATTTGATGTGCCACATAAGTTCAAGGTCATGAGCCTTATAGTTGAAACTATCAAGAGGACAGCAGCTGACCAAAAGAGAAGTTGTGGGTATGCCCCACAGATCCAGGAGCTGATTAACTCCAAGATGGGCACTGGCACATACTTGTTGGACAAGGATCACATGCCTATCTATCCAGACTTTGAGGACAACCAAGTGGTTATGGATGAAGATGAACCATCTTCTGTGCATGCTCAAGCAAAGAAGGAGAAGGCAAGGACAGAGAAGGCTACCAAGATGCCAACAATGGAAGAGGCATCTCAGTACTTTTTGAAGAGCAAACAAGATCAGCTTGGCTACTTGATTGCATCCACTCTGAGGATTGAGAAGGGGCTGGCCACCTTGACTCAAAACCAGGAGAGCCTGGAGAGGATCATGGAGCAGAAGTTCTATGACTTGGATGTGAAGGTAACTGAGATCCAGTCTGTTGTTGAGCAGCTTCAGGATGATATGCAGGAGAGGAAGGGCAAGACAACCACTGATGCATTTGCCAGAGTGCCTAGAGCTCAGAGATCAGCTGCAGTGCCAGTGACAGACACCAGAGCCACTTCATCTGCACCAGCTACAGCTCCAGTGCAACCAGCTCCAGCACCTACTCCTCCAGCTCCATCCACATCTACTGAAGTCTTCGTCCAAGGAGCCATCTCTACACCACCACCTGAAGATCAAGCCTGAGAGACGATTTAGTGCTATGCATTTTCTATGAACTTTTTGGTAACTTGTTGCCAAAGGGGGAGAAAAATGTATAGATCATAGGCTTCGAGAGAGAGTGTTGCTTTTTATTCTCTCTTGCTTTGGTGGTTGAACTTTATTTGCTTGTTTGAGATACTTTATGTCTGTGTGATACTTGGATGATCATGTGTTTGATCATATGCTACATTTATGCTTGTTGGATGACATTATCCTTTTTATCTCTATATGATCATTCACTTTGCTTGGTGATGAGTGCATGTATTCAATCATTATCATTTTGAGCGCTCCACCAAGATGTATGTGACATGGAAGAGTAACCCATGAGCCTAACTCTTTGTGCATTTGCAGTCCAAAGCAAATCTTAAACTATGCACAAATTTAGGGGGAGCTCTTGCTTATCACATACTTCTCAAAGCGACAATGTTTTTCACTCTTATTATCATTTGTCGAAGCTTTGATCTATATGTTGTCATCAATTACCAAAAAGGGGGAGATTGAAAGTGCAACTATCCCTAGGTGGTTTTGGTAATTCCTAACAACATATAGCTCATTGAGCTAACATTATTCCAAGATGAATATTTCAGGAAAAGCTCAATGAATGGCATGGCATGGATGAGAAAAGTGGACCCCTCAAAATGCTAAGGATAAAAGGATTGGCTCAAGCTCAAAAGCTCAAGACTCTACATTTTATATTTTAGTGATCCAAGATCACATTGAGTCTATAGGAAAAGCCAATACTATCAAGGAGGGATGAGGTGTTGCTTAATGAGTTTCTTGCTCCATAGTGCTTAGTGATATGCTCCAAAGCCCTCAACTACTTTCTCAAATCCACATATGACCTAAACCAAAAGTCAAACTCGGCCCTACCGATTCTTTCTATCCGGCGCCAACGAGTTCAGATGTCATAGCCACTGCCACAAACCCTAGGCAAATCGGTCTCACCGATAGGGATCTCGGTCTCACCGAGATGGGATTGTAATCTCTTTGTTTCCCTTCATAACGTTTTGGTACCACCGAGATGAGCGATCGGTCCCATCGAGATTGCAATGTAAACTCCCTGTTTCCTTTTCGTAACATTTCGGTCCCACCGAAATGAGCGAACCGGTCCCACCGAGTTTACCTGACCAACTCTCTGGTTAGCTTATTACCAAAATCGGTCCCACCGAGTTTGTGTAATCGGTCTCACCGAGATTATGTTATGCCCTAACCCTAATCATATCGGTCCTACCGAGTTGCATGTCGGTCCCACCGAAAATCCTAACGGTCACTAGATTTGCTGAATCGGTCTGACCGAGTTTACCAATTCGGTCCCACCGAGTTTGGCAAGTTGTGTGTAACGGTTAGATTTTGTGTGGAGGCTATATATACCCCTCCACCTCCTCTTCATTCATGGAGAGAGCCATCAGAACAAACCTACACTTCCAACTTGCTATTTCTGAGAGAGAACCACCTACTCATGTGTTGAGGCCAAGATATTCCATTCCTACCATATGAATCTTGATCTCTAGCCTTCCCAAGTTGCTTTCCACTCAAATCTTCTTTCCACCAAATCCAAATCCTGTGAGAGAGAGTTGAGTGTTGGGGAGACTATCATTTGAAGCACAAGAGCAAGGAGTTCATCATCAACACACCATTTGTTACTTCTTGGAGAGTGGTGTCTCCTAGATTGGCTAGGTGTCACTTGGGAGCCTCCGACAAGATTGTGGAGTTGAACCAAGGAGTTTGTAAGGGCAAGGAGATCGCCTACTTCGTGAAGATCTACCGCTAGTGAGGCAAGTCCTTCGTGGGCGACGGCCATGGTGGGATAGACAAGGTTGCTTCTTCGTGGACCCTTCGTGGGTGGAGCCCTCCGTGGACTCGCGCAACCGTTACCCTTCGTGGGTTGAAGTCTCCATCAACGTGGATGTACGATAGCACCACCTATCGGAACCACGACAAAAACATCCGTGTCTACAATTGCGTTTGAATTCTCCAAACCCTTCCCTTTACATTCTTGCAAGTTGCATGCTTTACTTTCCGCTGCTCATATACTCTTTGCATGCTTGCTTGAATTGTGTTAAGATTGCTTGACTTGTGCTAAGATAGCTAAAATCTACCAAAGACTACAATTGGAAAAAGGATAAGTTTTTATTTGGTCAAGTAGTCTAATCACCCCCCTCTAGACATACTTTCGATCCTACACCTACAACACCGAAGAACATAGTCTTCTGCTAAGAGGTAAATATTAGGAGCACAAAGAGATTTCTCCTAGTCTTTCATTGGTTTCTGCTAAGCATCATGGTGGACCTAAGCTTCGACAACCTATACCCCTCTTAATAGTATAGAGGTACTATGACTCAAATAAAAGAAAGAAGAAAGATGAAATGAATGCCACATCTTCATTTTGCCTTCAATCTTCTCGGTTGCAATCATTCTTCCACAGGCGAACCGAACGAATATTTCTTTATGTCAGCAATAATTTTAAGGGGGGTAACTCCTTCAACACAATGTTCTCATTGTCATATCTTCTCAAAATATAACTCTTCCGTCTCTGCAATGCAGATAATCTTCGGTGAAGTTTTTCGAAGTTCAACACCGAACATAGCATTAGCATTCTTCTCGGTCTTGCATGGACTATTTCTCTCTATGTGCACTAGCAAATAAATCAGTCCATGACTATTTCTGGCAACAATCTTCAAAACACCAAGGGCAAGATATTGCACCAACAATCTCCCCTTTTTTGGATGATTGTTGACAAAATAGAGCACATTGAGAGGTAGAAGTAAGGGTGAGCAAAGATTTTTTTGAAAAATATAGTAGTGAAGAACTTATTCGAAGATAAAGCACACCCCCCTAAATGTATGCATATTACTGAAGGTTTTGACAAACTGAAGTTTTGCATAATTAGTGAATAAGCAGGAGGGGCGAAGTAGATGTTCGGTAGAGTGGCATTGATATATGATTCGAGTTGAATCCTTCGAACAATGCACTCGGTGATATCTAAGGTGTTTCCTGCAAACAAAGTCTTTGAAGCGCATTTGTTATAGCGTACAAAGACTTTGAAATGATTTGTCGCATAAATAAGCCACGAAGTTTTTCTCAGATCATTGTTTCCAGACCCAATACTGATTCATTCGATTCCTGCCTGTAGTTTCATGAGCAATAATAGTGCAGGGTGAACGAAGGAATTCAGGACGCATACGATACATTTCTGAAAGATTTCTCCTGCATGTTAGCATGTTAGATATAAAAAAATAGTTGTGCAGGGGAGGCGATATAATTCAGAGTATTGAGAGATTTTCTCAATCAAATAAAAAGTTTTTCGGATCCCTTCTAAGGGATTTTGTCCTACATGCTAGACAAACGAGGATAAACGTTGCAAGAGAATGAAACAATTCACCAGTACCACCTGCAAACATAGACATGATGGCAAATAGCATTGCAAGGGGTTATTAATGTTACAGGATGACATGTTCACAAGTACCACATGTGGTACTATAAAGTTTAAATGACCACAGGGAATAGTTTAACAACACACTAAAAAACCAAATGTTCAGAGAAAAGCAAATGGCGAATGGAAATCCCCTGGCAAATGGCATGCACATCTATCCTCTTGATGTTCATCTCCCCTTTTTTGTCAACAAGTGGCAAAAAGGAATGAGAGCACACAAGGAACTACTGATTCAAAGAATCCTTAGAGCTCGAACTGTTTAGAGAACCAAATTGAGCACTGGTGGAGGCCAAAGCTGGTGCAGATGCAGAGCCTCCGGCTTTTGCTTCGGGAGGGGCGTCTAATTTTTTTTCTCGGTGCGCGGCTCGTCAGGATGAAAAACAAAGGTGCTAGTAGTGTCTTTCAGCTCGTCATCTGGCTCAAGGAATATCATGTGAGTTGATGAAGATCTTTGGGTTGTTATTGCTTGTACCAGTGATGGTAATTCCCCGAAGAGGAGAGGATGATGGAGCACAACAACGGTAAGTATTTCCCTCAGTTATGAAACCAAGGTTATCAATCCAGTGGGAGAACCAAGCAACACTAAGTAAACAACACTTGCACAGAAACCACAAAAACTTGCAACCCAACATGTAAGAGGGGTTGTCAATCCCTCCTCGGTATTGTATAGATTAAATTGTATGAGATTGGATAAATAGATCTAGCAAAAACACAAAATAAATAAATAAAGAAAAAGTGCAGCAAGGTATTCTTGGATATTTGGGTAAATAGATCTTAAAATAATATGATAGGAAATAGACCCGGGGCCATAGATTTCACTAGAGGCTTCTCTCAAGAAAATAGCATATGGTGGGTAAAAAAATTACTATTGGGCAATTGATAGAAGAGCAAATAATTATGAGGATATCCAAGACAATGATCATGTATATAGGCATCACGTCCAAGATAAGTAGACCGACTCCTGCCTGCATCTACTACTATTACTCCACATATCCACCGCTATCCAGCATGCATCTAGTGTATTAAGTTCATTGAAAAATGGGGTGATGCAATAAGAATGATGACATGATGCAGACAGTATCTATTCATGTAGGAATAGACCCCATCTTTTTATCCTTAATGGCAACGATACATGTGTGTCATGTCTCCTTTTGTCACTAAGATTGAGCACAGCAAGATCAAACCCATCATAAAGCACCTCTTCCCATGGCAAGAAAAAGCAATCTAGTTGGCCAAACCAAACCAAAGTTTCGAGAAGAAATACGAGGCTATAATAATCATGCATAAGAGAGTTCAACAAAGACTCAAATTATATTCATGCATAGATCTGATCATAAACTCACAATTCATCAGATCCCAACAAACGCACCGCAAAAAGTTATTACATCAAATAGATCTCCAAGTACATCGAGGAGAATATTGTATTGAAGATCAAAAAGAGAGAAAAAGCCATCTAGCTACTGCCTATGGACCCGTAGGTCTATGGTAAACTCCTCACGCATCATCGGAGGGGCAAGGGTGATGATGAAGAACCCCTCTGTGATCATTGACCCCTCCGGCAGAGTGCCGGAAAAGGCCTCCAGATTGGATCTCATGGTTCTGGAACTTGCGGCGGCTGGAATTGTGTTTCGATGACCCCCTGGGTTTTTAGGATTTTTGAGTATTTATAGAGCCAGAGGTCGGTGGAGGGGTGCTTGTGGGCCCCATTGCCCACCAGGGCACGCTAGGGGGCCCTAGCACGCCCTGGTACCTAGTGGGCCCCATAGGCCCCCTCTGGTGCACTTCTTGGGCCTCCTAGGTGTCTTGTGGACAGAAAAAAGTCTACAAAAAGTTTCATGGCATTTGGACTCCGTTTGGTACTGATATTCTGCGAAGTAAAAAACAACAAAAATTAGCAACTAGCACTGGGCACTATGTCAGTACGTTAGTCCCAAAAAATGATAAAAGTTGCTACTAAATGAGTATAAAACATCCAAGAATGATACATTAATAGCATGGAATAATAAAAAAATATAGATACTTTGGAGACGTGTCAGCATCCCCAAGCTTCATTCCTGCTCGTCCTCGAGTTGGTAAATGATAAAAACAATTTTTTTGATGTGGAATGCTACCCACCATAATTGGCACATATTCTTTTATTTTGTAGTATGAACATTTGGACTTTACACAATTCAAAGCAATAGTCTATAATTTGACATGAAGATTTCAATACTCAAGCATATCAATAAGCAACCATGTCTTTGAAAATATCAACACTAAATAAAGCTATCCCTACCCCCATTACGTTCAATCATTGATCCATTCATGAAACACACTCAAATATTAGCTACATCTAATGCACAAGTATGATCGTAGTGCTCCCTAGTTGGTGCTTTTATAAGAGAAGATGGATACTCAATAAAAATAAAATTACATAAAAGTAAATAGATAGGCCCTTCGTAGAGGGAAGCGGGGATTTGTAGAGGTGCTAGAGCTCATAGTTTAAATTGAGAGATAAAATTGTTTTGAGGGGCATGCTTTTCCCAATGAAAATGACCGAGAATTCCCAATACTTTCCATGCTAGATACATCATAGGCGGTTCCCAAACATAAAATAAAGTTTATTCCTTTTCCACCATTCTTTCACAATCCATGGCTAGCCGTATCCACCGGTGCCTTCCATACCAACACTTTCCAAGGAATTTATTACTTGACAACATAAACTAAATTTCCTTTTCAATTCGGGACTGGGCATCCCTATTACCGGCCACACTCTCGTGCAATGACAAGTGAATAAACACTCATCTTGAGAATAACACATCTAGCAACGAAAATATTGGCCACCCCCTGCCGCTTCATGAGCAGCACAGGCAAACAAAAAGGAAATTCATTTTGAAAATTCGAGTTAGCACATACAAATTTACTTGGAACGACATGGAAATACCGCATATGTAGGTATGGTGGACTTATTTGGCACAACTTGGTTTAGGGAGTTTGGATGCACAAGAAGTATTCTTTCTTAGTACAAGGAAAGGCTAGCAAATAGATTGAGAAGCAACCAACCAAGAAACGAAAACGATCATAAAAGAGCATTAAGAATAACTAACACCGAATAATGCACCACAAGTAGGATGTAACTTCATTGCATAAATACTGACTTTCGTGCTCACATAGGGAATCACAAACCTTAACACCAATATTCTTACTAAAGCATAATTACTCACCAACATGACTCACATATTACTATCTCCATATCGCAAAACTATTGCAAGGAATCAAGTTTTAACATCCAATGATCTTTATGATGGTTTCTATTATTGCTCTTGAATATCTATCACTTTGGGACTAGTTTCATATATTACCATTGCTTATAACAAGCTCTCAACAAAATTTAAGTGAAGGATAAGATCATAAATATTTCTTCAAAATTTTCATCTCTCAAAATAATATAAGTGAAGCATGAGACGATATTTCTTTAAAATTCTATTAACTCTCAAAATAATCTAAGTGAAGCATGAGAGCATATTTCTTCAAAATTAAAGCACCGCCTTGCTCAAAAAGATATAAGTGAAGCACTAGAGCAATTCTCACAAATCATAGCATCATTATGGCTCTCTCAAATAGGTGTGTCCAGCAAGGATGATTGTGACAAACTAAAAAGCAAAACAAGCAAAGACTCATATAAGATAAGACGCTCCAGGAAAAACTCATGATATGTGACGAATAAAAATATAGCTCCAAGTAAAATTACCGATGGTCGTTGGAAGAAAGAGGGGATGCCTTCCAGGGCATCGCCAAGCTTAGTTGCTTAGTTCTCCTTTAATGTTACCTTAGGGTGCCATGGGCATCCCCAAGATTGGGCTCTTTTCACTCGTTATTCCTTTATCCATCGTGATCTCACCCAAAAATTAAAAAAATTCAATCACACAAAACTTAACAAAAACCTTCATGAGATCCTTTAGTATAATAAAGCAAATCGCCGCTTTAAGTACTGTTGCAAACCCATTCATATTTTATTATTGCATTATAGCTACTTTATTCTAACTTTACCATGGCTTATACCCCCCCCCCTCCCCAACACAATCCATAGATTCATCAAAATAGGCACACAATGCAACAAAAACAGAATTTGTCAAAAACAGAACAGTCTATAGTAATCTGCACTTTGACCATACTTCTGTTACTCCAAAAATTCTGAAAACTTAGGACAACGTAGGAAATTTGTATATAAATCTTGTACAAAAAATCAGAATTTTATCGCGCTTCTATGATTTTTAATAATTCTGCTACTGGGTGCAAAAGTTTCTGTTTTCCAACAAGATCAAATCAACTCTCAGCCAACATGATCCTAAAGGCTTTACTTGGCACAAACACTAATTAAAATATAAAAACACAATCATGACAGTAGCATAATTGTGTCGACACACAAAAACATAAAGAAAAAGAGAAAAAATATTTTATTCATTCGGTTGCCTCCCAACAAGTGCTATCGTTTTATGCCCCTAGCTAGGCATAATGCATAGATTCAAGTATTTTCATCTTTAGTTCGTGCTCCATAAGTTGCCCTCATGATGGATGCATATGGTTGCTTAATTGTACTTCTATGAAAGTGTTCCATGCCCTATCTTAATGGAAACTACAATTTAATATTCCCTTCTTTCATATCAATCACGACATCTATAGTTCGTAAAAACGGTTTACCAAGTATTATAGGACAAGACAAATTGCAACCAATATCAAGAACAATAAAATCTATGGGCTCATAGTTCCTATTTGCAAGAATAAGAACATCTTTAATTCTTCCCAAAGGCTTTTTAATAGTAGAGTCCGCCAAGTGCAAATTAAGAGAACACTCTTCAATATTGGTAAAACTAAGCACATCACATAAAGATTTCAGAATTGTGGAAACACTAGCACCCAAATCACATAAGACATAACACTCATAAATTTTTTATCTTGACTGGTGGGTTCCATTCATCATATAAGTTTCTAGGAATTGAAATTTCTAATTCTAACTTTTCTTCCAAAGCTTTCATCCTCGCTTCTACAATATGTTTAGTAAAAGCTTAATTTGTTCATAAGCATTGGGTGAATTTATCATGGATTGCAACAAAGAAATACATTCAATTAAAGGGCAACTATCATAATTAAAGTCCTTGTAATCCAAAAGAGTGGGCACATCACTAGTTAAAGTTTTTACCTCTCTAATCCCACTTTTATCAATTTTTTCAACAAGATTTTCACCCTCTGAATTATGAGGACGCCTTCTAGACAAAGTTGAATCTTATTCAGTCCTTTTATCATCAATTTTAACATTACTAAATATGGAATCAATAGAAGAAACACCAATCATCTTAACATCTTCATCATTACTATGAAAGCAATCAGGCGAAAATGATCTTTCTAAAAATCCTTTTTTAGCTCTAAGCATAGCGGTTATTTTCTTACTTTCATCCATAGAAACATATAAAGCTTCAATTGATTAATTAATATCAACCTTGGGTAGAAAAAAAATTAACCTTGAGATTTTCCACATCATGTATAATTCTATCAATGTTCCTAGACATATCATAAAGTTTACTCAATTTTTCTTCTATCGTAGTATTGAAAACTTTTTGAGAATTGATAAATACTTTAATATTACTTTAAAGATTAGAGGGAATCCTATTATTATTAGAAGAATTACCCTAGGAATTGCCATAATCATTAGAGGAATTCCATGAAAAGGCCTAGGATTAAAATGACCTCTATAAGCATTGTTATTAAAATTGTTTCGCGAGACAAAATTCACATCTATGGGATCACTATTTTTCTAAATCAAAGTAGACAAAGGCACGTCATTAAGATCAATAGGAGCATTTTTACTAGCAACCAATTTCAAAAGAGCATCAACTTTTTCACTCAGAGTACTAATTTCTTCAACAGAATTGATCTTTTACTAGTAGGAGCTCTTTCAGTATGCCATTATGAATAATTACCCATAATATTATCAAGCAATTTAGTAGATTCACCCAAAGTAATTTTCATAAAAGTACCACCCGCGGCGGAATCTAAAATATATCTGAAAACAAAATTTAATCTCGCATAAAAATTTTGTATGATCATCCACAGATTTAAACCATGAGTAGGGCAATTCCTTATCATCAACTTCATCCTTTCCCAAGATTGGGTAACATGTTCATGCTCAAGTTGCTTAAAATTCATGATTTGATTTCTAAGGGAAATAATTTTCATGGGAGGAAAATACTTAGTGATGAAAGCATATTTGCACTTGTCCCAAGAATCAATACTATTTCATGGCAAGGATGAAAACCAAATTTTTGCATGATCCCGCAAAGAAAAGGAAAAAAATTAATTTCACCATATCATTGTCCACATCTTTTTTCTTTTTCATATTACACAATTTTACGGAAGTGTTTAGATGGGACGTGGCATCCTCATTAGGATTACTGAAAAATTTCTCTTTCATAACAAGATTCAGCAAAACAACATTAATATCATAAGACTCCGTGCTAGCAGCGGGAGGAGAAACCAGAGTGCTAATAAAATCATTATTATTAGTATTATAAAAGTCACACAATTTTGTATTTTCTTAAGACATCGTGACTACGCAAACAAGAACAGAAGCAAACAAAAGATCGAACGAGAAAAAGACAAACGAAACATATTTTTGTATTTTTGCAAAACCATTTTAGAAGTGGGGGAGATGAAAACTAGAGGCAAATGGCAAATAAAGTAATTGCAAGGAGGCCGAAGCTGGTGCAGATGCGGAGCCTCTGGTTTTTGCTTCAGGAGAGGCGTCTAATTTTTCTCAGTGTGCGGCTCATTAGGATGAAAAACAAAGGTGCTAGTAGTGTCTTCCAGCTCGCCATCTGGCTCAAGGAAGATCATGTGAGTTGATGAAGATATCTGGGGCAGTGATTGCTTGTATCTGCGTTGGTATTTCTCCAAAGAGAAGAGGATGATGCATCACAACAACAGTAAGTATTTCCCTCAGTTATGAAATCAAGGTTATCAATCCAGTGGGAGAACCAAGCAACACTATGTAAACAACACCTCCACACGAACCACAAAAGCTTGCAACCCAACATGTAAGAGGGGTTGTCAATCCCTCCTCGGTATTGAGATAGATTAGATTGTATGAGATTGGATAAATAGATCTAGCAAAAACACAAAATAAAATAAAGAAATAAAAAGTGCAGCAAAGTATTTTTGGATTTTCGGATAAATAGATCTGAAAATAATAAGATAGGAAATAGACCCGGGGCCCGTAGATTTTACTAGAGGCTTCTCTCAAGAAAATAGCATACGGTGGGTAAATAAATTACTGTTGGGCAATTGATAGAAGAGCAAATAATTATGACGATATCCAAGGAAATGATCATGTATATAGGCATCATGTCCAGGATTAGCAGACCGACCCCTGCCCGCATCTACTACTATTACTCATCGACCTCTATCCAGCATGCACCTAGTGTATTAAGTTCATGGAAAACGGAGTAATGCAATAAGAATGATGACATGATGCAGACAATATCTATTCATGTAGGGATAGAACCCATCTTTTTATCCTTAATGGCAATGATACATGCGTGTCATGTCTCCTTCTATCACCAAGATTGAACACCACAAGATCGAACCCATCACAAAGCACCTCTTCACATGGCAAGAAAAATCAATCTAGTTGGCCAGACCAAACCAAAATTACAGAGAAGAAATACGAGGCTATAGCAATCATGCATAAGATAGTTCCAAAAAGACTCAAATAATATTCATGGATAGATCTGATCATAAACTCACAATTCATCGGATCCCAACAAATGCACCGCAATAAGTCATTACATCAAATAGATCTCAAAGAACATTGATAACCCACAACTATAGGGGATCAATTGTAGCCTCTTTCGATAAGTAAGAGTGTCAAACCCAATGAGGAGCTAAAGGTAGAACAAATATTCCCTCAAGTTCTATCGACCACCGATACAACTCTACGCACGCTTAACGTTTGCTTTACCTAAAACAAGTATGAAACTAGAAGTACTTTGTAGGTGCAATGGGATAGGTTTGCAAGAATATAAAGAGCACGTAAATATAAACTAGGGGCTGTTTAGATAAAGAAGCAATAAAGTTAGTATAGCGAGTGTGGAAAAGTGGTGGTAGGAGTTGCGGAATTGTCCCTAAGCAATTGACTACTTTACTAGATCGATAACAAGTTTTATGTGGGAGAGGCCATTGCTAGCATGTCATCCCTGACTTGGAATTCTATGCACTTATGATTGGAACTATTAGCAAGCATCCTCAACTACTAACGATCATTAAGGTAAAACCCAACCATAGTATTAAGATATATTGGTCCCCCTTCAATCCTGTATGCATCAATTTCTATGCTAGGTTGAAGCTTCTGTCACTCTTTCCCTCCAATACATAGTCCTATCAACATACAACTAACCCTATGGTGTGATCCACGCGCACGCTCATATGATGGGCACCAAAGAACAACAACATAACCATAAGCCAATTAAACCAATCATAGCAATTCACCAATTACCGATAGGACAATGAAAATCTACTCAGACATCATAGGATGGCAACACATCATTGGATAATAATATGAAGCATAAAGCAGCATGTTCAAGTAGAGGGTACATCGGGTTGCGGGAGAGTGGACCGCTGTAGATATATGGGGGAAGGTGATGGAGATATTGGTGAAGATGACGGAGGTGTTGGTGTAGATCGCGGTGATGATGATGGCCCCGACGGTGTTCTAGCGCCACCGGAAGTGAGGGGGAGAGAGCCCCCTTCTTCTTATTCTTCCTTGACCTTCTCCCTAGATGGGAGAAGGTTTTCCCCTATGGTCCATGGTCTCCATTGCGTGGGAGGGGCGAGAGCCCCTTCGAGATTGGATCTGTCTCTCTGTCTCTCTCTGTTTCTGCGTTTTCTGATTCTGCCCTTTCACCGTTCTTATATTCTCGGAGATCCATAACTCCGATTGGATTGAAACTTTCACCATGATTCGTTTCCAGATATTAGCTTTCTTGCGGCAAAAGAAGGGCATCAACCTCCTTATGGGGTGTCCACGAGGGTCAGGGGCGCGCCCACTCCCCTGGGGGGCGCCACCCTGCCTCGTGGGCCCCTCAAGCATCGATTCACGTTGATTCTTCTTCCTAAAAATCATAAATATTCCAAAAATATTCTCCCTCTGTTTTTATCCCGTTTGGACTCCTTTTGATATGGTTTTCTGTGAAACATAAAATATGCAACAAACAGGAACTGGCACTGGGCACTGGATCAATATGTTAGTCCCAAAAATAATATAAAAAGGTGCCAAATGTATATGAAAGTTGAATAATATTGACATGGAACAATCAAAAATTATAGATACTACGGAGACGTATCAAACATCGAGGAGAACATTGTATTGAAGATCAAAAAGAGAGAAGAAGCCATCTAGGTACTGCCTACGGACCCGTAGGTCTGTGGTAAACTACTCACGCATCATTGGTGGGGCAAGGGTGATGATGAAGAACCCCTCCGTGATCGTTAACCCCTCCGGTAGAGTGCCGAAATAGACCCCTAGATTGGATCTCGTGGTTCTAGAACTTGCGGCGGCTAGAATTTTGTTTCAATGACTCCCCTAGGGTTTTGGGGATTTTAGACTATTTATAGAGATAGAGGTCGGTGGAGGAGGGGTACTTGTGGGCCTCACTACCCACCAGGGCGCGCCTGGGGGCCCTGGCACACCCTGGTGCCTAGTTGGCCCCACAGGCCCCATCAGGTGCACTTCTTGGGCCTCCTGGGTGTCTTCTGGGCAGAAAAAAATCTTCAAAAAGTTTCATGACATTTGGACTCTGTCTGGTACTACTATTCTGTGAAGTAAAAAAACAAGCAAAAAATAGCAACTAGCACTGGGCACTATGTCAATGGGTTAGTCCCAAAAAATGATATAAAGTTGCTAGTAAATGAGTATAAAATATCCAAGAATGATACTTTAATAGCATGGAACAATCAAAATTTATAGATACATTGGAGACGTATCAGGCAGCACAGGTGTTTGTCTTCGAATACGAGGAACTTCAAACAAGTCAAGATAGTCATAATCCTTGTCAATGCACTTGGCATGAAATTGGTCCCTCGAATAGTGCCTGCGCAGAAGAGTCCAGGAATGCTTCTTCTATTCTTTTACCATGAGAAGGGTTTTGTCGGCGTCCTGGATTCGGGGGTATCCAGCCCTGCCTGCCTACGGCCCACCATGTGGCTTCATCGATGGCCTGGTACGGCCCAGCTTCAACACCAGCACCATAAGACCCTCACGAGGGGCCAAGCCTCGCGAGGTGGGTAACGCCAAGACCCTGGAAGGAATCGGCCTCCTCAAGAGGGCTCATGAGGGGCGGAGATTTCTATGCAAGTTATCTCACGAGGCTCAGCTGGCGTGAGCCATGACGACCCAGGCCAGGCGGGTGCCAGGCGGGCGCCAGGCAATCGCAGGGCGCAGGTTTCCTCTTTGGTGCAAGGGAGGCAAGCCACAGGCGCGGACTCCCCAGGAATCAGCCAAAGGTTTCCATTCTAGTGCAACAAGACCAAGACCGCCAGGACGGCAGGATGGAGGTCATCGGCAAGCCCATCACAGCGTCACGACCAGAGGCTTTTTACAGGCGAAGACTACTTTTGTCAAGATAGACTATACTACTTGTCCCCTTTCAAATCCCACTGTTGTGGGATCCCTTCCCGCTCATATTTGGGAAGAGGACCAAGACCACTATATATAGGACTTAGCCACCACCACAGTGGAGGGATCAGATCCATTCTCACCCGACCACCACCCCAGCTCGAGAACACCTCTCCTCCTGAGGCTTGTCCATCCATTGTACTTGTTCATCCATAGCCCTTCGAGGCAATCCACCACACCACACTGGATTAGGGTATTACACCACAATGGTGGCCCGAACCAGTATAAATCTCTGTGTCTTTGTGTCTCTTTGAGCTCGACGCGCTAGGCTTAGGAGGATCGCGAGTAGGCAGGCTGGGCAGGTTGAGATCTCCGCACGCACCCCAGAGTTCGAACCTCTCAAGGGTTGCCGGATCCCTAAATCCGACATTTGGCGCGCCTGGTAGGGGTGCGTCGGATCCTTTCTTCCATCATTCGATCCGCCACCGCTCTGACACCTCCATGGCCGACGCGCGCCGGGCTCGTGCCGAGCGTCAGGTTGTTGTCGCTGCCCGCATCGCTCAGACGGCTCTGGCGGGTGACAGTTGTGCCCCCCGCGCTCCTTCTCCAGTGGCCAACGCCGCCACGGGCCCTGCCGGCCACGAGCAGCAAGCTTCATTGCTGCACCCATCGGTGCGCCGTGACGGCCGCACCGCTACTCCATCACTGACCCCAGCAGCTTTGTCATCCCACGCGCGTCGCGGCCAGGTGGACGTCCAGGCCGCTCTGGTCACGGCGCGGGAGCTTCTTCACTACCGCCCGGTGGGTAATCTCTACGAGGAGTTGCTCGAGTGGATCACCGAGCTCATCAGCGTCGCGCACGGGGGCTCCGACGGGCCAGCTCGCTCGCTACCTCAACAACCACCTGCAGCGGGCGATGTTGTGCACGGGGCTCCTCCACCACCTCTGGCCCGGGGCGCCATCATCGATCCAAGGCGTATGGCTCCACGGCGCGACCCGCAGCGCCCGGCACCAGCTCGGGATGATGTGAGCTGCCAAGTGGTGCAACATCCCCAAGGAGAAGCGCGTGCTTCCAGCACCCCGGCACCAGGCTCACGTGCCGCCACAGGAGGTCGTGGTGCGCGGGCACCAGGATCATGTTCCACCCCCTCGACGACCTCCGATGGCCATGACAGGATGCCCAGCGTTCACTCAGGAGCTCCGCAACATCGTCTGGCCAAGCAAGTTCAAGCCTGACCTACCTCCACGCTACGACGGCACCGCAGACCCTGTTGAGTTCCTGCAGCTCTATGAGCTGAGCATCGAGGCGGCCAACGGCAACGAGAAGATCACGGCAAACTGGTTCTTGATGGTCCTCAAGGATGGCGCATGTTCTTGGCTCCTGAACCTGACTGAGGGGTTGGTATCTTCCTGGGAGGAGATGCGCAGCCGCTTCATCGCTAACTTCCAGGGCACTCGCGACCGTCCGCCGGCCGCGGGTGACCTGCGCCGCATCAAGCAGCAACCTGGAGAGACCCTGCAGAAGTATATCCAGCGCTTCAACAACGTTCGCCTCAAGATTCCCAAGGTGTCCGACGAGGCCATCATCTCTGTGTTCACCGATGGCGTGTGTGATGTCAAGATGAAGGAGGAGCTCGCCATCCACGAGGATCTCTGCATCACTCTAGAGATGTTCAACATGGCGAACAAGTGTGCAAGGGCTGAGGAGGGACGCCTCTCCCTCCTTGAGCTCCCTGATGCTGAGCCAGAAGACAAGAAGACCAAGACCAAGGACACGAAGCACAAGGGGCCAGCCATGCTTGCGGCCGAGCCAGAGACCAAGCGCGGCTGCGACCACCCTGAGTCATCCAAGGGCAAGCGGCCATTCTACGCCTTCCACAACGTTTAAAGCCACAACACCAGCAACTGCCAGGAGCTCAGGGCTCTCCGCGACGGGCGCCTCGGTCGACGCCCCGAGCACAACGATCGAGGTTACGATCGCGGAGGTGGCCGAGGTGGAGGACGCTGGGACGAATGCGACCATCGTCAGGAGTGGTGCGACCTGCCTCGGGAGGACCGCTGGCAGGACCAGCCTCGCAAGGGCAACTGGAGGGAGCAGCATCGTGCGAATCGAGCTCAGGGCAACGCAGCCTTGCCTCCTCTGCCTCCACCGCCAAGAAGGAATGAAGATCACCACCAGGACTAGGGGGCTGGGGGCTTCCAGGAGCCTCGGGCCATCGCATGCATCTTGGGCGGCTCACAGGCCCCCGCTTCCCACCGCGTCTTCAAGCAGTTTGCGCGCGAGGTGAATACAGTGCTCCCCAAGCCTGAAGCAATTCGCCCTCTCAAGTGGTCCAAATGCGCCATCACCTTCGACTCCTCGGACCGGCTCAAGTGTGCGGCCACCGCTGGTGCACTCCCCCGTCATCAGCAACGTGACCGTCACCAAGACTCTCATCGATGGCGGAGCAGGGCTCAATGTTCTCTCTATTCAGACGTTCGACAGACTCCAGGTGCCATACTACCAGCTTCACCCCACCAAGCCATTCTCAGGAGTGACCGATGGATCAACACACCCGATCGGGCAGGTTCGCCTCCCAGTCACCTTTGACGAGCACAACAACTACCGCACCAGGCTTATCGACTTCGACGTCGCCGACATCCGCCTGCCCTACAACGCCATGCTAGGGTACCCAGCACTGGCCAAGTTCATGGCAGCCACACACCACGGCTACAACGTCCTCAAGATGCCAGGAAGCGGCGGTGTCATCAAGGTCGCCTGTTAGGAGAAGCATGCAGTGTGCTCCCTCAAGCGCGCCTTCCAAGCTGTAGCAGTTGAGAACCCCAAAGATGAAGAAAGCGCACTCCCCCCTGAGGTCGCCCCGAATACAAAGAAGCTGCAGCTGGGACAGGGGTCTCGTGAGGGAGCATCACTCGAGGACGCAGCGCTGAGCCTCGCGTCTCCGGACGCGGCACCTTCACCCATCGCGTAGGAAGGCGCGCCCGTCGCTCCTCTCAGGCTGGTCTCGAGGGCTCTCCTTTGGAGGGCCTCAGATCTAGCCAATGTCACGAGAGTGGCACTCGGGCACCATGTGGAGGCGCTCTTCAGAGCACGCTTCCCAGGAGAAGGCAACAGGCGTGAGGCACCGGGCATTCAGGAGTTCATCAGCAATGCAATCAAGGGGATTCAAGAAGGAAGGGTTCTGCAAGGCGATCATCGCCTGCCGCGTAGCGTAGCTCACTGCCTTGGCGAGGGTAAGGAGTTCCGCATCTGCATCGACATCCCCGGGCTCAATAGGGCCGCGTCTCGACAGATCATGTGGCCGCCTCGTGTTGGCCGATGCGAGGGTCCGCCTCACAGGTATGTCCGCATGCCCTTTGATCTGGCGCTCCTGGCGGAGATGGAGGAGCACCTTCAGGAGCCTCTCGGCCCCTCCGAGTCTCCCGAGGCTCGGCGTCGGAGCGGCTCATGAGGAACGGCTTCAGCGGCACACGTTTTTTGGCTACTTCAACACCTCTTCAGTGATGGTACCTGGTGACATCTCTCTAGTTCGTTCAGTTTGGGGGCGCCCCTCGGGCTGCATCATCCCCAGGCCGTGTGGGTCCGTCCCTACGGCATGTATCCATTCCGCGTTTATCAGAGCCAGTTACAATCCTTTGCAAGTTACTTTTGAATTATTGACTGCCTGACCGGCGCTTCGTCGCTAAGAACGTCTCGCGCCCTTGCAAGCCCTCCCACGACCGCCTCATGATTAAGGACTGGCACGGCGTTTGTGCTCGGGTCCATCCCTGCAGCGTCGCTAAACCCAAGTAGCTGAGCTCTGGCTCACGGGCTAGTTCCCATGTACGTCACCTCCCGTGGCTCTTGGTGCCTTGCTCTCGCATGAGCTAATCGCAGGTGGATGAGTGAGGGTGCGCGACCTGGTGCCCTCGTGGCCACGGAAACCGCACGCCGGTTGTTTTTCTTCAGGATCTTTGCATGAGAAGACTGGGCACGGCGTCTGTGCTCGGGTCCATCCCTGCAGCTTCGATAAATCCATTGACTGAGCTCTGTTTGGCGGGCCGGCCCCGTTCATGTCACCTCCTGGGGTCGTTGGTGTCTGGCCTTCTCATGCAATAACCTCAGGAAACTCATTCAGCGCAGGCTGCCTAACCATCTCGTAGGACCAATTCAAGCACCTCCAATCAAGACCAGGCGCAACCCGCCTTGAGGTACCGCCTCGTGAGTCCCTCGCTAGCTCACGGGTGCCCATATACACCTCCTCCAGCTCTATCGTGCAAGCCACGTGTCAGGGCGGGGTTGTACACGCCCCGGGGGCTCTCCTTAGAGGGAGCCCCCTCCCACGCACTAGTGGAAGCACCATGCTCCGTGCTGGCCGTCGACACTGCCAAGGAGCGGCTATGCCTGTGCAAGAGCGGAAGCGCTATGCTCCGTGCTGGTGATAAACAACTGGGGGTGGCCTCACGGCCATATTAACCTCAGGGAGCCTCCGGACTCGGTGACTAGCCTCATCGCGCTGCTCTTCCTCAGGAAGGTAGCACAAGGGGGCTGGGCACGGGGGCTACGCTCACGACACGCCTGGCCTACCCCACCTCGCCAGGCCTCACGGACCTGGTCTTCACACACCCCTCCCAAGTGTGAGCTCGACGAGGAAAAGGTAGGATGGTATGTTCGTACGTCAAGGGGGACTCCTGAGCATCGCGTCTCAGGAGCCTAACTAATCACGTAGCCCCTCACCTCTTGGGCTCATCCTAGTGATCCGGACGACTCAACGAAGGCTGAGGCATGCGCGGGGCCGGGCCCTGCCGACGCAGAACGCCAAGACCTGGCTGTCACCCTTCTTTTTAAGCCGTTCGCATGTCAAGGGGGACTCCTGAGCATCGCGTCTCAGGGGCCTAACTGGGCACGTAGCCCCTCACCTCTTGGGCTCGTCCTGGTGATCCGGACGACTCAACGACGGCTGAGGCATGTGCGGCGCTGGGCCCTGCCGACACAGAACACCAAGGCTTGCCCCTGCATCTTTTCCTAAGTTGTTCGCATGTCAAGGAGGACTCCTGAGCATCGCGACTCAGGAGCCTAACTGGTCACGTAGCCCCTCACCTCTTGGGCTCGTCCTGGTGATCCGGACGACCCAATGACGGCTGAGGTACGCGCGGGGCCGGGCTCTGCCGACGCAGAACAACAAAGCAAACGGAAAAGCTGAAGGAGCATAATCTAGTTATTACAAGACATATTGTTCCAAGCAAATAGTTTTAAATGCATCCCCGAGGCATGTTGCATGATACAGGACAGACAAGGAAAAGCAGAATAGCCGGGCCACCTCTTCAGACTTGGGCATCACCACTGCCCGCCAGCAGAGCCTCATCGCCAGGCGTGTCGCCTGTTCCACCGGCTTCAGTCGGAGGACTAACGACCAGGTACTTGCTCAGCATGGCATCCACGAAGCTCTTCACGGCGGCAGCAACAGCATCCTGGGAGTCGGCGTCCACCGGAGTAAGGAAGGAGGAGAGGTCGAAGCTGGCATCCTGGAGATAAAGATGACTGAAGACGCACGTCCAAGCCGAGGAAGAAAGTGAGCGCGCCTCGCTTTCCACCAAGAAGGCAAACCCATCGACAGCGTCTTCAAGCACCGGCACGACATCAGGCAGCAAAGAAGCAGGGCTCTCCCTCGGGGATGTCACCATCGCCCTCTTCGGATCATCTCCAAAGAGCGCCTTCTGGGCCTTGTGGAAACGCGCCTCGAGGGAGGTAAGAGTGTTGCTCTCCATGGCGGTCGTCTTCCTTGCCTCGGCGAGGGCCGCTTGGGTTGCCTCCGCCTCCTCCTTCAGCTTCGTCAGGCGGTCGCGCTCTCCGGCCTGCTCTAAGACCGTCTTCTTCACCTCGGCGTCTTGGTTGGCAACGGCAGCTTCCTGGGCCTTTAGCTTCTCCTCACGCTCCTAGAGCTGGCTGGCCTGGGCGGCCTGCCGGTCCTGGAGAGCCTTCAGATCAGCCTCCGCCATGCGGCACCGGTCCTCAGCTTCTGTGGCCTCTTGCCACACTAGGAAACGTGCCATGGCGGCCACCCCGAGCGCCTTCTGGGCTTCCTCCGCAGAACCCCAGGCCGTGCGAATAGACGCATCAGCCTTGAGCCAACCACAGATCAGCCTCAGGCGTCCCTGCGCTGAACGACGATCCGAGCCCTGAAGCTCACCCTGGAGGAGGTCCAGCACCACCCTTGCCTCTTCGAGGGTCCCGGAGGGAGCAGGAGCGCCATGACTCGGCCACGCGTTGGGCAAGGGAGGAGACGCCCTCGGCACCAAGGCAGAAGAAACCTCAGCCTCAGGAAGGACCGGGGGCTCCAGAGGCTGGTTGTCCTCAGCAACCGCGGCAAGGCTGGGCACCGGAGGAGTTAGGCCTGCCGAGGGCACCGGCACCTCCTGAGGATGGGCATCCATGTCCTCCGGAGATGGCGTCACCTCTGGGGTTGCGGGGGCAGTGGCACACTTCTTCGTCGGGGTCGTGTTGGCCACTTTAGCGCCTGTGACCACGGCAACCTCCGAGCCCTCTTTCTGCTTCTTTGACGGCTGCTGCCTAACGACAAGAGAAGACGCTAAGTGTTGCTTCAAGAATCATCAAGCAAAGGTTAAGGGAGAGACTTACTGGTCGACAAGGCATAGCTCCTCTTCATGCTCAGCAGCGGGCGCAGAGGTGGAGCGGGTAGAGCCGAGCTCTTGGGAGCAGGAGAGCTTGCAGTTAGAGCCGATCGGGACGATGTCAGCGAAGGCGGGTTGCTCCCCGGAGGAATTAGAGCGATCCTGCTCTTCCTCGTGGCCGCCCACTTGGGCTGCTTCGAAGAAGCCACCCCGGACCTCGTGGTGACTCCAGAAGGGCGCGACACCTCCACCACTGGGGGATCATCGTCATCATCATTGTCGGGAAGGTCTCGCAGGAGCTCCCTTCGCTCCGGAGCAGAGGATTCTTCCACAACCACGTCCACGGTGGCCTCGGAGGATTGGTTGTCGGAGGACAGGTGCACCAAAGTAGTAGGCAGCAGGGAAGGCCCCAGCCACACAAACCCAAGCTCGACGAAGACAGGCATGGCCGCGACAACCTCCTCGGTGTCATCACGGCAGTACAACGGAAACTAGTCTACCGAAGGGTGATAACCTACAAGTGTAGGGGATCGCAACAGCTTTCGAGGGCAACCCAAATTTATTGATTCGACACAAGGGGAGCCAAAGAATATTCTTAAGTATTAGCAGTTGAGTTGTCAATTCAACCACACCTGGATAACTTAGTATCTGCAGCAAAGTATTTAGTAGCAAAGTAGTATGATAGTAATGGTAACAGTGGCAAAAGTAAAGATAATAGTTTTGTAGTAACTGTAACAGTAACAACAGAAAAGTAAATAAGCGAAGCACAATATGTGAAAAGCTCGTAGGCATTGGATCAGTGATGGATAATTATGTCGGATGTGATTCCTCATGTAATAGCTATAACATAGGATGACACAGAACTAGCTCCAGTTCATCAATGTAATGTAGGCATGTATTCCGAATATAGTCATACGTGCTTATGGAAAAGAACTTGCATGACATCTTTTGTCCTACCCTCCCGTCGCAGCGGGGTCCTAGTGGAAACTAAGGGATATTAAGGCCTCCTTTTAATAGAGAACCGGACCAAAGCATTAACACATAGTGAATACATGAACTCCTCAAACTACGGTTATCACCGAGAAGTATCCCGATTATTGTCAATTCGGGGTTGTCGGATCATAACACATAATAGGTGACTATAGACTTGCAAGATAGGATCAAGAACTCACATATATTCATGAAAACATAATAGGTTCAGATCTGAAATCATGGCACTCGGGCCCTAGTGACAAGCATTAAGCATAGCAAAGTCATAGCAACATCAATCTCAGAACATAGTGGATACTAGGGATCAAACCCTAACAAAACTAACTTGATTACATGGTAAATCTCATCCAACCCATCACCGTCCAGCAAGCCTACGATGGAATTACTCACGCACGGTGGTGAGCATCATGAAATTGGTGATGGAGGAAGGTTGATGATGACGACGGCGACGAATCCCTCTCTCCGGAGCCCCGAACGGACTCCAGATCAGCCCTCCCGAGAGAGATTAGGGCTTGGCGGCGGCTCCGTATTGTAAAACGCGATGAAACTTTTTCTCTCTGATTTTTTTATCTGCGAAACGGAATATATGGAGTTGGAGTTGAGGTTGGTGGAGCAGCAGGGGGCCCACGAGACAGGGGGCGTGCCCAGGGGGGGAGGGCGCGCCCCCCACCCTCATGGACAGGGTGTGGGCCCCCTGGCCTTCATTCTTTCGCCAGTATTTTTTATATTTTCCAAAACTTATCTCCGTGGATTTTTAGGTCATTCCGAGAACTTTTGTTTTCTGCACAATAAACAACACCATGATAGTTCTGCTGAAAACAATGTCAGTCCGGGTTAGTTTCATTCAAATCATGCAAATTAGAGTCCAAAACAAGGGCAAAAGTGTTTGGAAAAGTAGATACGTTGGAGACGTATCAACTCCCCCAAGCTTAAACCATTGCTTGTCCTCAAGCAATTCAGTTGATAAACTGAAAGTGATAAAGAAAAACTTTTACAAACTCTGTTTGCTCTTGTTGCTGTAAATATGTAAAGCCATCATTCAAGTTTCAGCAAGTATTATGAACTAACCATACTCACAATAACACTTAGGTCTCACAATTACTCATATCAATGGCATAATCAGCTAGCGAGCAATAATAATAAAACTCGGATGACAACACTTTCTCAAAACAATCATAATATGATATAACAAAATGGTATCTCGCTAGCCCTTTCTGAGACCGCAAAACATAAATGCAGAGCACCTTTAAAGATCAAGGACTGACTAAACATTGTAATTCATGGTAAAAAAAGATCCAGTCAAGTCATACCCAATATAAACTAATAGTAATGAATGCAAGTGACAGTGTGCTCTCCAGCGGGTGTTTTTTAATAAGAGGCCAGTCAAGTCATACCCAATATAAACTAATAGTAATGAATGCAAATGATAGTGTGCTCTCCAGCGGGTGCTTTTTAATAAGAGGGATGATGACTCAACATAAAAGTAAATAGATAGGCCCTTCGCAGAGGGAAGCAGGGATTTGTAGAGGTGCCAGAGCTCGATTTTAAAATAGAGATGAATAACATTTTGAGCGGCATACTTTCACTGTCAACGCAACAACTATGAGATGGCAATATCTTCCATGCTACATACATTATAGGCGGTTCCCAAATAGAATGGTAAAAGTTTATACTCCCCCACCACCAACAAGCATCAATCCATGGCTTGCTCGAAACAACGAGTGCCTCCAACTAACAACAGCCCTGGGGGAGTTTTTTTAATTATATTGATTTGCTTTGATCTTTTTGGATCATGGGACTGGGCATCCCGGTTACCGGCCCTTTTCTCCTGAACGAGGAGCGGAGTCCACTCCTCTCGAGAATAACCCACCTAGCATGGAAGATATAGACAGCCCTAGTTGAAACATGAGCTGCTCGAGCATACAAAACAGAATTTCATTTGAAGGTTTGGAGTTTGGCACATACAAATTTACTTGGAACGGCAGGTAGATACCGCATATAGGAAGGTATGGTGGACTCATATGGGACAACTTTGGGGTTTAATGAGTTTGGATGCACAAGCAGTATTCCCGCTTAGTACAGGTGAATGCTAGCAAAAGACTGGGAAGCGACCAACTAAGAGAGTGACAACAGTCATGAACATGCATTAAAATTAATTTACACCGAGTACAAGCATGAGTAGGATATAATCTAGCATGAACATAAATATCGTGAAGGCTATGTTGATTTGTCAACTACATGCGTGAACATGTGCCAAGTCGAGTCACTCAATGCATTCAAAGGAGGATACCATCCCATCGCATGTTGGCACGGAAGGTAAACCATTATAACTCATAGCTAATCAAGCATGGCACAAGCAACTATAATCTCTAAATGTCATTGCAAATATGTTTACTTCATAATAAGCTGAATCAGGAACGATGAACTCATCATATTTACAAAAACAAAAGAGGTCGAGTTCATACCAGCTTCTCTCATCTCAATCAGTCCATCATATATCGTCATTATTGCCTTTCACTTGCACGACTGAACGATGTGTATAATAATAATAGTGCACGTGCATTGGACTAAGCTGGAATCTGCAAGCATTCAACTCAAGAGAGAAGACAAGTAATATGGGCTCTAAGTTAAATAAAAAATCATGCATATGAGAGCCACTAAACATTTTCAATACGGTCTTCTACTCTCGACCCCCAAAGGAAATAAAAGAAAATAAAACTATTTACACGGGAAAGCTCCCAACAAGTAAAAGAAGAACGAGAAATCTTTTGGGTTTTCATTTTAATTTCTACTACAAGCATGGAAATTAAACTAACTAATTTTTTTGGTTTTTCTCTTAAAGTTTATCAAACACACAAGAAGAAGGCTAGAAAAAGAAAATTAAGCTAGCATGGATAATACAATGAAAGAGTATGAGCACCGACAACTAGAATAGTGTGTGAACATGAATGTAAAGTCAGTGAGAAATACGTACTCCCCCAAGCTTAGGCTTTTGGCCTAAGTTGGTCTATGGCCAAGGGTAGCCTGGATGATATCCGTAGTTGTAACTGGGGTCGTACTAAGATGCAGCAGCAAATGCCTCCTGAGCTGCGGCATGCTGGCGAGCCGCCTCCGCTCTACCCTCGTGTTCAGCTGCCTCCTCCCTGGTAACAACATATCTTTGTTTTGACTGGTAATCAAAAAGGAAAGGATCAGGGAGAGTAACATGGACAGAGCTATGTCTGTCAAAGATTAGTCGATACTGGAGGAATTGTTCATTCCTCAAAAGAAAACGATGTTTGACCATCGCATCATAATCTAAATAAGCAGGAGGCAACACCATATCCCCCTCTCGTGGGGCTATACCAAGATAATTAGTCACACGGGTCCCATAAATTCCTCCAAATAAATCTCCAGCCCTACCATTATTTATGCAACCTACGTGCAACTATTGCCCCCAAGTTGTAATCTTTATTACCTAACACAGCGCTCTTGAGGACACAAAGATCAGGGACACACATATGATATGCTTCATCTTTACCATTAATGCATCTACCAATGAAGAGAGCAAAATAATGTATAGCAGGAAAATGAATGCTCCCTATGGTAGCTTGTGCTATATCCCTAGATTCTCCCACAATAATACTAGCAAGAAAGTCTTTATATTCAGATTTGTGGGGATCATTAATATTGTCCCACTGTGGGAGTTTGCAAGCAGTTGTAAAATCTTCTAAGTCCATGGTATAAGATTTATCATAAATATCAAACAGGACACTCTGAGAATTACATGAACATTTATATTTAAACCTTCTCACAAATGAATCAGTCAATTGATAGAACTGAGGACACTTATCATGTAAGATGTCCTCAAGATCGGCATTATGCACATATGCGTCAAATTCATCCTTAATGCCTGCATTGACCATAAAATCGTCTGCTGGCCACTCACAAGCTCTCACTTCTGCGTCCCTCGGTGGTTCATCGTCTTGCCCACGCATAGCAAGCCTGGGTCCTTTCTTTATTGAGGAGCCACCTTGGTACATTCTCCTAGACATATTTCTTTTTTTGAAAAATTTCTGACATTTTAGTAACTTCAAAATAAAAGTGAATAGAACTAAACAAGATTGGTAGCAACTACTCCTACAAGTGCCTAGAGCCTATATCATGCATTAGAATTACTTGGGACCTCATAAATTTGACATGCAAGCTCAAGAACAGGGTCACCTATGCAGCAAAAATTGCAATGAATAAAGCAGTAGAAAAAAACTAATTCGACCAATGGAGGAGTCACATACCAAGCAACAATCTCCCAAAGCAGTTCTGTGAATGGAGCTTTGAGCAAGGAGATCGAAAATCGCAGCAAAATGAGCTAGAACTCGTGCTTGAGCTGGATGGGGATTTTTTGGGAAGAAGATGGAGTGTGTGGGTGCAGGAATAAGTGGAGGGGGCCCATCGTGGGCCCACGAGACAGGGGGCACGCCCAGGGGGTGTGGGTGCGCCCTCCACCCTTGTGGCCAGGTGCTTGCCCCTCCTGCAGTGTTTTCAGTGCCTAAAATCCTCAAATATTCCATAAAAAATCATACTAAATTTGCAGGGCATTTGGAGCACTTTTATTTTCGGGATATTTTTTTATTGCACGGATAATTCAGAAAACAGACAGATAATACTATTTTTGCTTTATTTATTCTAAATAACAGAAAGTAAAAAGAGGGTACAGAAGGTTGTGCCTTCTAGTTTCATCCATCTCATGATCATCAAAATGAATCTACTAACAAGGTTGATCAAGTCTTGTTAACAAACTCATTCCGAATAACACGGAACCGGAGAAATTTCGAATAACACTAGGTTACCTCAACGGGGATATGAACATCCCCAACAATAAGAATACCATACTTTTTCTTGGCAGTAGGAAGAGGAAATTCAAAACCTCCAATAATGATAGTTGGACTTTTTCCAATAGAATTGATGCTATGAACTTGAGGTTGTTTCCTCGGAAAGTGTACCGTATGCTCATTACCATTAACATGAAAAGTGACATTGCCTTTGTTGCAATCAATAACAGCCCCTGCAGTATTCAAAAAGGGTCTACCAAGGATAATCGACATACTATCATCCTCGGGAATATCAAGAATAACAAAGTCCGTTAAGATAGTGACATTTGCAACCACAACAGGCACATCCTCACAAATACCGACAGGTACAGGAGTTGATTTGTCGGCCATTTGCAAAGATATTTCAGTAGGTGTCAACTTATTCAATTCAAGTCTACGATATAAAGAGAGAGGCATAACACTAACACCGGCTCCAAGATCACATAAAGCAGTTTTAACATAATTTCTTTTAATGGAGCATGGTATAGTTGGTACCCCTGGATCTCCAAGTTTCTTTGGTATTCCACCCTTAAAAGTGTAATTAGCAAGCATGGTGGAAATTTCAGCTTCCGGTATCTTTCTTTTTTTGTAATGATATCCTTCATATATTTAGCATAAGGATTTAATTTAAGCATATCAGTCAAGCGCATACGTAAGAAAATAGGTCTAATCTTTTCCGCAAAACGCTCAAAATCCTCATCATCCTTTGTCTTGGATGGTTTAGGAGGAAAGGGCATGGGTTTCTGAACCCATGGTTCTCTTTCTCTACCGTGCTTCCTAGCAACAAAGTCTCTTTTATCATAACGTTGATTCTTTGATTGTGGGTTATCAAGATCAATAGCAGGTTCAACCTCTACTTCATTATTATTGCTAGGTTGAGCATCAACATGAACATTATCATTAACATTGGCACTAGGTTCATGTTCATCTCCTGATTGTGTTTCAGCATCAGAAATAGAAATATCATTGGGATTCTCAGGCGTGTCTACAACAGGTTCACTAGAAGCATGCAAAGTCCTATTGTTTTTCTTTTTCTCCTTTTTAGAAGAACTAGGTGCCTCTAAATTATTTCTCTGAGAATCTTGCTCGATTTTCTTAGGGTGGCCTTCAGGATACAAAGGTTCCTGAGTCATTCTACCAGTTCTAGTAGCCACTCTAACAGAAAAGTCATGTTTATTATTTAATTCATCAAGAAAATCAGTTTGAGCTTTAAGTACTTGCTCAGCTTGAGTGGTAACCATAGAAGCATATTTGCTAAAGAGTTTAAGTTCACCTTTAACTCTAGCCATATAATCACTCAAGCATCCTATCTCGAAAGCATTATTCTTTAATTCTCTACCAACAAAAGCATTAAAACTTTCTTGTCTAGCCATAAAGTCATCAAATTCATCTAAGCATGGGCTATGAAATTTAGTAGACGGGATTTCAACTTTATCATATCTATAGAGAGAATTTACCTTTACTGCCTGTGTCGGGTTATCAAGACAATGTGGTTCTTCGACAGGCGGTATATTAAGACCATGTATTTCTTCAATAGGTGGTAAATTCTTAACATCTTCAGCTTTAATACCTTTTTCTTTCATTGATTTCTTTGCCTCTTGCATATCTTCAGGACTGAGAAATAGAACACCTCTCTTCTTAAGAGTGGGTTTAGGAATAGGCTCAGGAGTTGGCTCAATTGGCTCAGGAATTGCCTCAGGAATTGGCTCAGGAAGAGTCCAATTATTTTCATTAGTCAACATATTATTCAATAGTAATTCAGCTTGGTCGACTGTTCTTTCCCTGAAAACACAACCAGCACAACTATCCAAGTAGTCCTTGGAAGCATCGGTTAGTCCATTATAAAAGATAACAAGTGTCGCGGAATTGTCACGTCAGATGTCCTAGTGAAAGGACTTAGTTGTGGAGCCATCACAACTAGGAAGCTTGAAGGGGTTAATCAGGACAAGAGATGCGAGAGGTTATACTAGTTCAGCCCCTTACGGTGAAGGTAAGGCCTACGTCTAGTTGGGTTGGTATTGCTTGATGTTTCGATGACCAGGGAGCGAGATACGCTATGCCCGGTTTTCGATGAGTTGTTTCTTGCCCTAAACCGCCAGCGAGTCGTCCCCTTATATACAATGGGTGGACGCCCTGCGGCCTACAGATTCCCGGCCAGCTCATAGACAGTGTCCGGCTCGGTGACTAGTTAAGTCTACCTTATGTTACAAGTCATATCATCATGGCGGTTTACCACTATGGGCCTTAAGCCGCCTGTGGGCCTTAGACCCTTTACCGAACCGCCATCTTCATGCTTGGCCTTGGGCTTCTTTCTGATGAATCTTCTTTCCGTAACCCGGCTCCTCCTGGGCGGCTTACACAAATAGTTATATCCCCAACATTAGGCCCCAGATTGGTTTGAACCAGTTCATGTCAATCTCAAAATACCTTAATAAATAAGCCTTTGGTCTTCTATCTGTGCAAAAGGGTTTAACCCGCCATGACGTCATCTTCTGGATCCACGTTAACCTGCCGTGACGTCATCTCCAATTAAATCCTTATTTTATCCTGCTATATCTTCAATGGATCTTTGCTTTTACTGATTGTCCCGAAACCCGAGGTGTCAGGGTCGCTGGATAATAATATCCAATCTCCTCGTTTCTCGCACCGTCCCGGTCGGCCCTCCCTATAAATAGGCTCGACCTAGGTCTTCTTCATTTTCTCCCTCAGTCGTTTGTCTTCTTCCTCTTGCTGTCTCTCTGCCGCTCGAGCTCCGCCGCCGCCGCCGCCGCAGATCTCCTCGTCCTCACCAACTCAGGCCTCCGCATCAACCTGATTTGACCAGAAAAACGCGACGAACCTCCACAACAACTCTGCATCTGTAAGTTTCCTCCTTCTTGTTCCTCAGATCCGCATTAGGACCTTTGAGTTCCTCGGTGTTCTTCGCTGTTCGTCAGGAACCCCTCATAGATTTCATCACCACCGCCGTTTCTTGATCCTTAAGATGATATAAAACTGATGCGGTAGCTATTTCGCACCCATTTCGAATGCAAGTATATTCCTCTTCTCTGTACAGAAGCCTTGTTTAGAACTGATGAACTTATCTGTACTAGTTTTAGGTCTAGAATATTTTCTTTCTGTGCACCTGTTTGATCCAAAATAATATCCGCCAACTGCGAAACCTGTTTGTACGACACTTAGGCAAAATCGGTTTCTGTTAGGCCCATTTAACTCTAGCGGCTCTCATTGCCGGTTTAAAATAGACAATGTTAATTGACAGCCTTGCCAGCTCCTGGCGCTTAAAATAACTTAATTGTTACTGATTCCCATAGCGGCTTAGATAACCAGATATAATCAGCCATATGTTATTAGGCCCCGTCTTAAGCCGCCATTTTGAATAGACTTAAAAATACTTTCCTTCCGGGTTAAAATTGAGCCGGAGCTTCTTATTTTGTCATAGACTTCCACTTACATCATGGTACCTAAGGCAACCAAGGCTCCTATGACCTGTAATTGGGTCCAATCCACAGTCACAAAAAGCAAATTATCTGAATTTGTGAAGTCTGGCCATCTGCCCAAGAAGGAGGTCATGTTTTATCGTGCCCCTGACCCGTCCGAGGAGAAACCTCAACCCAAAGAAGGGGAGGTGATAGTTTTTACGGATCATATGAGCCGGGGATTTGCTCCACCCGGTTCAAAATTCTTCAGGGATGTTTTGCATTTCTTTGACCTCAGACCTCAAGACATCGGGCCCAATTCCGTGTCAAATATTTGCAACTTCCAAGTCTTCTGCGAGGTGTACCTGGGAGAAGAGCCCAATCTGCTTTTGTTCAGAGAGCTATTCTACTTAAACCGGCAGAATGAACGTGCCAACGGGCCTAGTCTAGAACTTGGTGGCATCTCGATTCAGTGGCGGAGAGACTGCCTTTTTCCTTATGCTGAACTGCCGAGTCATCCGAAGGATTGGAATCAAACGTGGTTCTATTGCCAGGACACTTCTCCGGCTGACGAGAACCCTCTGCCCGGCTTCCGCGCTCTGCGCCTTGAATCAAATCACCCGTTGTCGGATAAGCTAACCATTGTTGAATGTCTATCACTTGCCCCTACCATCAAGAAGATCAAAGCCCTTTAGGTAATGGCTTGAACGGTATTGATTTGGTCCGAGTCTGGGTCACTTGGCGAGTGCTTCCGTTAAGCCGCCGCCCCGGCTTAATGTGCACTTACTCAGGCGAGAAGGATGACCCACTGCGTCATAGTCCCAATGACTTACCAGATGATGTGGTGGAGGCTACGACCCAAACATTGTTGAAAGAGGGCATAGTGACTAGTAATGCCTTTGGCTTACATCCTTTCTGCAAGAAGAACCCGGCCCCCGCAGTGAGTCATCAACCTCAATGAATACTCTTTACTATATTACACCTTGCTTTTACTCATAACCCCTTATCTTTTTCCACAGGCCGATGACAACTTCTGGAAGGTCAAGTATGACCATGAGGCTGCCAAACAAGCCAGAGCGGCCAAGAGAACCGAAAGAAAAGCCGCCAAAACGGGAACTTCAAGGAAGAAGAAACCAAGTGCTTCAGATTTATTCAAATTGGACGACACCTTTGATGATGAAGAAGAGGTAACTTCTAACTCCCTTGACTCTTTATCATTACCTTACTGACTTTAAATCTTTCTAGGAAGACACAGGGAACAGCCGAGCCGTCGAGGAAGAGGTAACTATAATTTCCTCCGACTCCTAGCCCTTGCCGCGTCAGAAAATTCGAAGGGTAACCCGGAAAGTAAGATTTTCACATCCTTTGGCTTACCAAGATCCTCAATTTCTTTTGAAGCAACAACAATTGGAAAGTCGGTGGCAGACCCAAACCAGCAAGGACATAGAGCTCTCTTCCGTCTTACCTGACATAACCAGGAAGTGTCAAACTGAGGTTATCTCCGATTTACGTTCTGTTTTACCTTTGGCGGGTTTAATTCGTCAACCTCTCAATTCATCTGACTCCAATTATCAGGATACCTCTCCTTCCTCCGGCGAGTCTATGCAGTCTAACATGCCGGCTTTCAAAACTGCCCTCGGGTAATGTAATTTTGTTTACCTTATGCTTTACCTTAGCCATGCTTTTGTATTCATCCTTCTGCCTTTGTCCACAGCATGCAAGTGAAGCCCAGTAAGAGGGCAAAAAAGAGTAAGCTATCCCAAAACCCGGTCATGATTGAACCGGAGCTTGGTACGACTGCTCCTGACAGTTCTACCCATCAGCCGCCGCCTGAACCAGCCTATGACATTCCAGCACCATCCTCTGATCCACCCGCCGAAGATACTCTCAACAACTTTGATAACCCAGAAGCTCCTAGCCCAACCAAGACCATTGATCCGGAAGTTGAGATTCTGAAGACTCAGTTTGTTGAGCCAAGGCGGCCCACTGTCCTTGCCAAGTGCTCTGCTAAGGAGGAGCTTCTAGAACGCCAAAGGCCAAGCTAGAAATTGCTGACTATAGTCATTTAAGCATTAGAGATATAGTCTCTGGCTATCTCAATCAAGTACATAACAGCCGTGACCTGGAAATTGACATGGTGCAAATACATCAAAAATCTGAGGTATAACTTATGCCCCTTTTCTGAATCATACTTACTGTATCAGCCCCCAAGTCTATTGCTTATGAATAAATATGTTGTAGACTTAGAAAACTAGTTAGCACTGCTCTGTCCGGTTTAGAAAGAAGATTTTTAACCCAGTTGGAACATGATACCTTGAACTTGCGATACACATTAGCCCCCAAGTGTCAAGTATCTTTGCTTGCAAAGTGCTTGGGACTTAATTTGCATGAACCGACATTATAAGTTAAAATTCTTCAGCATACATTAGCCCCCAAGTGTCAAGTCACTTTGCTTGCAAAGTGCTTGGGACTTAATGTTATCTTACCATGATTCTGACTATAACCCGGCATCAATGCAGGCCACCATAAGTCAATTTGAGTCGGAGATTGCTGACCTGAAGAGCCGTCTGACAGCTCAAGAACGTGAAATTCAAAAGGCCAACTCCAAATTTGAATTCAGCGTCTTTGAACAAGAGAAATTGAAGAAGAATTTTGAGGCGGAGAAGAAAATCTGGGCTGATGAAAAGGCTTCACTGGTGACCCGGGCCGAGACGGCAGATGCATCACTTGCAGAAGCAACAGCCGAGCTGTCCGGCTTAAAGCACTAGATATCTCAAATGGTCTCAGCTATGTTCAGTAAGTTACTATATATAACCTCAAATATTGTAATCCTTCCTTTGATGACTATTTTAATCGTTATCTCCAGCTCACCTTATGCTTGTGAACGCAGGCCCCAGGAGCACAAACCTCAAGCAGAACATGTTGATTAAACTGAAAGCGGTTTACACTCTAGTGGAGCAACTGTACACCGGGTCACAACGTGCTTTGGCCGTTGTAGCTTTATCAAATAACACTCCCCACCTCCTGCAAGACGTGCTGAAGTGTCTTGCTGTACTACCTCAACGGGTCCAAGATCTAAGGCGGACGTCCTCAAGAGCCAGGGCCGTAGCCGCATTGAGCCGGGCAAAAGCATGGATTCCAGAACTAGACCCGACCGACCTCGCTCTTGGATACCCGAGTCTGAAAGAGGATGGGACCGTATTTGATGAACATGATTTCACCGCCTGCGTCAAAGACATACGCCCCGTGGCTACTCTCATTGGGAACGACACTGACCTTACCAAGTATCAGCCGGGCTATGACAGTGAGAACCGGAGAATTCCAACACCTCCCTATGATCAAGTCAGCCTGATCCCTCCAACTCGTAAGCATACCTTTGCCCCTGAAGTGGACCCATCCGGTTTAATAGATGATGAAGATGAGTTTGAAGCCTTGAGTGGCATTGACTGGGCCTCGTCAACCTTCCAGGACAGGGCAACCGACGGAGAGGCGGAGAAGGATAACCCGGAATCTTCAAGCCCACCAAAGGAGTGAACGGCCAGGCGTTTATGACTTTGCGAAAATAATGCTTCCTTATTCAGACTCGGGGAGTCTTGTAATAGGGTAGAAAAAACCTCTCAATTTTTGTCATGCCTTCGCGCATGTTTATGGCGCTTAATACTTTCGTAAGCCGCCATCGCTATATATTTCCAGCTTATGTTGATCTTTTATTTCCTTGATGTTACATTTGCTTGCCTTATCCTGCATATAAAAGAAGCAAAATTCCCTGCGATCCCTTTGGTAATCTCGTCTGCTTATATGACCTACACCCTGCGGGTAAATTCAATTCCTGAAAGTTGGAACATATAATGTTCACCTGACACTTAACAACCTGGGGTGATCAAGATTAAGCCGGAAGAACAATAAACCATCTCATAGTGTTTTCAAGAAGGTCTCAAGATAGTCAAATAATTATGCTTATGAAATATAATGGATAATAAACAATATTCAAAGGCTTCTGATTCGAATATGATCAGTAAATCGTTCCGAAGGGGTTAAGCTAAGATTCGGATATGATCATATAGCCCCAAGTGGCTTTGGCGATGCCGATCAAGTGGGTATTGACAGCTATGTTCACTTTGGTTCGAATACAACCTATGTTTGAACAGGAAGCCCCCAAGTGACCATAAGAGTTGTTTAATGACGCTGATTCGAATACGATCCACGTCAGACCCAAAGGGGTTAAGCTATGATTCAAATATGATCAAGAAGCCCCCAAGTGGGTTTGGTAGTGTGCCGATCAAAGTGGGTATCGGCAACTATGTTCTCTTTGGTTTGAATACGACCTATGTTTGAACAGGAAGCCCCCAAGTGATCATGGCTAGATTCAGATATGATCATAAGCCGGACCAAAGGGAAAGCCGGATTCAGATATGATCCGCTCCCTGTTGGTTGTTTCCACCACCTGATAAAGAAGACACATAAACCTTTGAAGGTGAAAAGGACAGAGGTCCTGCTTTATTGCTTTATATAATATATACATCGTCAAAATATATACATCTTGAGAGCCGGTGGCTCAAGTATAGTAAGGCCGAAGATGGGCGATATTCCACGGCCAGCGGGTCTCCTCCTCCGACTTACATGAGTGTTTGCGCTCTCGAACATCGATGAGGTAGTATGACCCGTTGTTCATATTCTTGTTGACCACAAAGGGTCCTTCCCAAGGAGGGGATAGCTTGTGCATATCAGACTGATCCTGGATGAGCCGGAGCACTAAGTCGCCTTCCTGAAAGGTTCTGCTTCTAACCCGGTGGCTGTGATAGCGGCGCAGGTCTTGCTGGTAAATCGCCGAGCAGGCTATTGCCAAGTCTCACTCCTCATCCAACAAGTCAAGTGCATCCTGATGAGCTTTTTTGTTATCAGCCTCAACGTAAGCCGCCATGCGGGGTGAATCGTGCCGGATGTCACTTGGCAGGACAACCTCTGCTCCATATACCATGAAGAAAGGTGTGTAACCTATAGATCTGTTAGGCATAGTGTTGATGCTCCACAATACAGAGGGTAACTCCTCCACCCAACAACCCGGAGTTCGCTGCAAGGGGACCAAGAGCCGGGGTTTGATACCCTTCAGGATCTCTTGATTAGCTCTTTCTGCTTGACCATTGGATTGAGGATGAGCAACAGCCGAAACATCAAGCCGGATATGTTCTCGTTGACAGAACTCTTCCATGGCACCCTTGGGAAGATTAGTGCCATTATCAGTTATGATGCTGTGTGGAAAACCAAAACGAAAAATCACCTTTTTCATGAACTGAACCGTCGTGGCCGCATCACACTTACTGACCGGCTCTGCCTCAACCCACTTTGTAAACTTATCCACTGCCACCAGGAGGTGTGTATTTTTATCCTTAGACCTCTTGAAAGGTCCAACCATATCAAGCCCCCAGACTGCGAACGGCCAAGTAATTGGAATCATCCTCAACTCTTGAGCCGACACATGAGCTCGTCGTGAGAATTTTTGACATCCGTCACATTTGCTGACTAGATCCTCCGCATCAGCATGAGCTGTCAGCCAATAAAAACCATGACGGAAAGCTTTGGCGACAAGAGATTTTGAACCGGCATGATGACCACAATCCCCTTCATGGATCTCACGAAGTATTTCCTGACCCTCCGCAGGCGACACACAATGTTGAAACGCCCCAGTGACACTGCGGTGATATAACTCGCCATGAACAATCGTCATAGATTTGGACCGCCTGATGATTTGTCTCGCCAAGGTCTCATCCTTAGGCAACTCTCCCCGAGTCATGTAGGCCAAATATGGCACTGTCCAATCCAGGATGACATGAAGAGCTGCCACCAGCTGTGCCTCCGGGTCTGGCACTGCTAGTTCTTCCTTGTAGGTACCTTGACAGAAGGATTATGCAAAACATCAAGAAAGGTGTTAGGCGGCACCGGCTTACGCTGAGATCCCAACCGGCTTAAAGCATCAACTGCCTCATTCTTCCTTCGATCAATGTGCTCCACTTGATAACCTTTGAAGTGCCCAGCCACATCATCTACTTCACGACGGTAGGCCGCCATAAGGGGATCCTTGGAGTCCCACTTGCCTGACACCTGTTGAGCCACGAGATTTGAATCGCCCAAGCACCTTACCCGGCTCAAATTCATCTCTTTGGCCATCCGGAGACCATGGAGTAAGGCCTTGTACTCAGCTGCATTGTTAGTACAAGGAAACATAAGCCGGAGCACATAACAAAATTTTTCACCTCGAGGGGAAGTTAAAACAACTCCAGCCCCCGAGCCTTCTAATTGCCTGGACCCATCAAAGTGAATAGTCCAATATGTGTTATCCGGCTTCTCCTCCGTTGCCTGCAACTCTGTCCAATCATTGATAAAGTCCACCAAGGCTTGAGACTTAATATCAGTACGTGGCATATACTTCAAACCATGAGGCCCAAGCTCAATAGCCCACTTGGCGACTCGTCCTGTGGCTTCCCTATTCTGGATGATGTCCCCCAAGGGGGCAGAACTTACCACAGTTATAGGATGACTTTGGAAGTACTGCTTCAGTTTCCGGCTTGCCATAAACACTCTGTAAACAAGTTTCTGCCAATGTGGATACCTTTGTTTAGACTCAATAAGCACCTCACTGATATAGTAAACCGGCCATTGAACCGGATGCTCCTTGCCTGCCTCCTTACGCTCCACCACGATGGCAACACTGACAGCTCGTGAATTAGCAGCCACATATAACAACAATGTCTCTTTATCAATGGGAGTCGCAAGAACCGGTGGCTCAGACAACTGTCTCTTTAAATCTTCAAAGGCAGTATCAGCAGCATCACTCCAGACAAAAGTGTCCGTTTTCTTCATCATCTGATACAGTGGCAGGGCCTTCTCACCTAAATGGCTTATGAACCGACTTAAAGCAGCAACATGACCCGCCAGTTGCTGAACATCATTGATGCACGCCGGTTTAGCCAGAGAGGTAACCGCCTTGATCTTCTCCGGATTAGCTTCAATGCCTCTGTTTGAGACCAGAAAACCCAAGAGCTTGCCTGCAGGTACACCAAATACACACTTGGCCGGGTTAAGCATCATCTTATAAACCCGGAGATTATCAAAGGTCTCTTTCAAGTCTGATATCAAGGTTTCCTTCTCTCTGGACTTCACCACAATGTCATCCACATAAGCGTGAACATTGCGCCCGATTTGATCGTGGAGACAGTTCTGTACACATTGCTGATAAGTCGCCTGAGCACTCTTCAGCCCAAATGGCATAGATACATAACAGAAGGCTCCAAACGGAGTGATGAAAGCCGTCTTCTCCTGGTCCTTAACTGCCATTTTGATATGATGATAACCAGAGTAAGCGTCCAAAAAACTCAAACACTCACAACCCGCCGTAGCATCAATGATTTGATCAATACGGGGGAGAGCAAAGGGATCAACCGGACAAGCTTTATTTAAGTCCGTGTAATCCACACACATCCACCAGGTGCCGTTCTTCTTGAGCATGAGCACCGGGTTAGCCAACCACTTCGGGTGAAAAACTTTAATAATAAACCCAGCCGCTAAGAGCCGGGCGACTTCTTCTCCAATAGCTTTCCGTCTCTCTTCGTTGAACCGTCGAAGAAACTGCCTGACCAGCTTATACTTTGGATCAATATTAAGAGTGTGCTCAGGGAGTTCTCTTGGTACACACGGCATGTCAGAAGGTTTCCATGCAAAGATGTCCCGGTTCTCACGGATGAACTCCATGAGCGCGCTTTCCTATTTAGGATCCAAATTGGCACTGATACTGAACTTCTTAGATGAATCACCTGGATTGAAATCCACAAGCTTGGTTTCAGCAGCCGACTTAAACTTCATAGCTGGGTCATGCTCAGTGGTTGGCTTCTTTAAAGAGGTCATATCCGCCGGGTCAACATTGTCTTGATAAAACTTCAGCTCCTCTGCTGCACAAACAGACTCAGCATAAGCCGCGTCGCCCTCCTCACATTCCAGGGCTACCTTTCGACTCCCATGCACGGTGATGGTGCCCTTGTGACCCGACATCTTAAGTTGCAGATAAACATAACAAGGCCGTGCCATGAACTTGGCACAGGCCAGCCGTCCAAACAGAGCATGATATGGACTCCTGATTTTGACCACCTCAAACGTCAATTTCTCAGCCCTGGAATCATACTCATCTCCAAAGGCCACTTCCAGTTCAATCTTGCCAACTGGGTAAGCCAACTTACCAGGAACCACTCCATGAAAAACAGTGTTGAACGTCTTCAAATTCTTATCAGTTAACCCCATGCGCCGAAAGGTCTCATAATAGAGGATATTGATGTTGCTACCCCTGTCCATGAGTACCTTAGTTAATTTATATCCACCAACCTGAGGTGCTACCACCAAGGCTAATTGACCCGGATTATCCACCCGGAGGGGGTGATCTGCCCTGCTCCATACAACGGGATGTTCTGACCACCTCAAATAACGGGGGACCGCCGGCTCAACAGAATTCACGGCCTTCTTATGAATCTTTTGGTCACGTTTGCACAAGCTGGTGGTGAACACATGATACTGCCCACTATTCAGCTGCTTTGGATGGCTTTGATAACCCGACTGCTGCTGCTGTTGCTTCCCCTGACCAGACTGCTATTGATTATAACCGCCTTGATGTCCCTGAAAGCCGGAGCTTGAACCGCCGCCCGGGCCATGAAAGCCACCAGCTCCTGAGCCGCCGCCCGACCCATGATTTCCATCAAACATGTTCGAATTCTTGAAAGCCTTTATGATCGTGCAATCTTTCCATAAGTGGGTGGCGGGTCGTTCACGGGTGCCGTGTCTCGGGGAAGGCTCATTGAGTAGCTGCTCAAGAGATGGGCCTAACCCGCCAGATCAAGGGGGCGATTTTCCCTTACGTCTCTGATTATTACCCTGCGCATTGGCATTGGCCACAAACTTTGGGTTACCCTTCGCCTTACACTTATTGCCTCCTTGATTCATCGGGTTATGCTGCTGGCCCTTTCCATTGCCGTTCTTCTTTCCCTTCCCTGTCTTTTCCTCATCATACGCGGGATCCTTGGTACTATCAGAGTCAGCGTATTTGACTAAAGCTGCCATCAGCGTACCCATGTCGTTGCAATCACGCTTAAGGCGCCCCAGTTTCTGTCTCAGCGGCTCAAAGCGACAGTTCTTAGCCAACATAAGGACTACAGAGCCGGCATCCATCTTGTCAGATGAATGTATTATCTCCTTGACCCGGCGTACCCAGTGAGCCATGGATTCACCCTCCTCCTACTTACAATTTGTCAAGTCCACAATCGACATAGATTGCTTGCAAGTGTCCTTGAAGTTATGGATGAACCGGGCCTTTAGCTCTGCCCACGAATTAATGGAATTAGGTGGCAAGCCCTTTAACCAAGACCGGGGCGTTCCATCTAACATCATGGTGAAGTACTTAGCCATTGCTGCATCGCTGACCTCCAACAGCTCCATGGCCATCTCATAACTTTCAATCCACGCTCCGGGCTGTAAGTCGGCCGTGTAATTCGGTACCTTTCGAGGTCCCTTGAAGTCCTTGGGCAAACATACATTACACAGAGCCGGTACCAAACAAGGAACACTGCCGGTTTTAGTAGCCACTCCCGTCTCAACGGAAGTCGTCGGATACTCTCAGAAATCTTGATGAGCCGTCTGTTGAGCCGCTAGCTGAGCCGCCTGCTTGTTCTCTTGACGTATTCGGTCTTGCACCGGATTATAGCCACCGGGCTGGTTACGGCGCTGGGCGTTGCTTGACAAAGCTTCTGACTCCATGTGCCTGCTATAACTTGGACTCCGGTTTTGACGAGGAGGTGCTAACCAAGGCGGAGGAGTTGAATGAATCCTGTCCCTGCTATAAGAATAAGTCTCTTGCTGAGCCAGGGCCGTCTGGATAAGTTCTCTGACCCTCCGGGTCTCCACCGTTGTCGGGTCATCACCGTCCACTGGGAGAGCCGCCAAGCGCGCTGATGCTGCGACTAAGTTCTCCATGGGGCTGGAAAAGTGACCCGGCGGTATCGGCACGTAACGGGGCGGTGCCATGCTCCCATGAAGAGGTGCCATCTCCCGAGGCTGAGTCGGTCCTCCTGTTTCGGCTGTCATAAACTGATTTGCATCTGGCGGGTTACTTGGGCCGGCTCCGAGTGTAGCAAAAAGATTCTGAGGATCATAAACTGGAGGTAAACGGGACTTGGTTTTCTGATGTCTCCTCCTCATCACCTCGTTAGACACGTTTAGGCTCATCGTGAGCTGGTAGGCTTCTGACTATATCCGCTGTGCCCGCGCATCCAAAGCCGCCCGTTTTGTGGCTAACCTAGTGTCCTCAGCTGCCAAGGCCTCCTTGGCCCGAGCTATCGCCTCGCGCACCCGTGCCACCTCCGCGTCATGCTCATCTTTATTTGCAGGAATAACTGTGGCGGTTAACAGGGCCATAAGCTTATCCATGAGATCTATCAGCACCTGAGCTGGCGGGCGCACAAGGCCTCCTGCCCCGGCTGCTCCTGTCCCGGACATTATTGCCGTAGCGGCTGTAGAGTTTTGGCCAGGTTGAGTCCCAGCCATGAAGACTCCTGCCCATCTTGGTGGCTCATAGGGGTCCGGAATACTGGTGCCATCGGAACAGCCCCCGAGCACGTCGTCTTGCACTTGGTACAGCGAATCTATTGAACCCGCGGATGAATCACCATCAAAGAGGACGGCCGTCTCACCACCATCTTCAGATCCTTCAGAAAGTTCCTCTCCGTGGATGCAGCCCACGAAGGCACGCTTCATGATGGGTTGAACTCGGGCCTTTCTCGCACGCTGAGTCGTCTCGACGAGGTCGGTGCAGTTGTCCGGCTCAGGGCCCGGCTCACCAATCCGACCAATGAAGACATGGATTCCGCCGAAGGGGACCCGATACCCGTACTCAATTGAGCCGGCATCGGGGCCCCAGCCTTTGTCGTCGATGTAGATCTTGCCGCGATGACTCTTGGTCATCCGGCCCACCACGTATCCCTTGACCCCTTCGAAGTTGCCCTTCAAGAACTCAAATCCACCGTATGTTGGCCCCACGGTGGGCGCCAACTGTCGTGGAATTGTCACGTCAGATGTCCTAGTGAAAGGACTTAGTTGTGGAGCCATCGCAACTAGGAAGCTTGAAGGGGTTAATCAGGACAAGAGACACGGGAGGTTTATACTAGTTCGGCCCCTTACGGTGAAGGTAAGGCCTACGTCTAGTTGGGTTGGTATTGCTTGATGTTTCGATGACCAGGGAGCGAGATACGCTATGCCCGGTTCTCGATGAGTTGTTTCTTGCCCTAAGCCGCCAGCGGGTCGTCCCCTTATATACAACAGGTGGACGCCCTGCGGCCTACAGATTCCCGGCCGGCTCATAGACAGTGTCCGGCTCGGTGACTAGTTAAGTCTACCTTATGTTACAAGTCATATCATCATGGCGGTTTACCACTATGGGCCTTAAGCCGCCTGTGGGCCTTAGACCCTTTATTGAACCGCCATCTTCATGCTTGGCCTTGGGCTTCTTTCTGATGAATCTTCTTTGCGTAACCCGGCCCCTCCTGGGCGGCTTACACAAATAGTTATATCCCCAACATCAAGTATTTCATTTTTCTTAAGAGGATGATCAGGAAAAGCATTAAGTAACCGGAGAAGCCTCCCCCAAGCTTGTGGGAGACTCTCTTCTTTGATTTGCACAAAATTATATATTTCCTGCAAGGCAGCTTGTTTCTTATGAGCAAGAAAATATTTAGCAGAGAAGTAATAAATCATATCCTGGGGACTACGCACACAACCAGGATCAAGAGAATTAAACCAAATTTTAGCACCACCCTTTAATGAGAACGGAAATATCTTAAGGATATAATAATAGCGAGACTTCTCATCATTAGTAAACAGGGTGGCTATATCATTTAACTTGGTGAGATGTGCCACAACAGTTTCAGATTCAAGGCCATAAAAAGGATCAGATTCAACCAAAGTAATTATTTCAGGATCAATAGAGAATTCATAATCCTTATCAATAACACAGATAGGTGAAGTAGCAAAAGCGGGGTCAGGTTTCATTCTAGCATTAAGAGATTGCTGCTTCCATTTAGCTAATAATTTCTTAAGATCATATCTATCTTTGCAAGCAAAGATAGCTCTAGCAGCATCTTCATTCATAACATAATACTCAGGAATAACAGGTAATTCATAATCAGGGGGAGAACTTTCATCATCACTATCATCAATAATAGCATCTTCAATAATTTCATTCTCTCTAACCCTAGCAAGTTGTTCATCAAGAAATTCACCTAATGGCACAGTAGTATCACGCACAGAAGTATTTTCATCATAAGTATTATGCATAGCAGAAGTGGCATCATCAATAACATGCTACATATTAGAATTCATAGCAGTAGCAGGTTTAGGTGTCGCAAGCTTACTAATAATGGAAGGAGAATCTAGTGCAGAGCTAGATGCCAGTTCCTTACCTCCCCTCGTAGTTGAGGGCAAAATCTTAGTTCTTTCGTCTTTCAAGTTCCTCATAAGGATCAACAGATATAAATCCCAAATGAATCAAAGAATAGAGCTATGCTCCCCGGCAACGGCGCCAGAAATTAGTCTTGATAACCCACAAGTGTAGGGGATCGCAACAGCTTTCGAGGGCAACCCAAATTTATTGATTCAACACAAGGGGAGCCAAAGAATATTCTTAAGTATTAGCAGTTGAGTTGTCAATTCAACCACACCTGGATAACTTAGTATCTGCAGCAAAGTATTTAGTAGCAAAGTAGTATGATAGTAATGGTAACAGTGGCAAAAGTAAAGATAATAGTTTTGTAGTAATTGTAACAGTAACAACAGAAAAGTAAATAAGCGAAGCACAATATGTGAAAAGCTCGTAGGCATTGGATCAATGATGGATAATTATGTCGGATGCGATTCCTCATGTAATAGCTATAACATAGGGTGACACAGAACTAGCCCCAGTTCATCAATGTAATGTAGGCATGTATTCCGAATATAGTCATACATGCTTATGGAAAAGAACTGCATGCCATCTTTTGTCCTACCCTCCCATGGCAGCGGGGTCCTAGTGGAAACTAAGGGATATTAAGGCATCCTTTTAATAGAGAACTGGACCAAAGCATTAACACATAGTGAATACATGAACTCCTCAAACTACGGTCATCACCGAGAAGTATCCCGGTTATTGTCACTTCGGGGTTGTCGGATCATAACACATAATAGGTGACTATAGACTTGCAAGATAGGATCAAGAACTCACATATATTCATGAAAACATAATAGGTTCAGATCTGAAATCATGGCACTCGGGCCCTAGTGACAAGCATTATGCATAGCAAAGTCATAGCAACATCAATCTCAGAACATAGTGGATACTAGGGATCAAACCCTAACAAAACTAACTTGATTACATGGTAAATTTCATCCAACCCATCACCGTCCAGCAAGCCTACGATGGAATTACTCACGCACGGCGGTGAGCATCATGAAATTGGTGATAGAGGAAGGTTGATGATGACGACGGTGACGAATCCCCCTCTCCGGAGCCCCGAACGCACTCCAGATCAGCCCTCCCGAGAGAGATTAGGGCTTGGCGGCGGCTCCGTATCGTAAAACGCGATGAAACTTTTTCTCTCTCATTCTTTTCTCCGCGAAACGAAATATATGGAGTTGGAGTTGAGGTCGGTGGAGCAGCAGGGGGCCGACGAGACAGGGGGGCCGCGCCCAGGGGGGAGGGCGCACCCCGTACCCTCGTGGACAGGGTGTGGCCCCCTGGCCTTGATTCTTTCGCCAGTATTTTTTATATTTTCCAAAACTTATCTCCGTGGATTTTTAGGTCATTCCGAGAACTTTTGTTTTCTGCACAATAAACAACACCATGGCAGTTCTGCTAAAAACAGCGTCAGTCCAGGTTAGTTTCATTCAAATCATGCAAATTAGAGTCCAAAACAAGGGCAAAAGTGTTTGAAAAAGTAGATACATTGGAGACGTATCAGAGGGTCGCTCAGGTCCTTCCACGTCAGGTAGAGCAACACCTTGTTCAGCTCGTCCTCGGGAAGGGGATCTTGGCGCAGGCAGATTTTGTCGTCATCACCACCAAGCTTCCACAAGGGGCGGGGGTGGTCTTGAAGCGGCGTGATGCGCTGCTTCAGGAACTCCCTGATGAGCATGGCCCCCGTCAGCTTCGCGCTCTTCAGCTCCTTATCCATCTTCTTCACGAACAGCGTCAGGGAAGGGTCGGTGATCTTCTTAGAATGCCACCACTTCTCGGAGACGGGGAATGCGGTCGGCAGCTTCAGCGAGCTCTGGGAGCTCTTGACATCCATCAAAACCCACCTCTTCACGGCATCCTCCACCTTCTTCCCGATGCGGGAGATTGCGTTACCACCCCGCACCGTGACGAAGTCGATGCACCGAACTGGATCGTCGCCGGTCTTGCGGAGGTAGAAGAAATGGCGGAACAGGGCAACGGAGGGCATCACCCCCACAAACGCCTCACAGAAGAAGGCGAAAAGGGACAGAAGGAGGATGGAGTTGGCATGGATGTGGAGCGCGTGAAGACCATAGTGGTGAAGGATGGTGAAGAAGAATCGGGAGAATGGAGGTACCAGCCCCGAGTAGACGCTGTGCATGAAGAAGGGGAAGAAGTTGCTGCCCGCGGGCTCCGGTGCAGCGGTGGCGACCTGGAGCGCGGTCTTCTTCCACTCATTGTCGTCACTCGCCGTCAGGAGGAGCGTGGTCTGGAGCTTCTCCCCGGTCACGCAGGGCGCCAGCGGCCCTGGCTCATACCAGGCAGAGCCGGCAGCCGGGGCAGGAGCCACGGTCTTCTCGGCGGCCATCGAGCAGGAGATTTGGGGGGAAATCGGCAGATCTGCTGAGTTCTTCCGCTACAGGGAGAAAGGGATCTGGAGCAAGACGAAGAAGGAGCAAAGAAAGCCTGGCGGCAGGCGGCCCCTCCCTTTTTGTCAGATGGAAGCAGTTGCCGGGGCAGCATGGGGAAACGGAGTCGCCCACGTCCAATCAATCGACACGCGTCATCAAGGCCGTAGGCGGTTAGGGCCCACGGCGCTCCACACTTGCCCTTTGGCTTCGCCTGGAAGCCAAGTCCGAGCGCGCCTTGAGCCCGGGGGCTACTGTCGGCGTCCTGGATTTAGGGTTATCCAGCCCTGCCTGCCTCCGGCCCACAACGTGGCTTCATCGACAGCCTGGTACGGCCCAGATTCAACACCAGCACCACAAAACCCTTGCGAGGGGCCAAGCCTCGTGAGGTGGGCAACGCCAAGACCCCCGAAGGAATCGGCCTCCTGAGGGGCGGAGAGTTCTATGCAAGTTATCTCACGAGGCTCAGCTAACGTGAGCCATGACGACCAAGGCCAGGCGGGTGCCAGGCGAGTGCAGGGCGCAGGTTTCCTCTTCGGTGCAAGGGAGGCAAGCCATAGGCGCGGAGTCCTGAGGAATCAGCCAAAGGTTTCCATTCCGGTGCAACAAGACCAAGACCGCCAGGACGGAGGTCATCGGCGAGCCCACCGCAGCGTCACGACCAGAGGCTTTTCGCAGACGAAGACTACTTTTGTCAGGATAGACTATACTACTTGCCCCTTTCAAATCCCGCCATTGTGGGATCCCTTCCCGCTCATATTTGGGAAGAGGATCAAGGCCACTATATATAGGACTTAGCCACCACCATAGTGGAGGGATCGGATCCATTCTCACCCGACCACCACCCCAGCTCGAGAACACCTCTCCTCTTGAGGCTTGTTCATCCACTGTACTTGTTCATCCATAGCCCTTCGAGGCAATCCACCACACCACACTGGATTAGGGTATTACACCACAACGGTGGTCCAAACCAGTATAAATCTTTGTGTCTTTGTGTCTCTTTGAGCTCGACGCGCTAGGCTTAGGAGGATCGCGGGTAGGCAGGCTGGACAGGTTGAGATCTCCGCACGCACCCCAGAGTTCGAACCTCTCAAGGGTTGCCGGATCCCTAAATCCGACAGGTTTGGCGAGCATAATTGTGAAGCATATTGATCTCAACCATCATGTGAATTTTCTCCTTGCGATCTAGCTTGATATGTTTCTCCAGGGACTGCTGAGTGCGGATGCAAATCTCATATAGATTAGGATTTTCATCCTTCGGAATATCAATCAGAACTTGCTGAACCTTCAAAGCAGTTGTTGGAGCACTTCCAACAGGATCTACTGGTGTTTTTCCTTTGCCGTTGTCCTTCATGATCCGAAGAGTATTGCGGATAGGAGGAATGAAAGTTTTTGGCACATTAAGGCAATAGTACCTTTTCCTAGTAATCTACTCGATCGCATACTGTATCCATGGAGCATATGGCTTCAAAGCTTGAGGGGTATCAGCTGCATATGCCAAGTTCCGAATGAAAAGATCAGGCAGATCGAAGTTAATGCCAACAAATATTGCTTGAAGAGCAATAGCCACAATTCCACCAATGGATTCGGGCATGCTGGTTGGAGTGACTGAATTGCATAGGATATGGAACATCACCATGTTTTTGTAGGTCAAATTCTTCAGATTTATCTCGACCTATGCATCTCCAACTTTCTCTGGATCCATCATAAGATGCAGTTGAACATCATCATGAAGTGTTACTGTATATATGTCCATGCCTTCATGATTTATCTCTCTCGGTTTTCTTTGGTAATGGTTTTTATCTGACACGTGAAATCAGATTAATATTTCATTTCAACAAATTCACAGGCGCTAATCAGTCCCTTCGTTGACAATAAATATTTTACAATATAATAAATTCATGGGAAGGAATCAAGGACCCAAGGGAACGTCAGCTTGGAGCGCACCTCTAGCGTACGATTGGTTCGCTACGAGAGGCCTCCACCCACGAATGTTTTTGTTCTCTACCAGAAGCCTCCCCTCACAAACTAAACGACTAGGCAAGCCCTTGGCTAGGCCTCCAGGCCCAATCAGCATTACCTTCTAAAAAAAATTGCATTGATGTATGTAGGACCTCGTTTTTGAATAGTTAAACAACACAAAATTGGCATTACGGACATAATAAAACTGCAAACAAAATTGCCATGCTCTAAAACAATAAACATTGCCATAATAAACTACATAAGACCTATCGAAAATTACCAGGGTAGCCTACCAAAAAAATACCTACATGGCAAAAAGGCCATAGTAAATCAAAAATCGAAGAAACCAACAAAAACAACACCGTGGTCCAAAATGCAGGCAAAGAAAAATCATACATGGCAAATTTAGCATATTAATTAAAAAGACGTACAAGGACTCAGCCATGCTTTATATTTTTGTTTTCAAGAACATAACAATCACACGCATGAAATTACTATGACAAAATAAAATACAATTGCCATGCCATTAAAAATAAAATTGCCATGTTGTCAATAATAACTTTACATGCTCTTAATAATAAAATTCCCATGTTATGGATATAAATTTCCATGCTCTTAATAATAAAATTCCCATGTTATTAGATATAAAATTGGCATGCTCTTAATATTAAAATTTCTGTACTCTTAATAATAAAATTATCATGCTCTTCATAAATAAAATTGTCATGTGAAAAAGTAGAAAAACATTTCCAAAATTGCCATGAATAAAGTAACAAAAAATCCAAAAGTTTGCCATGGGTGCATTACAAAAAAGATTCAAATTTGTCATGCTTAGAAGACAGAAATGTTATGAATTTGCCATGGGGTTAGGAGTAATTTCTTTTATAAAACTGCCATGTACAATTTTTTTTTGCGTACTTTTGCCACCTAGTAGAAAAAAAGAGGAACTAGGATTCAATCCTAGATCTCCTGGGCGGAGGCTTGAGGCGCTAGCAATGCGGTGGGCAGGTGTGTTTGGGTAGGATTAGCATTCCTGCTGCTTTTGTGTTCTTGCGAACTACATTCAGACCGTACGGTCATCCAATGGTAGCTAGCGTGTTCGCTCGAGCGAAAAATCTGACATCCACCCATTAAATATTTCCTGGAGTCCTTTCAAAAAAAAATATTTCCTGGAATCAACCACGATCGGTAATTATTTGGTAACACAATAAATCTGCTGGAGGGAATCAATCGCGATCGGTCATCCTTCGTTTCCTATTTCTATCTCTATCTCTACTATCATGGAAAACAATCATTCACGGCAAGGTAATATTAGACACGATTGGCACTAAATAACACTACAATATGTATGCCTCATTGCAATGCACGAAACATTATTAGTATATCAAAAAATAATCTATTAGCTTTACACTGAATCATAAGCCTAGCCGGAAAAAAAAACTTGCAGAAAAACAAAGGGAACCCAGACATTATTAGCTTTGCACCTAATTAAAAGGCATGTGTATGGCCAGATAAAAGAAGAAGAAAAAGGGATCTGCAAATAAATAAAGGCCGCCTTTTATTCATTGGTTCAGCTGTTGGAAAAGACTACACATGACTACACGAAGGGGAAAGAAGGGGCAGGGCAGGGCAAAGTACATCAACATGCGGCATGCCACCCTCTTTGGTTCCTCTTCCTCGAGTATATGTTTCCTCACCATTGCTAAAGTTAAAAGGCAGGAAAAAGGAGGTGGAGACGCATATCCCTCGGGAAGATGCCGCCCATCGATCACGGCCAACTTTCTCCATCAATTGCTCACTGTATAAAACCATCCAGCAGCCTAATCTCTCCTACTCATCTTGCACCGTCACACACACGCACACGCACACATCCTGCCCAAGATACAAATACAGCTGCCGGCCGGCCGGCGTGCCATGGCCATGTGATCCAGCATGCTTGCGGCGGCGCCGGTGCATTCGCTGGGACGGATCTGAGGCGGTGGCCGATCGATCTGTTCCGCAGTACCGCCGGGCAACTCCGAGGCGACACTCTGCATGCTGTTGGGTCCTGCAGATTCAGGCATGCATGCAGATGCAGGAGCTAGCAGGTGCATGCATGGCTGCTGCTCCAGCTAGCTGATTTTTCAGTCTCCTACAGGGCAATTTCGAACCTTTGGCAAATGTCTTCTGACATCAACACAAGCAGTTTCTTTCATGGCCGGTTGGATCCACTAGCTAGTTACTTAGGCTATACTACAGATGAGGATTAATTGATGTATGGAATAAAAACACTGTGAGTTAATTCTTAGCTCTCTGTCTTGCATCCTTCCGATGGGAATTGTATTGCATTTTTTTAAAGCGGCATCAATTGAAATAAGCAGTGTGGTGGTTAACTAGAGAATTGAGAACTGTTCTTTACAGCAAAGTGGAGTACGTGTACGTGCTTCTGTTTGAATGGAGTGTTGTGCAACTATTTTTATGATGGCATTATCAAATCTAGTATTTTGAAAACTCGTTTATGCTTAGCTGTTGAGAATCACTTGGACTATTCAGAGTTTTAAACTCGCTTAGTAATTTTCTGAAGGAAAGGAAAACATGACTTTTTAACCTGAAATTGACAAGTAAATGCATCCTCTCTGCCGTGGCCGAACAAGAGAATCAGTGACATTCATTTGTTTTTAGTACTAGTAGATCTTGCACATTCATTTGGTGAAACATAAATTGTAAATGTGCACCGACCGAGCCATAATATAAAATGACGGCATGGACCGTGGAGCAAACATAGTGCCAGGGTAAAGAGAGATACAAGAGTCGTTTGCCCTGTGTTTCGGACCATTCTTTCCTGAACACGCACAAATATATGTATCGTAGATTAGAGGACGGCTAATTTCAGTAGCAGTCAAAGAAAATCATGGCTCGTGGGCATAAGAGGTGTCAGGAACACGGTCATTACACGAACGCTGTTTTCCACCTAGTACTAACTAGCCAGTCGTGCTCTGGTAAGCTCCTTGGTTGTCGCCTCCTAACCTGTCTATGGCGGCTAGGGACCGGCACTCGCAACGTAGCTGGCCTCTTCAGCAGGAGACCCGGCGTCGGGACCTCGGAGGCCAGTCGTGCTCACACGGTGAGTGACTCACCTGGCTGCAGCACCGCAGAGCGAAGCAGGGGCATCAGACAGTGGAGCAACGGCGAGGCAGAGGAACACTAGAGCATAGATGCGACAGATGTCGGCAAGTGCAGCTGGTGAGGCTGTTTCATATGCTTTCGTGTGTGCCACGCATATGTAGTCGAACGGGTACACGTACATCTTGGTCAGATACACCGTCGGCGCCTCGGGGGGTAGTGCAGCATCACTGATGTCGGGGAAATCCTGCTAGACTCGGACCACTATCTTTTGTTTTTCAAGATTGTCCTGCACCACCTGCGAGTTGTGCGAATTTGTTGCGATACATTTTGAAGAGATTTGATTCTAGAATCCGGGTATCAAAATGGAAATTGAAAAGTCATATGACTTATTTGTTACTTGTACATGAAAATATATAATTGATATTTTCCTGGATTTGAGAGAAACATAAGTACTGAAATTTATGAGTTGGCATGTGTGATGAGTTGGGATGTGTGTATGTTGAGAGAGATAGAGTAACGACAATCAACTACTATTTAGGTATATAGAATCAGCGTTGAGATCCTTCGACCGCACCCAAGGATCATGGAGGCGTTGAGGTCGGATATGGTTTGGCAGGGTATGATTTTGGTATGTCTAGACAATGCACACAAAAATTAGAAAGATTTGTTCTGTCTGTTCAATGTTCAATTCCATTAAGACTATTTAAGGCCCCGTTTGGAACACATGTTAAAAAAAATAAATGGAGATCTAATCTAGTCAACTAGTAACACCATAAGGACACCACGCACGACGGCAGAAGCCCGCCAGCACCGTAGCCGGTCCAACTCGTCTCCTATGATCTTAGGACCATGGAGGCGTGGTGTATCCCGACCCTTGCCGGCGGGAGGGCTCCATTTTTTGATGCTTTTTTTTTAGTTTTGTTAGGGTTTGTGTCCTACTCAGACATGTGAGGCGGAAGCGGCACTCTGTTGATGGAATAAGATCATCCCCGCCTAGCCTCCGTTCCGGTGGTGTTATGGTGTTTCTACCATCATCGGAGGGCATGTGAAGATTTGTCTCCGGCAGGTCTCATGGGATTCGGTCGGTGTTTGTCTTCGGTGGATCCACGTGGATCGGTCTTCATTCTTCCGTGTCCGTGTGTCTACAGGGTGGATACTTTTGATCTAAGTTTCTCTTCATAGGCGGCGGGTGTTGTTCTGGTGCGTTGGTCCTATGGGGCCTTAGCCCGACACAACTTCCCGACTGTCTATTACAACAAGGTTTGCCCGGCTTTAATGAGGAAGGGGCGATGACGACAGCGCGCCTTCGACTCGCTCCAATGCTTATAGTCGTCGCTAGGTGGCTATGGACCTGGATGCATTTTTTTTACCTCTACTGTTCTTTCGACCATCTTGACAGTTGATAAATAGATTAAAAAAATTCTCGCAAAGAAAAAAGAAATACAGAAAAGCCCCGTTTGGAATGCATCTTAAAAAAGAAATACAGGAATTGAGGTGGCATGTTTCTCAAAACCTACGAGTCAATACCTATGGCTTTACAGTAAAGTGGAGTATGTGCTTTTATTTGAACGGAATGTTTCATTTTTTTTTTGAAGCAAAACGGACGGAATGTTTCACAGTATCTATTTTATCTTGGAACTATAAATATAGCATCTTAAGAGATCATTTGTGTTTAGGTGTTGAGAATTACTTCAACTATTCAGAATTTCAAACATGCAAAAACATTTTTAAAAGTAAATGAAAACATATATGAGTTTAACCTTTTAATTGGAACGAAACTACTACATGTACGACACCTCAGTTTAATCTTAGTATGACATGGAATCCAATGATGTGCTGCGTTTTTTTCCTAGGTTTGGACATGTGGATGATTAGATCTTTGTCATCATATGAAAATCGGATGAAAAGCATCACATCGTTGCAATCAGAAATTAAGAAAAGAAGAAAAGTGGTCCTATTTAAATGCATCCTCCTTGCCGCAATCAAACAAGTGAATCAATACCATTCATTAGGTTTTAGTTCTAGCAGATATTTTGAATTCATTTAGTGACGCATAATGTAAATGTGCATTAATCGAACCATGTTATAAACTACGACATGAACAGTGGAAAGAATATGGTGCCACGGCAAAATAGAGAACAAAAGAGGAAGAGAGATAAAAGTTCTTTGCTATGTATTAGACATTTTTTTAGAATAGGCACAAACATGCGTATCATATATTAGCGGACCATTAATTTGGGTAGGAGTGGAAAAACATTCTTTCCTTTTGGGCTTAAGAGGTGTTCAGAACCGGTTCATTATAGGCATGTCATGTTGTACCTGCTAACTAGCAAGTGGTGCGCTCATAAGTTCCTAGGATATCGCCTCCCAACCTGTCTGTGGTGGCTAGAGACCAGCACTCGCAACACTCTTGACCTCTTCGGCAGGACACTTGGCGTTGGGGGCCAGTCACACTCATCAGAAGTTGGATGGTCTCTTAAATTGTGTCCTCCATACTACGACCGAACAAAAGAACCATCAGCATTCATTTTCTTTTAGTTCTCAAAATCTATAACATTCATTCAGTGACACAATCATTCTAAATGTGCACCAACCGAACCTTGCTACTCCCTCTGTAAACTAATATAAAAGCGTTTAGATCACTATTTTAGTATTCTAAACGCTCTTATATTAGTTTACGGAGGGAGTATAAATGAAGGCATGAACCTTGGGGCAAACACAGTGCCACACTAACGAGGGAACGCAAGAAGAAGAGAGACGGAAATTCTTTGCCAAGATTAAAACCATTTTTTTCTAGGATGCGTATCACAGATCAAAGGACCATGACCATTGGCTTCGAAAGAATTCGTAGATCGTCGGCTTAAGAGGTGTCGGGAATAGGTTCATTAGAGGAGGTTTTGCATGCACATGCTAACTACTAAGCGGTGCTCTGATAAGTTCCTTGGTTGTGACCTTCCAACCCTGCTGTGGCGCCCAGGGACCGACACTCGCAACCAACCTATCTTCTACACCAGGACACCAGCCATCGGAGGCCAGTCGCATGAATGGTGAGTGACTCATCTGGCTGCAGCTTAGTGTAGAGAAACAAGGGCGGCAACGTATCACCCGGATGAATAGGGGTGACTCTGGAGACCGATGGGAGCAGACACGCGACAAATACAGGCTGGTGCAACGGGTGCGGCTATGTGCACGCTTTCATGTACGTCAGGGGTCAAGTAGTCGAACTGAATCATGTACATAATGGACCTTGTTCCGTCTTTACAATAAACACAATCTAGGAGGGTTTATTCTGTCTGTTGAATGTTGCACTTCATCGACTAATTAAAGTTTGAATTAGGGAATCACAACATAGGTTGACCTAGGCCAAGGGACTTCGCCTAGCCCTCCCCTCGCGCCGCTGGCCGCTCCGGCCGTGGCGGCCACATTCCTCGCCGGCTGCCACTTCGGCGTCCGAGCTGTGACAATGCGGAAGTGGCAACGATGAAGATGTGGAGCCGCCCCCACCCCCTTCCGCGTCCACCCTGGACCGCTCCAGCACAATGCAGAGGGCCAGCTCCTCCTCGACGTCGAGGTCGGAGCCCGAATGGCTGCCGGAGCACGACATCTCGCCAGATTCGATTAAAATCGGGGAGGGAGAGGAGGGGACGAAGAGTGGAGTGAGCTAGGGTTCGAAGAGGGGACAAATTGGGATTTTATTTTGGGACGACATGGAGTCGGTGGTGAGTCGGGCTAACATGGCAGATCCACCCGGGCCGCCTCATGCCCGCCCTACGTATTTGGGCTGGATATGAGGGGCATCGGACAGGCCGGGCGCTTGATACCAGTTTGAGGCGCCCGGGTGGGTCGGGTTTTTTTGACCGCCAGTGACTGGTCCGCACTCCCGGGTGTTTGAGACGGATTTGAAACGCCCGGCTGTAGATGCGCTTAGGTCATATTACACATGAGGGACCAATTGATGTATGAAATAAAAATACCTTGGGTAAATTCTTAGCTCTCTGTCTCGCATACTTCTGATGGGAACTGTAATGCATTTTCTTTCAGCAGCATCAATTAAAATAAGTTGTGTGGTGATTAACTAGAGAAGTGAGAAGTGATTTTTTTACAGCAAAGTGGAGTGCGTGCTTCTGTCTGAATGGAATGTTATGTAACTATTTTTATCATGGCAATACCAAATCTAGTACTCCCTCCGTTTCAAATTACTCGTCGTGGTTTTAGTTCAAATTTGAACTAAAACCACGACAAGTAATTTGGAACGGAGGGAGTATCTTGAAAGCTCATTTATGTTTTGCTGTTGATAATCACTTCGACTGTTCTCAGTTTTACACTCGCTTAATCATTTTTTAAAGGAAAGGAAAGCATGACTTTTTAATCAGAAATTTACAAGTAAATGCTTCCTCTCTCCCGTGGCCGAACAAGAGAATCAGTAACATTCATTTGTTTTTGGTACTAGTAGATCTTTCGCATTCATTTGATGAAACATAAATTGTAAATGTTCACCGACCGAGCCATCTTATAAAATAACGGCATGGACCGTGGAGCAAACATAGTGCCAGGGCAAAGATAGAACGCAAGAAGAGAGATACAAGAGTCGTTTACCCTGTGTTTCAGACCATTCTTTCCTGAACACGCACAAATATATGTTCGTTGATTAGAGGACGTCTTTAGAGGATGGCTAATTTCTGCAGCAGTCAAAGAAAATCACAGCTCGTGGGCATAAGAGGCATCAGGAACACGGTCATTACACGATTGTTTTGTTTCACCTACTACCTAACTAGTGGTGCTCTCGTAAGTTCCTTGGTTGTCACCTCCCAACCTGTCTGTGGTGGCTAAGGACCGGCACTCGCAACGGACCTGGCCTCTCCAGCAGGAGACCCGGCGTCGGAGCCTTGGAGGCCAGTCGTACTCACACGGTGAGTGACTCACCTGGCTGCAGCGCCGCGGAGTGAAGCAGGGGCATCACCTGTTTCATATGCTTTCGTGGTGTGTGCCAGGCATATGTAGTCGAGCGTGTACACGTACATCTTGGTCAGATACACCGTCGGCGCCACTGGGGGCAGTGCAGCTTCGCCGATGTCAGGGAAATCCTGCTAGACTCGGACCACTATTTTTTGTTTTTCGAGATTGTCCTGCACCACTAAATTAACTTGATGGTATCCTGCGAGTTGTTGTGTGAATTTGTTGCGATACATTTTGAAGAGATTTGATTCTAGATTTCGGATATGAAAATGGAAATTGACAAGTCATATGATTTATTTGTTACTTGTACATTAAAATATAGAATTGGTATTTTCCTGGATTTGTTAGAAATATAAGTAGTGATTTATGAGTGGTCATGAAGGCGTTGAGGTCCTTCGACCGCACCCAAGGATCGTGAAGGCGTTGAGCTCGGATGCGGTGTGGCATGGTGCCGATGATTTGGTTATGTCTGGACAATGTACACAAAAATTAGAAAGATTTATTCTGTCTATTAAATGTTGCATCTTATTAAGACTATTTAAGGCCCCGTTTAGAACCCATGATAAAAAGGAAATACAGGAATTGAGGTGGCATGTTTCCCAAAACCTACGAGGAGTTGAGACCCATGGCTTTTACAGTAAAGTGGAGTAGATGCTTTTGTTTGAACAGAATGTTTCATAGTATCTATTTTTATCTTGGAACTATCAAATATAGCATCCTGAAAGCTCGTTTGTGTTTAGGTGTTGAGAATCACTTCAATTATTCAGAATTTTAAACATGCAAAAGCATTTTCAAATGTAAATGGAAACATATATGGGTTTAACCTGTTAATCAGAACGAAACTACTACATGTATGACACCTCATGTCTGATCTTAGTATGGCACGGAATCCAATGGTGTGCTTCATTTTTTGTCCATGGTGTGGATGATAGATATTTGTCACCGTACGAAAATCGGATGAAAAGCATCACATCGTTGCAATCGGAAATTAACAAAAGAAGAGAAGTGGTCCTAGTTAAATGCATCCTCCCTGCCGCAATCAAACAAGAGAATCAATAGCATTCATTAGGTTTTAGTTCTAGTAGATCTTTGAATTCATTTAGTGACACATAAAGTAAATGTGCACTGACTGAACCATGTTATAAATGATGACATGAACGGCGGAGCAAACGTAGTGCCACAAATAAAATAGAGAACGCAGGAGGAAGAGAGACAGAAGTTCTTGGCCATGCTTCAGACATTTTTTAGAATAGTCACAAGCATGCGCTATATTAGCGGGCCGTCAATTTGGATAGCATCGGAAAAATATTCACAACTTCTAGGCTTAAGTGGTGTTAAGAACGGGTTCATTACAGACGTGTTTCATGTTGTACCTGCTAACTAGCAAGTGGTGCCCTCCTAAGTTCCTTGGATGCCGCCTCCCAACCTGCCCGTGGTGGCTATAGACCAACACTCGTAACAACCTTGACCCCTTCAGCAGGAGACTCGGTGTCGGAGGCCAGTCGCACTCACGAGAACTTGGATGGTCTCTTAAAAATCTTATCAATTCGTGGGTTATGCAAGGTGTGCTAATCTCGCACGAGGGTACTGATGATAAATCACCAAACATGTGTGGCGTGCTAATCAGACAGACAAGAGAGGATAGTGCATTTTAAAAGAAAATAGAGGTAGTGGGATTTATAAGTTACTCCACACTAAGACCAGCCTAAGCACATCATGCATTTTCAGTGGTGGAATGTACTACCTTTGTACTAAATAAGATGTTTTTGTAGTTTAAATTAAATCGTAAAAAGTCTTAAATTTTGGTACGGTATCATAATTATTTTTGTCTTGGCATTATCAAACTAGTTATCTTGAAATCTCATTTGTGTTTAGGTGTTAAGAATCACTTCGGTTATTCAGAATTCGAAATCATTCGTACAAGGAAAGGAAACATAACTTCTTAATCAAAGATTAACAAGAGAAGAAAAATGGTCCTAATAAAATGTGTCCTCCATACTGCGACCAAACAAAAGAATCATCTGCATTCATTTTCTTTTAGTCCTCAAAATCTATAGCATTCATTCAGTGACACACAAGTTCTAAATGTGCACCAACCGAACCTTGTTATAAGTGACGACATGAACCTTGGAGCAAACATAGTGCCACGCTAACGAGAGAACGCAAGAAGGAGATGGAAGTTCTTTGCCAAGACTAAGACCATTTTTTTTTCTAGGATGTGTATCGCACATCAAAGGGCCATGACCATTAATTTGGTAAGAATTTGCAGCTCGTCGACTTAAGAGGTGTCGGGAACAGGTTCATTACAGGAGGTTTTGCATGCACATGCTAACTACTAAGCGGTGCTCTGATAAGTTCCTTGGTTGTGACCTTCCAACCCGGCTGTGGCGGCCAGGGACCGGCACTCGCAACCAACCTATCTTCTAGAGCAGGACACCCGCCATTGGAGGCCAGTCGCACCCATAGTGAGTGACTCATCTGGCTGCAGCTTCGTGTAGAGAAACAAGGGCGACAACGTATCACCCAGATGAATAGGGGTGACACTGAAGACCGATGGGAGCATACACGCGGCAAATACAGGCTAGTGCAGCAGGTGTGGATGTGTGCACGCTTTCATGTACGTCAGGGGTTAGTACTGGAACTGATACATGTACGTCATGGACCTTGTTCCGTCTTTACAATATACACAATCTAGGAAGGTTTGTTCTGCCATGTTGAATATCGTTGCATCCACCTCATCAAGACTAATTTGAAAGTTTGAATTAGTTTATAATCCGGTAGTGCAACAATTAGTGAAGAGTGTTTTACTTCAGCATGATCTCAACATCATGAGAATCGTATCGAGCAGAGATACTCCAGTATCTTGCAGCAGTGGATTGAAGCGACTTTCTGATCGGTGTCCTTAATCTTTGTTGATGTTTCCGGGAGAAGGCATTGGGTGATTGGTCCTTGTTTCTTGTTTTTTTGCTTTCTTCTTTCTCTTGCATGTAAATACTCCTTTTACTTTTAGATATGTATGGAAAATACTGTAGAACGACTTTTCTCTTGCTTCAAAAGAAGAAGTGAAGAGTGAGTAGACCTGTTTTAGCCTAGCTGCGAATTTCCTTTGCTCCACCACTCTAATGGGGCACATAAAGGCACCACGAGCAACCCATTTTCTCCGTGAAAAAGGCATCGTCCCCTTTGACTTGTGTTAGGGAATTTCCAACACGGACCTTGAAATCGCACATAAATGTTTGGACCGAGCTGTCCGATGCAAGCCATTCAACGATGCCCTGTATTTGTCCGTGGACCAGTCTGGCTGGCCGTTTCGCCACAATCCGGAAGCAAATCATGGAGGCTTTGCGGGAGTTCAGACACCCACCACATAGGACATCAACACCCCCGGCCCACCCAAAATCAAGGCAGAGCCCGCACATTTGGGGGCAATCTACACTATTTCCACGACAACCCCCCTTTCTCCACCATTTTAGCTACCATCCTGTCGCTCTCCACCCTAATTCCCACCCATTTTGCAGCCAATATCGCATGGACCCATACGAAAAGCTACCGGAGACGATGGAGGATTTGGAGAAGGTGGTTACCCGGAAGATCAACTCAGCGACACATCAAGCCCGCCGCCAGAAAGCGAAGGCAAAGATGGGGCGGACGACAAAAGAAAGGATGGAGGGCGAGGCGGATGAGGACTGGGACAAGGTGCAGGGGCGGGCGGGCCTGGAACCCGGGGCATTATCGTGGTCGCCGTCCATGCACACGTCGTCTTGCTCGAAGCAATATCAACCTCCCTACTTCTACGCCGCCAAACAGGTCGATCGACACCCACTGCCTCTGTCGCTCGGTACATGTCGTATTGCATTCGACTTTAATGCAGCGCCGCTCCATTTCGTCAACTCGACATCATTGCAGCTTGTCTGGTTGCATACACCTGGCATGGACCAGCTAGGTGTCTCTGTTCACCGGTACGTCTCGACTGGACAAGACGGTGTATGATGGCACGAACATGCAATTTTTGTAGATGATCCACGATGGAGGCGAAGGTTGCTATGGGATAGGCAAGTGGATGACTCGGAGTCGGAGGTGCACACCAATAACCAGGCACATACACCCAATCTGGCTTGTACACCCAACCGAACACGTACACACAGCCAGGCACGTACACCTAGCATCCGGATTTGTACACCCACCAACCAGAGCAGGACAACGATGAAGACCTTGATCTGGAGGAATGGCTGGCCGATCCAAAGAAGATCCAATGACGGCTAGAGGAGAAAGTTTCAACAAGGAGGACGGATTTTTTTGTGATGAGCAAAAGGGAGCAACATTTTGGGCCAACATTCATACTTTGTTCCATGAGCACAAGAATTTTGAGCCCTATAGCAACCAACTCACCCACAATCGTGGGACAAAGTGGCTCAACCATCGATAGTACACCATCAAAGAGGCCATGAGTAGATATTGCGGCTATTTGAACAATTAATTAGTCGTTGGCCAAGTGGTGCGCTAATCACCGAGCAAGTTATTATATGTATTGGTTATTTGTCTGGATATGCAACTTGTTAGCCAGATATACTCTATGTCTTGGTCATTTGGCAGGATATGCAACTTGTTGACAATATTTTTCTTTCTAGCCCTCCCGTGCGTGCAACTTGTTCTTGATGTTCTTGAAGATGGAGAAGAGGAGCTTTTTGTCCTGATGAATCATTGGTTGAAAGTTGAAGAGTCAATTACACCACCGGTGCTTAAACTTGGTAAGAAAAGACACTTTAGTGCCAAAACTTGTGGCATACATTGAACTGGTGCCACAACTTGGCTAGGGAATGCAAATACGGTGCAAAACTCGTTTGAATACGCATGCGACGCCGACGAGGCGTGACAGCGTGGCGTGGGGCCCATTGTGAGTGACCTCCCTATGTAGAGTAGGCGTGTGGGGTGTTGTTTTTGCAAAAACAACCTCGGAGTTTTATTTCTTTGCACAAGAAAGCCCCTGACAGGTGCGAAACCTAGCTGTAGCACAAATTTTATATTGGAATAAAAAAATAACATAAATTAAGACGATTTCACGAACTGGCCATCTGGACCATCTAGTCGCTCGGCCAGCCACCCAATCGCTACACAATTTGACGGCTTGGTGGAGGCACATATCCTATATCTTTGGCTTAAACAACATAAATTAATAATTTTACTAATTCAGAAAAAAAAAATGCTGCCGTGGTGTTCGAACCTTCAACTTCGGGCAAAATTTAAGACGAGTCGGTCACTACATCGACATTCATTTGGTCTCTACTGGGATTGTTATCCTTTTTGCACATGAGCTACAACTTACTGTGTGTTTTTTTTCATTTTTTACAATTTGTGAAAAATATGTAAATCCCAATTATAGACAATATACTTATACATAAAATGAATTACACAAAAAGATGCTCATCTAATTCAATAAAACGGCCACCTATTAATTTTAAAGAATTCATGAAATTAAATTACGAATTATACAAATGTTTATATAATTTTGAAAATTGATTGCATATTAAATATAAATATTAAATTAATTTTATAATATATTTGGAAATAAGTTTACTTACAAGTTCAAACTTTCACAAGTTTGTAAATAAAATATTAATGTAGGATATAAAAGAGTTCATGCTTGAATTGTTTTATGTTGCTTTACAAGTTTTTATGTGTTTTGATAAAGCTTATGTGTGTTAAAAAATAAATTAAATAAATACAAATATATTTATGGGGAAAATATATGAGCTAAATGTGTCACCTCTAGATCCTCAAAGGAATATGCATGTAAATAAATACAAATATAACCAGGTTTCACATTTTTTACAATTTTAAAAATGAAAAGAAAAACAAAACACATGTTAAAAATAGGTCGCACTAACTGCAGTCCATTTTTCGCCCATGACCACGGTTGGTTGTAGAAATAAAATGTAACAATCATATGCAAAGAAAAAAATGCCTGCCTTTGTTGGGATGGCATGCCCGTCAGATTGTGTCCCGCAGGTCCCGTGTTCTAACTCTCGTGTCCACATCTTTTTGTTGGAATTAAAATTCTTAGTTTATGTTCTTAAAAGCAACGATATAATGACAGAGTATCCTTGTAGGACATGAAGTGTATCCTTGTGTGTTTGATTCCTCCAGCTTGCAATATTTTTAATATAACATAATTTGTGCTCTTTCGTTGACAATGGGTCCCGCACATATAAGGTTTTTTAATGCGAAAAAAATAAAGTTTGAGGGTGTTTTGGCAAAAATTACACGCCACGCCTGGTCTACTGTCCGGTCACTGACAATGGGCCCCGACGCCACGTTGTCACGCTTGATCAGCGTCGCATGTGTATACAAACGAGTTTTGCACCGTATTTGCACGACGAGCCAAGTTGTGGCATCAGTTCAATGTATGCCGCAAGTTTTGGTACTAAAGTGATTTTTCTCGCCAACACTACTAGGAAAAAGCCTATACACAGAATCTTACCAGCAGCGCTCTTCAAAATACCACGCTACTGCTATTTAGCAGCAGCGTGTGTTACCAAAACGCGCTACTGACAGGAAAATAGCAGTAGCGCGTCCAACGCAAACAGCGCTACTGCTATAGTTGCCATGACCTCGCCCCCCGCTAGTTATAGCAGTAGCGCACTATACTGAACAGCGCTACTGCTATTCAGATTAGCTGTAGCGCGTTTTGGCAAACGCGCTACAACTATCCCTACCTTATCTCCACGCGCACGACCGGCCCTCTCACTCACACTCTCACTCTCGCCGCATAACCGTCGTCGTGCGTCGCCGCCGCCGCCGCCTTCGTCCGTCCGCCGCCGAGGTACTCCCCTCCTTCCGTCCCTCCTCCCTCCTCCTCGCGCATCCTCCCTCTGCCTGCGGCCGCCCCTCCCTCCTCCGCCGCCGCCCTCCTCCCTCCGCCTGCGGCCGCCCCTCCTCCCTCCTCCGCCGGCAGCCCTCCTCCCACCGCCCTCGACCTCGCCGCCCCTAGCTACCTCTCCGTCGCCCCCCACCCCCTGCCACTACTTAGTACTAGATTTAGTAGTAGTAGATGTTAATTTAGGGTTCATAGCTAGTACTAGATGTTGCTTAGTTAGTACTAGATTTTTAGTAGTAGTAGTGGTAGTTGAACTACTTTAGTTGTAGTTGAACTAGTTTAGTAAGTAAACTAATAAACTAGTTGAACTAGTTGAATTAATAGAACTAATGTATTTTTAGTAAGATAATTAATATAACTAGTTGAACTACTTTATTTTTAGAAAGAACTAGTTTTTTTTCTATTTATAGTAAGTTTATATTTAGTAAGAACTAGTTGAATTAATAAAACTAGTTGAACATGTCATATTTGTTGTTATTTTTTAGTTTAAGCAATTATTCGGGATGTATTAGTGATAACTTATATGGTTTCAGGTGACCACCGTCGTCCCCGTCACCGACCCCCTCCGACATCCCTGCCGTCGTCCCAGTCACCGACCCCCTCCGACATCGAGGTGAGACCAGCCAAATATCCATGTATATCTTGTGTTGTTGCTCAAATAGGATATGTGGTTGCCCAAGTGGCCGTTCATGTTCAGTTTACATCTCTGAGTGGCATGTGTTTTGCCGGAGTGTTGATTAATTTCCGTTCCGGCAAATTTCAGGCGCTCGATATGTCCTTTTTTAGCAAAGGTCATGCCGGATTTTTTTCGTGAATTCTGGCATGACTTGTGCTAGAATATGTACAAGTTTAATCTTTGAATTATGATTGTAGGAAATGTCGTACTCGGACGACGACGGTCTCCTGGGGGAGTGTAGTGTTGGAAATATGCCCTAGAGGCAATAATAAATATGTTATTATTATATTTCTTTGTTCATGATAATAGTCTTTTATTCATACTATAACTGTATTATCCAGAAATCGTAATACACGTGTGAATACATAGACCACAATATGTCCCTAGTGAGCCTCTAGTTGACTAGCTCATTGTGATCAACAGATAGTCATGGTTTCCTGACTATGGACATTGGATGTCGTTGATAACGGAATCACATCATTAGGAGAATGATGTGATGGACAAGACCCAATCCTAAGCCTAGCACAGATCGTGTAGTTCGTATGCTAAAGCTTTTCTAATGTCAAGTATCATTTCCTTAGACCATGAGATTGTGCAACTCCCAGATACCGTAGGAATGCTTTGGGTGTACCAAACGTCACAACGTAACTGGGTGACTATAAAGGTGCACTACAGGTATCTCCGAAAGTGTCTATTGGGTTGGCACGAATCGAGACTGGGATTTATCACTCCGTGTAAACGGAGAGGTATCTCTAGGCCCACTCGGTAGGACATCATCATAATGTGCACAATGTGACCAAGGGGTTGATCACGGGATGATGTGTTACGGAACGAGTAAAGAGACTTGCCGGTAACGAGATTGAACAAGGTATCGGTATACCGACGATCGAACCTCGGGCAAGTATAATACCGCTAGACAAAGGGAATTGTATACGGGATTGATTAAGTCCTTGATATCGTGGTTCATCCGATGAGATCATCGTGGAACATGTGGGAGCCAACATGGGTATCCAGATCCCGCTGTTGGTTATTGACCGGAGAACGTCTCGGTCATGTCTGCATGTCTCCCGAACCCGTAGGGTCTACACACTTAAGGTTCGATGACGCTAGGGTTATAAAGGAAGTTTGTATGTGGTTACCGAATGTTGTTCGGAGTCCCGGATGAGATCCCGGACGTCACGAGGAGTTCCGGAATGGTCCGGAGGTAAAGATTTATATATGGGAAGTCCTGTTTTGGTCGCCGGAAAAGTTTCGCACTTTATCGGTATTGTACCGGGAGTGCCGAAAGGGGTCCGGGGGTCCACCGGGGGGGTCCACCTGCCCCGGGGGGGGGGGCACATGGGCTGTAGGGGGTGCGCCTTGGCCTATATGGTCCAAGGGCACCAGCCCCAAGAGGCCCATGCGCCAAGGAAACTTGGGGAGGGAAGAGTCCTCAAGGGGGAAGGCACCTCCGAGGTGCCTTGGGGAGGATGGACTCCTCCCCCCCCCCCTCTTGGCCGCACCCCTTCCTTGGAGGAAGGGGCAAGGCTGCGCCTCCCCCCTCTCCCTTACCCCTATATATAGTGGAGGGGAGGGAGGGCATCCATACCTGAAGCCCTGGCGCCTCCCTCCCTCCCGTGACACCTCCTCCTCTCCCGTAGGTGCTTGGCGAAGCCCTGCAGGACTACCACGCTCCTCCATCACCACCACGCCGTTGTGCTGCTGTTGGATGAAGTCTTCCTCAACCTCTCCCTCTCTCCTTGCTGGATCAAGGCGTGGGAGACGTCACCGGGCTGTACGTGTGTTGAACGCGGAGGTGCCGTCCGTTCGGCACTAGGATCTCCGGTGATTTGAATCACGACGAGTACGACTCCTTCAACCCCGTTCTCTTGAACGCTTCCTCTTAGCGATCTACAAGGGTATGTAGATGCACTCTCCTTCCCCTCGTTGCTGGTTTCTCCAGAGATAGATCTTGGTTATACGTAGGAAAATTTTGAAATTCTGCTACGTTCCCCATCAGTGGCATCATGAGCTAGGTCTATTGCGTAGATTCTTTGCACGAGTAGAACACAAAGTAGTTGTGGGCGTTGATGTTGTTCAATATGCTTACCGTTACTAGTCCAATCTTGTTTCGACGGTATTGTGGGATGAAGCGGCCCGGACCGACCTTACGCGTACTCTTACGTGAGACAGGTTCCACCGATTGACATGCACTTGGTGCATAAGGTGGCTAGCGGGTGCCAGTCTCTCCCACTTTAGTCGGAACGGATTCGATGAAAAGGGTCCTTATGAAGGGTAAATAGCAATTGACATATCACGTTGTGGTCTTGCGTAGGTAAGAAACGTTCTTGCTAGAAACCCATAGCAGCCACATAAAACATGCAAACAACAATTAGAGGACGTCTAACTTGTTTTTGCAGGGTATGCTTTGTGATGTGATATGGCCAAGAAGAATGTGATGAATGATATGTGATGTATGAGATTGATCATGTTCTTGTAATAGGATTCACGACTTGCATGTCGATGAGTATGACAACCGGCAGGAGCCATAGGAGTTGTCTTTATTTTTTGTATGACCTGCGTGTCATTGAAGAACGCCATGTAAACTACTTTACTTTATTGCTAAACGCGTTAGTCATAGAAGTAGAAGTAGTCGTTGGCATGACAACTTCATGAAGACACGATGATGGAGATCATGATGATGGAGATCATGGTGTCATGCCGGTGACAAGATGATCATGGAGCCCCGAAGATGAAGATCAAAGGAGCTATATGATATTGGCCATATCATGTCACTACTCTATTTGATTGCATGTGATGTTTATCATGTTTATGCATCTTGTTTGCTTAGAATGACGGTAGTAAATAAGATGACCCCTTACAACAATTTCAAGAAGTGTTCTCCCCTAACTGTGCACCGTTGCTACAGTTCGTCGCTTCTAAGCACCACGTGATGATCGGGTGTGATGGATTCTTACGTTCACATACAACGGGTGTAAGACAGTTTTACATAGCGAAAACACTTAGGGTTAACTTGACGAGCCTAGCATGTACAGACATGGCCTCGGAACACGGAGACCGAAAGGTCGAGCATGAGTCGTATAGTAGATACGATCAACATGAAGATGTTCACCGATGATGACTAGTCCGTCTCACGTGATGATCGGACACGGCCTAGTTGACTCGGATCATGTAATCACTTAGATGACCAGAGGGATGTCTATTTGAGTGGGAGTTCATAAGATGAACTTAATTATCCTGAACATAGTCAAAAGATTTTTGCAAATTATGTCGTAGCTCGCGCTTTAGTTCTATTGTTTTAGAGAAAATATAGTTGAAAGTTGATAGTAGCAATTATGCGGACAGTAGAAAGCTTATGTCCTTAATGCACTGCTCAGTGTGCTGAACCCCAAACGTCGTTTGTGGATGTTTCGAACATCGAACATATACGTTTTGATAACTACGTGATAGTTCAGTTAAATGGTTTAAGTAGAGGCACCAAAGACGTTTTCGAAACGTCGCGGAACATATGAGATGTTTCGAGGGCTGAAATTGGGATTTCAGGCTCGTGCCCACGTCAAGAGGTATGAGACCTCCGACGATTTTCTTAGCCTGCAAACTAAGGGAGAAAGCTCAATCGATGAGCTTGTGCTCAGATTGTCTGAGTACAACAATCACTTGAATCGAGTGGGAGTTGATCTTCCAGATGAGATAGTGATTGTTCTCCAAAGTCATTGCCACCAAGCTGCTAGAGCTTCGTGATGAACTATAACATATCAGGGATAGATATGATGATCCTTGAGGTATTCACGATGCTTGACACCGCGAAAGTAGAAATCAAAAAGGAGCATCAATTGTTGATGGTTGGTGAAACCACTAGTTTCAAGAAGGGCAAGGGCAAGAAGGGATACTTCATGAAACGGCAAATCAGCTGCTGCTCTAGTGAAGAAACCCAAGGTTGAACCCAAACCCGAGACTAAGTGCTTCTGTAATAAAGGGGACAACCACTGGAGCAGCATTACCCTAGATACTTGGTAGATGAGAAGGCTGGCAAGGTCGATAGAAGTATATTGGATATACATTGTGTTGATGTGTACTTTACTAGTACTCCTAGTAGCACCAGGGTATTAGATACCGGTTCGGTTACTAAGTGTTAGTAACTCGAAATAAAAGAGCTACGGAATAAACGGAGACTAGCTAAAGGTGAGCTGACGATATGTGTTGGAAGTATTTCCAAGGTTGATGTGATCAAACATCGCACGCTCCCTCTACCATCAAGATTAGTATTAAACCTGAATGGTTTATTGAATCTTGATCGTAGTGATACACATTTTCATGCCAAAAGATATAAGATAGTAATGATAGTACCACTTACTTGTGGCACTGCCATGTAAGTCATATTGGTATAAAACGCATGAAGAAGCTCCATGTTGATGGATCTTTGGACTCACTCATTTTTGAAAGGTTTGAGACATGCGAACCATGTCTATTGGTGTATGTGCATGAAGAAACTCCATGCAAATGGACCGTTTGGACTCACTTGATTTTGAATCACTTGAGATGTGCAAATCATACCACATGGGCAAGATGACTGAAAAGCCTCGTTTTCAGTAAAATGGAACAAGATAGCAACTTGTTGGAAGCAACACATTTTGATGTGTGCAGTCCAATGAGTGCTGAGGCATGCAGTGAATATCGTTATGTTCTTACTTCACAGATGATTCGAGTAGATGTTGAGAATATTTACTTGATGAAACACAAGTCTGAATTATTGAATGGTTCAAGTAATTTCAGAGTGAAGTAGAAGATCATTGTGACAAGAGGATTAAATGCCTATGATATGATCATAGAGATGAATATCTGAGTTACGAGTTTTGGCACACAATTAAGACATTGTGGAAATTGTTTCGCAATTAATACCGCCTGGAACACCATAGTGTGATGGTGTGTCCGAACATCATAGTTGCACCTTATTGGATATGGTGCGTACCATGATGTCTCTTATCGAATTACCACTATTGTTCATGGGTTAGGCATTAGAGACAACCGCACTCACTTTAATAGGGCACCACGTAATTCCGTTGAAATGACACCGTATGAATTATGGTTTAGAGAAACCTAAGTTGTCGTTTCTTAAAGGTTTGGGGCTGCGACGCTTATGTGAAAAAGTTGATAAGCTCGAACCCAAAGCGGATAAAATACATCTTCATAGGACACCCAAAACAGTTGGGTATACCTCCTAATTCAGATCCGAAAGCAATATGGATTGTTTCTTGAATCGGGTCCTTTCTCGAGGAAAGGTTTCTCTCGAAAGAGTTGAGTGGGAGGATGGTGGAGACTTGATATGGTTATTGAACCATCACTTCAACCAGTGTGTATCAGGGCACAGGAAGTTGTTCCTATGGCACCTACACCAATTGAAGTAGAAGCTTATGATAGTGATCATGAAGCTTCGTATCAAGTCACTCCCGAACCTCGTAGGGTGACAAGGATGCGTACCACTTCAGAGTGGTACAGTAATCCTGTCTTGAAGGTCATGTTGCTAGATAACGATGAACCTACGAGCTATGGAGAAGCGACGGTGGGCTCATATTCCGACAAATGTTTAGAAGACATGAAATCCGAGATAGGATCCATGTATCAGAACAAAGCATGGACTTTGGTGGACTTGCCCGATGATCGGCAAGCCATTGAGATAAATGGATCTTTAAGAAGAAGACGGACGTGGACGGTAATGTCACCGTCTATGAAGCTCGACTTGTGGCGAAGAGTTTTTCACAAGTTCAAAGAGTTGACTACGATGAGATTTTCTCATCCGTAGCGATGCTAAAGTCCGTCGGAATCATGTTAGCATAAGCTGCATTTATGAAATCTGGCAGATGGATGTCAAAACGAGTTTCCTTACCAACTTTCGTAAGGAAAGGTTGTATGTGATACAATCAGAAAGGTTTTGTCGATCCTAAGGATGCTAAAAGGTATGCTAGCTCCAGCAATCCTTCTAAGGACTGGAGTAAGCATCTCGGAGTTGGAATGTGCACTTTGATGAGATGATCAAAGATTTTGGGTTTATACAAAGTTCATGAGAAACTTGTATTTCCAAAGAAGTGAGTGGGAGCACTATAGATTTTTTGATGATTATATGTTGTTGACATATTGATGATCAGAAATGATGTAGAGTTTCTAGAAAGCATATAGGGTTATTTGAAAGGTGTTTTTCAATAGAAAGCCTGGATTAAGCTACTTGAACATTGAGCATCAAGATCTATAAGGATAGATCAAAACGCTTAATGGTACTTTTCAAATGAGCACATACCTTGACATGATCTTGAAGGTGTTCAAGATGGATCAGTCAAAGAAGGAGTTCTTGCCTGAGTTGTAAGGTGTGAAGTTAAGACTTAAAGCTCGACCACGGCAGAATAGAGAGAAAGGACGAAGGTCGTCCCCTATGCTTAAGACATAGGCTCTACAGTATGCCATGCTGAGTACCGCACCTGAAGTGTGCCTTGCCATGAGTCAGTCAAGGGGTACAAGAGTGATCCAAGAATGGATCACAGAACAGCGGTCAAAGTTATCCTTAGTAACTAGTGGACTAAGGAATTTTCTCGATTATGGAGGTGGTAAAAGAGTTCGTCATAAAGGGTTACGTCGATGCAAGCTTGACACCTATCCGGATAACTCTGAGTAGAGATACCGGATACGTATAATGGAGCAACAATTTAGAATAGCTCCAAGTAGAACAGTCATTTGGAATAGCTCCAAATAGAGCGTGGTAGCTGCATCTAGGAGATGACATAGAGATTTGTAAAGCACACACGGATCTGAAAGGTTCAGACCCGTTGACTATAACCTCTCTCACAAGCATAACATGATCAAACCCAGAACTCTTGGGTGTTAGTCACATGGGGATGTGACCTTGAGTGTTAATCACATATCGATTTGAACTGGATTATTGACTCTAGTGCAAGTGGGAGACTGTTGGAAATATGCCCTAGAGGCAATAATAAATATGTTATTATTATATTTCTTTGTTCATGATAATAGTCTTTTATTCATGCTATAACTGTATTATCCGGAAATCGTAATACACGTGTGAATACATAGACCACAATATGTCCCTAGTGAGCCTCTAGTTGACTAGCTCGTTGTGATCAACAGATAGTCATGGTTTCCTGGCTATGGACATTGGATGTCGTTGATAACGGGATCACATCATTAGGAGAATGATGTGATGGACAAGACCCAATCCTAAGCCTAGCACAGATCGTGTAGTTCGTATGCTAAAGCTTTTCTAATGTCAAGTATCATTTCCTTAGACCATGAGATTGTGCAACTCCCGGATACCGTAGGAATGCTTTGGGTGTACCAAACGTCACAACGTAACTGGGTGACTATAAAGGTGCACTACAGGTATCTCCGAAAGTGTCTGTTGGGTTGGCACGAATCGAGACTGGGATTTATCACTCCGTGTAAACGGAGAGGTATCTCTAGGCCTGCTCGGTAGGACATCATCATAATGTGCACAATGTGACCAAGGGGTTGATCACGGGATGATGTGTTACGGAACGAGTAAAGAGACTTGCCGGTAACGAGATTGAACAAGGTATCGGTATACCGACGATCGAACCCCGGGCAAGTATAATACCGCTAGACAAAGGGAATTGTATACGGGATTGATTAAGTCCTTGACATCGTGGTTCATCCGATTAGATCATCGTGGAACATGTGGGAGCCAACATGGGTATCCAGATCCCGCTGTTGGTTATTGACCGGAGAACGTCTCGGTCATGTCTGCATGTCTCCCGAACCCGTAGGGTCTACACACTTAAGGTTCGATGACGCTAGGGTTATAAAGGAAGTTTGTATGTGGTTACCGAATGTTGTTCGGAGTCCCGGATGAGATCTTGGACGTCACGAGGAGTTCCGGAATGGTCCGGAGGTAAAGATTTATATATGGGAAGTCCTGTTTTGGTCGCCGGAAAAGTTTCGCACTTTATCGGTATTGTACCGGGAGTGCCGAAAGGGGTCCGGGGGTCCACCGGGGGGTCCACCTGCCCCGGGGGGGCACATGGGCTGTAGGGGGTGCGCCTTGGCCTATATGGTCCAAGGGCACCAGCCCCAAGAGGCCCATGCGCCAAGGAAACTTGGGGAGGGAAGAGTCCTCAAGGGGGAAGGCACCTCCGAGGTGCCTTGGGGAGGATGGACTCCTCCCCCCCCCCTCTTGGCCGCACCCCTTCCTTGGAGGAAGGGGCAAGGCTGCGCCTCCCCCCTCTCCCTTGCCCCTATATATAGTGGAGGGGAGGGAGGGCATCCATACCTGAAGCCCTGGCGCCTCCCTCCCTCCCGTGACACCTCCTCCTCTCCCGTAGGTGCTTGGCGAAGCCCTGCAGGACTACCACGCTCCTCCATCACCACCACGCCGTTGTGCTGCTGTTGGGTGAAGTCTTCCTCAACCTCTCCCTCTCTCCTTGCTGGATCAAGGCGTGGGAGACGTCACCGGGCTGTACGTGTGTTGAACGCGGAGGTGCCGTCCGTTCGGCACTAGGATCTCCGGTGATTTGAATCACGACGAGTACGACTCCTTCAACCCCGTTCTCTTGAACGCTTCCGCTTAGCAATCTACAAGGGTATGTAGATGCACTCTCCTTCCCCTCGTTGCTGGTTTCTCCATAGATAGATCTTGGTTATACGTATGAAAATTTTGAATTTCTGCTACGTTCCCCAACATGTAGGTGGTGCCACGATGATCGAGGTATGTGTGACAGGTTCGTTCGGCTGGACGAAGATCGACGCTTCAGCTTAAGCTCGAGGAGACCTTCGATTGTGAAACGGTACGCAACAACGACAAGTGTTTTTTTCGTAATTAAGCATGACTTAAACTATTTCAACGTCTAATTTTCATATTTTACAATTCGACTAGCTTATCCCATGCCATGCAAGACGCTATGTCTTGGACAGGATGGGTTTTGAAGACCATGAAAATTTCGAAACAAAGAAAATACACCTAAGGACCCAATGATATGGATTTTGAAGTAAACATGTGCAATGCTCAGAGCGTAACCCATTTTGCTTGCCAAAATTTGGAAGCACTTTGCAAAATGTATGGTTTTTATGAGGGTATGATTGTCACCATGGATCTTGGTGATCCTGACATCGAGCAAGACAATATGGACATTTGGGTCCTTGTTGATACGCTTCCGATTGTACCGCTATGTGAGTTTCTCAAACATAGTTATTAACTAATTTATATTATTTATTTCAAAATAGTTGATAGCTTATTTCCATTGACAGCTTATTTTGATTCTTCAAAGACTGTGCGGAAGATGGTAGATAAAACCCACTACACCGATGGCACCGAATTAACGTATAAGGAGAAAAATCACCTGATCGCATTTTGTACTCTTCTTGAGAATTACAATGATTATTATCGAACTCCTCCAAATTATGGTGAATACGTGCCACTAGTGCATGTGTTGAACCATGGTAACTTCTCTGGAGATACCCTGGTAAGATTTTTTACTATTACGACATCCGTGCATCTTTTGCATACTTCTAAAACTAGTACATCATTGCTAACTACGAAGTTATTATTATGTTTTTCAACAGAAACTCCCGATGGATTGTGTGCCTCATCTGATGTCTCTGCATGGCCGCCTCTCAGTTCTGAACATACTGCCAGGTAAATCTACGGAGCTCACCTGTGCATATCATATTTCTAAAACCCGTGAACACATGTTCATCAAAGAATGGAAGAAATGTATGGACATTCGCAAGGAGGTTCTTGGAAGTAACATTCAGCGAAAGGCAAGAATTGGAGACAGGCTAATCTCCATTCTCCATATTGGAGAGTCAGGGGCTATCTTGTTTTTTGCTATTTTACCTTAGAAAATGTAGTAGGTCTTAATCGAATGTAATAGGTCCTATGAGGTACAATATGTTTATTATGTGGTAATGTGTTAGAGTTGATAATGATGATCTTGAGGAGGTGTTATGTGATGTCAATGATGAAAACGATGATCTTGAGGAGGTGTTATATGACAATGATGTATTATGATGATAAGTTGTTAATGATATGATGATGATGATTATATTATTATATCATTGGGTGAAAGAACCGCGGATTAGTTTCAAGTGGATGGACATCCACTTGAAACTAGTCCACGGTTCTTTCACCCCATGATGTAATAACTCATTATGATGTAAAAACAATCTCTAAATTCTTGTTGTATGAAAACTTGTGTAAAGGTGTATGAATACAACATGAAATAAAAAAAATACTCCCTCCGTTCCTAAATATTTGTCTTTCTAGACATTTCAAATGGACTACCACATACGGATGTATTTAGACATATTTTAGAGTGTAGATTCACTCATTTTGCTCCGTATGTAGTCACTTGTTAAAATCTCTAGAAAGACAAATATTTAGGAACGGAGGGAGTAAAATACTAAATAATAGTAGTAGCGCGGGAAAGGAGAAGCGCTACTACTAATTACCAGTAGCGCTGTTCTGAAGAAGCGCTACTACTAAGTCAATTTAGCAGTAGCGTGGGCCTAGGCGTGCTATTGCTAAGCATTAGCTGTAGCGCCTTATCAGTAGCGCTCCTGCCCGCGCTACTGATAGGCCTAAAACCCGCGCTGCTACTAGGCTTTTCCCTAGTAGTGCAAGTTTAAGCAATGATGGTGTAATTGACACCCATATGGCAACTATCCATTGTCAAATCCATCAAGAACCCCGACATCGGTACCGATGGATAAGCGGGTGATCCAACCAACCCAACAAAAGAGCCACCTAAGAAGGTTCAAAGAGAGTTCCGGGGAAAGAAGTGAGAGGACGAGAAGGAGAAGCGAGAAGGGGCGGCGGCCAAGATGACTGAGAGGTTAGAGGACATCCCGACGAAGAAGGACGAGTCATGTGTCAAGAATTCCGGTTTGAAGGAAGAAAAGAAGGCCTATAGGTTTAACATCTTGATGGCGGCGACCGAGAAGAAGCTCAACCTCGAAGAGAATAAGACAAAGCTCGAAGAGATGTGGGTTGACATCACAACCACTTTATAGGATACGAAGATGTTGACCATGAAGATGGACGACTTGGATGACGATGCAACGATGATCATGCATGTCGTCCGTGTGAAGATGTTGAAGTACTTGGTGTCCAAGCTGGAGGTGATCGAGAAGGAGCCGGATGGTGAGGAGGAAGCGGTAGCAGAGTGAGCGCAGAGGCTCAGATAGCTGGTCTGGGAGGTAAAATTTTCCCTTTTTGCATAAACTGGCGGGCTGATACTTTTGTGATTGGGCGCATGTCAATACTATAAACAGTCACCTCTTTTTGTTTTATTGACCACTATGAAAACCGCACTTCAAATTGCTATCATATTGCTATGCACTTGAAATGAAACTGACTAAACCTGGGTGGATGTTTAGGGGATTAAATGGTCGGCTCACACATCCATGTCCACGGACTTGTCTGGACCAGTTCTGTAGACAAATATTGTTTCCATTTTAAGCATCGGCATTAGAGATGCCCTTAGAATCCAAATGGAAGCCATCGCATCGAGGAGATAACTAATGGGAATGGTAGGGATTGAGTGGCAAAGCTGATGTGTTGAATCTGGCTCGGAGTTGCCACACACTACCTCACTTGAGTTTTGAGGTTGTATTTCTCCGTCAGTGTCTTTGCAAATGTTATTATGCGCGGGCCAGAGAGAATAGCAAAAACTATCACATTTTGAGTTCAATTTCTGGTTTGCTATCATATTCCTTGGGCGCCACAAAATCTATCTTTTTTTAAAATTAATTTTCTTAATAAACACTTATGAGATGGACTGAATTAATTCGATCTCTGGCATGTTGAGTCCACCAGTAAGCGCTGATCTAGCACAAGATGGTCAACACAGTTTGCTAATTGGTAGATTGGACGGAGGGCCCACCCATCAACACCCTTATCTCTCCCCAAACCTTCTTCTTATCTTGTGAGGCAGTCCATCAAACAGTTGTGCATGGGGTGACAGTCGTCGGTGAGGGCTTGGTCGTGGCGCTCGTGGGCGAGCGGGTCATAGGGAGGCAGCGGCTCGGCTCGTGGAGAAGCTCGTTGGAGCCAACAGAGGGCGGCAATGAGGCTAGGTCGGGTGGCGTGGGTGGAGCCCATAGGAGGAACTGCGAGCTAGCACGACGCGTGCGAGCACATTATTGCTCGCCCAAAGACTATGATCCATATACTTGTGTGCCCAAGAGAGCACACTATTCACAGTAAAGAATATTGTTCTGTACATAGAGAGCATGGATGTTGTGTAGACTGAGCAAATCATGACAAATGATTAAACTAAGGGACATGTCGATGGCGATTTCAAGAATGGCAGACAATATTTACCAGGAAGCGTTGTTTGCCAAGATCACGCCCAACTTATTATTAGGAATTGTCTGTGTTATTATCGGTCTTCTCACACAATTAGCAGGTGCACACATTTCTGATTATAGACATGTTTGCCGCGTATCACACACATCTTATTAAGTTGAACCGTTTCTGTTCTCTTGGCTCAACGCAAACAGTTCATAAGAGTGAACGGTATGCCCTTTATCGCACACACACCTTGATCGGGCTTACCGTTTCTGTTGTGTTGCCTAATCACAAACAGTTCATCTGACTGAACTGTATGCCGCATATCGCACACAACTTTATCTGGCTGACCGTTTCTGTTCTGTTGCCTCATCGCAACTATAATCTGAACCATGTTTGATTTCTCCGCCAGCGCAAATGTTTTGTATCATTTTTTACGGTTTTATTACATCACCATTTCCGATTAATGCATCGCACACAATTTTGTCGAAGGTTCTCTGATTGTAATGTTGCGTTAGCAGCATCCTGTAGTGGTGGATCCACAAAAGACCAGCACCGGTCGAATCCCGTGAGATCCGCCTGAAGGAAATATGCCCTGGAGGCAATAATAAAGTTATTATTTATTTCCTCATATCATGATAAATGTTTATTATTCATGCTAGAATTGTATTAACCGGAAACATGATACATGTGTGAATACATAGACAAACTTAATGTCACTAGTGTGCCTCTACTTGACTAGCTCATTAATCAAAGATGGTTGTGTTTCCTAAACATAGACATGTGTTGTTACTTGATTAACGGGATCACATCATTAGGAAAATGATGTGATTGACCTGACCCATTCCGTTAGCTTAGCATTTGATCGTTTAGTATGTTGCTATTGCTTTCTTCATGACTTATACAAAGTTCCTACAACTATGAGATTATGCAACTTCCGTTTACCGGAGGAACACTTTGTGTGCTACCAAACGTCACAACGTAACTGGGTGATTATAAAGGAGCTCTACAGGTGTCTCCAATGGTACATGTTGAGTTGGCGTATTCCGAGATTAGGTTTTGTCACTCCGATTGTCGGAGATGTATCTCTGGGCCCTCTCGGTAATGCACATCACTATAAGCCTTGCAAGCAATGTGGCCAATGAGTTGGTTACGGAATGATGCATTACGTAACGAGTAAAGAGACTTGCCAGTAACGAGATTGAACTAGGTATTGAGATACCGACGATCGAATCTCGGGCAAGTAACATACCGATGACAAAGGGAACAACATATGTTGTTATGCGGTTTGACCGATAAAGATCTTCGTAGAATATGTAGGAGCCAATATGAGCATCCAGGTTCTGCTATTGGTTATTGACCGGAAACAAGTTCTAGGTCAAGTCTACATAGTTCTCGAACCCGTAGGGTTCGCACGCTTAACGTACGACGACAGTTATATTATGAGTTTATATGTTTTGATGTACCGAAGGTTGTTCGGAGTCCCGGATGTGATCACGGACATGACGAGGAGTCTCGAAATGGTCGAGACATAAAGATTGATATATTGGAAGCCTATATTTGGATATCGGAATCGTTCCGGGTGAAATCGGGATTTTACCGGAGTACCGGGGGGTTACCGGAACCCCCCCCCCCCCCCCGGGCTTAATGGGCCTACATGGGCCCTAGTGGAGAGGAAGAGAGGAGGAAAGGGGCTGGCTGCGCCCCCTCCCCCCTAGTCCGAATAGGACAAGGAGAGGGGGGCGGCGCCCCCCCTTTCCTTCCCCTCTTCCTCCTCATTTCCTCCCACGGCGTCGTCGCCGCCGCCTCCCGCGGCGTCGTCGTCCAGGACGGCCGCCCCAAGTCGGGGTCGTCAGGATCTTCCGCCTCGCGGTCGGTGGTGAACTGGCGTTCCGGCCCCGCGGTCCCGGCCGAACGATGAAGGAGGGGATTCTGGTTCAGAATAGACCGACTGGTCAAGAGTCGGCCCGGAAAGGGATTCGGTAACAAACGAAGAAAGAAAGCTTACCATAGGTGGTGGATTGGCGCGAGAGAATGGCGCCATGCCATACTGCCAGTCTGGCTTGAGCTTGCAGTTGGCGATGTAGTTCACCTTGTAAGACACCTCGTCGTGAGGCATCTCCCTGGTGCTGAGCCGGCTTGGGTCGAAGCGGCCGCTCATCTGACAGATCAGATGAGGGCGGCCTTGAAGCGGAAGGACCCAGCGCTCGACGAAGGTGGTGATCAAGTCGGGCCCGGTCAGGCGGTCCGACTAGATAAGCACCCGAAGTCGGGCGACGGCTCTGGCTCCAGCCGGCGTCAGCGACCTGGCCCGGTAGGACCATGAAGCCGGCCTCCCAGCCAGCGGGCCGGCTACGTAAGCCGACAAGTTGACATAATCGCCATTCGGGGCAACGTTCTTTACATAAAAGTAAGACCGTTGCCAGAGCTTCACCGACTAGATCAGCGCGATAGAAGGGAAGGGGTTGTCGGTGCTAGACCTCCTCATGGCGATGAAGGCACCGCACGGAGCCGGCATGGCGGCGACGACCGTGCCGAGCTTGGATTGAAAAAACTCCCCCCAGAGCTCGATGGTGGGGAGGACGCCGAGGAAGCCTTCGCACAAAGAGACGAAGGCCGACAGCAGCACCACCGTGTTGGGGGTGAGGTGGTGCGGCTGGAGTTGGTAGAAGTCAAGAAACGCGTGGAAGAAGCCGCTCGCGGGGAGGCCAACGCCGCGCAGGCAGTGCGAGTAGAAGATCAGTCGCTCGCCTTCCTCCGACGCCGGCGAAACCTCCCTCGCTAGGGCGAGGCGGACTTGCACAAGATCCTCACTCGGCAGCTGCCGCGTCTTGTGGAGAAATTCGATGTGGTCATCGCGGACGGTGGAGCCGTCCCAAGAGCTCGACGTCGGAGCCATGGCGGCGAGAGCGACGGCGAGAAGCACCCGGCGCGGAGGCAGCAAGCCTGCGGCACGCTGGGAGGAAGAATGGATGGCGAGGCGGGAGCACGGCGCGGAGCTACCGCAGCGAAGAAGAAGAAGGAGGCAGGGTGAGGGCGAGCATGCGAACGATTGCTGCTCCCCTCCCCGCCCCTACTTATAGCCTCGCGCGGCGAAGCCGAGGAGGCGAGGCATGGGGGGGTGTGGGATTAACTGCGCCCACTCCCCCACGACCCGCGATTATCGCACCTTGATGGCGAGTGGGAACCACCACCGGAAGATGTGCGGTCGATTTGGGCCACAGAAGATCCGCGCACGGACCGAGGCGCGGAAGTGGCGGGCCCCGACCTGCGACGGCGTCCCGTCACGCGCGTGGGCTGGCAGGCCCTGCCAGCTGAAGGGCGCCACATGGCACGCAGAAAGCGGGCGGTCAGCCCGCCACTCGGCTTGCGCGCCAGCAGTTTCCCGCCTTCGGATTTCGAGGAGGCTTCACCGAGAAGGCACGCGCAAGAGTGGCCGGCTCCTAGATGCCGGCTCCTCGGGATAGGAAGCTGGGCCGAGCTTCTCGATTTCCCCTTCAACCACGAACCCCAACCAGCTTCGGGGACTATTGTCGGAGTAAATGACCACGGGTAGCCTAACCGGCTCCCTTTGGCCCTCGGAAAAAACAACGGGCCGAACGGACCTCGAAACACCTAAGACACGGGGCCGCCTTCCTCCGGCCGGCTATCCCCTAGGCCGGCTGGCGGAAGCCGTCCCGGCCATAAACAACCCTTGGAGGACGCCACGATTGGGCCGACTCCAAGAAGCCGGCCCGTGAAGGATCGGCTCCCAGAAGGCGGCCCCCGAAGGACCGGCTCCCAGAAGGCGGCCCCCGAAGGACCGGCTCCCAGAAGGCGGCCTACGAAGGGCCGACTCCAGGAAGCAAGCGGCCGAAGGCCGCATCCTAAAGTCCGCCCCACCCCCCACCCCATAACGATGACGGGACGGGGTGTGGCTACAGCGAACCCTGCCACCCCCGAATCCTGGAGAACGCATGGCTACAGTACGCCGTACGGGGCGGCCATCCCCCGTCCGGCGTGGCACTGTTGCCATGCGGACCATGACACCATCCACGACGGGACGCCTGTACGGCCCATAGGCGGCGGGCCCCATCGGTCAGAGAGACATCCGAAGGCGGCCCAACCTCCCCCAGCCGGCCTGACGCCGGGCCGGCTTCCTATAGCCGGCTAGCTCCCCCCTCGGGGCGCGCGCACCATTAAGCAGACAAGACGAAGTAAGGCTACAGTGGGTGCCCGCAAGGCGGCGGCACTGTAGCCATGTTTACCTCGACAAAGCTCTCGTCATCAGAGGCGAGGCAACAGTAACCAGCCCCCGACAAGACCCCCTACCGGTAGGGCCGGCCTGTCGTCCAAAGGGCCGGCAGCCGGCGGGACCCACCAGTCGGCGGGCCCCAGAAGCCGGCGGAGAAGACGGCGGTCGCAGACGCTGACGGCCCGAGCCCACGCCAGGCCAGATTACCATTGTACCCCCGGGGGGTAGGCCTATATAAACCCCCCGGGACACCCATGCAAAGGGTTGATCTCACAGGGTTTTAGACACCACCATAGGGAGAGAAGAGAGCTAGCCTTGCCCTTCTTCCTCCTCCCACCGAACAGCTCAAGGAGCCTCTTGTAGCTACTTGATGATCTAGTGATCATGCGGAGACCCCGCAAAGCAGGACTAGGGGTGTTATCTCCACGGAGAGCCCCGAACCTGGGTAAGATTCGCCGGCGTGCATGTCTTTGCCTTATCCCGTTTCCAGGCACCGGCAATGTCTTACTGGCTCCCACAATGATAAGCCACTCGTTGGCATATGTCGCACCTACCACCCGACACCTATTGCAGGAGCAGATGCAGACGTTATGAATGTTTGGCTAGCTCAATATGATGACTACTTGATAGTTTAGTGCACCATGCTTAACGGCTTAGAATCGGGACTTCAAAGACGTTTTAAACGCCATGGATCATATGAGATGTTCCAGGAATTGAAGTTAATATTTCAAGCAAATACCCGAGTTGAGAGATATGAAGTCTCCAACAAGTTCTATAGCTAAAAGATGGAGGAGAATCGCTCAACTAGTGAGCATGTGCTCAGATTGTCTGGATACTACAATCGCTTGAATCAAGTGGGAGTTAATCTTCCAGATAAGATAGTGATTGACAGAGTTCTCTAGTCACCGTCACCAAGTTACTAGAACTTCATGATGAACTATAGTATGCAAGGGATGACGAAAACGATTCCCGAGCTCTTCGTGATGTTTAAATCGACGAAGGTAGAAATCAAGAAAGAGCATCAAGTGTTGATGATTGACAAGACCACTAGTTTCAAGAGAAGGGCAAAGGGAAAGAAAGGGAACTTCAAGTTGAATGACAAGCAAGTTGTCACTCCTGCAAAGAAGCCCAAAACTGGACCAAAGCATGAAACTGAGTGCTTACACTGCAAACGAAATGGTCACTGGAAGCGGAAATGCCCTGAATATTTGGTGGATAAGAAGGATGGCAAAATGAACAAGGGTATATTTGATATACAGGTTATTGATGTGTGCCTTACTAGTGTTTATAGTAGCCCCTGAGTATTTGATACTTGTTCGGTTGCTAAGATTAGTAACTCGAAACAGGAATTACAGAATAAACAGAGACTAGTTGAAGGGGAAGTGACGATGAGTGTTGGAAGTAGTTCCAAGATTGATATGATCATCATCACACACTCCCTATATTTTCAAGATTAGTGTTAAACCTAAATAAATGTTATTTGGTGTTTGCGTTGAGCATAAATATGATAAGATCATGTTTATTGCGATACGATTATTCATCTAAGATAGAGAATAAAATTTTTATTCTGTTTACATGAATAAAACCTTCTATGGTCATACACCCAATGGTGATGGTTTATTGAATCTTGATCATAGTGATACACATATTCATAATGTTGATGCCAAAAGATGCAAAGTTAATAATGATAGTGCAACTTATTTGTGGCACTGCTGTTTGGGTCATATCGGTGTAAAGCGCATGAAGAAACTCCATAAAGATGGATTTTCGGAATCACTTGGTTATGAATCATTTGATGCTTGCGAACCGTGCCTTTTGGGCAAGATGACTAAAACTCCGTTCTCCGGAACAGTGGAACGAGATACTAACTTGTTGGAAATAATACATACCGATGTACGCGGTCCAATGAGTGTTGATGCTCGTGGCAGGGTATCATTATTTTCTGACCTTCACAGATGATTTGAGCAGATATACGTATATCTACTTGAAGAAACATAAGTCTGAAACATTTGAAAAGTTCAAAGAATTTCAGAGTGGAGTGGAAAATCATCGTAACAAGAAAATAAAGTTTATACGATCTAATCATAGAGACAAATATTTGAGTTACGAGTTTGGTCTTCATTTGAAACAATGTGAAATAGTTTCACTACTCACGCCATCTAGAACACCATAATGTAATGGTGTGTCCGAATGTCATGACCGCACTTTATTGGATATGGTGTGATCTATGATGTATCTTACCAATTTACCACTATCGTTTTGGGGTTATGCATTAGAGATAGCTGCATTCACTTTAAATAGGGCACCATCTAAATCCGTTGAGATGACACCGTATGAACTATGGTTTAGCAGTAAACCTAAGCTATCGTTTCTTAAAAGTTTGGAGTTGCGATGCTTATGTGAAAAAGGTTTCGACCTGATAAGCTCAAACCCAAATCGGAGAAGTGTGTCTTCATAGAATACCCAAAGGAAACTGTTGGGTACACCTTCTATCACAGATCCGGAGGCAAAACATTCATTGCTAAGAATGGATCCTTTCTAGAGAAGGAGTTTCTCTCGAAAGAAGTGAGTGGGAGAAAAGTAGAACTTGATGAGGTAATAGTACCTTCTCCTGAATTGGAAAATAGTTCATCACTGAAATCAGTTTCAACGATTCCTACACCAATTAGTGAGGAAGTTAATGATGATGATCATGAAACTTCAGATCAAGTTACTACTGAACCTCGTAGGTCTACCAGAGTAAGATCCGCACCAGAGTGGTACGGTAATCCTATTCTGGAAGTCATGTTACTTGACCATGGCGAACCTACGAACTATGAGGAAGCGATGCTGAGCCCAGATTCCGCAAAATGGCTTGAAGCCATGAAATCTGAGATGGGATCCATGTATGAGAACAAAGTATGGACTTTGGTTGACTTGCCCGATGATCGGCAAGCCATCGAGAATAAATGGATCTTCAAGAAGAAGACTGACGTTGATGGTAATGTAACTGTCTACAACACTCGACTTGTTGCGAAAGGTTTTCGACAAGTTCAAGGGGTTGACTACGATAAGACTTTCTCACCCGTAGCGATGCTTAAGTCTGTCCAAATCATGTTAGCAATTGCCGCATTTTATGATTATGAAATTTGGCAAATGGATGTTAAAACTGCATTCCTGAATGGATTTTTGGAAGAAGAGTTGTATATGATGCAACCAGAAGGTTTTGTCGATCCCAAAGGTGCTAACAAAGTGTGCAAACTCCAGCGATCCATTTATGGACTGGTGCAAGCATCTTGGAGTTGGAATAAACGCTTTGATAGTGTGATCAAAGCATATGGTTTATACAGACTTTTGGAGAAGCATGTATTTACAAGAAAGTGAGTGGGAGCTCTGTAGCATTTCTGATATTATATGTAGATGACATATTATTAATTGGAAATGATATAGAATTTCTGGATAGCATAAAGGGATACTTGAATAAAAGTTTTTCGATGAAAGACCTCGGTGAAGCTGCTTACATTGTAACGCCCTCGATGCGGCTATATCTCCCACGTGTCAAAGCACGACTTAGAGGCATAACCGCATTGAAAGCAATGTCGCAAGTGAGGTAATCTTCACACAACCCATGTAATACATAAGGGAAAAGATACATAGTTTGCTTACAGTCGCCACTTCACACAATACATAAATAAACATCCATCATTCAGTTTACACTCAAGGTCCGACTACGGAACCAAAATAAAAGAAGACTACCCCAAATGCAACACAGATCCCCGATCGTCCCAACTGGGCTCCACTACTGATCGTCTGGAAATGAAACATAGTAACGACCAAGGGCCTCATCAAACTCCCACTTCAGCTCAGTTGCGCCATCTGCGCTGGTATCATCGGTACCTGCATCTGTTTTGGTAGAATCTGTGAGCCACGGGGACTCAGCAATCTCACACCCGCGAGATCAAGACTATTTAAGCTTAAAGGAAGGGTGGTGTAATGAGGTGGAGCTGCAGCAAGCGACTAGCATATATGGTGGCTACGATCGCAAAAGAGAGCGAGAAGAGAAGCAAGGCACGGTCGTGAAGCTAGTAGCGATCAAGAAGTGATCCTGAAACTACTTACGTCAAACATAACTCCAACACCGTGTTCACTTCCCGGACTCCGCCGAGAAGAGACCATCACGGCTACACACGCGGTTGATGTATTTTAATTAAGGTCAACTTCGGGTTTTCTACAACCGGACATTAACAAATTCCCATCTGCCTCATAACCGCAGGCACGGCTTTCGAAAGATAATACCCTGCAGGGGTGTCCCAACTTAGCCCATCATAAGCTCTCACGGTCAACGAAGGATAAACCTTCTCCCGGGAAGACCTGATCAGTCTCGGAATCCCGGTTCGCATGACATTTCGACAATGGTAAAACTAGACCAGCAAAGCCTCCCGAATGTGCCGACAAATCCCGATAGGAGCTGCACATATCTCGTTCTCAGGGCACACCGGATGAGCAGTCCGTACAACTAAAACCAGACCCCAAGTTTCCTTGAGGGGGCGCTGCAAAGCGCTCTAGTTTGGACCAACACTCAGAGGAGCATTGGCCCGGGGGGGGGGGGGGGGGTTAAATAAAGATGACCCTCAGGCTCGCGAAAACCCAAGGGAAAAAGGCTTAGGTGGCAAATGGTAAAACCAAGGTTGGGCCTTGCTGGAGGAGTTTTATTCAAAGCGAATTGTCAAGGGGGTCCCATAAATCACCCAACCGCGTAAGGAACGCAAAATCAAGGAACATAACACCGGTATGACGGAAACTAGGGCGGCAAGAGTGGAACAAGACACCAGGCATAAGGCCGAGCCTTCCACCCTTTACCAAGTATATAAGGTGCATTAATTAAACAGGAGATATTGTGATATCCCAAAATATCCATGATCCGACCAGGAACAAACTTCATCTTCACCTGCAACTAGCAACGCTATAAGAGGGGCTGAGCAAAAGCGGTGACATAGCCAAACAACGGTTTGCTAGGAAAGGATGGTTAGAGGTTTGTCATGGCAATAGGGAGGCATGGTATAGCAAGTGGTAGGTAACATAGCATAGGCATAGCAAAAGAGAGAGCATCTAGCAGCAAAGATAGAAGTGATTTCGAGGGTATGGTCATCTTGCCTGCAAGGTTCTCAGAGTTGTCAAAGGCTTGATCCTCGTAGGCGTTCTCAACAGGTTCCTCATTCATGTACTCATCTCCCGGCTCTACCCAAAGAAAGAACACAAGCAATGGAACAACAATCAAACAAGGAGCAATGCACAAGCAATATGATGCAATACATGACATGCTATGCGAGATGTGATATGCAATGCATATGTGTGCTCTGGAAGGAAAATGATGAACAAGGCATCAACTTGGCAAACCAAGTATGCCGCTGGAAAGATGAGATGATTTCGGTTGAAATCGATATGAAGATCACCGGAAACGGATGCACGGTTTGCAAATGACAAGCAAAACAAGAATGACGCGAATCTGCGTTTAACAGCACGATGCTACTTAGCATGCAACAAGAAACTATGCTACAGCACCCCAACATAAAAACAAAGCATATGGCAGTGATCTACAGGAGATGCTTAACAAAAGAGGAACACTGAGCTACGGCTAAATCACATCATAACAGGCTCAATCAAGCATGGTGAAAGTGCAAAAAATATCAGGTTCACAGACTTAGTGAAAATACTAGTATGCCAGAAATTAACATCAGGAAGGCATGTTTAGAGCAAGCAAACAACAAGCTACAGGAACTTATAATAGCAAAACAAGACATGGCAGAAATCTACTCAAAGCGTAGATCAAAAGTCCCTTACTGACCATAAGCCAAAAAGGACTAGAGGATATGATGGCACCCATGTAAACATAGCAAGTTTCATTACAGATCTCAGACTTAGCAGAAAAACTGGACATGGCAAAAACAGATAACAAGTAGGCATGTTCGTGAGCTCGATGCACTCACTACAGAGCATCTCATGATAAACTAAGCATACACCCATCAAGAAGACATGGCATAGAAGCTATACATGGCAAGAACAACATCATAGCATACAAGGATCAACTACAACAACCTTGTGAAAATTGAATATCATGTAAACAATCTGCCAGGAAACATTTTGAAGCAAAAGTAGAGCACGAAAATGACATGCTAGACTACTCCATAAATGCCAACAAAGGCATGGATGGATAGAGCACATCCATATGTTCAAAACACCCTTACTGATCATGCTCAAAATGGGCATAGATCTCTCTGAAACAACATGAACACATGGCATAAAAATAACAGCAGGGCATGACTTAGTGCAATTACTAAGTTCCTGAAATCAGCAACATTATCATCCCTAGTTTGCATGCGTGTGCTAGTCACCACAGAGATCACAAAAATACATGGCATACACCCCTGTAAAGCTGGCATGGCATAGATCAAAACATATGTAGGGCTCAAGTTCATAAGATGCACACATTAATCATGGTAAAAATGACAAAAGTGCATGTTCTGTTAAGAAACAGAAACTAACATCACATAGCCCTCTTCCAACAGCATTTCGGGCACCAAGATGAGCTCAAATGAAAATGATGCAATGAGATGAAATGAAGTACTCGTCGAGACGAACAATTTGACATATTATACGCACGAAACAGAGCTATGGATGCAGAGATATGATGCAATGAACATGCAACAATTTTATGACAGAGAAAAGACAGACGAAATTTGGGGTCGGGGAAAGTCAACCGAGGGGTTCGCCGGCACGCGAACTGAGGCGTGGCCGTATCTCGCCGGAGCTCGTCGGAGAGGGGCAGGGAGGAGCTGCCCGGCCGGATCCGGCCGGATCCGGCGCGGTGGCGACGGAGGGCAGCGCGGGGCCGGCTTGGGCGGCGAGGAGGCGAGGCGGCGGCGCACCGGCGCGGCCGGGCGGCGGCGGCGGGCAGCGGCCGGCGCGCGGAGGCGGGCGGCGGCCGGGCGGCGGGGTCGCGAGGGCGCTGGGCGGAGCGGGCGGCGGGCGCTCACGGGCCGCGGTGGCCGGCGACGGGCCTCGGCGGGCCCGCGGGTCGGCGGTGGCTCGGCGGCGGGGAGGCCCACGTGGCAGCCCCGGAGTGGCTGCGCGCGGCGGCGGATGCGTCCGGCTCGCCCGGACGTGTCCGGCGGCAGAGGAGGAGCGGGCTAGGGTTTGGGGATCCGGAAATGAAGGAGGGGTGCACGTATTTATAGGTAGAGGGAGCTAGGAGGCTCCAAATGGAGTGCGGTTTTTGCCCACACGATCGTGATCGAACGACCGAGAGCATGGAGGGGAGTTTGTTGGGTTTTGGGCTACTTTGGAGGGGTGTTGGGCTGCAAAGAGAAAGGGGCCTTCGCGGTTACCCGATTAACCGTTGGAGTATCAAACGACCTCCAAATGGCACGAAACTTGACAGGTGGTCTACCGGTGTTATACCAAGGCCACTTGGCAAGCCTCGGTCCATTCCAAGAAAGTTTAATACCCGCTCATGGAAAAATGTAAAAGGGGACGCCGGGGAACATAGGAGTGCCGGATTGCAAAACGTACAACGGGGAAAATGCTCGGAATCATGAGACGAACGCGTATGCAAATGCGATGCACATGATGACATGATATGAAATGCATGACATGGACAAAATGCAAAAAGAAGAAAAAACCCAACCACGGAGGGAATATCATATCACAATGCCGAAAATGGCAAGAGTTGGAGTTACAAATATGGAAAGTTACATCCGGGGTGTTACATACATATTGGGCATCAAGATCTATAGAGATAGATCAAGACGCTTAATTGGACTTTCGCAAAGCACATACCTTGATAAAGTTTTGAAAAGTTCAAAATGGATCAGGCAAAGAAAGGGTTCTTGCCTGTATTACAAGGTGTGAAGTTGAGTCAGACTCAATGCCCGACCACAGCAGAAGATAGAGAGAAAATGAAAGATGTTCCCTATGCTTCAGCCATAGGCTCTATCATGTATGCAATGCTGTGTACCAGACCTGACGTATGCTTAGCAATAAGCTTGGCAGGTAGGTACCAAAGTAATCCAGGAGTAGATCACTAGACAGTGGTCAAGAACATCCTGAAATACCTGAAAAGGACTAAGGATATGTTTCTCATTTATGGAGGTGACAAAGAGCTAGTCGTAAATGGTTACGTCGATGCAAGCTTTGACACTGATCCGGATGATTCTAAATCGCAAACCGGATACTTGTTTTTATTAAACGGTGGAGCTGTAAGTTGGTGCAGTTCTAAACAAAGCATCGTGGCGGGATCTACATGCGAAGCGGAGTACATAGCTGCTTCGGAAGCAGCAAATGAAGGAGTCTGGATGAAGGAGTTCATTTCCGATCTAGGTGTCATACCTAGTGCATCGGGACCAATGAAAATCTTCTATGACAATACTGGTGCAATTGCCTTGGCAAAGGAATCCAGATTTCACAAGAGGACCAAGCACATCAAGAGACGCTTCAATTCCATCCGGGACCAAGTCCAGGTGGGAGACATAGAGATTTGCAAGATACATACGGATCTGAATGTTGCAGACCCGTTGACTAAGCCTCTTCCACGAGCAAAACATGATCAGCACCAAGACTCCATGGGTGTTAGAATCATTACTGTATAATCTAGATTATTGACTCTAGTGCAAGTGGGAGACTGAAGGAAATATGCCCTAGAGGCAATAATAAAGTTATTATTTATTTCCTCATATCATGATAAATGTTTATTATTCATGCTAGAATTGTATTAACCGGAAACATGATACATGTGTGAATACATAGACAAACTTAATGTCCCTAGTGTGCCTCTACTTGACTAGCTCATTAATCAAAGATGGTTATGTTTCCTAAACATAGACATATGTTGTTATTTGATTAACGGGATCACATCATTAGGAGAATGATGTGATTGACCTAACCCATTCCATTGTTGGGGAACGTAGCAGAAATTCAAAATTTTCCTACGTGTCACCAAGATCTATCTATGGAGAGACCAGCAACGAGTAGAAAGAGAGTGCATCTACATACCCTTGTAGATTGCTAAGCGGAAGCGTTCAAGTGAACGGGGTTGATGGAGTCGTACTCGTCGTGATTCAAATCACCGATGATCCTAGTGCCGAACGGACGGCACCTCCGCGTTCAACACACGTACAGCCCGGTGACGTCTCCCACGCCTTGATCCAGCAAGGAGAGAGGGAGAGGTTGAGGAAGACTCCGTCCAGCAGCAGCACAATGGCGTGGTGGTGGTGGAGGAGCGTGGCAATCCTGCAGGGCTTCGCCAAGCACCGCGAGAGAGGAGGAGCACTTGGGAGAGGGAGGGCTGCGCCAGGGGCAAGGGTGAAGCTCCCATGTGCCTCCCCACTATATATAGGGGTGGAGGGGCTGGTTTCTTGCCCTCCAAGTCCATTGGGGCGTTGGCCAAGGTGGGAGGAAAGAAATCTCATTATTTCCTTCCCCACCGATTGTTATCCCCCCTTTTTTAGGGATCTTGATCTTATCCCTTCGGGATATGATCTTATTCCTTCTAAGGGGGGATCTTGGTGCGCCTTGACCAGGGGTGTGGGGCCTTGCCCCCACTACCCACTTCCATGTGGGTCCCCCCATGCAGGTGGGCCCCACTCCGGAACCTTCTAGAACCTTCCCGGTACAGTACCGAAAAATCCCGAACATTTTCCGGTGGCCAAAATAGGACTTCCCATATATAAATGTTTACCTCCGGACCATTCCGGAACTCCTCGTGACGTCCGGGATCTCATCCGGGACTCCGAACAACATTCGGTAACCACATTCAAACTTCCTTTATAACCCTAGCGTCATCGAACCTTAAGTGTGTAGACCCTACGGGTTCGGGAGACATGTAGACATGACCGAGACGTTCTCCGGTCAATAACCAACAGCGGGATCTGGATACCCATGATGGCTCCCACATGTTCCACGATGATCTCATCGGATGAACCACGATGTCAAGGACTTAATCAATCCTGTATTCAATTCCCTTTGTCTATCAGTATGTTACTTGCCCGAGATTCGATCGTCGGTATCCAATACCTTGTTCAATCTCGTTACCGGCAAGTCACTTTACTCGTTCCGTAACACATCATCCCGTGATCAACTCCTTGGTCACATTGCGCATATGATGATGTCCTACCGAGTGGGCCCAGAGATACCTCTCCGTTTACACGGAGTGACAAATCCCAGTCTCGATCCGCATAAAACAATAGATACTTTCGGAGATACCTGTAGTGCACCTTTATAGTCACCCAGTTACGTTGTGACGTTTGATACACCCAAAGCACTCCTACGGTATCCAGGAGTTACACGCTCTCATGGTCGAAGGAAGAGATACTTGACATTGGCAAAGCTCTAGCAAATGAACTACACGATCTTTTGTGCTAGTCTTAGGATTGGGTCTTGTCCATCACATCATTCTCCTAATGATGTGATCCCGTTATCAACGACATCCAATGTCCATAGCCAGGAAACCATGACTATCTGTTGATCACAACGAGCTAGTCAACTAGAGGCTCACTAGGGACATATTGTGGTCTATGTATTCACACGTGTATTACGATTTCCGGATAATACAGTTATAGCATGAATAAAAGACAATTATCATGAACAAGGAAATATAATAATAATACTTTTATTATTGCCTCTAGGGCATATTTCCAACAGTCTCCCACTTGCACTAGAGTCAATAATCTAGTTCACATCGCCATGTGATTAACACTCACAGGTCACATCGCCATGTGACTAATACCCAAGAGTTTACTAGAGTCAGTAGTCTAGTTCACATCACTATGTGATTAACACTCAATGAGTTTTATGTTTGATCATGTTGCTTGTGAGAGAGGTTTTAGTCAACGGGTCCGAACCTTTCAGATCCGTGTGTGCTTTACAAATCTCTATGTCATCTCCTAGATGCAGCTACCACGCTCTATTTGGAGCTATTCCAAACAACTGTTCTACTTGGAGCTATTCTAAATTATTGCTCCATTATATGTATCCGGTCTCTCTAATCAGAGCTATCCGGATAGGTGTCAAGCTTGCATCGTCGTAACCTTTACGACGAACTCTTTTACCACCTCCATAATCGAGAAAATTCCTTAGTCCACTAGTTACTAAGGATAACTTTGACCGCTGTCCTGTGAGCCATTCTTGGATCACTCTTGTACCCCTTGACTGACTCATGGCAAGGCACACTTCAGGTGCGGTACACAGCATAGCATACTGAAGAGCCTAAGTCTTAAGCATAGGGGACGACCTTCGTCCTTTCTCTCTATTCTGCCATGGTCGAGCTTTAAGTCTTAACTTCGTACCTTACAACTCAGGCAAGAACTCCTTCTTTGACTGGTCCATCTTGAACACCTTCAAGATCATGTCAAGGTATGTGCTCATTTGAAAGTATTATTAAGCATTTTGATCTATCCTTATAGATCTTGATGCTCAATGTTCAAGTAGCTTAATCCAGGCTTTCCATTGAAAAACAGTTTCAAAATAACCCTATATGCTTTCCAGAAATTCTACGTCATTTCTGATCAACAATATGTCAACAACATATACTCATCAGAAATTCTATAGTGCTCCCACTCACTTCTTTGGAAATACAAGTTTCTCATAAAATTTGTACAAACCCAAAATTTTTGATCATCATCAAAGCATACATTCCAACTCCGAGATGCTCACTCCAGTCCTTATAAGGATTGCTGGAGCTTTGCATACTTATTAGCATCTTTCGGGATTGACAAAACCTTCCGGTTGTATCACATACAACCTTTCCTCATTAAAATCGTCGAGGAAACAATGTTTTGACATCCTATCTGCAAGATTTCATAAATAATGCAGTAATCGCTAATATAATTCCAACAGACTCTTAGCATCGCTACGAGTGAGAAAATCTCATCGTAGTCAACTCCTTGAACTTGTCGGAAAACATCTTAACGACAAGTCGAGCTTTCTTAATGGTGACATTTACCATCATTGTCCGTCTTCCTTTTGAAATCCATCTGTACTCATTAGCCTTACGACCATCGAGCCGTTCTGCCAAAGTCTACACTTTGTTTTCATACATGGATCCTCTCTCGGATTTTATGGCCTCAAGCCATTTATCGGAATCTGGGCCCACCATCGCTTCTCCATAGCTCGTAGGTTCATTGTTGTCTAGCAATATGACCTTCAAGACAGGATTACATACCACTCTGAAGTAGTACGCATCCTTGTCATCCTACGAGGTTTGGGAGTGACTTGATCCGAAGTTTCATGATCAATATCATAAGCTTCCACTTCAATTGGTGTAGGTGCCACAGGAACAACTCCCTGTGCCCTGTCACACACTAGTTGAAGAGACGGTTCAATAACCTCATCAAGTCTCCACCATCCTCCCACTCAATTCTTTCGAGAGAAACTTTTCCTCGAGAAAGGACCCGATTCTAGAAACAATCCATATTGCTTTCGGATCTGAATTAGGAGGTATACCCAACTGTTTTGGGTTTCCTATGAAGATGCATTTTATCCGCTTTGGGTTCGAGCTTATCAACCTGAAACTTTTTCATATAAGCGTCGCAGCCCCAAACTTTTAAGAAACGACAACTTAGGTTTCTCTAAACCATAATTCATACGGTGTCATCTCATCGGAATTACGTGGTGCCCTATTTAAAGTGAATGTGGTTGTCTCTAATGCCTAACCCATGAACGATAGTGGTAATTCGATAAGAGACATCATGGTACGCACCATATCCAATAGGGTGCAACTATGATGTTCGGACACACCATCACATTATGGTGTTCCAGGCGGTATTAATTGTGAAACAATTTCCACAATGTCTTAATTGTGTGCCAAAACTCGTAACTCAGATATTCATCTCTATGATCATATCATAGACATTTTATCCTCTTGTCACAATGATCTGCTACTTCACTCTGAAATTACTTGAACCATTCAATAATTCAGACTTGTGTTTCATCAAGTAAATATACTCAACATTTACTCGAATCATCTGTGAAGTAAGAACATAATGATATTCACTGCATGCCTCAGCACTCATTCGACTGCACACATCAAAATGTGTTACTTCCAACAAGTTGCTATCTTGTTCCATCTTACTGAAAATGAGGCTTTTCAGTCATCTTGCCCATGTGGTATGATTTGCATATCTCAAGTGATTCAAAATCAAGTGAGTCCGAACGATCCATTTGCATGGAGTTTCTTCATGCATATACACCAATAGACATGGTTCGCATGTCTCAAACTTTCAGAAACGAGTGAGTCCAAAGATCCATCAACATGGAGCTTCTTCATGCGTTTTATACCATTATGACTTACATGGCAGTGCCACAAGTAAGTGGTACTATCATTACTGTCTTATATCTTTTGGCATGAAAATGTGTATCACTACGACCGAGATTCAATAAACCATTCCTTTAGGTGCAAGACCATTGAAGGTATTATTCAAAAATAGAGTAACCATTATTCTCCTTAAATGAATAACCGTATTGCGATAGACATAATCCAATCATGTCTATGCTCAACGCAAACACCAATCTCGGTGGTAGAGGGAGCGTGCGATGCTTGATCATATCAACCTTGGAAACACTTCCAACATATATCGTCAGCTCACCTTTAGCTAGTCTCCGTTTATTCCGTAGCTTTTATTTCGAGTTACTAACACTTAGCAACCGAACCGGTATCCAATACCCTGGTGCTACTAGGAGTACTAGTAAAGTACACATTAACATAATGTATATCCAATATACTTCTATCGACCTTGCTAGCCTTCTCATCTACCAAGTATCTAGGGTAATGCTGCTCCAGTGGTTGTTCCCCTTATTACAGAAGCACTTAGTCTCGGGTTTGGGTTCAACCTTGGGTTTCTTCACTAGAGCAGCAGCTGAATTGCCGTTTCATGAAGTATCCCTTTGTTCCCTTGCCCTTCTTGAAACTAGTGGTTTCACCAACCATCAACAATTGATGCTCCTTCTTGATTTCTACTTTCGCGGTGTCAAACATCATGAATATTTCAAGGATCATCATATCTATCCCTGATATGTTATAGTTAATCACGAAGCTCTAGCAGCTTGGTGGCAATGACTTTGGGGAAACATCACTATCTCATCTGGAGGATCAACTCCCACTCGATTCAAGTGATTGTTGTTCTCAGACAATCTGAGCACAAGCTCAACGATTGAGCTTTTCTCCCTTAGTTTGCAGGCTAAGAAAATCGTCGGAGGTCTTATACCTCTTGACGTGGGCACGAGCCTGAAATCCCAATTTCAGCCCTCGAAACATCTCATATGTTCCGCGACGTTTCGAAAATGTCTTTGGTGCCTCTACTTAAACCATTTAATTGAACTATCACGTAGTTATCAAAACGTGTATGTCCGATGTTCGCAACATCGACAAACGACGTTGGGGTTCAGCACACTGAGCGGTGCATTAAGGACATAAGCTTTCTACTGATCGCATAATCGCTACTATCAACTTTCAACTATATTTTCTCTAGGAACATATCTAAACAGTGGAACTAAAGCGCGAGCTTACGACATAATTTGCAAAAGGTCTTTTGACTATGTTCAGGATAATTAAGTTCATCTTATGAACTCCCACTTAGATAGACATCCCTCTGGTCATCTAAGTGATCACATGATCCGAGTCAACTAGGCCGTGTCCGATCATCACGTGAGACGGACTAGTCATCATCGGTGAACATCTTCATGTTGATCGTATCTACCATACGACTCATGCTCGACCTTTCGGTCTCCGTGTTCCGAGGCCATGTCTGCACATGCTAGGCTCGTCAAGTTAACCCTAAGTGTTTTCGCTGTGTAAAACTGTCTTACACCCGTTGTATGTGAACGTAAGAATCCATCACACCCGATCATCACGTGGTGCTTAGAAGCGACGAACTGTAGCAACGGTGCACAGTTAGGGGAGAACACTTCTTGAAATTTTGTAAGGGATCATCTTATTTACTACCGTCGTCCTAAGCAAACAAGATGCATAAACATGATAAACATCACATGCAATCAAATAGTGACATGATATGGCCAATATCATTTTGCTCCTTTTGATCTTCATCTTCGGGGCTCCATGATCATCATCGTCACCGGCACGACACCATGATCTCCATCATCATGATCTCCATCATCGTGTCTTCATGAAGTTGTCATGCCAACGACTACTTCTACTTCTATGACTAACGCGTTTAGCAATAAAGTAAAGTAGTTTACATGGCGTTCTTCAATGACACGCAGGTCATACAATAAATAAAGACAACTCCTATGGCTCCTGCCGGTTGTCATACTCATCGACATGCAAGTCGTGAATCCTATTACAAGAACATGATCAATCTCATACATCACATATCATTCATCACATTCTTCTTGGTCATATCACATCACATAGCATACCCTGCAAAAACAAGTTAGACGTCCTCTAATTGTTGTTGCATGTTTTACGTGGCTGCTATGGGTTTCTAGCAAGAACGTTTCTTACCTACGCAAGACCACAACGTGATATGCCAATTGCTATTTACCCTTCATAAGGACCCTTTTCATCGAATCCGTTCCGACTAAAGTGGGAGAGACTGGCACCCGCTAGACACCTTATGCACCAAGTGCATGTCAATCGGTGGAACCTGTCTCACGTAAGAGTACGTGTAAGGTCGGTCCGGGCCGCTTCATCCCACAATACCGTCGAAACAAGATTGGACTAGTAATGGTAAGCATATTGAACAACATCAACGCCCACAACTACTTTGTGTTCTACTCGTGCAAAGAATCTACGCAATAGACCTAGCTCATGATGCCACTGTTGGGGAACGTAGCAGAAATTCAAAATTTTCCTACGTGTCACCAAGATCTATCTATGGAGAGACCAGCAACGAGTAGAAAGAGAGTGCATCTACATACCCTTGTAGATTGCTAAGCGGAAGCGTTCAAGTGAACGGGGTTGATGGAGTCGTACTCGTCGTGATTCAAATCACCGATGATCCTAGTGCCGAACGGACGGCACCTCCGCATTCAACACACGTACAGCCCGGTGACGTCTCCCACGCCTTGATCCAGCAAGGAGAGAGGGAGAGGTTGAGGAAGACTCCGTCCAGCAGCAGCACAACGGCGTGGTGGTGGTGGAGGAGCGTGGCAATCCTGCAGGGCTTCGCCAAGCACCGCGAGAGAGGAGGAGCACTTGGGAGAGGGAGGGCTGCGCCAGGGGCAAGGGTGAAGCTCCCATGCGCCTCCCCACTATATATAGGGGTGGAGGGGCTGGTTTCTTGCCCTCCAAGTCCATTGGGGCGTTGGCCAAGATGGGAGGAAAGAAATCTCATTATTTCCTTCCCCACCGATTGTTATCCCCCCCTTTTTAGGGATCTTGATCTTATCCCTTCGGGATATGATCTTATTCCTTCTAAGGGGGGATCTTGGTGCGCCTTGACCAGGGGTGTGGGGCCTTGCCCCCACTACCCACATCCATGTGGGTCCCCCCATGCAGGTGGGCCCCACTCCGGAACCTTCTAGAACCTTCCCATAACAATACCGAAAAATCCCGAACATTTTCCGGTGGCCAAAATAGGACTTCCCATATATAAATCTTTACCTCCGGACCATTCCGGAACTCCTCGTGACGTCCGGAATCTCATCCGGGACTCCGAACAACATTCGGTAACCACATACAAACTTCCTTTATAACCCTAGCGTCATCGAACCTTAAGTGTGTAGACCCTACGGGTTCGGGAGACATGTAGACATGACCGAGACGTTCTCCGGTCAATAACCAACAGCGGGATCTGGATACCCATGATGGCTCCCACATGTTCCACGATGATCTCATCGGATGAACCACGATGTCAAGGACTTAATCAATCCCGTATTCAATTCCCTTTGTCTATCGGTATGTTACTTGCCCGAGATTCGATCGTCGGTATCCAATACCTTGTTCAATCTCGTTACCGGCAAGTCACTTTACTCGTTCCGAAACACATCATCCCGTGATCAACTCCTTGGTCACATTGCGCATATGATGATGTCCTACCGAGTGGGCCCAGAGATACCTCTCCGTTTACACGGAGTGACAAATCCCAGTCTCGATCCGCATAAAACAATAAATACTTTCGGAGATACCTGTAGTGCACCTTTATAGTCACCCAGTTACGTTGTGACGTTTGATACACCCAAAGCACTCCTACGGTATCCAGGAGTTACACGCTCTCATGGTCGAAGGAAGAGATACTTGACATTGGCAAAGCTCTAGCAAATGAACTACACGATCTTTTGTGCTAGTCTTAGGATTGGGTCTTGTCCATCACATCATTCTCCTAATGATGTGATCCCGTTATCAACGACATCCAATGTCCATAGCCAGGAAACCATGACTATCTGTTGATCACAACGAGCTAGTCAACTAGAGGCTCACTAGGGACATATTGTGGTCTATGTATTCACACGTGTATTACGATTTCCGGATAATACAGTTATAGCATGAATAAAAGACAATTATCATGAACAAGGAAATATAATAATAATACTTTTATTATTGCCTCTAGGGCATATTTCCAACATCCGTTAGCTTAGCATTTGATCGTTTAGTATGTTGATATTGCTTTCTTCATGAGTTATACAAAGCTCCTACAACTATGAGATTATGCAACTCCTGTTTACCGAAGGAACACTTTGTGTGCTACTAAACATCACAACATAACTGGGTGATTATGAAGGAGCTCTACAGGTGTCTCCAATGGTACATGTTGAGTTGGCGTATTTCGAGATTAGGTTTTCTCACTCCGATTGTCGGAGAGGTATCTCTGGGCCCTCTCGGTAATGCACATCACTATAAGCCTTGCAAGCAATATGGCCAATGAGTTGGTTACAGAATGATGCATTACGTAACGAGTAAAGAGACTTGCCGGTAACGAGATTGAACTAGGTATTGAGATACCGACGATCGAATATCGGGCAAGTAACATACCGATGACAAAGGGAACAACGTATGTTGTTATGCGGTTTGACCGATAAAGATCTTCGTAGAATATGTAGGAGCCAATATGAGCATCCAGGTTCCGCTATTGGTTATTGACCGGAAACAAGTTCTAGGTCATGTCTACATAGTTCTCGAACCCGTAGGGTCCGCATGCTTAACATTACGATGACAGTTATATTATGAGTTTATATGTTTTGATGTACCGAAGGTTGTTCGGAGTCCCAGATGTGATCACGGACATGACGAGGAGTCTCGAAATGGTCGAGACATAAAGATTGATATATTGGAAGCCTATATTTGGATATCGGAATCGTTCCGGGTGAAATCGGGATTTTACCGGAGTACCGGGGGGTTACCAGAACCCCCCGGGGCTTAATGGGCCTACATGGGCCCTAGTGGAGAGGAAGAGAGGAGGCAAGGGGCTGGCCGCGCCCCCTCCCCCCCTAGTCCGAATAGGACAAGGAGAGGGGGGCGGCGCCCCCCTTTCCTTTCCCTCTTCCTCCTCCTTCCCCCCTTCTCCTTCTCCAACTAGGAAAGAAGCGAGTCCTACTCCCGGTGGGAGTAGGACTCCCCCTTGGCGCGCGCTCCTTGGCCGGCCGACCCCTCCGCCTTGGCTCCCTTATATACGGGGGCAGGGGGCACCTCTAGACACAAGTTGATCTTCGTGATCGTTCCTTAGCCGTGTGCGGTGCCCCCTCCACCATATTCCACCTCGGTCATATCGTTGCGGTGCTTAGGCGAAGCCCTGCGTCGGTAGAACATCATCATCGTCACCACGCCGTCGTGCTGACGGAACTCATCCCCGACACCCTGCTGGATCGGAGTCCAGGGATCGTCATCGAGCTGAACGTGTGCTGAACTCGGAGGTGCCGTACGTTCTATACTTGAATCGGTCGGATCGTGAAGACGTACGACTACATCAACCGTGTTGTTATAACGCTTCCGCTTTCGGTCTACGAGGGTACGTGGACAACACTCTCCCCTCTCGTTGCTATGCATCACCATGATCCTTGCGTGTGCGTAGGACATTTTTTGAAATTACTACGTTCCCCAACACTGCCGACAACACACCTCCACACTCCCTCTGACGATGCTAGATACGTCACCGAAATGGGGCTTGGCGGGGAGAACCTTGTTCCATCTTCAGGGAGCCGCCAACCCCTCATGTTCTCAAGTAGGACACAAACCCTAAACGAAATGACAAAAACGACTAAAAGCATAGCAAGATCCCTCCCACCGGCAAGAGCCACGTTCCGCCGTGCCTTCATGGTCCTAAGGCCACCGGAGATGAGGCGAGCCTGCGATGGTAGGAGGCAAAGAAACCCTAATCTTTTTCTTCTTCCAAAGAGGTGGTGGGTATGTGCGCAATTAAACAGTGTGCTCTCAATCAAAAGCTCGAAGTGCCACTTCCGTTGAACCATACTTAGGACTATTTATTATTGAGAGCGGTTTTTCATAGCAAGAGCTCCATGGTACCTCCATGAACAGTAAAATTATAAAAAAAATAAAATCCAAAAATTCGGAAACTTTTTAGGATGGATTATAATCAAATGTTGTAGGCGCTTGCAATTTTTTGTGTCCAAATAACATTCCAAGAGTTCATAGAGAAAATTACAAAATTGGTGCTCAAACTTGTGTGCGCTGTTGAGCAGTTTATTTTTGAGCTCGTTGGTTGTCATGTGAACACTAAAATTTACAAGCACGCAAGACATTTGGTCATGGGGTACCATGAAACTTGAGCTACACAACAACTTTCTGTGATTATTTTTGAAATTTGCATTTCTGCCATTCTTTTTACGTATTTTTCTTACATAGGCTTGCTTTTTTCTTTTTTCCATAGGATTGCTTTAAGAGTCGTGCTAATCAAAAGATACCACAAATGATATTTCAGACGGAGTGCTTTATCAAGACGCTTCTCTAAGAGATTGTCTAGACCTTAGGACTGAATGTTTGAGGGCTAAAATTGGAAGTTCCACCCGTGAGAATCAGGATTCCGGGAGCAGCATCTGCCGGAGTACCTGGTAGATGGCTCTGAGATACCCCTTGTGCTGCACTTCCTCCGGCAGCCTCAGCATGATCGCCACCTTCTCGAACTTCTCCCGCGCCAGGTCCACCTCCGCCGGCGACGCTACGGCGGACACCGAACCCGGAACCACCCGGAGGTCCCTATGGAGCTCCGGCGGCGATAGCGCCCACTGCATCGCCCAGATGGAGAGGGGCCGCATGTAGTGTAGCGACCGGTACCCGCCGCCGACATCGGACGTCCACGCCTCCGGCGTCTGGAACGCGTACCCGAACCCGTCCCTGCCCCACCCGGCGTCGTGCGCGCCCTTCGCCGTCCGGAACGCCGCCTCCGGCATGCCCTCGTGGAGCATGGCGGCGGCCACGCCGTAGGTGACCCCGACCCACACCTCCTTGGACTGCAACGACGACGCGTCCACGGCGCCGTCCGGCCGCATCCCGTTCACGGCCCCCACCGCGCCGCCCTGCACGCGCATCACGTTGTAGTCCAGCACCGTCCCCAGCGCGCTGCGAGCCTTCTCCTCCTCGACGACCGGCTCCAGCCCGCACGCGCGCGCGTACCACTGCCCGGCGAGCTGGTCGGCCATGATGGACTTGCTGGTCGCGCCGCCGCTGTTGTCGTAGTCGAAGTAGGAGCCGTTCCAGAGCTCGCCGTCGTACACGCGCTGCGCCCTTTTGTACCGCTCGAGGAAGTACCCCTCCGCGCCGCGGTCGCCGACGATGCGCGCCATGGCGGCCGCCGCCTGAAGGGCCGCGACCCAGAGACCGCCGGTGTACGCGCTGACCCCGGAGACGGACCACAGGTCGTACGTCTGGTCGGGCCGGCCCTCGTTCTCCACCATACCGTCCCCGTCACGGTCGAACTGGTCCATGTACGCCATGGCCAGGTACACCGCCGGCCACGCCGCCGTCGCGAACGCAAGGTTCCCGGTGGCGGCGACGTCGCGGTACACCTGGAGGACGAACTTGGGGTTGAGGTCCTTCCACCGGGACGGGTCATGGATCATGTACGCGTTCAGCTCGAACCACGGGTCGGCCAGGCCGATGTCGTGCGGCACGGCGCCGAGCACCTTGCGTGGGACGTCGACGCCGTCGAGCGTGCGCATGGGGCGCGGGTCGTGGAGGAGTACGGCGCGGGCGAAGTCGCGCTGGAGGCTGAGCTCGATCTCCGGGAAGAGGGAGAGCAGCGAGAAGGAGGAGTAGAAGTGGACGTCGTAGGTGTTCCACATGTGGTACTCCATCCCCTCCAGGTACAAGAATTGCCCCACGTTCTCCTCGCCGTCGCCGAGCAGGGCCGTGCCGAACGCCGACGATGATTCCAGCCGCTCCTCCGCCGTCGACATCGCGCTCAGGATACCGTCCACAGCGAGATCACCTGCGCGGAACCCGTCGAGAGTGAAGGACTCCGTCGTCGACCCGTACTTTGACGAGGCGAAGCTGGTCTTCTTCGGAGGCAGCCCATCTGTGACAAGTGAAAAGTTCAGATTTCGGACCGTTGCCGAAGATAAATTTGTGACTTCAGAGTTCAGTTGGATCAGTGTAAATTACCTGTCCAAATGGTGCCTCCAGCGTTGAGATAGTAAAGCTCGTTGAACAGTACAACCGGATACCTGAAAAACAATCATGTCATCACCTGTTCTGTTCTGGAATCAAACTATGACCAATTCAATAATTTGGCAGTTTAATGGGGGAAATCATGTCAGTGATTGACACTGAGCTTAATCTGAATTTCTTACCATTCAGGCAGCCTCTTGTCCTGCAGGATAGGCCTCTGCCACTCGTCGATTTTCGACTCCCAAGCCATGTGTTCTACACGCAGACACAACAAATATTTGAGAAATCTCAATCTTCATAGAGATTCAGAAATCTTTCATCAACCAAGAACCCTTGGAGATCTCACCGAGAAGGGCGTCGTGAGCCAACTTTTCAGCAGCGGCGTCTCGATCCAGGCCGAGGAACTTGGTGTACCTCCGGTGGTAGGTCCTCCCGGAGGGGAACTTCACCTCGGGGCACGACCACGAGAGCGCGAACGACACCACGCGCGTGCCCCCCGCCGGCACCGTCGTCGTCGACGCGACCGCCGCCCCAATAGACGATCCAGGCCTCGACGACGCTGGCGGCGCCCCGCCTGTGGCCTCGCCAAAGGAACCGTGTTTCTTGACCTCGTCCCACATGTCCTTGGCCGTGAACTGATCGCGGCCGCCGGGGGTGGACGGGCCCATCGCGAAGGACGGGCAGCAGGTGACGCGGACGTCGCCGGTCTCCTGAGACGCGATCGCGAACGTCACCAGAGGGTTCCCGTCCGCCGTCCTGTGGCGTAGAAGGACGCCATGAACGCCGTCCCGCGCTCTGGACGCGACATGGAAGAAGACATTGTCATTGTCAGAGATTTCTGCCTGTTACAACCGCATCAAATGAATTTGTCGTGCTCGTTACTTGATTCTGGAGTTGGTGTGATTCCCAGTCAGTTCTGATTTTCCACCCACTGAATTCTACACGGATGACGAACAAGCAAAATTAAGGTCAAATCCATGCTACAAAGATGTTGTGTCTGTTCTGAAGAGCAGAGTGTTGGCTTTGCACTTACAGCCCATGTGAAGAGCAAGGTGACATCTGCAGGTGTGCTCCCAGAATTTTGCACCTGGTACAAGCATCAGGGATCAAAATTAGGTGCTGAACCACTCATGTGGCATCATTTGTTTGATTTGCTGAAGAAGAAAATATACCGTAAAAGTGAAAACCGCGACGGGAAAGCTGCTCTCCTTGTAGTTGTGAGGGATGAAGGGCGATATCTGACGGCAGGTGATCTTGATGTCAGGGTCAGGCTCACCTACATTGCAATTGTGGAACATAGAAGGTTAGTACTTAGTAGGTCCTGCCAGACAAACTTAATCGGCATTGTTACTGGCGACAACTATCTCTGTCAGGTAAGGAATGTACCATCATATACAGTCCAAGATCTTGGGAACAAGCCATGGTAGTTGCAATTCTTCTCTTTCAGTTTCCAGTCCCAAGACCCGATACCGGCTTTGTCTATTCCCCTGCAAATGTGCACAATTATTTGTATGGTATCTCTGACTGGCATAATCAGATGAACGATATACAGGTGAGCTTGTGAGGCTTTCACTGCTTACTTGAGAAGATCAGCAGTTGGTGCGGACAACACTGTGGAGTAGCTCTTCCCGCCGGGCCGCGAAACGAATGCCTAGACAGGTGAAAATAGTGGGCAATATAAGACGTTTTTCCACCATAAATTGAGCACTGAAACTCATGAAAGCAAGTGTAAATTTATTATTACTGAGAACTGGTTGGCCAGGACAGGCTTCTCTTCATATATCCTGGGGAATATTTGAAACTGCTGAAAGTACCCTCTGTAGCTTCTCCCTATGCTTCCTGAACTGAAAAGAAGAAGAGAATGTACTTTGAGTAAAACTGTCATCTGAAGTTCAGTCAGCTGCAGGGCCATGCATGAATGTCACAACACAACCGAGGCAAGTCTCAGAGCAAAATCAGGACCCGAAACATCGAAAGAACTTACCCTAGTCCGCCGAGGGGTACCCCGCGGTAGCAGTTGTCCATCCATTTCCTGAGCGGATCATAGACGGCAACCTTTGGGAAACAAGATGATACTTGTTCAACAATTTCACTGGCTACTGAGTACTGACTGGGCAGAATAATTTGCACCGGCATTTCAACTACATGCGCATGCTGGTAGACAGATTAGCTGAATGTTCAGTGACAGAAGAGGGACTCACTTGGTTTTTGGCGATTCCCTCGACGTGTAGTCGAAGCATTTTAAAAATCAAGGGTATCTGCAGCACAACCATGACCATGGTCAGTGTTTATATGCAGCAAAGGTAGTAAGCATTCTTGGTTCTAAATGCAAAATTTAAAAAGGTACAGTCCATGTTGACATGCTTGCTTACAATTGTGAAGATATCAGTGGTCATGCTAAGCATAGCAACCTTCTTTCCTTCATCGTCGAATTTCCTCTGCCAAGTTATTGCTGGTGGCTGTGCACAGTCGACGTGCAAGTGCGCCTGAAGCAAGAACAACCATGTCATACCAGTTCGCTTATAATGGACTGAAACCTTCATTAGGGAATCATCCAAGAAAACAACTGATCAGAATCGAAAATCGTAGAGGAGAAGAACCTCGAGCTCCTCCACCAGAGGAGTAGGGTCAATTAAGTAATTGCACCAGAATATTAAGTAGTAGGAGCCAAAGAAATGGGAGAGCTGTTTCAGGTCAGGAGATACCTTGGTTTGCTCAAACTCTGAACTTCCCATCTTCAGAAACCGATGAAGGGGCTAACTCGACTGGAACAGATACAGCATGGTCAACAACTCGAAGAACGGGATTGCTCATCAGATTGAAAACAAACCAAGAATGTATCCGTACACTGAGAACCGCCTACATAGGAGGAGGAGAGTGAGAAAGTACCTGGACCTGAACACGGCACCCTGAGACGCTCAGCTCTTTTGAGGAGCTACCCGAGGTAGCTGTCTATATAACTCGTTGGACAAGAAGGGGACGAAGACGACGCGACGAAGGAGAAGCGAGGAGCATAACCAGAAGGACTGGCTGGTGGTATCAGATATTCAGATATGCTCAGGTGCGTGGAAAAGTAGGCGTGCACATCACAGTCGTGGAAGCGGTTGAATATGCCATTCATGCTCCCCGGTCACGATCCTCGCTGATAAATCTTTCCCGATAATTAGCCTGATTCCCGCGTCACCATGCCGGAAGGAACAAAGTTTCGCCGGTACTGCCAAGCTAGCTAGCCGTTCATGGAAAAGACGGGCGCTGGAAGCAACCGTGATGCGTGCTAGACTGTCGCGTACTCGCGTGGTTTCTTAGACTTGTTCCATCGGAAATCAGAAATAGCAGCCCGGGTGTTGAATTAGTGTGATGTAGTACGTTTTTTGACAAATTCTCTCTTAAGGAATAGACTATTTATAGTTGGAAAATTTAAGGCTTTTAGGTGAATTAGTTTGTAAGTTTAGATCATTAAAGTAGTGATCTAAACGATCTTATATTTAGTTTATAGAGGGAGTATCATGGAGCTGGCTTAGTATGCTGTGTTCAGGGGAATGATAAGAGCAACTCCAACGGGCGACCCAAACGGACGGCGATTTCGTCCGCTTTTTGTCTGTTCGGGTCGGCCAGGCGGACACGAACATCCGTTTCCGCGTTTGGGTCGGCGTGTGCGCCCAACGCGCGCCTGGCCCATTTTGGCGCCACCGACAAAAAAATATATGCATGCATATTTCTACTGAAAATAACTTAATTAAACATTAAAACCGGGCAGGAAGGCCGGCGAGAGTCCACGCGTCCACATTAGCATTAAAAAGAAATTAAAAACCACCTAACTACGAGGCGGCGCACTGCCCAGCGCACCCTAGGCGGCGGCGGCGGCGGCGTCCTCGGGGTCGGTGAGGTCGATGAGCGTCGGCGGAGGGCCGGCCCAGGGGAACGCCGTGGCCCATGCGGCAGTGGCGTAGTCCGGGGGCAGCTGTTCCGACGGTGGAGTGCCAGCGCGGGGGGCTGTGCCGCCGCCTATGCAGACGCAGCCTGGCGCGCCTCCTCCTCAGCCTGACGCGCCTCCTCCTCGAGGTCGCGCTCGAGCATCTCCTCGTACTCGCCTTGACGCCGCTCCTCGGCCAGCCGTCACTGGCGCCAGTGCTCGAGGTAGGCCGCCTCCTGCGCCGGGGTCGCCTCCATCCAAACCGATGGCGCGGACACCCACTCGCGCACCACTCCCGTCCAGGAGAACCTCGCGATGGAGCCCGGCTCCGGCTCCGACTGCGGCTCCGGGTCGACCTTGACACGGCGTCGGGGAGGGTATGGCGGGGCCACCCGCGGCACCACACAGTCACCGGCCGCGGAGAGGGCCATGGCATGCGCCATGGCCGCCTCGTACCGAGCTTCCTCTTCTTCTGCCGCCTCCGCCCTGCGCCGCTCGTCCTCCTTGCTCTCCCGGTAGACAGCCGCAAGGGCCGCCTGGTAGGCGTCTTCTTCCGCCTGGTCTTCCTCCCCGACGACGAGCGGCGGCGGCGGCACGCTGCGGTCGACCTCCCGCACGTCGCGCCGCCTCGCCTTCTCGTGCTCGAAGGCGAACCAGCGTACCCAGTTGGGATCGAAGGCGTACGCCTCGTCGCGGCGCTGCTCCGGCGTCAGGAGCGCCCGCCGGCGACGCACCTCCTCCGCATGCGCCCTAGCCGACCGCGGCGCCGCCGGCACTGGGATCCTTTCCGGATCTAGATGCCAGTCGTGCGGCAGCATCACGTCGGGGTACGGCAGCGGCACGCGGTGGCGCCAGTGCCACTCCGCCTGGTGCACGGGCACGTTCACCCGCTGCCTCTGCCGGCGAGCCGACGGAGGCGGAGGCGGGGTGAACTCCGCGGGGAAGGGGACGACGGGGCCTTGCCCTTCGACTTGATGCTGCTGCCGGAGAAGAGCCCCATTTGAGCGGCTGGGGTGGCTAGGGTTTGCTTGCCGGCGACGGGGCAACGAGCGTGGCCTAGATGGGGACGGAAAGTGGATGAGGACGGCCCCGCCACACGGTCGGTTTGAAAAAGGACGACCACCGTCGCTGACGCGTGGGCCCGGAGTCATAAATTAAGTTGACCGGCGTGGGGGGGGGGGGTAGTTGGGCGACCGCCAGGTAGGGTCGTGGCGGACGTCGAGAAGGCGCGCGTGGCGTCCGTTCCGCGTCCGCGCCGACGCATTTGGGGCGCAAATTTGGGCCGTAAATGTGTCGGCACGGACGCGAGCGGACGCATTTTGGGTTTGGGTCGGCGCGTTGGGCCTCCACTTTTGTCCGCGCCGATCTCAACGGACGGCGGCGGACGAAATGGGTCGCCCCATTCAGTGGCGGAGCTTAGTGTACTCTGGGGGGCCAAGACAATTATATGAAGAAAATATTAAGTAGATGGCCTAGCTGGAAGAAAAAAATAGCATTTTGCTGCCTCAAATGTTCACATTTTGTGTTCCGCCCCCCAGGAATTCTGCTCTAGCTCCGCCGCTGGCCCCGTTGGAGTTGCTCTGAGTAACATCTTACTTTAAGCACACATGGTGGTTAAAAGGAGATTGTCTGACTGTGAAATCCACTGGTTGGACTAAAGGTTAGAGCTTGGCACTGGCAGCCACCCAGTAGCAGTCAGTCAGCCGTCGACTTCCAAGTTCCAACCATGAAAAGTCCAATTCACATGATATACCTGCATGTCTGATCTTGAGGATACGTATGCTCGTGTGTTTGTTCAAACACGCAATGGCTTCACGTAGTATTCATGATGGCAACATGGCATCTACAAAGGATAGTTTTTCATTGTAAGCGCACTAAAATCTAAATATTTTATGGACCCACTAAGTTTTTTTTTATCCATGTAGCCCTGCCACATTGGCAAGTAGTGCATGACAGTTTGCATGCCTTTGCACTGAACAAGGGTACAAAGGAATCCAGAGCCTAACAGGTGCTGGATCATCCTAAACCAATCTAGAAAACTCTTACATTTACTTTACTTATTTCTTTAGCAACAACTTATGCATAAAGTTCCCACAACAATGCGAGAAAACTTTTCGGCTTTGTTTCTCTATCTTTTCAAAGAGAAAGATAGCCTCAAAAAAAAATTTCTCACGCGGGTGTGGATGGTGAGAGAGGTGAGAGGCGATTAGTCTGGCGACATGTGGCCCGTTCTGCCCGCTCCAACTCCTCTGTCCCATCTCCCAGAATGGGGATGTGCGGCGACGGGTTTGCGCCTGGTTGTTTTCATTAATTAGACCATGAAGACGACACGGTCGATGATCGCATGGCACAATGATTGATCTATCATCGACCTTGGACCCTAGCCCCTAGGCAATGCATGTCCATGATAACATTGGGAGGTTTCATCGGCGATTGGTCAAGCTAAGAAACAACTTCAAGATCATCGTTAGTTTGTCTTTTTAGCAATCATCCTTAGTTTGGTATGGAGACAACTTCGTTTTAGGAAATCCAGGGCCGCACACTCACCAATCGGTCGCCTTGGGTCGATGATGGACATTCAACTGGGTCTTATGTGTGAGTTGTGTGTCGTGATGGACTTGCAACTAGGTCGAGCGAGTTGCATGTTGTGAGTGGATATGCAGCTTGGTGAGTGAGTTGCATGTCAAGGGTGGACATGCAACTGGGCTGGGTTTCGGGCAAGTTGTGTGTTGGAGGTGGACATGCAACTGGATCAGGGTTAAGACAAATTGCGTGTTGACCGTGGACATGCAACTGAGTCGAGCGAGGTTCGTGTCCAAGATGGACATGCAACTAGGTTAGTTACATTCAAGTTGCATGTGAAGGGTGGACATATAATTGGAGAGTTGTCAAGGGTGGACATGCAAGGACTAACTAAATGTTGAGAGTGGACATGCATTTGAGTCAGTTAATGCAAAACTACATGTAAAGGATGAACATATAACTGGATCAAGTTGCATCTCATGGATGAACATGCAACTGGTTCTTGATGGATAAATTGTATATCAAAGGACCAAACAAGCTTGTGTGTCAAAGTTATTTTGCAGAAATTCCTTGGCCTTTTTTTATAATCAATCAACCATCCAATTTTAAAATGGATTTTTTTCAATGTTTCTGGTAATCAACCCTTAATTTATCTTTAAGTTTGATTTCCACTTTCGCAGAAAACGCTTGGATGTTTCTGGTAATCAACCCGCAACATTGTTTTAAGTTAGATTTCCGCTTTCGCATAACCCCCCCCCCCCTCCCCGCGCGTGCGGTTCCTGGTAATCAACTCGCATGTCAGCTTTAAGTCAAATTTTCTCTTTTTCAGAAACCCCCCTGATAACTGAGTTAATCAACCCGCAATACATATCAAATGCTTTTTTTAAAATATCCATATCTTTTGAACCCTAACTCCAAATTTAACATATTATATATGAATTTGATTAGAAATTGTGTATAAATTGAATATGATGTTATTTTACCTATTAACCATTTCAAAAATAGTATTTATTGTGCAACCTTAATCAATGTGCATGATTCGTGTTTCTTTCATATCAGTGCCGATCCGGATTGAAAATGAACACCTCAACAAAATCAGGATTTGAGACAAAAGAAATCATCTATAATGATGCATGAACACCTCGCCAAAAGCTCATAGGAATAAAAAGCAGAATTCTCATCTCATGCCGAGAGAGAGAGAGAGAGAGAGAGAGAGAGAGAGAGAGAGAGAGAGAGAGAGAGAGAGAGAGAGAGAGAGAGAGAGAGAGAGAGAGAGAGAGAGACGCCTTAGGATTGAAACACTCAAACGTGTTGTGATTGTGAGCAGTTAGGTCACCGTCAGCATGGGTGAGCACGAGGATAAGTGGCAACATAGAGGAGATGCCATGTGTTGAAAGAAAGGATATGTACCTATTAAGATCTTGACTCATGATTATTGAGTTAGATGAGCGTGGTATTTTTTTCTATTACAACACACAGACTCTTTTGCTAGTAGAAATATAGACGTAGCAATGGCCCAGCTGAGGTAAAAAAAACTAGAAGCACAATGGAACAATGCGCCGGGCCATAGCAGCTGCACGCTGAGTCCATACCAAAAAAAGATGCACAATTTTGATGGTATAAATTTAACGGTAAAGAAATTAGATGAGAGATAACCAATTCTAACCTAGGTGGGAATTAACAAAGTCTCGCCTTGATTAATTAAATAAAAAATAAAAAATAACCTCATGTCAAATTTAAGGGTGTAAAAATCAGATGAGACGTAGTTATTTTTCACCTAGATAAGAGTTAGACACACCTAGATAATCAACCGAAAAATGAACTTCATGCACGAACATTCTTAGTGGAAAGCCCTCATGTCGAAATCCCAGTTGATCGCACCCTGAACTACACAATCCTGGTCTAAATCAAACCCTAAGGTTGTTTCCCAAACAGGGATTGCAAAGGATGGCCTGGATTGTTTTTTTTCTCAGACAACGGTCAGGATTGGCTGTGCTAGGAGGCGAGCACGCGTTGACCACTCCGTGAGGCCAAGCAATCGAACCCTAAGGTCGTTTTCCAAACAGGGATTGCTGGATTTTTTTTTTAGACAACGGCCAGGATTGTAAAGTGAAGTTGAACTGGGCTGGCCCAGAAAAAATCATCAATTTTGAACAATTCACAGATTTGGAAAAGTCTAAGTCGGAAACAAGTTCGCAGATTATGGAAAAAATCTAAAAGAGTTTGTGGATTTGAAATTTTTCACGTGTTTTGTAAGAAACTTAATGAATTTAAAAATAATAATTGAAAAAAGGTTCACACATTAGATAAAAAAGAAAAAGAAAAAATTGCATGAGAATCATCTAGCTAAGGAGCTTCCACAAACAAAAAAAGAAGAAAAAAGAAGAAAAAGAAATAAAGTAGTTGCAAGAGGAGAGGTGGCCTGGTTGGTCAGTGTAGTTTGCACCAAAAGAGGTGGTCATGCATTCGAATTATCTTGCACGCATATTTTTTTTCCAGCGTAACAGAAGAAAGGGCCGACGGGTGCGCCGTGGGCAACATAGGCGTTCTTTGGCCCACCGGTCAGAAGAATCCCATTTGACCTTTGCCACATCAGCGTGTTTATGCCTCAAACGACCCAAGGTTATGATTTAGACCAGGATTGCATGGTTCACGGTGCAATCGACCGGGATTTTGACATGAGGGTTCATTTCGCCCGACCTCTACAATAATTCAGAGTTTAAAATGAACTTTTTCCCATTCTCAGTAAAAGGGTTGGCACTGCACTGATCCGTCTAATGTCCACTTAAGAATGATTCCACATTGACTAAATCGAGTTTACAATTAGACTCGATTGGTTTGAAAAGATTTAGAAGATTTCTAGGGGATATCTACTACGCACAGGTTTTTTATTGGAATCCCCTACAATTCAAACCTAATTAACCCTTAATAACATAACAAAAATTACATTAAGATTTGAAGATCACCACGGGCACTAGCATTAGGTCAAACCTCATGAGAATTTTCCAAGGGCATTCCATGATTTAGAAATCCAGTCAAGCAAATAAGCCCTTGTTGAAATGGACGTAGGCGCACAAACTGGGAGAACTATTGTACTACGTCAGTCCTGATAGATGAACTCATCGTCTGCAGCTAGCCGCGCGAGCGCCTCCGGCGCGAGGCACACCTCCAGCCCCATGCTCCCACCGCCCCCGCGGCCCTCGTACACCGTCACCCGCCCGTCCACCTTGTTCGCACCACCGCTCCGCACGGCCACCGGCGGTCCCCACCCGAAGTCGTTTCCGTACGCGTCAAACCGCGGCGAGTTCCCGGTCACCACCATCGCCGGGTTCCAGAACCCCGCCTGGTACGCGAACCTCGGGTCCTGGTGCCACGAAGTTAGCGAGCCCACCAGCGCTGCCTCGTCGAGCGACGCGATGGCGCTGTTCAGCAGCCGCGCCGTCCACCCCAGTCCCCTGTCCAGGATCTCGCCGGCCGTGGACCTCGCCGTGGCGCGCACCACGGCGTTCCCTGCGTACGTTTGTGGTACGCGCTTGACACGGCCGCGGCACCCGACGAGCACGGTGTACGTCGTCTCTTCCACCGGTGACAGGCGCCGGGCGCGAGACACTGAGCGCCAGACGTGTGCGAGCAGGGACTGGAGGGACGAGAGGGTGGCTGTGGAGGTCGCCGAGCCGACGCCGGCGCTGGCCACCTCGGCGTTCGCTCTGGCCTTCAGCTTCTTGATGCTCTCCGCGGAGAAATGGAAGAAGCACTCCTCCACCGGCGGGCAATCGAACCGCCGGATCATATGCTCCAGCTTGGCGAACGGCAGAGGGACCGGTACAGGGCAGGCATCGGGGAACCAGCGCACGAGCACCGGCGGCGGCGTGAGCATCTCGGCGTCGGTGCCGCCACTCCGGCTCATCTCGGACCAGGTGTTGAAGAGGTGCCAGAAGGCAGTCCCATCGGCAACGGCGTGGCTGAGCGACATGGCGACAAACACGCCGTCGGCGAGCTCGGTGACCTGCGCGGCAAGGACGGGGCGCGAGTCGGCCACGGCATCCGCGCCGACCAACCCGTCGAGTGGGAAAAAAGGCCAGACCACACGGGGGATGTACAGCGACGCCGCGACATCGGCCACCGTGACGCCGGGCGCCACCGCGTGGACGAACTCGGCGCCCTCGCTGGTGCAGTGCAGAGAGACGGTGACGCCGCCGTCCTCCAGCTGCTCCTCGGCTGCGAGGCGGCCGGCGAAGGGGTAGAAGCGTCCTAGAGCGCGGGCGAAGGACGACGCAAGGCGCCCGACGAGGCGCTCGCCGCCGTCTCCGGCGGGGGGCTTAGGCAGGAGGATGCCCTTCTGGATGTAGTCCACGGTCAGCATCTGGAGGTCCCACGGCGCAAGGTGCACCGTCTCGGCCGCAGGCTCGGCTGAGCACGTCGCCACGCCGCTCGAAGACGGCCGCACCATGCGGCGGGAGACGACGCGGACGGGGGCAGAATCCTCCGTCGCCATGCTTAACTATTTTGCGATCTGGAGCGCGCACCCCAATCCTCTAGCATACTTGCTCGCGTTGACCTTTGGAAATGTAACCTGGAGTCTCTCGGAAAACGATCCGATCGCGACGTGATGGGCAGAGGATTTTAGAAGTGGGTGTACCTTTGATTAAAAAGAATTCTCTATTTTGGATGATTTTGGACCCTTAGATATTTGTTTTCTACATGTTGTTTGTTCGATTCAAGGGACTAGAATCCGTCCTAATTTTTCCTTAGAATAGTTTGTACTATGTCTGGACGAAAATTTCCATCCAGTGAAATCTTTTGGTAGAATTCGTTTGCTTTTCATGTGCTATCAAACATTCTTTCATACGAATTTTTGTTTGTCTTTCTGATCATATAGGATTGAGGACAACATGACACCGCAATCATGCTTTTCTATTTTCACATTTCTACCTTTTGAGAATTCTGCATTTCTCAATAATGATAATAATAAAGGCCCATGAGAAACATGTGTAGTGGGGAAGATCTTCTAGAGCATAACACACGTGGATGGTCTAGGTACGGGATTTCACACGGGGGATTTTACTCAGATTGGGGTCATGTATGCAAGAGGTAATACCCTATTTTTGCTAGATGTTTTATCAAGCCTCATGTGAGGAGTTTGGATACAATGGTATGTTATTGATCTTCTCAAATCTTGTTGATCGTGTCTAGATTCTCACATAACCTCACCTTATATAAGAGCGATGTGGTTGGGATCACAATGACCTGAGTAGGCCATGTAGTAGTAACAGTCCAATGATGACTGTCGTTACCCCTTAGTGTTACTAAGATTGTGTGTGAGATCTACCATCCTGAGCCACTGAGTGTCCAACATAGATACAAATTAAGTAAGGACTTCACGGTTTTGCACAGAACCCCTCCATTATATTCTCTCAAGAGAATGGATTTTCTTTGAGCTTTTCAAACAGAAATTTAACCAAGGGGTTTCGAATGAGAAGAATCATAGTACTCAAGTATTTCATTAACACCCGCAAGTACCTCCAAGTCATGTCTCTCAAGTACTTCCCTCAATTCATTGTTCGTTGGTACTTCAATCTTTGGTGATGGGGTTATGCCAAGAAGTGATAGATGCAACTCGGTTTCCGTTATAGCTTAATTTTATACACTATGGATAAAAAGTATGTCTCTTTCTATCGGTGATCTGTGTTCGCATTTACCACGTACACACCATTCAAGAGAAGGTCAATCAATTTCAGTACAAGCTCAAGAGCAGTGATGGAGTCGCATTTATGCGCGAAACGACACATATAGCAACGGAACATGGATCCAGCAAGAAGGTGAAGCACCATGATTTTGAAATGTGGACAAACTTTGGCATAACATCGATCACCTCAATATTCGTTCCTCTAAACAACTCTATCAGTAGGTACCATCAAGACAATCAAATTCAGTTCTATGGAGTTGAATTACTAAGTGCTAGTTCTTTTAAAAAATTCGAGCCCCTAAGTTTGTTTTGAAACATTTTCTTTTTGAAATCAAGAATAAGCTTTACATCAAAGTTTTACTAAAAAGATTTGAAAATAGGAATAATAAAAAATGATAATCAACTACCGTGGAAAAAAAACTTAAGTGCAACCAGCCAAATAAAAGCATTAGCTTAACTAAACTTGCAAGAGAAGTGAGTATGAATATATTTTACCGTCTCACGCTGGCTTGTACTTTTCTCAAGTCACTTCTCCATTTTGTTCTTTTCGTTTCCAACTTGCTAGGGACGTCAAGTCTGTGGGCCGTAGAAAGAAAAACACAAACGAAGAGGATTCCAAGAAACAAAACAAAAATATTCTCTAAAACTTTTTATTATGCAAAACTGAAAATAAACATGACAACGTAAAATGAAAATAAAATAAATAAATAAATGTGCACGCAAGGATAACTAGGGAAATGAGGTCCCCCAAACTTAGGCTCTTGCCTAGCTCTATCTAGTCCATGTCCTTGTCATCGCGGTCACGAGGTGCGGCACTAGGCCACTAAAACTGTGACGGACCACTAGAGGACGATGGAGCAGTGTTGGGCTGCCCGGCAGATGGCCAAAGGGATACGAAAGTCTGCATGTTCTGTGAAAGTAGACCTGTCTCAGGTACAATGAGGTTCTATACAAACAGTAACCTCTTTCCACGATGACATTCTGAACCGTCGCCTAGTGACTGTGGGCGATAAGGGGTCCTTCCCACAAGACCCATAAACCGACGGGGATAGGCCCTGCGGTCACACACGCTCGGCAAAATGAGCTCCTGTGCGACGGGCGAGCAATCAAATATGATTGTACGTACATGTGTGTTGAAAAAAATACAATAATACAGGCCTGATCGTTTCCGGTCGTAAGTACATCTGTCGGTGTACAAAAGAATGGGCTCTTCTGTACCCCTTACTTGTGCACGGGCAGTCGTAGCCACGCCTGCCGCAGGGCTAGGTAGGGCAGGAGGAGATAAAACACAAGACTACCAAGACAAACATTCAAGACAGAGGACAGAGAGCAGAGGACAAGGTGGACCTCCCTCGGCAACACCCTTGCCGGGGCGGCTTGCGTAGCCCCGGCAAGCTCCTTGCCGTGGCAACCCGTGAAGCACCAGCAATGCCATCACCCTTGGGGCTGAGAGCTCTGACACCATTGACAATGTCAAGGCCAAAGCTCGGGGGTGCATGCATAGTGGCATATAGATCTTTGTGAAGACTGAAGGCATGCAGGTCCACATGGCACCAGAAGACGAAGACCCCCGGCAAGGCCCTTGCCGGGGACGACTGCGAGGCCCCCGGCAAGCCTTGCCGGGGATGATTGCGGGGCCACAGCCAGGACCACACACGAAAAGTCTTCGCCACCTCACCACCATTCCAGCGCGAGGACCAACCTGCCAACTAGGCATACGCCTGCGTGGCGACATGCAGATCTTTGTGGAGGCTCTACGACCGTGCCAACACAGCAGCTAGCCATCCAGCATGGCGTTGCATGCCTCGTCAGCCTAGACGTGTGTCGAGGCAAGGAGAGGCGGCGACGTACGGGACGGCTCCTGTTGCCATCCCCAATAAAGTTGGAGGGCACGTAGGCAGCACATTTAATGCGTTTGTCCTACGATGTCAGCGATAAGTATGTATCCTGTAGATACTTTCCACCTCCTGTGTGCCGCTGTGGCAACCCCTTTGACATATAAAAGGAGGCCCGAGGCGTACTAAGAGAGGATTTAGACTTTTTTGGACTGGGCATGCACCGCGGCTAGTTCAAGAGCTCAAGAATACAGAATATACACAAAAGCAGGATTAGGGTTTTACGCATCATTGCGGCCCGAACCTGGGTAAAAATACCTTGCGCTGATCACTAGACCTGCTCTTCACGCAACTCTCTCCCTGCCAACCGTAGAAGGGATCCCCGTAATTCCATAGGTGTCGTTTCCCTGACATCTTTGGCACGCAGGGTAGGGGCTGAAGTTTTGAGAATCTGGTCTATTAGTTAGGGCAGAAGTTCCTTCATCACCATGGCTTCGAATAAAGAAGACGATCGCGGCGATCGGTTCATCTGGAGCCGCTCCGCCCGTGCCAGCACGGATGGGCGACGTGGCGGATGCTGGTGGCAGTGGAGGTTAAGACCATCTACATTATCCTGGTACTAGCAGGCAGACGAACAGGATCTCTGCAGCCGAGATGACGATCTGCGCGACAACAGAAAGCTAAGTCACGCCAAACCTTGAGTTATTTCCTTTTTGTAAGGTTATTTCCCTAAAATGATTTCGGCTTTTGTATGGAAAACCTGCACGCGAAGGAACCCTACCACTATTGGCAGCGCCCTTGTTCTGTTTCGAGTCCGGTCAACAGCTCAAGTGGTTGCACCAAGAACAACAAGGTGGCTTGCCGGGCAGCGACACCCCCAAGCAGGCTGCTAAGGATCCATTCCTCAAAGCGCCCACGACAAGGGTTAACACGCCGGCAAGCCTATCCAACTAAGCGTAGGGTGTGGTACATACAAAAAGAGATCAAAAAGTAAAATAACATGCATTCAGTTCGAAGCACGACAAAGTTATATTACATTTGTGTTTGCCGCGGTTCTAACTTAAGATAAAATTGTCTTGGATACGATCTCGCAGCGGCAACAAGAAATGGAGCAGTTAATCCCGACGCTGGCCCTCCAGCCTCTTGACTCCGTCGATGCAGCTGATGATGGTCTCAATACACTCTTCGAGCGCCTTGAGGTCCGCATCCTCCGGCAAGCTCTCAAGCATGTTAGCGAAGTTGACGTTGGGATTCCAGTGTGCCTCCTTGGTGAGCACATTGGTCAAGGCATCTCGGCAAAGCTTCCGGGCCTCCTCGGCCAGATAAGTTGCTCGATTGGAGTGGAGCAGTAAAAGGGCGTCGAGGACACGCTCGAAGAACAGGGTCAACCAGGCACTTTCGGTCACGTTCACCTCCCGAGAGAACCTGAAGCTTGGCATGCCCATGACGGACAGCTGCGCGGTGAGCCTCTCCGCAACATCCATAAGGCGACTGGTCCAGAGCTTCATGTCGGCCACAAGGTCGTTGTGGGTGGCGGCGGCATTCTGCAGCAGCTGCCTCTCATCCGCGAGATCCTTGATCGGGGTCTTTGTCGGTGTCAAAACCGGCGGATCTCGGGTAGGGGGTCCCGATCTGTGCGTCTTAGGCTGATGTTAATAGGAAGCAAGGGACACAATGCTTACCCAGGTTCGGGCCCTCTCGATGGAGGTAAAACCCTACTTCCTGCTTGATTAATATTGAAGATATGTGGAATGCAAGAGTAGATCTACCACGAGATCGTAGAGGCTAAACCCTAAGAGCTAGCCTATGATGGTATGATTGTAAATGTGATCGGCCTTCTAAGGACCATCCTCTCCGGTTTATGTAGACATCGGAGAGCTAGGGTTTACATGGAGTCGGTTACAAGGAAGGAAACATAATATCCGGATCATCAAGCTTGTCTTCCACGCAAAGGAGAGTCCCATCCGGACACGAGCCGAAGTCTTGAGTCTTGTATCTTGACGCTTCTATAGTCCGGACGATGAATATAGTCCGGCTGTCCGGATACCCCCAGTAGCCCCTGAACCAGGCTTCAATGACGATGAGTCCGGCGCGCAGTCTTGTCTTCAGCATTGCAAGGCGGGTTCCTCCTCCGAATACTCCAAGGTTATTACCGAACACGTAGGCCGTGTCCGAATCTGCAAAATGATCCTCACATACCGTTGCAGAGAGAATGATACTTCAGCTGACAATTTTTAGACGACGTGACATGCCACTAGAGCTAGGTCATTATTCGAACCGTTTTTCACAACCAGCCACATCGCGTATTGTGAGGCGGTTTCTTTGACACCTCTTGTCAAAGCAGAGATCATGTCCCCTTATCACGGGATTCTCATCAATATGGGTATGGGTAATTCCCCATGCCATCAATCGTGGTGCTTGGGAAGTAAGCGATTCTTAACAGGCTAGTGGGGAGGCGCACCGCTTTCGTCGCCTCTATAAAGGGATAAGAGTTCCCCATTCTTACCCACGCCTTCTTCCTCCCTCGCATACTCTTGCCCCCTCGAGCTCCAACGCCCTAGCCCAGGTTTTCTCCGCACAGTTAGTCATGTCCGGAGCAGGAGGCAAGTGGGTGGTTTCCACCGTGACGGAGAAGAAGATCACGAATCTCCGAGCGGCCGGATACTTGGCCGCAGATATAGTGCACCGGCTACCAGACGAGGGGCAGGTCATTCCAACTCCAGGACCCCACGAGATGGTCGTGTTCCTGGCCCACTTCGTCTGTGGACTGGGGTTTCCACTCCACCCCTTCGTCCGCGGGCTCATGTTCTACTACGGGCTAGACTTTCATGATCTAGCTCCGAACTTCGTCCTCAACATCTCGGCGTTCATCGTCGTATGCGAGGCTTTCCTCCGCATCAAGCCTCATTTCGGCTTGTGGCTGCAAATCTTCTGCGTGAAGCCAAAGATCGTGAGTGGCCAACAAGCGGAGTGCGGAGGAGCCATGGTGGGCAAAATGCCTAATGTCACCTGGCCTGAAGGTTCCTTTGCGGAAACCATGAAGGGGTGGCAATCGGGATGGTTCTACATCACCGAGCCGCGTGACGCCAACTGGGCGGCGGCCCCCGAGTTCCGATCTGGAACCCCTATGCGACTCACCTCCTGGGAACAGAAGGGCCTACTATGGGGCGAATCAGCAGAGCTGACCGGACTCATCAACTGCATCATGGGCATGAAGGACAAGAACATCAAGCTTGTCAACGTGACCCCAGTCATGCTCATTCGCCGGATTATACCGTGCCAAAGGCGGGCATTCAATCTGTGGGAGTTTGACCCAGCCGAACACCAGACGCTTCAGAGGCTCTACAGCATGAAGCACAAGGACGTGTGGAAGGCGCTATTCAAGGACACCGAAGTACCTCCTCTTATAACTGAGGACCGCGGGCTCCACGCCGCACGGCACCCTACCCAGGTGAGTTCTCAGGCCGCCACCAGGTCCGGTTCTTCCCAATGTATTTATGGAAAATTCCTAAGTGATTGTGTATATTTGCTCTTAGGAGTATGTGGAGACATCGGAGCGGATCGACAGTCCGACTCCATTGCCAGAAAGCCCAGCCAATGATCTTCTGACGAAGATGCTGGTCCCGGCTGTTGGGGAACGTAGTAATTTCAAAAAATTCCTACGCACACGCAAGATCATGGTGATGATATAGCAACGAGAGGGGAGAGCGTTCGTCCACGTACCCCCGTAGACCATAAGCGGAAGCGTTAGCACAACGCGGTTGATGTAGTCGTACGTCTTCACGATCCGACCGATCCAAGCACCGAACGTACGGGGCCTCCGAGTTCAGCACACGTTCAGCTCGATGACGATCTCCGGTCCTCCGATCCAGCAAAGGCTCCGGAGATGAGTTCCGTCAGCACGACGGCGTGGTGACGATGATGATGTTCTACCGGCGCAGGGCTTCGCCTAAACTCCGCGGCGATATGACCGAGGTGGAATATGGTGGAAGGGGGCACCGCACACGGCTAAGGAACGATCTGTAGATCAACTTGTGTGTCTTTGGGGTGCCCCCCGCCCCCGTATATAAAGGAGCCAGGGGGGAGGAGGCGGCCGGCCTAGAGGGCGCTCCAAGGGGGGGAGTCCTACTCCCACCGGGAGTAGGACTCCCTCTTTCCAAGTAGGAGTAGGAGCAGGGGGGAAAGAGGAGGAAGAGGGGAAGGAAAGGGGGGGCGCCGCCCCCTTCCCTTATCCTATTCGGACTAGGAGGGGGAGGGGCGCGCGGCCCCCTCCTGGCTCCTTCCCTCTTCTCCCTCGTGGCCCATGTAGGCCCATCAACCCCCCGGGGGGTTCCAGTAACCTCTCGGTACTCCGGTAAAATGCCGATTTCACCCGAAACCATTCCGATGTCCAAACATAGGCTTCCAATATATCAATCTTTATGTCTCGACCATTCCGAGACTCCTCGTCATGTCCGTGATCACACCTGGGACTCCGAACAAACTTCGGTACATCAAAACTTATAAACTCATAATAAAACTGTCATCGAAACGTTAAGCGTGCGGACCCTACGGGTTCGAGAACTATGTAGACATGACCTAAAACCATTCTCGGTCAATAACCAATAGCGGGACCTGGATGCCCATATTGGTTCCTACATATTCTACGAAGATCTTTATCGGTCAAACCGCATAACAACATACGTTATTCCCTTTGTCATCGGTATGTTACTTGCCCGAGATTTGATCGTCGGTATCCAATACCTAGTTCAATCTCGTTACCGGCAAGTCTCTTTACTCGTTCTGTAATACGTTATCTCATAACTAACTTATTAGTTATAATGCTTGCAAGGCTTAAGTGATGAGTATTACCGAGAGGGCCCAGAGATACCTCTCCGACAATCGGAGTGACAAAACCTAATCTCGAAATACGCCAACTCAACATATACCTTCGGAGACACCTGTAGTACTCCTTTATAATCACCCAGTTACGTTGTGACGTTTGGTAGTACCCAAAGTGTTCCTCCGGTAAACGGGAGTTGCATAATTCTCATAGTTACAGGAACATGTATAAGTCATGAAGAAAGCAATAGCAGAATACTAAACGATCAAGTGCTAAGCTAACGGGATGGGTCATGTCAATCACATCATTCTCCTAATGATGTGATCCCATTAATCAAATGACAACACATGTCTATGGTTAGGAAACATAACCATCTTTGATTAATGAGCTAGTCAAGTAGAGGCATACTAGTGACTATATGTTTGTCTATGTATTCACACATGTATCATGTTTCCGGTTAATACAATTCTAGCATGAATAATAAACATTTATCATGATATAAGGAAATAAATAATAACTTTATTATTGCCTCTAGGGCATATTTCCTTCAGTCTCCCACTTGCACTAGAGTCAATAATCTAGATTACATAGTAATGATTCTAACACCCATGGAGTCTTGGTGCTGATCATGTTTTGCTCGTGAGAGAGGCTTAGTCAATGGGTCTGCAACATTCAGATCCATATGTATCTTGAAAATATCTATGTCTCCCACTTGGACTTGGTCCCGAATGGAGTTGAAGCGTCTCTTGATGTGCTTGGTCCTCTTGTGAAATCTGGATTCCTTTGCCAAGGCAATTGCACCAGTATTGTCACAGAAGATCTTCATTGGTCCCGATGCACTAGGTATGACACCTAGATCGGAAATGAACTCCTTCAGAAGCAGCTATGTACTCCGCTTCACATGTAGATCCCGCCACGACGCTTTGTTTAGAACTGCACCAACTTACAGCTCCATCGTTTAATATAAACACGTATCCGGTTTGCGATTTAGAATCGTCCGGATCAGTGTCAAAGCTTGCATCGACGTAACCTTTTACGACTAGCTCTTTGTCACCTCCATATACGAGAAACATATCCTTAGTCCTTTTCAGGTATTTCAGGATGTTCTTGACCGCTGTCCAGTGATCCACTCCTGGATTACTTTGGTACCTTCCTGCCAAGCTTATTGCTAAGCATACGTTAGGTCTGGTACACAACATTGCATACATGATAGAGCCTATGGCTGAAGCATAGGGAACATCTTTCATTTTATCTCTATCTTCTGCTGTGGTCGGGCATTGAGTTTGACTCAACTTCACACCTTGTAGCACAGGCAAGAATCCTTTCTTTGCCTGATCCATTTTGAACTCTTTCAAAATTTTGTCAAGGTATGTGCTTTGTGAAAGTCCTATTAAGCGTCTTGATCTATCTCTATAGATCTTGATGCCCAATATATAAGCAGCTTCACCGAGGTCTTTCATTGAAAAACTTTTATTCAAGTATCCCTTTATGTTATCCAGAAATTCTATATCATTTCCAATTAACAATATGTCATCTACATATAAAACTAGAAATGCTACAGAGCTCCCACTCACTTTCTTGTAAATACAGGCTTCTCCAAAAGTCTGTGTAAAACCATATGCTATGATCACTCTATCAAAGCGTTTATTCCAACTCTGAGATGCTTGCACCAGTCCTTAAATGGAACGCTGGAGCTTGCACACTTTGTTAGCACCTTTTGGATCAACAAAACCTTCCGGCTGCATCATATACAACTCTTCTTCTAGAAATCCATTCAAGAATGCAGTCTTGACATCCATTTGCCAAATTTCATAATCATGAAATGCAGCAATAGCTAACATGATTCGGACAGACTTAAGCATCACTACGGGTGAGAAAGTCTCATCGTAGTCAACCCCTTGAACTTTTCGAAAACCTTTCGCAACAAGTCGAGCTTTATAGATAGTTACATTACCATCAGCGTCAGTCTTCTTCTTAAAAATCCATTTATTCTCAATAGCTTGCCGATCATCGGGCAAGTCAACCAAAGTCCATACTTTGTTTTCATACATGGATCCCATCTCAGATTTCATGGCCTCTAGCCATTTTGCGGAATCTGGGCTCATCATCGCTTCCTCATAGTTCGTAGGTTCATCATGGTCAAGTAACATGACTTCCAGAATAGGATTACCGTACCACTCTAGTGCGGATCTTACTCTGGTAGACCTACGAGGTTCTGTAGAAACTTGATCTGAAGTTTCATGATCAATATCATTAGCTTCCTCACTGATTGGTGTAGTTGTCACAGGAACCGGTTCTTGTGATGAACTACTTTCCAATAAGGGAGTAGATACAATTATCTCGTCAAGTTCTACTTTCCTCCCACTCACTTCTTTCGAGAGAAACTCCTTCTCTAGAAAGGATCCGAATTTAGCAACGAAAATCTTGCCCTCAGATCAGTGATAGAAGGTGTACCCAATAGTCTCCTTTGGGTATCCTATGAAGACACATTTCTCCGATTTGGGTTCGAGCTTATCTGGTTGGAGTTTCTTCACATAAGCATCGCAGTCCCAAACTTTAAGAAATGACAACTTTGGTTTCTTGCCAAACCACAGTTCATAAGGTGTCGTCTCAACGGATTTTGATGGTGCCCTATTTAACGTGAATGCGGCCGTCTCTAAAGCATAACCCCAAAACGATAGCGGTAAATCAGTAAGAGACATCATAGATCGCACTATATCAAGTAATGTACGATTACGACGCTCGGACACACCATTTCGTTGTGGTGTTCCAGGTGGCGTGAGTTGCGAGACTATCCCGCATTGTTTCAAGTGTAGACCAAACTCGTAACTCAAATATTCTCCTCCACGATCAGATCGTAGAAACTTTATTTTCTTGTTACGATGATTTTCCACTTCACTCTGAAATTCTTTGAACTTTTCAAATGTTTCAGACTTGTGTTTCATTAAGTAGATATACCCATATCTGCTTAAATCATCTGTGAAGGTGAGAAAATAACGATATCCGCCACGAGCCTCAACATTCATTGGACCACATACATCTGTATGTATGATCTCCAACAAATCTGTTGCTCTCTCCATAGTACCGGAGAACGGCGTTTTAGTCATCTTGCCCATAAGGCACGGTTCGCAAGTACCAAGTGATTCATAATCAAGTGATTCCAAAAGCCCATCAGTATGGAGTTTCTTCATGCGTTTTACACCGATATGACCTAAACGGCAGTGCCACAAATAAGTTGCACTATCATTATCAACTCTGCATCTTTTGGTTTCAACACTATGAATATGTGTATCACTACTATCGAGATTCAATAAAAATAGACCACTCTTCAAGGGTGCATGACCATAAAAGATATTACTCATATAAATAGAACAACCATTATTCTCTGATTTAAATGAATAACCGTCACGCATCAAACAAGATCCAGATATAATGTTCATTCTCAACACTGGCACCAAATAACAATTATTTAGGTCTAATACTAATCCCGATGGTAGATGTAGAGGTAGCGTGCCGACCGCGATCACATCGACTTTGGAACCATTTCCCACGCGCATCGTCACCTCGTCCTTAGCTAATCTTTGCTTAATCTGTAGTCCCTGTTTCGAGTTGCAAATATTAGCAATAGAACTAGTATCAAATACCCAGGTGCTACTGCGAGCATTAGTAAGGTACACATCAATAACATGTATATCACATATACCTTTGTTCACTTTGCCATCCTTCTTATCCGCCAAATACTTGGGGCAGTTCCGCTTCCAGTGTCCAGTCTGCTTGCAGTAGAAGCACTCAGTTTCAGGCTTAGGTCCAGAGTTGGGTTTCTTCTCTTGAGCAGCAACTTGCTTGCCGTTCTTTTTGAAGTTCCCCTTCTTCTTCCCTTTGCCCTTCTTCTTGAAACTAGTGGTTTTGTTAACCATCAACACTTGATGCTCCTTCTTGATTTCTACCTCCACGGCTTTCAGCATCGCGAAGAGCTCGGTAATAGTCTTGTTCATCCCTTGCATATTATAGTTCATTACGAAGCTCTTGTAGCTTGGTGGCAGTGATTGGAGAATTCTGTCAATGACACTATCAACAGGAAGATTAACTCCCAGTTGAATCAAGTGATTATTATACCCAGACATTTTGAGTATGTGTTCACTGACAGAACTATTCTCCTCCATCTTGCAACTATAGAACTTATTGGAGACTTCATATCTCTCAATCCGGGCATTTGCTTGAAATATTAACTTCAACTCCTGAAACATCTCATATGCTCCATGACGTTCAAAACATCGTTGAAGGCCCGGTTCTAAGCCGTAAAGCATGGCACACTGAACTATAGAGTAGTCATCAGCTTTGCTCTGCCAGACGTTCTTAACGTCGTCAGTTGCATCAGCAGCAGGCCTGGCACCCAGTGGTGCTTCCAGGACGTAACTTTTCTGTGCAGCAATGAGGATAATCCTCAGGTTACGGACCCAGTCCGTGTAATTGCTACCATCATCTTTCAACTTTGCTTTCTCAAGGAACGCATTAAAATTCAACGGAACAACAACACGAGCCATCTATCTACAAACAAACATAGACAAGCAAGATACTATCAGGTACTAAGTTCATGATAAATTTAAGTTCAATTAATCATATTACTTAAGAACTCCCACTTAGGCAGACATCTCTCTAGTCATCTAAGTGATCACGTGATCCAAATCAACCAAACCATGTCCGATCATCACGTGAGATGGAGTAGTTTCAATGGTGAACATCGCTATGTTGATCATATCTACTATATGATTCACGCTCGACCTTTCGGTCTCCGTGTTCCGAGGCCATATCTGTATATGCTAGGCTCGTCAATTATAACCTGAGTATTCCGCGTGTGCAACTGTTTTGCACCCGTTGTATTTGAACGTAGAGCCTATCACACCCGATCATCACGTGGTGTCTCAGCACGAAGAACTTTCGCAACGGTGCATACTCAGGGAGAACACTTCTTGATAATTAGTGAGAGATCATCTTAAAATGCTACCGTCAATCAAAGCAAGATAAGATGCATAAAGGATAAACATCACATGCAATCAATATAAGTGATATGATATGGCCATCATCATCTTGTGCTTGTGATCTCCATCTTTGAAGCACCGTCATGATCACCATCGTCACCGGCGCGACACCTTGATCTCCATCGTAGCATCGTTGTCGTTACGCCATCTATTGCTTCTACGACTATCGCTACCGCTTAGTGATAAAGTAAAGCAATTACAGGGCGTTTGCATTTCATACAATAAAGCGACAACCATATGGCTCCTGCCAGTTGCCGATAACTTCGGTTACAAAACATGATCATCTCATACAATAAAATATAGCATCACGTCTTGACCATATCACATCACAACATGCCCTGCAAAAACAAGTTAGACGTCCTCTACTTTGTTGTTGCAAATTTTACGTGGCTGCTACGGGCTTAGCAAGAACCGTTCTTACCTACGCATCAAAAACCACAACGATAGTTCGTCAAGTTGGTGCGGTTTTAACCTTCGCAAGGACCGGGTGTAGCCATACTCGATTCAGCTAAAGTGAGAGAGACAGACACCCGCCAGTCACCTTTAAGCACGAGTGCTCGTAACGGTGAAACCAGTCTCGCGTAAGCGTACGCGTAATGTCGGTCCGGGCCGCTTCATCTCACAATACCGCCGAACCAAAGTATGACATACTAGTAAGCAGTATGACTTGTATCGCCCACAACTCACTTATGTTCTACTCGTGCATATAACATCAACGCATAAAACCTAGGCTCGGATGCCACTGTTGGGGAACGTAGTAATTTCAAAAAATTTCCTACGCACACGCAAGATCATGGTGATGATATAGCAACGAGAGGGGAGAGTGTTCGTCCACGTACCCTCGTAGACCGTAAGCAGAAGCGTTAGCACAACGCGGTTGATGTAGTCGTACGTCTTCACGATCCGACTGATCCAAGCACCAAACATACGGGGCCTCCGAGTTCAACACACGTTCAGCTCGATGACGATCTCCGGTCCTCCGATCCAACAAAGGCTCCGGAGATGAGTTCCGTCAGCACGACGGCGTGGTGACGATGATGATGTTCTACCGGCGCAGGGCTTCGCCTAAACTCCGCGACGATATGACCGAGGTGGAATATGGTGGAAGGGGGCACCGCACACGGCTAAGGAACGATCCGTAGATCAACTTGTGTGTCTTTGGGGTGCCCCCTGCCCCCGTATATAAAGGAGCCAGGGGGAGGAGGCGGCCGGCCTAGAGGGCGCGCCAAGGGGGGGAGTCCTACTCCCACCGGGAGTAGGACTCCCTCGTTTCGTAGGAGAAGGGGGGGAAAGAGGAGGAAGAGGGGAAGGAAAGGGGGGGGGGCGCCGCCCCCCTTCCCTTGTCCTATTCGGACTAGGAGGGGGAGGGGCGCGCGACCCCCTCCTGGCTCCTTCCCTCTTCTCCCTCGTGGCCCATGTAGGCCCATCAACCCCCCGGGGGGTTCCGGTAACCTCCCGGTACTCCGGTAAAATGCCGATTTCACCCGGAACCATTCCGATGTCCAAACATAGGCTTCCAATATATCAATCTTTATGTCTCGACCATTCCGAGACTCCTCGTCATGTCCGTGATCACATCCGGGACTCCGAACAAACTTCGGTACATCAAAACTTATAAACTCATAATAAAACTGTCATCGAAACGTTAAGCGTGCGGACCCTACGGGTTCGAGAACTATGTAGACATGACCTAAAACCATTCTCGGTCAATAACCAATAGCGGGACCTGGATGCCCATATTGGTTCCTACATATTCTACGAAGATCTTTATCGGTCAAACCGCATAACAACATACGTTGTTCCCTTTGTCATCGGTATGTTACTTGCCCGAGATTTGATCGTCGGTATCCAATACCTGGTTCAATCTCGTTACCGGCAAGTCTATTTACTCGTTCTATAATACGTTATCTCATAACTAACTTATTAGTTATAATGCTTGCAAGGCTTAAGTGATGAGTATTACCGAGAGGGCCCAGAGATACCTCTCCGATAATCGGAGTGACAAAACCTAATCTTGAAATACGCCAACTCAACATGTACCTTCGGAGACACCTGTAGTACTCATTTATAATCACCCAGTTACGTTGTGACGTATGGTAGTACCCAAAGTGTTCCTCCGGTAAACGGGAGTTGCATAATTCTCATAGTTACAGGAACATGTATAAGTCATGAAGAAAGCAATAGCAGAATACTAAACGATCAAGTGCTAAGCTAACGGGATGGGTCATGTCAATCACATCATTCTCCTAATGATGTGATCCCATTAATCAAATGACAACACATGTCTATGGTTAGGAAACATAACCATCTTTGATTAATGAGCTAGTCAAGTAGAGGCATACTAGTGACTATATGTTTGTCTATGTATTCACACATGTATCATGTTTCCGGTTAATACAATTCTAGCATGAATAATAAACATTTATCATGATATAAGGAAATAAATAATAACTTTATCATTGCCTCTAGGGCATATTTCCTTCACCGGCACCCTATAAGGGGCCGGAGAAGAAGGCTGATAAGAAGGCCCCGGGGACCCGAAAGGGTCTCCGAAGTAAGGTTGCGCAAGCCTCGTCCGAAGACGACGAGACGCATTCCACCCCCGAAGGGGAAGAAGAAGAGGAAGAGGAGGAGGCCGCCCCGTCTGGAAAGGATGGGGGGCCAGAGACGGCGAACCAGGGGGCCAGGAGAGGCTCCCGGCGCAAGGCCATCATACCCTTGTCGTCCGATGACAATGAGGCAGATTCCTCCCATGGAGGCGAGGAGGAGCAAGGAGAAACACCACCTCCCCGTGTCAGGGGAGGGAAGAAGAGGAAGGCCGCCCCGGTGGGGGAGATTGGGACGTCCAAGAAGGGAAAGGCATCCCTTCCAGACTACTCCGCCACCGCCGCCGATAGCGAGGAAGGGTGGCTGCCCAGGAAGAAGCCCCTTGTGCGATCGTAAGTGTCCGCACTCAATCGTAATTTCGTCATCATAATTTTGTTTACAATGCCGAACTTGTGTGCAGTCCAGCCAGGGTCCATCCTGAAGTGTCGTCTTCATATGGGTCCTTGAGTGAGTCAGCAATGAACTCACTCCCGATGGCCACGTCTCCTCGACCTGCGGATGACACGGAGGTGCTGTCCCGAAGGCTCCCGACGATGGCGGAGGTGGCACTGGAGGTGCCTCAAGGCGGCGTCCCAGACGTCGGACTCGCGGGGTTCAAGGTCCCCGCGGATCGTGTTGATGAGAGCCACGGTAAGCCGGGCTCTCAGCCGAACACTGTTCCGGAGCCTTCTGTGGTTCCGGACTTAGGCGGGCAACCCCTCGTTATGGAGGGAGGGCCGTCTGTATCAAGGACTTCCATTGTGCCCCAGGCGCCGGATTGTCTGCTGGAAGCGCTTCGCAGCGCTTCCCTAGATGGAGAGCACCGTACTCTCATGAGTGCGGTGATCCAGAAGGTTTCGTCCGCCAAGGGTGGACTAACCGAAGCCTGCACCAGCCTCCTAACAGGCTTTGAGGTAAGCAGTAAAAATATGTGAAGTTACCACCCAATAGGTAGTAGCCCCTGATACTCTGTTTGGTGTTCGAAAAGAAAAACCAAATGGAGGGTCAATTATAATCCGCAGGAGTCTGACAATAATTTTGAATGTAAATAAACAGGCTGTGCTGCTGGCCGCTGCTGCTCGCACGACCGAAATCGCCGGCCTAACGCAAGATTTAGAGTAGGCACAGGGACAGCTCGGCCTCGCGAGGAGGCATCTCGAGGAGAGCAAAGGTAAATGATTCCCCCTCTTTCTATAATAAATAGCAAAGAAAATTTGATTATGCTAACAACGAGACGTCGTGATATGGTAACAGAGGCCACCACCGAAGTGGCGTCTCTCAAGAAGGCGCTGTCCGAGGCCGAACACAAAGCGGCCTTGGAACTCAAGGAGCGCGAAAAGCAAGAGGCCCGAGTGGGCGAGGTACAAGAAGAGCTCCGGGAGCTCGGCAAGAAGCTCGAGTCTGCGGAGCGGGAGCTTAAAGAAAAAGAGGCTGAGCTTGCTAAGGCCCTTACTAATATGAAAGACGCCAAGGCCGAAGCTGAGAGGGCTCAGCAAGAGATCCAGGAGGCCAAGAAAATAGCGGCGGGTAAGAAATTTTTTATGCAAAGTAAACATGTGGAGGAGGCGTTTCTTTTACTTACTCGAATCCGGAGCTCTCCAGGGGCATTCGCAGACCTGCCACGCAGCGTATCAGATGCCGCGGAGTTCTATCGTGCCTAGGAGGGGAGCTCAACGGAGAAGTTGTTCTGGTCCCAGTACGCTGGGGCCGAACATGCAACGCCTCTGAGTGACCAAATGAAGCAGTTGGTCGAACTCCACAAGGCGGCTGAAGTGGCTATGAAATATCTCATAGTCCGGCTATGGCCTCGCGAGCTTCTGTCCACCAGCTACTTCGGCCTGATCAAGCGGATGGTGGATTCCTATCCGCGATTGGAAGTCATCAAGCGATCCGTTTGTATTGAGGGTGCCCGTCGGGCCCTTGCCCGCGCCAAGGTGCATTGGGGCAAGTTGGATGCGGAGAAGCTGGTGAAGGATGGGCCGCCGGAGGGCAAGCCGCATCGCGTCCCCGAGAAGTATTATGATGGCGTTATGAAGGGTGCTTGCCTCATGGCCGATGAATGTACGAAAGAGATAACTTTTGAATGAATTCACTTCTGTCATGTTTGTAATTTAAAGACGAAGTTACTTGCGCTATGTAGCGCTTTTGTGATTTAAAATTTTACCTTCTGTGCGGCTGTTTATCAAATTCTGAAAGTAGGCCAGTCGTCGGCTTCCACCCCCGTGTAACTAGTACTGGGGTGTTTGTGGAAAACCCGGACACTCTTTTTCCAAATGTTTGGTCCCTTAAGGAGGTGTCCAGCGCAGTGAACTAGGCAATCAGACTATATGGCTTTATAACCTTCACTTAGCCATAGAAGTCTATGATTTTAAATTTCGGCGAAGCCCCTAGAATCCGGAAGGCCGAATTGGGGCGCTATACACACCTATATCGGACAAAGCCAAATTATCGCCTAAAGCGGGAAAAACTTTAAGGATTTTAAGACCTCTTGAACAGCGACCAGCTCTCGCCACATCATGCCGGACAGTTTTGTGCTTTCTCTACGGAGATGCTCGTCCGGAAAAATCAGGGCACGATCGCAGTAGTTCTCCCTGCGCTACCTTAGCCAAATTAACGGAACATAAGGCACCAAAACAAGGAAACCGGGCTATCCCAACTGTAACCCAAGACATGATTCGGAGCTGATGCATATAATGCTATAAGTTCGAGGTGCCGCACTATTGAAAGTGTTCGGACTTGTCTTGCCATATTATGGGGCGCTATAAGAAGCCCCTGGCAAACTCAACGTACCAAAGTGTACGGATGCAAAATCAAATAAACATTTATAAAAAATGCAAAGAATAGATAAAAAATAATAATAAGCTGACGCTGTTATATTGTCTCCCATTGATAAATAATACGTTTAAGCGTATGTTTACAATGAATGCATTACACGGAGATAAATAGGATTATTTGACATATCCTATCCAGGAGCGGGCTACGTACAGATAGATAAAGCAGGAACAACGATCGTGAATAGATTCCACCTGGGTGTTTCCTGGTGTGCCTGAAGCCTGTTACCTCCTGGGTTTCCTCTCCTCTGTAAGTCTGACAATCCGGCTCTTCTGGAGAAGCTGCACTAAAGCAATGTCCTTAAGTGTAAAAGGAAAGGTTATGAAGCAATACCGTACCATTGACTGAGCCACTTCTATGCCTCCACCTATGCCCATGGTATTTTGAGTGCGTAATTGTGTATGCATGGCACGAATGCTGCTTGGGTGGGACTTGGGCGGAGGTCGGACTGCTAGTCATGCTCTTGACGTTCCTGCTGATCCTGTTGTGGGGTGTTCCGCCCTCGCTTGACGGAGCTTGGGGTTGTCGTCGCCGGATTGGTGGTTTGCCTGAGGAGGCCGCATTGTACTTCGGCCACAAGGGCCGCAGTGTGTTCCTCTATACGGAGAGAGCGGTGCATATTCCCGTTGACTGTTATGACCCCGCGCGGGCCTGGCATCTTGAGCTTCAGGTATGCATAGTGTGGTACCGCATTGAATCTAGCAAATGCGGTTCGCTCGAGCAGTGCGTGGTAAACACTGCGGAAAGGGACGATATCGAAGATTAACTCTTCGCTTCGGAAGTTATCCGGAGATCCGAAGACCACTTCCAATATTATAGAGACCGTACAGCGGGCCTCTACTCTAGGAATGACACCCTTAAAGGTGGTTTTGGTGGGCTTAATCCTTGAAGGATCGATGCCCATTTTGCGCACTGTGTCCTGATAAAGTAGGTTCAGGCTGCTGCCTCCGTCCATAAGGACTCTTGTGAGGTGAAATCCGTCTATAATTGAGTCTAAAACCAGTGCGGCTGAGCCGCCGTGACGGATGCTGGTAGGATGATCCCTACGATCAAAGATGATCGGACAAGTTGACCACGGGTTGAATTTAGGGACGACTGGCTCCATCGCATATATGTCCCGTAGTGCTCGTTTCCATTCCCGCTTGGGGATGTGGGTGGCGTAGATCATGTTGACCGTTTTCACCTGGGGGGGGGATTTCTTTTGCCCCCCCCCGTGTTTGGACGCCGGGGCTCGTCGTCATCGTCGCTGTGCAGCCCCTTGTCCTTGTTTTCGGCGTTTATTTTGCCGGCCTGTTTGAATACCCAGCAGTCTCTGTTGGTGTGGTTGGCCGGTTTGTCCGGGGTGCCATGAATTTGGCACGAGCGCTCCAGTATATGGTCCAGACTGGACGGTCCTTGATTGTTACGCTTGAATGGCTTCTTCCGCTGACCGGATTTGGATCCGCTGAATCCGGCATTGACCGCCGTATCCTCGGTGTTGTCGCCGTTGTTCCGTCGCTTGTGTCTGTTGCGCCATGGCTTGCCATTATTGTCCCGGACATCTGTAGTTCCGGAGTGTGGCGTAGTGCTACTACGAGCCAACCAGCTGTCCTCGCCCGCGCAAAAGCGGGTCATTTGTGTCGTAAGATATGCCATGGACTTGGGTTTCTCCTGGCCGAGGTGTCTGGCGAGCCACTCCTCATGGATATTATGCTTGAAAGCCGCCAGGGCTTCGGCGTTCGGACAGTCGACTATTTGGTTCTTTTTAGTTAGGAACCGAGTCTAGAATTTCCTGGATGATTCTCCGGGATGTTGAGTAATGTGGCTCAAGTCATCGGCATCCGGAGGTCGCACATATGTGCCCTGGAAGTTGTCAAGAAATGCGTCTTCCATATTTTCCCAACTGCCAATGGAATTTGCGGGCAGGCTGTTTAGCCAGTGCCGGGCAGGTCCTTTGATCTTAAGGGGAATATACTTGATGGCATGTAGATCATATCTGCGGGCCATGTGAATGTGGAGAAGGAAATCTTTGATCCATACCGCTGGGTCTGTGGTGCCATCGTATGATTCGATATTTACGGGTTTAAACCCTTCTGGGAATTCATGATCCATCACTTCATCAGTGAAGCAGAGGGGGTGTGCGGCGCCTCTATGTCGGGCTATGTCACGGTGCAGTACGGCTGCGTATGACTGATTGTATTCGGCCCGGACGGATTTGATGTTAGTGTATCCGGTATGACGGTCATCGTCATGTGCTTCGGCGCACCCTCGTGATCCGTAGATCGATCTTGGTTGTCCTGCTGCGTTGTCCAGTTTATCGCGCAGGTCCTGAGTATTGCCCTGGGCCATAGTAAACCGGCGTGGGGGTACAGGCTGGTATTTCGGCTGATATGTCGTTTTGTCCCGACCTCGAGGTGTTAGGTCAGCCATGGGGTGCTCAAGTCCATATTCGTCGGCTTCCAGGACTTCTGTCCATCTGTCTGCGAGCAGATCTTGATCAGCTTGGAGCTGCTGCTGCTTCTTTTTCAGGCTTCTCGCAGTGTCCATAAGCCGGCACTTGAAGCGCTCCTACTCTGCGGGGTCTTCGGGCATGCCGAACTCGTCATTGCCGAGGCTAATCTCATCTTCGGAGAGGGGCATGTAGTTGTCCTCCTCCGGATACCCGTCCGTCGCCTGTTCATCTGGGCTGTCATGCCCGTCTTCCTGTTTGGCCTGCTCGAAGGCGGGCTGTTCGGGGTTGTATTCATCATCGGCACCATCCGAATTATTATCGTTTCCGGTGCCGGTATTGCCTTGGCGGGGCTTGGAGCAGCGCTGGCGACGCCCATGCTTTGCTTTCTTCTTGGAGGGGTTATTCTCCGTTGCCTCATCGCCATTGGTTTATTTCGGAGTGTCCACCATATATATATATCATATGAAGAGGTGGCTGTCCACTGCCCTGTGAGCGGTGGCTCCTGTATATCTCCTGCATCGTCGTCCATACCGTCGATGTCTTCGAAGTCGAAGTCGAGCACGTCGGTTAAGTCATCGATCGTGGCGACAAAGTGGGTGGTGGGTGGGCAGCGAATTCCTTCATTGCCTGCGTCCCACTCAGGCCGGACATAGTTCGGCCCGGAGCCTCCTCACAAAGAGAGAGACTTCAATGAGCTCAGCATGTCACCAAAGGGCGAGTGCTGAAAGATGTCCGCAGCGGTAAACTCCATTACCGGAGCCCAACCTGGCTCGACTGGCTCGAGAGTGAGCGGACCAGGACCAACAGCCGGATATGAGTCCGGTGGCCCAGGGTTACAGGCCTCCACGGAGGTGAGACCCGTGTTCGGCTCTACTGCCGATAAGTGTGCGGCCTGTGGGGCGGGGTCCAACCCTCCGTCCATAGGCAACGCAACCTGCCCTAGATTTAGATCCAGGGCTGCTTCGGGGATGATGTCCCGTGCGCTGTCTGACAACAGGTCTAGGCCGTGCTCGTCGTGGCTGTCCGGCGCTCCTGGCGCAGGCCCGAACCCGTCGAAGATCAAGTCTCCGTGGATATCTGACATGTAGTTCAAGTTTCCGAACCTGATTTGGTGGCCAGGGGCGAAGCTGTAGATCTGCTCCAACTGGCCAAGCGAATTGGCCCGCAGTGCGAAGCCACCAAAAACAGAGATCTGTCCGGGAAGAAAAGTCCCACCTTGGACCGTGTTATTGACGATTGAAGACGCCATCAAGCCTTGAAGCGACGACATAGAGGAACTCTCAATGAAAGCACCAATGTCGGTGTCAAAACCGGCGGATCTCGGGTAGGGGGTCCTGATCTGTGCGTCTTAGGCTGATGGTAACAGGAAGCAAGGGACACAATGTTTACCCAGGTTCGGGCCCTCTCGATGGAGGTAAAACCCTACTTCCTGCTTGATTAATATTGAAGATATGTGGAATACAAGAGTAGATCTACCACGAGATCGTAGAGGCTAAACCCTAAGAGCTAGCCTATGATGGTATGATTGTAAATGTGATCGGCCTTCTAAGGACCATCCTCTCCGGTTTATATAGACACCGAAGAGCTAGGGTTTACATGGAGTCGGTTACAAGGAAGGAAACATAATATCCGGATCGCCAAGCTTGTCTTCCACGCAAAGGAGAGTCCCATCCGGACACGAGCCGAAGTCTTGAGTATTGTATCTTGACGCTTCTATAGTCCGGACCACTGGCCCCGCTGTCGGTGTCAAAACCGGCGGATCTCGGGTAGGGGGTCCCGATCTGCGCGTCTTAGGCTGATGGTAACAGGAAGCAAGGGACACAATGTTTACCCAGGTTCGGGCCCTCTTGATGGAGGTAAAACCCTACTTCTTGCTTGATTAATATTGAGGATATGTGGAATACAAGAGTAGATCTACCACGAGATCGTAGAGGCTAAACCCTAAGAGCTAGCCTATGATGGTATTGTTGTAAATGTGATCGGCCTTCTAAGTGTTTGGGAATGTAGCAGAAATTCAAAATTTTCTACGCATCACCAAGATCAATCTATGGAGAGACTAGCAACAAGAGAGAGGGGAGTCCATCTTCATACCCTTGAAGATCGCGATGCGGAAGCGTTACAAGAACGCGGTCAGTGGAGTCGTTCACGAAGCGATTCAGGTCGCGGCCGAATCCGATCTAATCACCGAAGAACGGTGCCTCCATGTTCAACACACGTGCAGCCCGATGATGTCTCACGTGCCTTGATCCAGCAAGGAGAGAGGGAGAGGTTGGGGAAGACTCCGTCCAGCAGCAGCACGACGGCGTGGTGGTGGTGGAGGAGCGCGGTACTCCAGCAGGGCTTCGCCAAGCACTACGAGAGACGAGGAGGGAGAGAGGTAGGGCTGCGCCTTGGGAGAGAGAGACTCGTGTGTTGGGCAGCCCCAAAACCTCCACTATATATAGGGGGCAAGGGGGAGGGGAAAGCGCCCTAGGGTTTCCCCTAGGGGGCGCGGCGGCCAGGGCAGATGGGATCTCCCCTCTGGGTGACTTGCCCCCCAAGCCAGGAGGTGGGAACCCTAGATGGGGCGACCCAAACCCCCTGGTCACGTGGGAATAGGTGAGGGGGGGGGGCGCACATCCCCTTAGTGGGCTGGTTTTCCCCCTTCCCTTGGCCCATGAAGCCCCCCCAACACTTGTCGGGGCTCCCGAAACACCTTTCGGTCATGCTGGTCATCACCCGGTACCTACGGAACACTTCCGGACTCCAAAACCCTTCGTCCAATATATCAATCTTCACCCTCGGACCATTCCGGGACTCCTCATGATGTCCGGGATCTCATCCGGGACTCCGAACAACATTCGGTAACCGCGTACATACCTTCCCTATAATCCTAGCGTCATCGAACATTAAGTGTGTAGACCCTACGGGCTCGGGAACCATGCAGACATGACCGAGACATCTCTCTGGTCAATAACCAACAGCGGCATCTGGATACCCATGTTGGCTCCCACATGTTCCACGATGATCTCATCGAATGAACCACGATGTCAAGGATGCAATCAATCCCGTATACAATTCCCTTTGTCTACTGGTATGATACTTGCCCGAGATTCGACCGTCGATATCCCGATACCTTGTTCAATTTCGTTACCAGCAAGTCTCTTTACTTGTTCCATAACACATCATCCCGCGGTCAACTCCTTGATCACATTGTGCACATTATGATAATGTCCTACCGAGTGGGCCCAGAGATACCTCCCCGTCACACGGAGTGACAAATCCCAGTCTCGATTCGTGCCAACCCAACAGACACTTTCGGAGATACCCGTAGTGCACCTTTATAGTCACCCAGTTACGTTGTGACATTTGGTACACCCAAAGCACTCCTACAGTATCCGGGAGTTGCACAATCTCATGGTCTAAGGAAAAGATACTTGACATTTAGAAAAGCTTTAGCATACGAACTACACGATCTTGTGCTAGGCTTAGGATTGGGTCTTGTCCATCACATCATTATCCTAATGATGTGATCCCGTTATCAACGACATCCAGTGTCCATGGTGAGGAGACCGTAACCATCTATTGATCAACGAGCTAGTCAACTAGAGGCTTACTAGGGACATGGTTTTGTCTATGTATCCACACATGTATCTGAGTTTCCTATCAATACAATTCTAGCATGGATAATAAACAATTATCATAAACAAGGAAATATAATAATAACCATTTTATTATTGCCTCTAGGGCATATTTCCAACACTAAGGACCAACCTCTCCGGTTTATATAGACACCGGAGAGCTAGGGTTTACATGGAGTCGGTTACAAGGAAGGAAACATAATATCTGGATCACCAAGCTTGTCTTCCACACAAAGGAGAGTCCCATCCGGACACGAGCCGAAGTCTTGAGTCTTGTATCTTGACGCTTCTATAGTCCGGACGATGAATATAGCCCCTGAACCAGGCTTCAATGACGATGAGTCGGGCGCGCAATCTTGTCTTCGGCATTGCAAGGCGGGTTCCTCCTCCGAATACTCCAAGGTTATTATCTAACACGTAGGTCGTGTCCGGCTCTGCAAGATGATCTTCACATACCCTAGCATAAATCCATTCTGCTGGCAATTTTTTCATGTCGTGCCCTTGCATCGTGGCCTGGTTCAACACAAACCGGCGTCTCCTGCTCCACCTCGACTTGCGTCACGAGGCAGTTTTATTGGCACGTCCTGTCAAAGCAGAGATCGTGTCTCCCCTAATATGGGCTCTTTCATTAATATGGGCATGTGTGACCCCACGGCGACCGTTGGTATGATTCCGTGTATTTTTAGATAAGTCTCAAGCGGTCATGCTGAGGACTCTTGGTATTCATCCCTTTTATAAAGGGGTCAAGGCCTACGCCTTGTACCACCTCTCCTGCTCCTCCCTGCCCCTCGAGCTCCAGCACCCCAGATCCTCCAACATGTCCGGATCCGACACAACAGGCCGGTGGGTGGCCTCCTCGATTCAAGAGGAGGACATTGTGAAGCTTAGGGAGGTCGGATACCTGACCGCCGATATCCAGCACAGGCTTCCTACTCCGGGGCAAGTTATCCCCATGCCAGAGCCCAACGAGAGTGTCGTGTTTATCCCTCACTTCCTCCGAGGCCTGGGCCTCAACCTCGACTCCTTCGTGAGGGGGCTCATGTTCTACTATGGGTTGGATTTCCACGATCTGGCTCCAGACGCCATCCTCCACATCTCATCCTTCATTATCGTGTGCGAGGCTTTTCTCCATGTCAACCCACACTTCGGCTTATGGCTGAAGACCTTTAATGTGAAGCCGAAGATGATCGATGGGCGACATGCGGAGTGCGGAGGCGCTATAATAAGCAAAAATGCTAATGCCCCATGGCCAGAGGGTTCTTTTCCGGAAGTATCCGATGTATGGCAACGAAGATGGTTCTATGTCACTGCTCCCAGAGGCACAAAGTGGGTAGCCGCCCCCGAGTTCCGCTCAGGCCCTCCGTCACAGTTGGCGTCTTGGACCGATGTGGGACGGAACTATGGGCCTGCTGGTGATGTACCAGAACTACAGAATCGCATCCGGGAGCTTTTCGAATGGGACATAAATCTTGTCAACATAATGCAAGTGATGCTAATCCGGCGGATGTTGCCGTGCAAACGTCGGCCTCTCCGGATGTGGGAATTTAATCCGGAGGGTCCGCGGACTATTAAGCACTTCTTCGGCCTGAAGCTCAAAGGAATGTGCAAATTATTCTTCGGACCTCAAGTAAAGTGTCCAGATACCATCGAGGATGCGGGCCTAAGCTGCAATCGCCTAGATACCCAAGTAAGTAACCTCAAAGCTGGACACTTCGTTTATATTTATCATAACCATTATTCTGAAAACCCTGCCATGGCCAGGAATGGCTTAACAAGGCAGAGAGAATCAGGTGTCCGGCGCCACTTCCTGAAGGATCGCCTGGTCCCACTATTGCAAAGATGCTGGGCCGGGCGCTCAGCAAAATCCCTTCAAGGAAAAGTGAAGGAAAGGGCAGTGAAGCCGAACTTCACGCGCTATGCATCCAGACCGGGGAAATCGCTACCTCTCCTATGGAGGATAGCCGGAAAGGGGAGGTCAAAGCCTCCTCCCCACGCGGGAAGAAGAGGGCCGCCTCCGAAGATTTGGAGGTGGAGACGCCCAAGCAAGGGAAGAAAACATCGCCAGAGGGCTCTGCCGCGACGGGCATCCTCACCCCGTCATGCCCACCAGGGGGCCAGCCCTCCAACGAGCTGTAAGTTATTTATTAATTCAAAAGTGTGGTGTTACTCCGAGATCCATAACCAGGACTTTGTCCTTTGTAGTTCGGCGAGCAGCTCTTCTCAACAGAGTTCGTCTTCGGGGGACCTTCGTCCGGAGATGATGGAGAGTGAGACTCCACCCACCTCTCCGCCTCATGAAGTGGGCGACACGGAGGTGTCACCACGGAGGAGTCCGGATCTGCCGAAGCCGGAGGCTAATTCGTCAGCCGCCCTGAGCCCGGAGCGTTTGGCTCCCACGGGGGGCGATGAGAAGGTTCCGGTGCAGTTTTGTGTCCGGCCAGACGTACTGACGGGTCGTCTAGGGTGGGCCGCGCTCTCGGAGGAGCACCGCTCTTTAATGAGCACGGTGCTCACGAAGATTTCATCCGCTACCAGCGGCTTGAATGAGGCATTTACAAGCCTGCTCAAAGGCTTTGAGGTATGTAGTGAAAAGTACACAACTTGTTGGTGATGAAGCACGCGCTAGGTGTGCTCCCTATAGATAGTAGCCCCTGAGACTCTGGTTGCCCGCCGTAGGCGGTAAATAGGGGATCATATACTAATGGCTGTGTCGTACATGTGCGCAGGTATACAAGGATTCGGCAGCCGACCAGTCTGTTGATGCTGCCGAACTAAGGAGGCAGATCGGATCAATTGATGCTGATATCACGCTGGTGAATAAGCGGCTGGAGGAGTCACAGGGTATGTGCTCGGCTTCCCTTATTATGATGTATAGGGAAATGTAAGAGGGGCAGAATATTAATGCCATGTGGTTGCACTGTAGATGGTGCTGTTGCCGTGGAGGCCCTGATGGCGGAGCTTGCTCAAGCCAAGGAACAAGCTCGGGCCAGCAATGCGGCTGCCCTAAAGGCGGCCAAAGAATTGAGAGCCGAACAGGCTGCTCATCGCCGAAGCGAAGAAAAGATAGCCGAAATGGCTGGGGAGTTAAAGAATGCCATCGACTGGTACGCACTCCTCGAAAAGGAGAGTAAGGCTAGTTCGGCCGAGCTGGACAAGGCACTTAATGCCGCCAAGGAGATGCGGACCGAGATCCGCAGTATGCGGGAAGAGCTCCAATAGGCCGACAAAATCATGGTTGGGGGCTCATACTTGCTGCGGACGAAGTTCTTGGATCCCAAGTATGCTCCCCTGGCGGGGAGCTTGAGTCCTCCAGACGCATATGCAGACTTGGCGAATAGTACAGCTGACGCTGTCAAGTTCTTCGAGGGTCAAGGCGATGAAGAAGTGGAAAAGCTTTTCTGGTCGCAGTTCAATGCTCCCACTCGCCTGCTGCTGCTGAATGAGAAGGTGGATGCTATGGCGGAGCTCCACAAGCTGTCCGGTCTAGCAATGCAGTCTGTAATAGACCATCTTTGGCCAACGGGGCCTAAGCCGGACAGCTATTTTGGTTTGGTGCAGCAGTTCCTTGGAGCCGTGTCTCGGATTGACGCCATGAGGAGGTCGGCGTGCATAGAGGGTGCGCAGATGGCACTGGCCCACGTTAAAGCCTATTGGACGGATATGGAGGCCATTGTAATAGCGACCCAGGATCCGGCGGGGGCCCAATATCTGGCCGAGCACTACTTGGCAAGTCACGAAAGGTGCCCGCCTAATAGAGGCGCAGTGCTCGAAGGATGTTTCATTCGAGTGATAAGTTGAATAATTGTAGAGAACAATGTTTAGTTTAATTATGAGGCTATGTTTATACTTTTGCCCAAAAGTATGATTATCCCCCCTGTGCGGCCGTTCTTATATGTATAAGTAGTCCGAAAGATAGTAGTCGTTGGCTTTAGCCCCCACGCATGTAATGCGGGGGTGTTCATGAAAAAATGTGCTTAATCACACTTGATCCAACGTCTTGGTCCATGAAGGAGGTGATCGTACGTCGAACTAGGCAACCAGATTATATAGTTGTAACACTTTCGCTTAGCCATGGGAGTATAATGGTGGGGCTACTATGTAGCCCCTGGTACCTTAGCGTGCATCCGAATACGGGCGCGTGTGTACATGGCCGGGAAACGGCCCTTTGTTAATGCGGAGGGATCTTTAGGGATTCCGGTGAGTCTTCGAGTGGTTGAACAGTCTCTCGCTGTATCATGACGGTCAGTTTTCGACTTTCTCTACTGAGGTGCTCATCCGGAATAACCAGGGCACAATCGCAATAGTTCTCCTTTGGCCTGCCTTACCCGGATGATAGCGGAACATAAGGCAGCAAACCCAGGAGCCGGGCAAACCCAACATTTGACCAAAGACATGATTCGGAGCTGATGCATATACGGCCAAACTCGTGACGCCGAATACTCCCGAGGGTATTCGGTCTTTTGTAAAGAAAGGTAGGCTGACAAGAGCCTATTGTAACCCTTTATTCCTAGGTACGTGCAATTTAGTCTACCGTGGCCAAATGCCAAAAACGGCACTATCCTCTGTGGGTATAGAACCCATGGGATGGTTTAAACAACAAGAGGTAGTAGAAAAGGTTTACATAGGGGCTTAATCTAAAAAGAAATCTGTTGCACGGGGCCCTGCTGCACGTCTGCGCCTTTGTCTCTGTTGTGCCGTATCCTGGAAGGGTATCGTGCGAACGTTGTCTGTAAAAAAAATAAAAACTTGTAGGAGGGTGCAACATAAGTATGCGATTAGTAATAAAAGTGTAAGCTATTGGCCTGCCAATAAGGTCAAGCCGAGCAGGGGGGGGGCTGTATTAAATATATACATCCCCTAGTTTCCATTATGGGATTACATATACGGTGCCCTGCTTGAATTTTATCCGGGCTACCGGACTCGTCTAACCGTGTCTGTGGTCGTAATAACCAATCATGTTTTCTAATACTGGAGGCCGCTTATAGTTCGGCCGCCAGGGCCGTCGCGTACTCCTCTACACGTGAAGGGTGCTCTATGATTCCGCTAACGGTGATGACGCCACGGGGACCGGGCATCTTGATTGTAAGGTGGCCATAGTGTGGCAATGCGTTGAAGCGGGCGAAGGCCGTTCTTCCTAGCAATGCGTGATAGCTGCTTCGGAAGGGTGCGACGGTGAAGAGCAGCTCTTCGCTTCTGGAGTTGCCTGGGGAGCCGAATGTTACTTTCAGCACGACGAAGCCCCTGGCGTAGGCTACAACGCCTGGTATCACCCCTTCAAAAGTGGTGTTGCTTTGTTTAATTCTAGATGGGTCTATCCCCATTCTGCGGACAGTGTCTTCGTATATTAAATTGAGACCACTACCGCTGTCCATGAGGACACGGGTGAGACGGTATCCGTCGATTATTGGGTCAAGCACCAAGGCCTGTGATCCTCCTTGCCGAATTGTAGTTCGGCCGTCCATGTGATCGAAAGAGATCGGAGGGACATCCAATAGTGAGACATGGGTACGACGGGCTCTACATCGTGCGCTTCTATGGGCGCGCGTTCATGCCTTCTCGTGGATGTGTGACTCGCGTGGATCATGTTTAATGTTTTAACCTCTGGCGGGAATTTTTTCTGTCCCCCAGTGTTCGGCTGGTGAGGTTCATCCTCGTCTTCGCTTGGTGTGTCCCTCCCCTTGTGTTCGGCATTTAATTTGCCGGCCTGCTTGAAGACCCAGCACTCTCTATGGGTGTGGTTCGCAGGTTTCTCCGGGGTGCCATGAATTTGGCATAGTCTATCCAGGACTTTGTTCAGACCGGACAGTCCATCTTTACCGCCTTTGAATGGCTTCTTTTGCTGATCAGGTCGAGAGCCCCTGAATCTGGCGTTGACCGTCGTGTTGTCCGGGCTCTCTTCCTTGTTTTGGCGTTTGTTTTTATTATGCCGTGGCTTCCCGTTGCCGTCCCTTATTTCGGATGTGCTGGGGTCGCTGGTGCCTTTACGGGCTAGCCAGCTATCCTCACCCGCGCAAAAGCGGGTCATAAGGCTTGTTAAGGCTGCCATTGTCCTTGGCTTTTCTTGGCCGAGGTGTCGGGCGAGCCATTCGTCACGGATGTTGTGTTTGAAAGCCGCTAAGGCTTCGTGGTTCGGACAGTCGACAATTTGATTCTTCTTAGTGAGGAATCTGTTCCAAAGCTTGTGGGCGGACTCTCCGGGTTGTTGGATTATGTGACTTAGATCGTCTACATCCGGAGGCCGGACATAAGTCCCTTGGAAGTTGGCCCTGAAGGCGTCTTCGAGTTCCTCCCAACTCCCAATTGAGTTTTCGGGGAGGCTTTTCAACCAGTGTCGAGCTGGTCCCTTCAACTTGAGGGGAAGGTATTTGATGGCGTGGAGGTTATCCCCACGAGCCATGTGAATATGCAGGATAAAATCCTCTATCCAGACCCCTGGGTCTGTTGTGCCGTCGCATGCCTTCATGTTCACAGGTTTAAAGCCTTGTGGGAATTCATGGTCCAGTACTTCTTCGGTGAAGCACAGGGGGTGAGCGGCCCCTCTGTATCTGGGCACATTGTGGCATGTAGTCGGCTTTTGTTGTGTCCGGGGTTGATTCCGAACTGGTATCTGGCTTGTATGAGCATTTGGGTGACCAAAGTCCCTCGCTGGGGTGGGTCTTCTAGATCCATATATGGACCTGGCTGCACCACCCTTCTTATCCGGATGCTCGCACGGATCGTGCGCAGTGTCGGCAGCCGCTCTGTTATGGTTGTGAAGTGGTACGTCTGGTTTCTTGGTCGAATATTCTTTTGGTGGAACGGCTGTGTCGTCGAATTCTGGCAGTAGCTTGCGCTTTGGATAGCTTTTTGTATGGTGGTCATCGCCATATCTTTCTTCAGTATCTAGCACTCTATTCCATCTTTGGCTGAGCTTTTCCTGTGCGGCTTTGAGTCGTTGCTTCTGCGTTTTTAGACTTCTTGCGGTGGCCATAAGCTTTCTGTGGAGGTTGTTTCGTTCCACTTGTTCGTCCGGGATGATGAATGCATAATCGTCCGGACTGTCTTCCTGTTCTGGGGCGGCATCCTGAGCTCGTCCCTCCGGATCATTGTGATCGGGTATTTGCTCCGAACTTGATTTGGCATGACCTGGCTCGTCCTGCTCCATCGCTGGGTCCGTGTGGTCATTATTGCTTTCGGAGTTTGCGGGTATATCAGCCCTTATTGCGATCTTGTCGCTATTTTTGCCATTGCTGGACTTTGAGTGGCGTCTGCGCCGCCTTTTTGGCTTTTTCCCGGGTGTTTTATCTTCCGGGTTATCGCTGTCGTCCTTATTGGGCGTATCTACCATGTATATATCGTGTGACCAGGTAGTAGTCCCGTGCCCCAGGGATTCTGGAGCTTCTCCTGCATCATCGTCCATATCGTCGATGTCTTCGGAGCCGAAGTCATGCACGTCGGTTAAATCTTCGATCGTGGCAATGAAGTGGGTGGTGGGTGGGCATCGAATTCCTTCGTCGTCTGCTTCCCACTCGGGCCGGACATAGTTCGGCCCAGAGCCTCCTAACAAAGAGAGATACTTCAATGAGCTTAGCATGTCGCCAAAGGGCGAGTGCTGAAAGATGTCCGCAGCGGTAAACTCCATTACCGGAGCCCAGCCTGGCTCGGCTGGCTCGAGAGTGAGCGGACCAGGACCAACAGCCGGATATGAGTCTGGGGGCCTAGGGTTACAGGCCTCCACAAAGGTGAGACCCGTGTTCGGCTCCACCACCAATAAGTGTGCGGCCTGCGGGGCGGAGTCCAGCCCTCCATCCATAGGCAATGCAACCTGCCCTAGATTTAGATCCAGGGCTGCTTCGGGGATGATGTCCCGGGCACTGTCCGACAACAGGTCTAGGTCGTGCTTGTTGTGGTTGTTCGGCGCTCCTGGCTCAGGCCCGAACCTGTCGAAGATCAAGTATCCGCGGATATCTGCCGTGTAGTTCAAGTTTCCGAACCTGATCTGGTGGCCAGGGGTGAAGCTATCGATCTGCTCCAACTGGCCAAGCGAATTGGCCCGCAGTGCGAAGCCGCCGAACACAAAGATTTGTCCGAGGAGAAAAGTCTCACCCTGGATCATGTTGTTGATGATTGAAGACACCATCAAGCCTCGAAGCGACGACACAGAGGAACTCTCAATGAAAGCACCAATGTCGGTGTCAAAACCGGCAGATCTCGGGTAGGGGGTCCCGATCTGTGCGTCTTAGGCTGATGGTAACAGGAAGCAAGGGACACAATGTTTACCCAGGTTCGGGCCCTCTTGATGGAGGTAAAACCCTACTTCCTGCTTGATTATTGAAGATATGTGGAATACAAGAGTAGATCTACCACGAGACCGTAGAGGCTAAACCCTAAGAGCTAGCCTATGATGGTATGATTGTAAATGTGATCGGCTTTCTAAGGACCAACCTCTCTGGTTTATATAGACACCGGAGAGCTAGGGTTTACATGGAGTCGGTTACAAGGAAGGAAACATAATATCTGGACCGCCAAGCTTGTCTTCCATGCAAAGGAGAGTCCCATCCGGACACGAGCCGAAGTCTTGAGTCTTGTATCTTGACACTTCTATAGTCCGGACGATGAATATAGTCCAGTTAGCCGGATACCCCCTTATCCAGGACTCCCTCACCCGCCACTCGTCCCAATTATCCTTTATGGAGCCCTCTGGGTACGTACCCTTGCTCAGAGCCCTTGGGATCCAAGTGACGCACCCAGAGATGGCGCCGCCTGACTGGATGCGGGGGACGAAGTAGTGACGAAAGAGTACCGTGTTGGGATGCACCCCAGCAAAGCCCTCGCAGAGGTGGGCGAAGAAGGCCATGCACGCCACGACATTCGGTGTAAAATCCAAGAGATGGAAGCCGTAGGTGTGCATGATGTCGTTGAAGAAGTCGGAGAAAGGGGGGCAGACCCCGTAAGAGAAGTAATCAACGAAGAAAGGGTATTTGTCTGGACCTGGCTTGGCAAAGGGAGCAGGGATGATGACCGTGGCAGGATGCCCCGACGTCTCTCTCCCCCACAGGCACTTGAATTCTCCCTGGGGGTGACCGCGTCGACCGTCGGGATGAAGAGGGTGTGATTCTTCCATAGCTTTACCAGCTCGCTCTCCGGCACCTCCTTCCCCTCGACAGCCTTGGCTGCGCCCTTGCCCTTGCTTGCGTTGGGCGCCATAGCAGCTGAGGAGGGGCGAGGGATCAAGAAGCAATGGAAGAGCGGCAGCGGCAAGCGCAGGCGAGAAGCTCTGGTTTGCACTCGAGGAAGGAGAGGGGAACGGCGGTTCCTAGATTGGGAAGGACGCAGAGGGTAAATGAGCAGCGCCCCTATGGATTCCTCTTTTTATGGGGAAGGTGTGGGCCGCCTCTTTACTATTTACTGCAAGGTGACGCAGGCGTGCTGCGACCGTCCCACGCACTATTGGGGAACATAGTAATTTCAAAAATGTCCTACACACACGCAAGATCATGGTGATGCATAGCAACGAGAGGGGAGAGTGTCGTCCACGTACCCTTGTAGACCGTAAGCGGAAGCGTTATGACAACGCGTTTGATGTAGTCATACGTCTTCACGATCAACCGATCCTAGTACCAAACGTACGGCACCTCCTCGATCTGCACACGTTCAGCTTGGTGACGTCCCACGAACTCACGATCCAGTAGAGCTTCGAGGGAGAGTTCCGTCAGCACGACAGTGTGATGACGGTGTTGATGAAGCTATTGATGCAGGGCTTCGCCTAAGCACCACTACGATATGACCGAGGTGGATTATGGTGGAGGGGGGCACCACACACGGCTAAAAGATCAATGATCAACTTTTGTGTTCTAGGGTGCCCCCTGCCCTGTATATAAAGGAGGGAGGGAGGAGGAGGCCAGCCCTCATAGGGTGCGCCCAAAGTGTGGAGTCCTACTAGGACTCCCTAGTCCTAGCAGGATTCCACCTCCCACATGGAGTAGGAAAAGGGGAAGGGAGAAGGAGAAGGAAGGAAGGGGGCGCCCCCCTCCCTAGTCCAATTCAGACCAGTCCATGGGGAGGGGTGCGGCCACCCTTGAGGCATTTTCTCTCCTTTCCCGTATGGCCCATTAAGGCCCAATACGAATTCCCGTTACTCTCCAATACTCCAAAAAATACCTGAATCACTCGGAACCTTTCTGATGTTCGAATATAGCCTTCCAATATATCGACCTTTACGGCTCGAGCATTTCAAGACTCCTCGTCATGTCCCCGATCTCATCCGGGACTCCGAACAAACTTAGGTCATCAAATCACATAACTCATAATATAAATCATCATCGAACATTAAGCGTGCGGGCCCTACGGGTTCGAGAACTATGTAGACATGACCGAGACACATCTCCGGTCAATAACCAATAGCGGAACCTGGATGCTCATGCTGGCTCCTACATATTCTATGAAGATCTTTATCGGTCAAACTGCATAACAACATACGTTGTTCTCTTTGTCATCGATATGTTACTTGCCCAAGATTCGATCGTCGGTATCACCATACCTAGTTCAATCTCATTACCGGCAAGTCTCTTTACTCTTTCCGTAATGCACCATCCCGCAACTAACTCATTAGTCACATTGCTTGTAAGGCTTATAGTGATGTGCATTACCGAGAGGGCCCAGAGATATCTCTCCGACAATCGGAGTGACAAATCCTAATCTCGATCTATGCCAACTCAACAAGTACCATCGAAGACACCTGTAGATCACCTTTATAATCACCCAGTTACGTTGTGATGTTTGCTAGCACACAAAGTGTTCCTCCGGTATTCGAGAGTTGCATAATCTCATAGTCATAGGAACATGTATAAGTCATGAAGAAAGCAATAGCAACAAACTAAACGATCAAGTGCTAAGCTAACGGAATGGGTCAAGTCAATCACATCATTCTCTAATGATGTGATCCTGTTAATCAAATGACACCTCATGTCTATGGCTAGGAGACTTAACCATCTTTGATTCAACGAGCTAGTCAAGTAGATGCATACTAGTGACATTATGTTTGTCTATGTATTCACACATGTACTAAGTTTCCGGTTAATACAATTCTAGCATGAATAACAAATATTTATCATGATATAAGGAAATATAAATAACAACTTTATTATTGCCTCTAGGGCATATTTCCTTCATGCACGACCCCCACGTCACACCTCAACGCAGATCATGGGGAAACACAACTGGTGAAAAGTATGGGCTCTTCTGTACCCCTTACTTGTGCACGGACAGTCGTAGCCACGCCTGCGGTAGGGCTTGGCAAGGCAGGAGGATATAGAACACAAAACTACAAAGACAAACATTCAAGATAGAGAACAGAGAGCGGAGGACAAGCTGGACCTCCCGCGGCAACACCCTTGCCGGGGCGGCTTGCGTAGCCCCGGCAAGCTCCTTGCCGGGGCAACCCGTGAAGCATCAGCAAGGCCATCACCCTTGGGGCTGAGAGCTCTGACACCATTGACAATGTCAAGGCCAAAGCTCGGGGGTGCATGCATAGTGGCATGCAGATCTTTGTGAGGACTAAGGCCTGCTGGTCCACATGGGAACAGAAGACGAAGACCCATGATACGTCTCCAACGTATCTATAATTTTTGATTGTTCCATGCTATTATATTACCCCTTTTGGATGTTTATGGGTTTTATTTTAAACATTTATATCATTTTTGGGACTAACCTACTAACCGGAGGCCCAACACGTATTGCTGTTTTTTTGCCTATTTTCAGTATTTCGAAGAAAAGGTATATCAAACGGAGTCCAAACGGAATGAAACCTTCGGGAGCGTGATTTTTGGAACGAACGTGATCCAGAGGACTTGGAGTGCAAGTCAAGAAGCAGCTGAGGCCTCCACGAGATAGGAGGGCGCCCCCCCTATAGGGCACGCCCCCTGTCTCGTGGGCCCCTCGGGCGGCCACCGACGTACTTCTTCCTCCTATATAAGCCTACATACCCCGAAAACATCCAAGGAGCCAAAGAAACACAATTTCCACCACCGTAACCTTATGTATCCGCGAGATCTCATCTTGGAGCCTTCGCCGACGCTCCGCCGGAGGGGGAATTGACCACAGAGGGCTTCTACATCAACACCATAGCCCCTCCGATGAGTTGTGACTAGTTTACCACAGACCTACGGGTCCATAGTTATTAGCTAGATGGCTTCTTCTCTCTTTTTGGATCTCAATACAATGTTCTCCCCCTCTCTTGTGGAGATCTATTCGATGTAAACTCTTTTTGTGGTGTGTTTGTCGAGATCCAATGAATTGCGAGTTTATGATCAAGTTTATCTATGAATAATATTTGAATCTTCTCTGAATTCTTTTATATATGATTGAGTTATCTTTGCAAGTCTCTTCAAATTATCAGTTTGGTTTGCCCTACTAGATTGATCTTTCTTGCCATTGGAGAAGTGCTTAGCTTTGGGTTCAATCTTGCGGTGTCCTTTCCCAGTGACAGCAGGGGCAGTAAGGCACGTATTGTATTGTTGCCATCAAGGATAAAAAGATGGGGTTTATATCATATTGCTTGAGTTTATCCCTCTACATCATGTCATCTTGCTTAATGCGTTACTCTGTTCTTTATGAACTTAATACTCTAGATGCAAGCATGGGTCGGTCGATGTGTGGAGTAATAGTAGTAGATGCAGGCAGGAGTCGGTCTACTTGTTGCGGACGTGATACCTGTATACATGATCATGCTTAGATAATCTCATAATTATTCGCTTTTCTATCAATTGCTCGACAGTAATTTGTTCACCCACCGTAATACTTATGCTATCTTGAGAGAAGCCTCTAGTGAACCCTATGGCCCCCGGGTCTATCTTTATCATATTTGCTTCCAATCTACTTCTATTTGCATCTTTACTTTTTGCATCTATATTATAAAATACCAAAAATATATTTATCTTATCATACTATCTCTATTAGATCTCACTTTCGCAAGTGGCCGTGAAGCAATTGACAACCCCTTTATTGCGTTGGTTGCGAGTTCTTTGTTTGTTTGTGTAGGTGCGTGGGACTTTTGAGGAGCCTCCTACTGGATTGATACCTTGGTTCTCAAAAACTGAGGGAAATACTTACGCTACTATTGCTGCATCACCCTTTCCTCTTCAAGGAAAACCAACACAAGCTCAAGACGTAGCAAGAAGGATTTCTGGCGCCGTTGCCGGGGAGGCTTCCACCAAGTCAAGTTAAGATTCGACCTCCCGCCAACGTGCAATTTCTGGCGCTGTTGCTGGGGAGGTCTTCGCTCAAGTCAAGACATACCAAGTACCCATCACAAACGCATCTCCCTCGCATTTACATTATTTGCCATTTGCCTCTCGTTTTCCTCTCCCCCACTTCACCCTTGCCGTTTTATTCGCCCTCTCTTTCCCAATCTCCTCCTCTCTCTTTCGCTTGACCTTTTCTGTTTGCTTGTGTGTTGGATTACTTGTTGCCATGGTGCAAGATAATACCAAATTGTGTGATTTATCGAATACCAATAATAATGATTTCCTTAGTACTCTGATTGCTCCTCTTAATGATGTTGAGTCTTGTGAGATCAATACTGCATTACTGAATCTTGTTTTGAAAGATCAATTCGCCGGCCTTCCTAGTGAAGATGCTGCTACTCATCTAAGCAACTTTGTTGATTTGTGTGATATGCAAAAGAAGAAAGATACAGATAACAATATTGTCAAATTGAAGTTATTTCCTTTTTCACTTAGAGATCGTGCTAAAGTTTGGTTTTCGTCTTTGCCTAAAAATAGTATTGATTATTGGAACAAGTGCAAAGATGCTTTTATCTCTAAGTATTTTCCTCCCGCTAAGATTATCACTCTTAGGAACGATATTATGAATTTTAAACAACTTGATCATGAGCATGTTGCCCAATCTTGGGAGAGAATGAAATTGATGATTCGCAATTGCCCTACTCATGGTTTGAATTTATGGATGATCATACAAAAATTTTATGCTAGTTTGAACTTTGCTTCCAGAAATCTCTTAGATTCGGCCGCGGGAGACACGTTTATGGAAATCACGTTAGCAGATGCTACAAAACTTCCTGATAATATTATGGCTAATTATTCTCAATGGCACACCGAAAGATCTTCTAGTAAAAAAGTGCATGCTATAGAAGAAATCAATTTTTTGAGTGGAAAGATGGGTGAACTTATGAAATTGTTTGCTACTAAGCATACTCCTCTTGATCCCAATGATATGACTTTGTCTACTTTGATTGAGAATAATAATGAATCTATGGATGTGAATTTTGTTGGTAGGAATAGTTTTGGAAACAATGCTTATAGAGGAAACTTTAATTCTAGACCGTTCCCTAGTAATTCCTCTAATAATTATGGAAATTCCTATAATAATTCTTATGGTAATTTTAATAAGAAGCCCTCTGATTTCGAGAATAGTGTGAAAGAATTCATGATTTCTCAAAAGAATTTTAATGCCTTGCTTGAAGAAAAATTGCTCAAAGTTGATGATTTGGCTAGGAACGTTGATAGACTTTCGCTTGATGTTGATTCTCTTAAACTTAGATCTTATCCTCCTAAGCATGATATCAATGAGTCTCTCAAATCCATGAGAATTTCCATTGATGATTGCAAGGAAAGAACCGCTAGATTGCGTGCTAAGAAAGATTGCTTTGTAAAGGCGTGTTCTTCTAGTTTCCATGAAAATAATGATGAGGATCTTAAAGTTATTGATGTGTCTCCTATTAGATCTATGTTTTGCAATTTGAATCTTGATAATTACAGGACTGATGATGAGTCAACTTTACCTAGAAGGCATCCCAAGAATTCGGAGTTTTTCGATCTTGATGCTAAATTTGGTAAAAGTGGGATTGGAGAGGTCACAACTTTTAATAGTATTGAACCCACTATCTCGGATTTCAAGGAATTTGATTATGATAATTGTTCTTTAGAAGGTTGTATTTCCTTGTTGCAATCCGTTGTTAATTCTCCTCATGCTTATAGTCAAAATAAAGCTTTTACCAAACATATCGTTGATGCTTTGGTGCAATCTTATGATGAAAAACTTAATTTGGAAGTTTTTATACCTAGAAAACTTAATGATGAGTGGGAACCTACTATAAAGATTAGAATTAAAGATCATGAGTGTTTTGCTTTGTGTGATTTAGATGCTAGTGTTTCCACGATTCCAAAAACTTTATGTGATATTCTAGGTTTCCATGATCTTGATGAAAATTTGCATCTTGCAGATTCCACCATTAAAAAGCCAATGGGAAGGATCAATGATGTTCTCATTGTTGCAAATAGAAATTTGGTGCCCGTAGATTTTATCGTTCTTGATATAGATTGCAATCTTTCATGCCCTATTATTCTTGGTAGACCTTTCTTAGAACGATTGGCGCGATTATTGATATGAAGGAAGGGAATATTAGATTCCAATTTCCATTAAAGAAAGGCATGGAGCACTTTCCAAGAAAGAAAGTCAAATTACCTTATGAATCTATCATGCGGGCTACTTATGAATTTAGTGCCAAAGATGACACTACTTAGATCTATTTTCGCTTTTATGCCTAGCTAGGGGCGTTAAACGATAGCGCTAGTTGGGAGGCAACCCAATTTTCTTTGTGTTTTTTGTTTATGTTCCTGTTTAGTAATAAATCTTGCATCTACCTTCTGTTTAGATGTGTTTTTATCTTTTAATAGTGTTTGTGCCAAGTAGAACCTATAGGATAACCTATGATGATAGTTGATTTGATTCTGCTGAAAAACAGAAACTTTGCGCGCAGGAATTTAGTTTTGTTAAATCACAGAAACGTGATTTTGCGTTGATTATTTTTGCTACTGATCAATAGACAAATTTTCCAGGACTTCCTATTTTGGTAGGAGTTTTAGAGTTCCAGAAGTTTGCGTTAGGTACAGATTGCTACACACTGTTCTGTTTTTGACAGATTCTATTTTTCGTGTGTTGTTTGCTTATTTTGATGCATCTATGGCTAGTAAAATAGTTTATAAACCATATAGAAGTTGGATTACAGTAGGTTTAACACCAAAATAAATAAATAATGAGTTCATTACAGTACCTTATGTGGTGGTTTTGTTTTCTTTCACTAACGGAGCTTATAAGATTTCCTATTGAGTTTTGTGTTGTAAAGTTTTCAAGTTTTGGGTAAAGCTTTTATGGACTATGGAATAAGGAGTGGAAAGAGCCTAAGCTTGGGGATGCCCAGGGCACCCCAAGATATTCAAGGATAGAAAAAAGCCTAATCTTGGGGATGCCCCGGGAAGGTATCCCATCTTTTGTCTTTGTTCATTGGTAACTTTACTTGGAGCTATATTTTTATTCGCCACATGATATGTGTTTTGCTTGGAGCATCGTGTATTATATTAGTCTTTGCTTTTTAGTTTACCACAATCATCCTTGCTGTACACACCTTTTGGGAGAAGCCTACTTGATTAGAATTTTCTAGAATACTCTATGTGCTTCACTTATATCTTTTGAGCTTGATAGTTTTTGCTCTAGTGCTTCACTTATATCTTTTAGAGCACGGTGGTGACTTAATTTTGAAGAAATTGCTAGTCTCTCATGCTTCACTTATATTATTTTGAGAGTCTTTTAGAAAAGCATGGTATTCGCTATGGTTATAAAATTGGTCCTAGAATGGTAGGCATCCAAGTTGGGTATAATAAAAACAATCATAGGAAGTGAATTGGATGCTATGATCAATTTGATACTTGATAATTGTTTTGAGATAGGGAGGTAGTGATATTAAAGTCATGCTAGTTGGGTGATTATGAATTTAAAGAATGCTTGTGTTGAAGTTAGCAAGTCCCATAGCATGCACGTATGGTTAAAGTTGTGAAACAAATTTGAAACATGAAGTGTACCTGGCTTGTGCATCCTTATGAGTGGCGGTCGGGGACGAGCGATGATCTTTTCCTACCAATCTATCCCCCTAGGAGCATGCGCGTAGTGCTTGATTTTTGATGACTTCTAAATTTTTGCAATAAGTATATGAGTTCTTTTGACTAATGTTGAGTCCATGGATTATACACACTTTTACCTTTCCGCCATTGCTAGCCTCTTCGGTACTGTGCATTGCCCTTTCTCACCTTGAGAGTTGGTGCAAACTTCGCCGGTGCATCCAAACCCCGTGATACGATACGCTCTATCACACATAAACCTCTTTATATCTTCCTCAAAACAGCCACCATACCTACCTATTATGGCATTTCCATAGCCATTCCGAGATATATTGCCATGCAACTTTCCACCGTTCCGTTCATCATTATGACATACTTTACTTTTGTCATATTGCCATTGCATGATCATGTAGTTGACATCGTATTTGTGGCAAAGCCACCATGCATAATTTTTCATACATGTCACTCTTGATTCATTGCACCATCCCGGTACACCGCCGGAGGCTTTCATATAGAGTCATATCTTGTTCTAGTTTCGAGTTGTAATTCATATGTTGTAATCAATGAAAGTGTGATGATCATCATTATTAGAGCATTGCCCAAAAAGAAAAAAGAAGAAGAAAGGCCAAAAGAAAAAAGAAAGGCCAAAAAAAGAAAAAAAAGAAAAAGGAAAAAAGAAAAAAAGGAAAAAAAGAAAATAAATAAAAAGGGCAATGTTACTATCTCTTTTTCCACACTTGTGCTTCAAAGTAGCACCTTGTTCTTCATGTAGCGAGTCTCATATATTGTGCTTCAAAGTAGCACCATGTTTTTCATATAGTGAGTCTCATAAGTTGTCTTTTTCATACTAGTGGGAATTTTTCATTATAGAACTTGGCTTGTATATTCCTACAATGGCTTCCTCAAATGCCCTAGGTCTTCGTGAGCAAGCAAGTTGGATGCACACCCACTAGTTTTCTTTTGTTGAGCATTCATTTATAGCTCTAGTGCATCCGTTGCATGGCAATCCCTACTCCTCATGTTGACATCAATTGATGGGTATCTCCATAGCCCGTTGATTATCCTCGGTAATGTGAGACTTTCTCCTTTTTTGTCTTCTCCACACAATCCCCATCATCATATTCTATTCCACCCATAGTGCTATATCAATGGCTCACGCTCATGTATTGCGTGAAGGTTGAAAAAGTTTGAGATTATTTAAGTAGGAAACAATTGCTTGGCTTGTCATCGGGGGTATAGAAGTTGGCAACATCTTTGTGTGATGAAAATGAAGCATAGCCTAACTATATGATTTTGTAGGGATGAACTTTCTTTTGCCATGTTATTTTGAGAAGACATGATTACTTTGATTAGTATGCTTGAAGTGTTACTATTCCTTTTATCAATATGAACTTTTATTTTGAATCATTTGGATCTGAACATTCATGCCACAGTAAAGAAAATTACATTGAGATTTATGCTAGGTAGCATTCCACATCAAAAATTCTCTTTTTATCATTTACCTACTCGAGGATGAGCAGGAATAAAGCTTGGGGATGCTTGATACGTCTCCAACGTATCTAAATTTTTTGATTGTTCCATGCTATTATATTACCCCTTTTGGATGTTTATGGGCTTTATTTTACACATTTATATCATTTTTGGGACTAACCTACTAACCGGAGGCCCAACCCGTATTGCTATTTTTTTGCCTATTTCAATATTTCGAACAAAAGGAATATCAAACGGAGTCCAACCGGAATGAAACCTTTGGGAGCATGATTTTTGGAACGAACGTGATCCAGAGGACTTGGAGTGCAAGTCAATAAGCATCCGAGGCCTCCACGAGATAGGAGGACGCGCCCCCCCTATAGGGTGCCCCCTGTCTTGTGGGCCCGTTGGGCAGCCATCGACGTACTTCTTCCTCCTATATAAGCCTACGTACCCCGAAAACATCCAGGGAGCCAATGAAACACAATTTCCACCACCATAACCTTTTGTATCCGTGAGATCTCATATTGGAGCCTTCGCCGGCGCTCCGCCGGAGGGGGAATCGACCATGGAGGGCTTCTACATCAACACCATAGCCCCTCCGATGAGTTGTGAGTAGTTTACCACAGACCTACGGGTCCATAGTTATTAGCTAGATGACTTCTTCTCTCTTTTTGGATCTCAATACAATGTTCTCCCCCTCTCTTGTGGAGATCTATTCGATGTAAACTCTTTTTGCGGTGTGTTTGTTGAGATCCGATGAATTATGGGTTTATGATCAAGTTTATCTATCAATAATATTTGAATCTTCTTTGAATTCTTTTATGTATGATTGGGTTATCTTTGCAAGTCTCTTCGAATTATCAGTTTGATTTGGCCTACTAGATTGATCTTTCTTGCCATGGGAGAAGTGCTTAGCTTTGGGTTCAATCTTGCGGTGTCCTTTCCCAGTGACAGCAGGGGCAGCAAGGCACGTATTGTATTGTTGCCATCGAGGATAAAAAGATGGGGTTTATATCATATTGCTTGAGTTTATCCCTCTACATCATGTCATCTTGCTTAATGCGTTACTCTGTTCTTTATGAACTTAATACTCTAGATGCAGGCAGGAGTCGGTCGATGTGTGGAGTAATAGTAGTAGATGCAGGCAGGAGTCGGTCTACTTGTTGCGGACGTGATGCCTATATACATGATCATGCCTAGATAATCTCATAATTATTCGCTTTCTATCAATTGATCGACAGTAATTTGTTCACCCACCGTAATACTTATGCTATCTTGAGAGAAGCCTCTAGTGAAACCTATGGCCCCCGGGTCTATCTCTTATCATATTTGCTTCCAATCTACTTTTATGTGCATCTTTACTTTTTGCATCTATATTATAAAATACCAAAAATATATTTATCTTATCATACTATCTCTATTAAATCTCACTTTCTCAAGTGGCCGTGAAGGGATTGACAACCCCTTTATTGCGTTGGTAGTGAGTTCTTTGTTTGTTTGTGTAGGTGCGTAGGACTTTTGAGGAGCCTCCTACTGGATTGATACCTTGGTTCTCAAAAACTGAGGGAAATACTTACGCTACTTTTGCTGCATCACCCTTCCCTCTTCAAGGAAAACCAACACAAGCTCAAGACGTAGCAACCCACGGCAAGGCCCTTGCCGGGGACGACTGCGAGGCCCCCGCAAGCCTTGCCGGGGATGATTGCGGGGACACTGCTAGGCTCACGCACGACAAGTATTCGTCACCTCACCACCATTCCAGCGCGACGACCATCCTGCCAACTAGGCATACGCCTGCGTGGCCACATGCAGATCTTCATGGAGGCTCTATGACCGTGCCAACACAGCAGCTAGCCATCCAGCATGGCGTTGCATGGCTCATTAGCCTGGACGCGTGTCAAGGCGAGGAGAGGTGGCGACGGATGGGACGGCTCCTGTTGCCGTCCCCAATAAAGTTGGAGGGCACGTAGGCAGCGCATTTAATGCATTTTTCCTATGATGTCAGCAATAAGTATGTATCCTATAGATACTTTCCACCTCCTGTGTGCTGTTGTGGCAACCCCTTTGACATATAAAAGGAGGCCCGAGGCGTATCGAGAGAGGATTCAGACTTTTTTGGACTGGGCATGCACCACAACTAGTTCAAGAGCTCAAGAACACAGAATATACAGAAAAGCAGGACTAGGGTTTTACGCATCATTGCGGCCTGAACCTGGGTAAAAATACCTTGCGCTGATCACTAGACCTGTTCTTCACGCAGCTCTCTCCCCGTCAACCGTAGAAGGGATCCCCGTGATCCCACAGGTGTTGTTTCCCCAACAACATCCCACACAGTCAGTCCCAGATAAACGTTTCCGTTCGTATGTACATTCCACACAGTCAGTCCAAGGAATACATTTCTGTTCTTATGTACATCCCACACAGTCAATCCAAGAAGTATGCTTCCGTTCAAATGTTCATCCCACACAGTCAATCAAGGGAAAATATTTCCGTTCGTATATACATCCCACACAGTTTTATATATAGCCTCGTGTGTGATAGGTGTAACGATCACACATGCTCTGCCTCGGTTAACCGTTTGCTTTTATTCAACTACATCACATACGATTTGATGAAGAAAACTATATGACATTGAGCTATCCATCACAACTGCTTTTACTGCTAGAACCATCTGAAAAGTTCCATGACCCATTTAGCAGGTTTATTAGTTTACAATTAATAATTTCAGTATTATGAAAATTCACATTTCATATCGAACAGCTATTTGCCAATTTCATACTAGGCACATAAATGTATTTTAACATCACAGTACGATAGCTACCTGAAAATAGCACAGTACAACATATAGCTAGTTCGCCTTCATAAGAACAATATTAGAGCAATATATTCATTTCCCTAATCGAAATCAGCCAGGCTCGTCTTATCCACCTCTGCTTTCAGTTCAGTTTGAACCTGTTTTGCACTGACCAACTGGGAAAGTGCCTCCTCCTTCGCCAACACCATCATAGCAAAGTATAATTTAAGAAATCTCAATTCATTCTCCATCTTTGTCTTTTTTTCCCGCATCTTGGAATATTCTTCAGCGTTGACAACACTTTCTCTAAGCCTATCTCTGTTCTCTTCCTCATACATGCTCCAGAGCTTTGCTAGGCACATCTTCAAAGACTATGGCCACTCTTGATCAACCCACTCCAGGTAAGAACATTTCCGTTCATCCTATAATATTTAAAACTAGATCAGTAACAATTGTAGGGGAAATGGGTTTCTAGCAACTTAGAAAATCAACAAATACATATTTTGAAAAACTGAAGAAACAGGTTAATTATGACATATCATCTCAAAAAGATCAATGTGCAAATGAATTAATTGCTACTGAGACAACAACCAAATTCTAAAACATTAGAAGCTATAATTAACTACAACAATGCTATAAGTTCTTAGTCATGTACTATAAATAAAAAATTGAAAATTTTATGAGGAAGCTTAATACAACTGCAATAGCATAGCGACAGTGTTTGGATGACATCAAATTGATACTAACATGTGTGTACATGCACAAATTTGGTAACATAGAACTAATAGCACTAAGGCCGTCCACTATGTATGTCAAAACCGGTGTCAAGACAACTGTTGCTACATTTCGCGCAGGTGCCCTGCACTGGCGAGTTGATGCAGAGGAAAAAAATCAAGGAACCGGACTTTGGAGCACCTAGTTGCTCCGATGCCCAGTTCTTTCATGCCATAAAGTTTTTAGTATTTTACTACTTGGTGCTCGGATGTGTGAACCAAAGTTGGCTGCACAAACTACTGAAGCGGTGCCAAATAATTTTCTAATGGCACCGCTAATGAGATGGCAACATTTTTTTAGCTACTAGGTAGAAACTGTGACACAGTATTAATCACATCCAGAATAACAAAGCACAGTGACAGTGTCTGAATCACATCTAAAAAATGATTTGTAACAATGATAGTGGGGCTAACCTTCTCGACACATGCCAGAAACTTCCTCCTATTTTCCACAAATTCAAACGCGACTAACTTCATGCATGGATATTGATGGTGACAGCGCTCAGGCAGATCTTCAGCCACCCCGCTCCATTCGTTGCAATTGATGGTCTTGGGAGCTACAAGAGGAAGAAATGACTCAAATCAACCGCTGGCTTAAAATCCTTCACTCCAAATCATAACTCGAGAGAGAGAGGAGAGGCATACCCAGGGGTGAAAGAGTCGTTGTCGGAGGAGGAACCGCTGGAGAGGTCATTAAAGAAGACCATGGTGACTGCGAGATCGGACGCGAGACGGCGAGAGCGAGGAAGCAAGCGAGGAGACGTCTATAGCTTGGGAAGGAATGAAGGAGGAAGCAGGGGAAATGTGACTTGTGGTCGGGGATAAAAGGGGGTGTGGAGGGGGGTAGATATTTTGGCGGTAGGCCAAAAATTTCGAGAGGTGGAGGGAAACTATGCGCGTGGTGCCGTCAGACACCATTTACTTTGAACGAATGTGTGCATCACAAATGATTCTTCTCCTTTATGCGCGTGTGATGAGTTTGATCATTCAAATATTTGTGGAAATTTCCCTGGGTACTGTCCTCATCCACGTCATTGCATAATTTAACATCACTTGCTAATTTGGGCACAGAAAAGAGCCTATAGCACATAGTCCAAAGTTACTGAATCGGGCAATTTTAGTAATTAAACAGAGCCAGATGACGTAAACATTGCTCTATCAAAAGAACAATGTTATGAACAAAGGCTAAGTACGCATAATTTTAACAAAGTCGCCGCCGCGCTCCCTATGCCTTGCCGGTGTAAGATGAGACGTCAATGACTTGTCCTGGCGACATGCCACCGTTTGTGGACTCACGTCCCCCTCCTGAAGTCGACCGCGTCGTCGTCCTCATCCTCGTCCTCGGCGCCTCCCTCAAGTTTGTAGTACTCGTAGTAGTGGCTGCGCCAGAGCTCGCGCTGGTACTCCACCACTGATTCCTCGACGGACAGGATCTTCTCAACCTCGTCCTGAGCCACACGCATCTCCTCCTCTAGGCGCTCCTTGATCTCCTCCCGCTTGGCGATCTCATGAGGAAGCAGGTGATCCATGGCATCCGTCGCCATTTTGGACGTGAGTTGCATGCTGGATTCCGAGGTAGCATGGAATATCTTGGCGTGTGCGTCCTTGATCTTGTCGTCGATGGCCTCGACCCGGGCCAGGGCGACATCGGCGGCACGGACGGCAGCTCGAGTGCTCTTGGCGTTTGCAGCCGCCGTCGCAGCAGCTGCTGCAGCTGTCTCGGCTGTTGCAGCTGCGTAGGCGGCCGCGCTCGGGGAGGACGCAGCCACCGTACGGGCCCTCATGAAGCGTTTCCATGGTGCATTCTTAGCAAGAAGGGGTTGCGGGAATGGGGATCTGGAATTCATGGATTCGGGGGTGACCAACACTAGAGCAGACGAAGCCGACGAATCTTATGGAGGAAGACTTAAGTAGACCCACGAATTTTCATCGCAAACGGTCCCTACAACAAATTGTGTGTGATGTTGTTGATATTTTGTATTAGCTGTGAAAGACGAATTTTGGGTACAGTGGCAACAGATTGCGTTTTAAATGTATGAGAAAAATTGGAGTACTGATACAACTGTCATCCGGTATTATATGCATTTTGTCATTGTTTATATGAAATACTGTCGTGTTTGCATGAATTTCGTCTGGTTGGTTGACTTGCTGTCAGAATGTGTGCGACTACAGTTGGATGGCGTATTTGCGGGTCGCCAGTCGGTGTGCGGCCGGCTCGGGCAGCATGGTGGGACAAAAAAAGCATAGCTCGTGCGATCTCGTCTCCAACGTGTGCTGGAGGATGCATGAGCACCCGAGGTCTTCCTCGTTCACCGGTGGCAAAGGCATGGGTGGACAAAAGGGTCGCCAATATTTTTTTGGGGAACGTAGTAATTTCAAAAAAATTCCTATGCACATGCAAGATCATGGTGATGCATAGCAACAAGAGGGGAGAGTGTTGTCCACGTACCCTCATAGACCGAAAGCAGAAGCGTTAGAACAAAGCGGTTGATGTAGTCGTACGTCTTCACGATCCGACCGATCCAAGTACCGAACGTACGGCACCTCCGAGTTCAGCACACGTTCAGCTCGATGACGATCCCCAGACTCCGATCTAGCAGGGTGTCAGGGAAGTGTTCCGTCAGCACGACAGTGTGGTGACGGTGATGATGTTCTACCGACGCAGGGCTTCGCCTAAGCACCGCTACGATATGACCGAGGTGGAATATGGTGGAGGGGGGCACCGCACACAGCTAAGGAACGATCACGAGATCAACTTGTGTGTTATGGGGTGCCCCCCTGGCCCCGTATATAAAGGATGGAGGGGGAGGTGCGGCCGGCCCCTAGGGGTGCGCCTGGAGGAGTCCTACTCCCACCGGGAGTAGGACTCCCCCCTCTTGCCTTGTTGGAGAAGGAAGGGGGAAGGGGGAAGAGGAAAGGGGGGGCGCCGCCCCCCCTTCCTTGTCCTATTCAAACTAGGAGGGGAGGGGGCGCGCGGCCTGCCCTGGCCGGCCCTCCTCTTCTGACTTAGGGCCCATGTAGGCCCATTAACCCCCGGGGGGTTCCGGTAACCCCTCGGTACTCCGGTAAAATCCCGATTTCACCCGGAATGTTTCCGATATCCAAATATAGGCTTCCAATATATCAATCTTTATGTCTCAACCATTTCGAGACTCCTCGTCATGTCCGTGATCACATCTGGGACTCCGAACAACCTTCGGTACATCAAAAAACTATAAACTCATAATGTAACTGTCATCGTAACGTTAAGCATGCGGACCCTACGGGTTCGAGAACTATGTAGACATGACCTAGAATAGTTTCCGGTCAATAACCAATAGCGGAACCTGGATGCTCATATTGGCTCCTACATATTCTACGAAGATCTTTATCGGTCAAACCGCATAACAACATATGTTGTTCCCTTTGTCATCGGTATGTTACTTGCTCGAGATTCGATCGTCGGTATCCAATACCTAGTTCAATCTCGTTACCGGCAAGTCTCTTTACTCGTTACGTAATGCATCATTCCGTAACTAACTCATTAGCTACATTGCTTGCAAGGCTTATAGTGATGTGCATTACCGATAGGGCCCAGAGATACCTCTCCGATAATCGGAGTGACAAAACCTAATCTCGAAATACGCCAACTCAACATGTACCTTTGGAGACACCTGTAGAGCTCCTTTATAATCACCCAGTTACGTTGTGACGTTTGGTAGCACACAAAGTGTTCCTCCGGTAAACGGGAGTTGCATAATCTTATAGTTATGGGAACTTTGTATAAGTCATGAAGAAAGCAATAGCAACATACTAAACGATCAAGTGCTAAGCTAATGGAATGGGTCAAGTCAATCACATCATTCTCCTAATGATGTGATCCCATTAATCAAATGACAACACATGTCTATGGTTAGGAAACATAACCATCTTTGATTAATGAGCTAGTCAAGTAGAGGCATACTAGTGACATTAAGTTTGTCTATGTATTCACACATGTATCATGTTTCCGGTCAATACAATTATAGCATGAATAATAAACATTTATCATGATATAAGAAAATAAATAATAACTTTATTATTGCCTCTAGGGCATATTTCCTTCAGTCTCCCACTTGCACTAGAGTCAATAATCTAGATTACACAGTAATGATTCTAACACCCATGGAGTCTTGGTGCTGATCATGTTTTGCTCGTGGAAGAGGCTTAGTCAATGGTCTACAACATTCAGATCCGTATGTATCTTGCAAATCTCTATGTCTCCCACCTGGACTTGGTCCCGGATGGAATTGAAGCATCTTTTGATATGCTTGGTTCTCTTGTGAAATCTAGATTCCTTTGCTAAGGCAATTGCACCAGTATTGTCACAGAAGATCTTCATTGGTCCCGATGCACTAGGTATGACACCTAGATCAGAAATGAACTCCTTCATCTAGACTCCTTCATTTGCTACTTCTAAAGTAGTTATGTACTCCGCTTCGCATGTAGATCCCGCCACGAGCTTTGTTTAGAACTGCACCAACTGACAGCTTCACCGTTCAATATAAACATGTATCCGGTTTGCGATTTAGAATCGTCCGGATCAGTGTTGTAAGTGCATCTAGTGCCACCTCTAGTTGGTTTTGGAGTATTGACGACAAAGTTGGTTGAGGGACTAATGCGTTTGTGAGAATTGTAGGATAACGCAGGTAGTGTCCCTCATTGATTCGGTTTACCTACCGGAGATGACCCCTAAAAATGTATGAAGACATTGAAGACAATGGTGGTGTGTGAAGAGGTTCACATTGAAGACTATGACATGAGAAGACATTGAGTGAAGACTATGGAGCGCGAAGACTGAGTTGTTTCGTTGTTTCCTTTTCTTCTGTGTTGAGTCATAGGAACCACCGTACTGTTAAGTGGGGTCCAAGTGAACTAAGTCAGAGTGACTGAAGTGATGCTCAACCCAAATCCTATGTCTTCGAGCGAAGACAATGAGAGCAAATCTTATCCAGAGCTGGATGAGTCAGCTTTGCTTGTAGCCCAAGTAAAGTTGCCGTGTGTGTTTGAAATCTGACCGTTGGAACACGTGTCAGTTCCTTAGTGACCCAGGGTCATTTCGGACATATCAGGTCGGGTTGCCTTGTGGCTATAAATAGCCCACCCCCTACACCATAAATTGGTGGCTGCTCAGAGTTAGTTTACGGCTTTTGTCGTTTTGAGAGCAACCCACCTCGAAGCCTTTGAGAGAGAAATCCTTGCGAGGACAAAGCCCAAACACCCAGAGCCAAAGAGTGTTAGGCATCACTGAAGTCTTTCTGTCTGTGTGACCTGAAGACTTATTACACTTGAGGACTGTGTATCCTCCAGCCGGTTAGGCGTCGCGTTCTGAGCATCCAAGAGTCATTGTGGATTGCCGGGTGAACGAAGTCTGTGAAGGTTCGGAAGTCTACCTTGAAGACTTACCAGAGTGATTGGGCGAGGACTGGTGTCCTTAGCTCAAGGGGAATAAGGTGAAGACACGGTCTTCTGAGTTGAATCTCAGCCTCCCTAACCAGACGTACAGTTGTCACAGCAACTGGAACTGGTCCAACAAATCCTGTGTCTTCAACAAGTGACTGGTTCTATCCCTTCCCTCCTTTACTTTGAGTTTGTCTTCGTGAAGTCATTGCTTATCTGTCTTATCTGTTTGACTTCATTGCTTGACTACTATTGTTGATTGGCTTCATACTATCTTCCATCCTGATCCTTACTACCTAGCTGCTATTAGTCTTCGTACGTTAACACTATTGCATACTTGACTATGGCTTGCTTGTTGTAGTTTATCTTCCGCTGCATATCAATTAGGTCATTTCTATTGTTTGTCTTCGAAACTTCCATGTTTTGAAGACTTTGATAAAAATCGCCTATTCACCCCCCTCTAGTCGATAACTAGCACTTTCAATTGGTATCAGAGCAAGGTACTCCCTTGTTCTGTGTGATTCGGTTTAACCACCTGGAGTTTAGCTATGTCGACTGCAGGGATAATCAAAGTCTCCGCTGCTTGCCCCGTGTTCGATGGAACTGAATATCCCTACTGGAAGAATAAGATGCGCATGCATCTTGAAGCCATTGATGTCGACCTCTGGTATGTCGTCAAGAATGGCGTTCCCAAAACTGGTGAAGGTGTCACCCCTACTGATGTCAAGAAGTTCATTCAACTGGACTCGACTGCAAAGAACATCATCTGTGGTCATCTGACCAAAGGACAGTATGGCCGTGTGAGTGCTCTGGAAACGTCAAAGCTAGTCTGGGACTGGCTATCCAAGGTCAACGAAGGCGTCTCTACACAGAGAGACCAGAGGATCAGTGTTCTTCGCAATCTCTTCAACCGCTTCAAGAGAAACGACAATGAAAATGTCCAGCTCACGTTTGATCGCCTCACCGACATCACAAATGAGCTTCAGGCTCTCGGCGCCACTGAGATCACCAAGCATGAAATCGTCAAGACGCTGCTGAGATCTCTTGACAGCTCCTTTGACACCCTTGCCCTCATGATACAAGAACGTCCTGACTTCAAGACTCTCGATCCGTCTGATATACTTGAGAGGCTCAACACACATGAGTTCCAGCTTTCTGAGAAAAGAGATATCTATGGCCCCAACTATGGCCGAACTCGTGCTTTGAAGGCAAAAGTTGTTTCCTCATCTGAAGAAGAAGAATCTGACTGCGGTTCTGATGATCCTGAAGACATTGGAAGGGAACTTGCTATGCTTGTGAAGAAGTTCCAGAAATTCACCAAGAAGAAGGGCTTCAGAAAGTCTTCACGATCCAGTTCAAGAAATGATGAAGCTTCCACTCAAGACAACAAGAAGAGAACATGTCACAAGTGTAAGAAGCCTGGGCACTACATCTCTGAGTGTCCTCAGTGGGACAACGAGAAGAAGAAGAAGAAGAAGAGCAAGGAATATGACTCTGATGACAAGAAGAAGAAGAAATCTCAAAGTCTTCTTCCAAGTCCTCATCAAAGTCTTCATCTCATAAGAAGAGCTCATCTGGCAAGGCTCGTGCTTTTGTTGGCAAGGAAATGGATTCAGAGGAGGAGTCTGCTTCTGAGGAGGCAGAGGTGGAATCTGAAGCTGAGTCCGACTCTGGCGTTGCAAGTCTGGCTCTAGCCACAGCCTACGTTGCCAAGTCCATCTTCAACACTGAAGACAATGACTCCCACACCAACGCTGATGATGACAAGGACGATCCTGCTCCCACCTACTGCTTCATGGCACGCGGTGCCAAGGTAAAATCACGCGATGCTTACTTTCAAACATCAAGTGAAGATGACTCTGATTGTGAATCTAAACCCAGCTACAAAACACTTGCTAAAATTGCTACTGAACAACAAAGGGCTATGGAACATACTCAAAAACTGTTAGACAAAAGCGATGACCTGTTGGACGCGGAAATGACACGTTCACAGTCCTTAGTTGAAGACATAAAAAATCTTCATGCTAAGTATCAAGAACTTGAAAGTCTTCATGAGACGCTCTCAACCACTTATGAAAAGCTCTCCTATGATTATCTTCAAAGGAAGCAAGAGCTTGAGAAATTGAAAGCGACTCATGAAGATCTTCAAAAAGAGAATGAGTCATTTCGCGCTCAACAGATCAGTTCCGCTCAGGATGGATTTGAACCACCATGTTTAAAATGCATTGAGCGTGATAACGCTGCCTCTGTTGCTGAATGTTCCACTGCTGCTACTGTTGCTCTGTCTTCAACTACTGATGTGGTAACTAACCCCTCTTCTGAGGATACCACTACTATTGCTGATGAAAATGCTAGGTTGAAGACATTGCTTGAAACAGGGATGTACAAAAGTCTGAAAGGGCATCAGACACTTTGCGATGTCCTCAAAAAGCAGATTCTGAACCGAAACCCTAGGAAAGAGGGTGTTGGGTTCGAGAGGAAAATGAATGCTGATGGTTCCTACTGGAAGCCTGAGCAGTATCCCAAAACCACATGGGTTGCTGCAAAGGAACCTTCAGTGGATCCATCCACTTTATCTAGCTTTACCTGTGCTAATCCTATTATCATTGATGAATCCTTTGATGCAAACTATAAACTGTTCAAAAATCAGAATGGTGAAGTGTTTGCCAGGTATATTGGTACTAACTGCAGGAATGGACCGCCAATGAAGAAGATCTGGGTTCCCAAAAGCTGTCTTGAGAATCTTCCTGTGAATGTTGTCATGACACCACCAGGGAAGAAGACAAACCCCAGACCAAAGGCGTCACATGGTCCAACGGCTTCATACGGAAACAGGACTCACCTGAGTCACCCTAACGCCAATGTTTTGCAGGGAAATCATACTCAAACTTATGAATATGAGCGTGTGTCTTCAAACCGCTATGTTCATAGGACTAAGAACTTTTCTGCTTATTCATATGAGTATCATTCATCTCCTGCAAGGCTATTTGCTAGGGCTCCAAAGCCGAAATTCTCAGATGCTGCACTTAGACTCATTGCTTCTAAGCCACCCCTAAAGATGTGGGTGGTGAAGAAGAACTAACTCTCTTTTGCAGAACATGGTCTCCAGCCAGCAATCAAAGGCGTCCGATATTATTGCTGGGGACCTAAAACACAAAGGGACGCATGATAAAATGACTTACTATGTATTCCACATATGAATCGCTTACCTGTCATACTGTGTGCTAACTTTCATCTATGCTGTGATAATCCAAGTGTGCATCAAATGCTTATGCTTCACAACATACCTTGTGAAGCCTATCCTCCTAACTGCACTGTAGGGTATGACACCTCGTGCTTCAGAATGGATTATGGACAGCGGATGCACTAATCATATGACTGGTGATCGAAGTCTTCTCATGGACTCAACCTTACGTCCATCCGACAAGAGTCAAATCACATTTGCTGACACTGGTAAAGGCAAGGTATTGGGTCTAGGTAGAGTTGCAATCTCAAAGGATCAACACATGGATAAAGTGATGCTTGTTGAATCCCTTGGATTCAACTTAATGTCTGTCTCAATGCTTTGTGACTTAAACATGATTGTGATATTTGGAAAATATCGTTGCCTTGTACTAATGGAATCTGACAAGTCTCTAGTCTTTGAAGGGTATAGGAAAGGTGATCTATACATGGTAGATTTCTCAGCAGGTCCACAGCTTGCCGTATGTCTTCTTGCAAAAGCTTCAGAATGCTGGCTCTGGCATCGAAGGCTGGGGCATGCTGGCATGAGGAACTTACACACTCTCGTCAAGAAGAAGCATGTCATAGGCATCGAAGGTGTCAAGTTCAAGAAAGATCATTTGTGTGGTGCCTGCGAAGCTGGGAAGATGACGAGGGCCAAGCACCCCTCGAAGACAATCATGACGACATCTCAACCCTTCGAGCTGTTGCACATGGACTTATTTGGCCCTACTCACTACTCCACCCTCACAACAACGGCGTGTCTCTATGGCTTCGTCATTGTTGATGACTACTCAAGATATACATGGGTGCACATAATTCTCTACAAGACTGAAGTACAAGATGTCTTCAGACGATTCGCCAATCGAGCAATGAACAATTATGGCGTCAAGATCAAGCATATCAGAAGTGATAACGGCACTGAATTCAAGAACACCGGGCTTGATCTTTATCTGGATACAATGGGAATCACTCATGAATTTTCTGCTCCATACACACCTCAGCAAAATGGCATTGTTGAGCGCAAGAACAGAACCCTCATTGAGATGGCTCGAACAATGCTCGACGAGTACAAGACACCAAGAAAGTTCTGGCCTGAAGCTATTGATACAGCTTGTCACATCATCAACCGTGTCTACATCCATAAGCTTCTGGGCAAAACATCCTATGAGCTCCTTACTGGCAAGAAGCCAAATGTCAGCTACTTCAGAGTCTTTGGTGCTAGGTGCTGGATCAAGGATCCCCATCACAAGTCAAAATTTGAACCCAAAGCTCACGAAGGCTTCATGCTCGGCTATGGAAAGGATTCGCACTCTTACAGAGTCTTCAACCTCTTCCACTACAAAATCGTTGAAACAGTGGATGTGCGATTTGATGAAACCAATGGTTCACAACGAGAGCTCCTGCCAAGCACACTAGATGAAGCTCCTTCCAGTGAATCTATCAAGCTGATGGGAACTGGTGAAATCATGCCCTCTGAAGCACAGCCTGAAGAGGAACTTATCATTTCTGCACCAAACCAACCTGAAGACAATGCTCAGACCGAAGACAATCCTCCCAATGATGACAATGATCAGCATGAGCAAGGTCTTCGTCCAGTTCATCCTCGTGTTGCAAATGAAGTACAAATTGAGAAGATAATTGATAGCATCAACGCACCTGGTCCGCTTACTCGCTCAAGAGCAACACAGTTAGCAAATTTCTGTGGGCATTTTTCATTTGTATCAATATCTGAACCCAAGAAAGTTGCTGAAGCCTTTATGGAACCTGAATGGATTCAAGCCATGCAAGAAGAACTTCAACAGTTCAAGCTGAATAATGTTTGGGAACTTGTCAAGCGCCCTGACCCTCGCAAGCATAACATTATTGGCACTAAATGGATATATCGGAACAAGCAAGATGAGCATGGTCAAGTCATCAGAAACAAAGCACGTCTAGTGGCACAAGGATATACTCAAGTTGAAGGAATTGACTTCGATGAAACATTTGCTCCTGTGGCTAGGCTTGAAGCTATTCGCATACTGCTAGCCTATGCTAATCACCACAACATCTTGCTATATCAAATGGATGTGAAAAGTGCTTTCCTCAATGGCAAGATTGAAGAAGAAGTGTATGTTGCTCAACCACCTGGCTTTGAAGATCCAAAACATCCTGATATGGTGTACAAACTAAACAAAGCACTGTATGGCCTCAAACAAGCTCCTCGCGCTTGGTATGATACAATCAAAGACTTCCTGAAGAGCAAAGGCTTCAAACCAGGATCCCTAGATCCCACACTCTTCACGAAGACATATGATGGTGAACTGTTTGTGTGCCAAATATATGTGGATGACATAATCTTCGGCTGCACCAACCAGAAGTATAGTGATGAGTTTGGATACATGATGCAAGAGCAATATCAGATGTCCATGATGGGTGAGCTGAAGTTCTTCCTTGGTCTTCAAATTCGTCAGCAAAGAAATGGCATCTTCATATCTCAAGAAAAATATCTCAAAGACTGTCTGAAGAAGTTCGGCATGCAAGATTGCAAAGGTTACACGACGCCAATGCCAGCCAAACATCATCTTGGTCCCGACGACAATGGTAAAGAGTTCGATCAAAAGGTATACCGCTCCATGATTGGTTCTTTACTTTACCTATGTGCATCTAGGCCAGATATTATGCTTAGTGTTTGCATGTGTGCTCGATTCCAAGCGGCACCAAAGGAATCGCATCACTTAGCTGTGAAGCGAATTCTTAGATATTTGGCTTACACCCCAACACTCGGATTATGGTATCCAAAGGGCTCAAGATTTGATCTGGTTGGATTCTCGGATGCTGATTATGCTGGTGACAAGGTGGATCGCAAGTCAACATCAGGAACATGTCACTTTCTGGGACGATCACTTGTCTGTTGGTCTTCAAAGAAGCAAAACTGTGTATCACTCTCAACTGCTGAATCTGAATACATTGCTGCTGGATCTTGTTGTGCTCAGCTTCTGTGGATGAAGCAAACTCTCAAGGACTATGGCATCAATCTGAAGCAAGTCCCTCTCTTCTGCGACAACGAAAGCGCCATCAAGATTGCCAACAATCCAGTTCAGCACTCGAAGACAAAGCACATTGAAATTCGTCATCATTTTCTCAGAGATCATGTCATGAAGAAAGATATTGACATCATTCACGTCAACACTGAAGAGCAACTGGCAGATATCTTCACAAAGCCCTTGGATGAGAAAAGGTTTTGCAAGTTACGGTGTGAGCTAAATATCTTGGAATCCTCAAATGTCCTGTGATCAGGCACACATCCTAACACTTATGCATGTTGATGACTTAGATGTGCAACACACGAAGTAAAGTATATCTTCAATCAATGAAGACTTACATTCTGAGTGTGAATACATTAACATGGAATTTGACTTCGGAGCGCCACGATAATTGTGCGCCGTGTCTGGGTCTAATACTTCCTATACGGTGGGTAACGCCACCACCAAATTTCTTGGTTTGAAGTGTTTCACTCATGGCGTTATTGTTGAATATCTTCGCATATTGATTTGTCTTCAACTTTCAACTTATCTTCATGATTTACTTCACTATGTTGAGTTGATTGCTTTCTCATATATATATATACTAGTATTCTGTCCTCTACAGCATTCACTTATAGCTATGTCTTCATTGTTGAATCTTTTGAACTAAGTGAATGTGATCGAACCCTAATCTCTCTATGCTTACTATCTCAAACTCTATCTGTCCAAATCATATGCATTCTGTTGAAACTGTCGAATGTCTTCTCTGCATCCTTGTCAGCAGAAGACACAGAGACAAACATCAAGTCCTATTTAAATGATTCATCTTTATTGTCGATATCCGGAGAAGCCGGAACAACCATCCGACAAACTTGGCGGGCGTGGGAACATGGGACAACTCTGAGTATGTTGCATGCTTGCCACGTGTCCCACGGATGTGAACAGACAGGGGCACCTGCGTAATTGCGCTGTGCCGCACACCTACTTATAAATACGTGTCCCCTGCGGTCAAGAAAACCTTCTTCCACCTCTCCACCTCGTCAAAACCCTAGCGCCACCGCTAGCTCTCGACGACGCCGGCGACGAAGCGCTTAGCTGCCGCGACTTCTCCGACGCCGTCCTCACGCCGGCCGCGGGCATCGTCCTCTCCGCCGCCGCCGTAGGTGTCCTCCGTTGCCAAGTTAGGGCACGGTGGATTGAACTGCTCGATCTCCAAATTCTTCCCATCTAGCAGTTCTTCGTGTGGTAAATATAACTCTATTTTTACCAGCTTTTTGATCCTCAATGATTCATCCAATTTACCAAAATTGGTTTCTGTCTATACAAAGTTAGATCTATTCTGTCTGCATCTCATACTGCCTAGTATATTCACTTAAGCTTCACATCTAGTTAGATTCCTCACTTGTACTTATTCACGGATTCGTACAAATCTGGAACCGACTCTCAACATATAAGTGAATGTCTTCGCAACATGAGGTCAATGTCTTCAAACTGATTTATCTTCAAAATCTTCTGAGAATGCATATGACCTCTTCCCCTTCCCTCGCATCTCTAATGCTGTCACAGGTACATGTCCGTGGGAGAATCCCTAGGTTCTCATAGTCTGCATTCGTTTGCAGAATTCTTACAGCAACACATTGATTCTCCTGAAGCCAGTTCCTGTCTGACCAGCAAGCGAAAGCCTTTGAAGCCTTTGAACATATTGAAACCGTTCAGTTTGAAGTTCATGGCTGCAGAGAAATCAGTAAGGAAGGGTGGCAGACAGCGTCGTGGGGGAACTTCAAAGGATCTGCCTGATGATCTTGCAGAAATCTACAAAACAGATCCTGAAGAGGATTACAATCAGCGCAAGACTCGAATCCAATGGATTCGATGCTATTGGGCTGAACAATGGTTCAAGTACAAGTTCGTGACCCAGGAGTACGCAGAGAAGAATGCTATCAAAAGTCCTTGGGGTGATATTCTCTATCGAGGCCTTCCCCCCAAGAACAAAGCTGAAGCCATTGCGCAAGAATTCTATCCTTGCATGGTCCGTGGACCACAGCCTGAAGAAGCCGACCCATCATCATTGCTCTGGTGTCGTGACGACAATCTCTTCAAGCGCAACTTCCAGTTTGCTAAGGCTTCGGCAAAGGAAAACAAGAAGTCATGGGGATTAGACTTCAATCCTGGTCCCTCTGCTCCCCGTGATGATGGCACACGTGAAGCTGAAGAAAATAGAATTGGCCCCTTTGCAAACCTTGATGGCCTCATCTCCTACATCTTGGTACAAGGTGCCAAAGTGGATCATTCTGACAATGATGCTGATTCTGATGAAGCCCCAGCTCCTCCTCCAAGGCCGCAGAAGCCAAAGAAGATTAAGGCTTCATCATCAGCTGCACCTCCAAAAGCTTCTCGTGTGAAGCCACTGGCCACTGCACCTCCTGAAGCCAGTGTGCAATCTGAAGATCTTTCACGCATCTCCAAGAAGACGGAGAAGAAAAAGAAAATCGTCAAGAGTACTGATCAGGCTTTGACTCCAGCTGCTATTCTGCGTGAAGAGCACATTGATCTGTCCAGCGATGACGATCTTGCAGATGATGCTCTTGAGCAACTGATCAAGAGCAAGGAAGAAGCAGAGATCTTCAACAACTTGCCTCTCTTTGACGTGGCAATCATCCATAACTTCATTGATGAGTGGTTTGACACACCAAATCTCAGCTTTGATGATCTGCAACTTCCAATTGGCCTCAGCGTCGCCTTCAATGGCGCCATTGCTTCTGAGCTAGCTATTGCTCAGCGCATCATCGAACTGAAGCACAAAATTGACTATGAAAAGGCTCAGTTCAAGAAGCATGTGGCAAAGCTCAGCGTGCAAGATGTCAAGAACTTCAAGATCATGCTGCACGAGCTCAAAGAAGCCTTTCACAAGAAGCGTGAAGAAGCTCGAGGCTCCAGAGAGCATATGAAGAGTCTGGCTGACAAGTGTGTGCTTGCCTACAATGAGGCTGAGAAGCGCAAGGCTCTTGGTCGTCCTGGCATCGACCCCAGGATGGCTGCAAAGAAGAAGAAATCGACTGTCCAATCTGCACCTTCAAGGCCAGATGAACCTCGCATTGTCTTCCCAAGCAGCATGACTGGTTCGAAGCCAAAAGTCACGTCAACTTCTTCAGAACACAAGAAGACGAGGGCTGCAGAGGCTGAAGCCAGAAAAAGGAAAACCTCCGAAGCCTCTGAAGCTGCTCCCTCCAAGAAGAAGCGCAATATCAAGAAGAGTCGGGCTGCTCCCACAGAGCCCCTTGTTGTTGAACCCATCTCAGTGGTTCGTCCTGCATCTGCATCCCAAGAACTTCGCATGACTATTCATGAGCCTGCTTCCACAGAGGCTCCGGATGCTGAAGATGTTCCAGCAGCTGAACCTACCGCTGCTGAAGACATTGGTCAAGATGACAATGTTGAAGATGATGAAGTTCTTCCCCAAATTGAATATAATGTGGTATCATCGCCTGTTCGTACGAACAGCAAAATCATCAGGATTGGTCGTCCTCTAACGCCAATTGCTCAGGATGCTTCATGGGCTGATCGCCCGCAACACAAGACTCCCCCAGTACTCCCCAACAACAACAAGCCACACCATCCGTGCAAGTTGAAGAGGATGAGGACCTGCCCACTCCATCTCCAAAGGCGTCGCCTGTACTACAAAGGCTTCGCAAAGGACCAAGGCCTCAAGCCCCTCTTCCGAGCGTTCCAGAAGGAGAAGTGCACCATCAACCTGTTGCACGTCAAGTGTTTTCAGAAGCCACTCCTGCTGTGAATGTCTCTGAGTCTGAAGCACCAGCTGCTGAAGACAATCCGGCTGCATCAGCCGATGACGAACGTCAAGAAGAACGTGTCCCTACTCCCCCCATTCCTGAAGAAGTTGTTCATGATGTGAACGTGTCTGTGCCTGACCCTCCAGCTCAGCAAGTGGAGGTTGAAAACCTTGAGGCTGCCACCACCAACACCAATGAAGCCGATGACATAGTCATGGCTGAAGCAAATGTGGAGCCTGTCCCAAGCCCCATACCAGAAGCCAATGCTGAAATGCTCCTGAAGCTTCTGATGTGCAGCCCGAAGCCACTGTTGCTGCCACTGCTCCTGTTCCGCCACCAAGGCCCTATACAATTGAGCAAGCATACAACCATGGCGAGCTAATCACCGTAAGATGGCCCGTTCTGGTCCCTCCGCCTACTGTCTCTGGTCCTCAATTTGACTATCACATTGAGCATAGGCCTCAGGTCCAGAAGCCAAAGCCAAGACTGCCAAGGTTTCCAGGTACTGCCACATCTGTCGGGTCTTTCAATGCAAATGGCTTCAAGAGCCACAACACATTCTTTGACAGCTCAAAGAACCCCTACACGAAGCCAAGAATATCATCAGATCGGTTCTGGAGTCATCAGCAGCGAAGCTATTACTCCTGTGTTCTGTATGATCAAGGGCGCATTTTCCCTCATATGCGCCTCGACACTGAAGCCATTGCTGGACTGCCATGCTTAGAAGAAGCACTTGACTGCTTTCGTGATGCTGGTCTGCTCAGCTTTGTCACAGACAAAGAACATTGGAATGAAGAGCTATTGCTTCAATTCTATGCTACACTCCACATTCGCGGTTATAACAGAGATACGAAGACATGGGTTCTCGAGTGGATGACAGGAAATGTTCATCATGAAGCCAAAGCTCTTGACATCATTGAGCTTACAGGCCTATCCACTCCCGGAGAGCTATATGAACCTGGTTGTCAAAACCACCGCAATGCACTGGAGAGCATCTTCCATAAGCCTGAACCCAATATGAGCCAGATGTTGAGCATGATGAAGCCTTTGCCACGTGATGCTGAATATCCAAAGGAGTTCTTTGTTGATGACCTTGAGTATCTGCCGCGCACCATATATCTCATCATCAGGCGGACTCTATGGCCTATCAAAGGACATTCATCAGCTGCAAAACTTGAAGGAGCCATGAAGACATTGGTCTTTTACATCCTCAATGGCATCAGCTTCAATGCACATGATTTCTTCATCAGGCAACTGGCTGCATCTGGATCTGACCTCTTCGGACTAAAATTCTATGCTCCATGGGTCATGCGCCTCATCAAGCAACACTCTGCTGTCAACTATCAACCATCTGCTCGCAATCATGTGATCTTCCTACCAGAGGTTGATATGTCAGTTGAAGCCATATACCCTGAACCTGCCAAGAAACCTCTCTGTCTTCAGAATGCTGAACATCAAAGCTTCACTCAGCCTATGGAAGGAGTCCAAGCTGTCACGCGTGTCTATCCGATGGCTGGGAATACTCGTCTACCTCATTGTGCACCAACTGAAGCTACTGAGAGCACAGTTGCTCAAAGGCCTCGGAAGCGCTCTCGGGTCCTCAATGGCTGAGAACTTCTTGTGGCCCTACATCAGAAGCAAGATAAGCATCATTTTTGGCTCAAGCGTCAGATGCAAAGTCTCTTGGTGGATGTACATCACATTCGAAACCTTGCCACCAAGAATGCATTTGTCACTCACGAAACTTGTCGGCGATCATGGAAGAGTTTGACCCTGCTCAGTGCTGAAGCTGATCTTCAAGACGATGGCTTCACTGAAAGATTCAAGTTTGACTCCACTCCTCCACGGAATGCTGTCTTACGAAGAACTCCATCTCTTGAAGACTCTGATTATTCTTCCTCCGCGGCAACTGTCAATGCCAATGTCATCGATGATGAAGACGATGCTACTTCACTGCCCCCTACTTCTGCACGCATCGACACTGCACCAAGTTCGTCTGCACCGCCAAACGACAATGACAACCATGCTGCTTCAACTACTCCTCATGAGGACGAGTAGATGCTCTATGTCTTCAAACCTTTTTGGTCATTACTGACAAAAGGGGGAGAAGCATATGAGTTGATAGTCTTCAAGCGGGTTCATAAGGGCGGTTGCTTTATATTTTTGCCTAGTGCTTACAACTCTTGCTTTTTGATACACTTCGTTCTTTGAGTTGTAACACTTAAACTTGATGGTCGTCTGCTACTTATTTGCGTTTCCACGTGCGATGATAACTTCCGCACTTAGATCATTCTGCAGACGTCCATTTTTCATTATGCATGTCATTCTCTTAGCTATATCATTTCATGCATGATGAATTATCTTCATAAGTTGAAGAGGATCTCCACAAGTACAACCTGCCATGTGCATTTGCATTCCAAAAGCAAATTATTTATATGCACATCTTCAGGGGGAGCCCTTGCCACTTATGAAGACAATACACTATCCTTTACAATTTCACATACTTCTTTCCCGTTGAAAACTTCAACCAGTTTGTCATCAATCACCAAAAAGGGGGAGATTGTAAGTGCATCTAGTGCCACCCCTAGTTGGTTTTGGAGTATTGACGACAAAGTTGGTTGAGGGACTAATGCGTTTGTGAGAATTGCAGGATAACGCAGGTAGTGTCCCTCATTGATTCGGTTTACCTACCGGAGATGACCCCTAAAAATGTATGAAGACATTGAAGACAATGGTGGTGTGTGAAGAGTTCACATTGAAGACTATGACATGAGAAGACATTGAGTGAAGACTATGGAGCGCGAAGACTGAGTTGTTTCGTTGTTTCCTTTTCTTCTGTGTTGAGTCATAGGAACCACCGTACTGTTAAGTGGGGTCCAAGTGAACTAAGTCAGAGTGACTGAAGTGATGCTCAACCCAAATCCTATGTCTTCGAGCGAAGACAATGAGAGCAAATCTTATCCAGAGCTGGATGAGTCAGCTTTGCTTGTAGCCCAAGTAAAGTTGCCGTGTGTGTTTGAAATCTGACCGTTGGAACACGTGTCAGTTCCTTAGTGACCCAGGGTCATTTCGGACATATCAGGTCGGGTTGCCTTGTGGCTATAAATAGCCCACCCCCTACACCATAAATTGGTGGCTGCTCAGAGTTAGTTTACGGCTTTTGTCGTTTTGAGAGCAACCCACCTCGAAGCCTTTGAGAGAGAAATCCTTGCGAGGACAAAGCCCAAACACCCAGAGCCAAAGAGTGTTAGGCATCACTGAAGTCTTTCTGTCTGTGTGACCTGAAGACTTATTACACTTGAGGACTGTGTATCCTCCAGCCGGTTAGGCGTCGCGTTCTGAGCATCCAAGAGTCATTGTGGATTGCCGGGTGAACGAAGTCTGTGAAGGTTCGGAAGTCTACCTTGAAGACTTACCAGAGTGATTGGGCGAGGACTGGGTGTCCTTAGCTCAAGGGGAATAAGGTGAAGACACGGTCTTCTGAGTTGAATCTCAGCCTCCCTAACCAGACGTACAGTTGTCATAGCAACTGGAACTGGTCCAACAAATCCTGTGTCTTCAACAAGTGACTGGTTCTATCTCTTCCCTCCTTTACTTTGAGTTTGTCTTCGTGAAGTCATTGCTTATCTGTCTTATCTGATTGACTTCATTGCTTGACTACTATTGTTGATTGGCTTCATACTATCTTCCTTCCTGATCCTACTACCTAGCTGCTATTAGTCTTCGTACGTTAACACTATTCCATACTTGACTATGGCTTGCTTGTTGTAGTTTATCTTCCGCTGCATATCAATTAGGTCATTTCTATTGTTTGTCTTTGAAACTTCCACGTTTTGAAGACTTTGATAAAAATCACCTATTCACCCCCCCCCCTCTAGTCGATAACTAGCACTTTCAAGTGTCAAAGCTTGCATCGACGTAACCATTTACGACTAGCTCTTTGTCACCTCCATAAACGAGAAACATATCCTTAGTCCTTTTCAGGTATTTCAGGATATTCTTGACCGCTGTCCAGTGATCCACTCCTGGATTACTTTGGTACCTCCCTGCTAAACTTATTGCTAAGCATACATCAGGTCTGGTACACAACATTGCATACATGATAGAGCCTATGGCTGAAGCATAGGGAACATCTTTCATTTTCTCTCTATCTTCTGCTGTGGTCGGGCATTGAGTCTGACTCAACTTCACACCTTGTAATACAGGCAAGAACCCTTTCTTTGCCTGATCCATTTTAAACTTTTTCAAAACATTATCAAGGTATGTGCTTTGTGAAAGTCCAATTAAGCGTCTTGATCTATCTCTATAGATCTTGATGCCCAATATGTAAGCAGCTTCACCGAGGTCTTTCATTGAAAAACTTTTATTCAAATATCCCTTTATGCTATCCAGAAATTCTATATCATTTCCAATTAACAATATGTCATCTACATATAATATAAGAAATGCTACAGAGCTCCCACTCACTTTCTTGTAAATACAGGCTTCTCCCAAAGTCTGTATAAAACCATATGCTTTGATCACACTATCAAAGCGTTTATTCCAACTCCGAGATGCTTGCACTAGTCCATAAATGGATCGCTGGAGCTTGCACACTTTGTTAGCACCTTTTGGATCGACAAAACCTTCTGGTTGCATCATATACAACTCTTCTTCCATAAATCCATTCAGGAATGCAGTTTTGACATCCATTTGCCAAATTTCACAATCATAAAATGCGGCAATTGCTAACATGATTCGGACAGACTTAAGCATCGGTACGGGTGAGAAAGTCTCATCGTAGTCAACTCCTTGAACTTGTCAAAAACCTTTCGCAACAAGTCAAGCTTTGTAGACAGTTACATTACCATCAGCGTCAGTCTTCTTCTTGAAGATCCATTTATTTTTGATGGCTTGCCGATCATCAGGCAAGTCAACCAAAGTACATACTTTGTTTTCATACATGGATCCCATCTCAGATTTCATGGCCTCAAGCCATTTTGCGGAATCTGGGCTCATCATCGCTTCCTCATAGTTCGTAGGTTCGCCATGGTCAAGTAACATGACTTCCAGAATAGGATTACCGTACCACTCTGGTGCGGATCTTACTCTGGTAGACCTACGAGGTTCAGTACTAACTTGATCTGAAGTTTCATGATCAATATCATTAGCTTCCTCACTGATTGGTGTAGTTGTCACAGGAACCGGTTCTTGTGATGAACTACTTTCCAATAAGGGAGCAGGTACAATTACCTCATCAACTTCTACTTTCCTCCCACTCACTTCTTTCGAGAGAAACTCTTTCTCTAGAAAGGATCCGAATTTAGCAACGAATATCTTGCCCTCAGATCTGTGATAGAAGGTGTACCCAATAGTCTCTTTTGGGTATCCTATGAAGACACATTTCTCCGATTTGGGTTCGAGCTTATATGGTTGAAGTTTCTTCACATAAGCATCGCAACCCCAAACTTTAAGAAACGACAACTTTGGTTTCTTGCCAAACCATAGTTCATAAGGCGTCGTCTCAATGGATTTTGATGGTGCCCTATTTAACGTGAATGCGGCCGTCTAAAGCATAACCCCAAAACGATAGCGGTAAATCAGTAAGAGACATCATAGATCGCACCATATCGAGTAAAGTACGATTACGACGTTCAGACACACCATTTCGTTGTGGTGTTCCGGGTGGTGTGAGTTGCGAAACTATTCCGCATTGTTTCAAATGAAAACCAAACTCATAACTCAAATATTCTCCTCCACGATTAGATCGTAGAAATTTTATTTTCTTGTTACGATGATTTTCCACTTCACTCTGAAATTCTTTAAACTTTTCAAATGTTTCAGACTTGTGTTTCATCAAGTAGATATACCCATATCTGCTCAAATCATCTATGAAGGTGCGAAAATAATGATACCCGCCGCGAGCTTCAATATTCATTGGACCACATACATCAGTATGTATGATTTCCAATAAATCAGTTGCTCGCTCCATAGTTCTAGAGAACGGCTTTTTAGTCATCTTGCCCATGAGGCACAGTTCACAAGTACCAAGTGATTCATAATCAAGTGATTCCAGAAGTCCATCAGTCTGGAGTTTCTTCATGCGCTTTACACCGATATGACCTAAACAGTAGTGCCACAAATAAGTTGCACTATAATTATCAACTCTGCATCTTTTGGCTTCAACATTATGAATATGTGTATCACTACTATCGAGATTCAATAAAAATAGACAACTCTTCAAGGGTTCATGACCATAAAAGATATTACTCATATAAATAGAACAACCATTATTCTCTGATTTAAATGAATAACTGATAATCCCCAAGTGCAAGGAATCATCGTAGCACTTTCCAAAGGTGGAAGTGATAAGTATGGAGTGTCGAACCCACAAGGAGCTAAAGGTAAGATCAATATTCTCTCAAGCCTTATCTGCCACTGATACGACTCTACGTGCACCGAACGTTTGCTTCCGTCTAGCAACGAGAAATAAAACTACGTTGTGGGTATGAAGAGGATAACTTTGCATAGTATCGGAGAGCTAAAACATAAAAGTAGGTGCTGCTATCATAAAGTTAGAATATATTACTTAGTATTATAAATAGCAAGTGTGGAATAATGGTGGATCAGTGTGCGGAATTGTCCTAGGCAATTGTTAACAAGACCGATAATCACTATTGCAGTTTCATATGAGGGAGAGGCATAAGCTAACATACTTTCTCTACTTGGATCATATGCACTTATGATTGGAACTCTAGCAAGCATCTGCAACTACTAAAGATCATTAAGGTAAAACCCAACCATAGCATTAAAGCATCAAGTCCTCTTTATTCCCATACGCAACAATCCCTCTTACTCGGGTTTGTGCTTCTGTTCACTTACCAACCCACTATAAGCGAATCATGAACGTATTGCAACACCCTACAGCGGGAACCCCTCACGCTTGCGTGACACGGAGGGCACCATAGGACAGCACCAAAGTAAAACATACAACTCATACCAATCTAGATCATCAATCAACCCCAAAGTCAAAAGATATCTACTCAAAACATCATAGGATGGCAACACATCATTGGATCATAATATGTGGCATAAAGCACCATGTTCAAGTAGGGGATTACAGCGGGGTGCGGGAGAGTGGACCGCGTAAAAGGGATGAGGATGATGATGGTGATGTTGATGAAGACGATCACCGCGGCGATGATTCCCCTCCCGATGGCACTCCGGCACCACTGGAAGAGAGGAGGAGAGGTTCTCCCCCTTGTGCTTCTTCCTCCATGGCATCCACCTTCTGGTCCTTGGCCTTCATGGTGATGAAGACCCCTCCGGGATACTCCTCCATGGCCTCCGGTGATGATGGCCCCCTCCGACAGGGTGCCGGAGAGGGCCTAGATTGACTTTCTCGTGGCTACAGAGGCTTGCGGCGGCGGAACTTCTGATCCAATCTCCGTTCTGGAAGTTTTAGGGTACGAGAGTATATATGGGTGCAGGGGATGCGTCGGAGGAGCTACGGGGGCCCCATGAGGCAGGGGGGCGTGCCCCCCACCCTCGTGAGCACCTTCCGTATCCCCTAACGTAGAGTCCAAGTCTATCCGGTGGCTTTCCTTCCAAAAATAACTTCTCTAGTTGATTTCGTTCCGTTTCGACTCCGTTTGATATTCCTTTTCTTCAAAACACTGAAATAAGCAAAAAACAGCAAATCTGGGCCGGGCCTCCGGTTAATAGGTTAGTCCCAAAAATAATATAAAAGTGGAGAATAAAGCCCAATATTGCCCAAAACAGTAGATAATATAGCATGGAGCAATCAAAAGTTATAGATACGTTGGAGACGTATCAGGCATCCCCAAGCTTAATTCCTGCTCGTCCTCGAGTAGGTAAATGATAAAAAAGATAATTTTTGATGTGGAATGCTAGTTAGTGCTTAAGTTTGATCAATGATAATTCCAATCACTTTTTCTAGCATCAAAATGTGTCATAATAGTAGCTTATCTCATAAAACTTTTCATGATCAAGTAACAATCTAGTCACAATGTCAAGCATGGTTCAGAAACTTCATTGAGAACTAACAAACTATAATCTCAGTCATTGAAGCAATTGCAATTTATCATAACATCAGAAAGAGTCAAGAATAGAGCTTTTCAGCAAGTTCACATACTCAACTATCATATAGTCTTCTACAATTGCTAACACTCACGCAATACTTGTGGTTATGGAGTTTTAGCCGGACACTGAGAAAGATAGGGGCTTATTGTGTTGCCTCCCAACGTATTCACCTTTAGGTGATATCAACAATAATAGCCCATGCTAACTTACATCCAATTGGATATATATATCATGATCTTTCAAACACGAGGAGCTTGCCAAAGGATAAAATGAAAAAGGGAAAGGTGAGGATCACCTCGACTCAAGCATAAAGTAAAAACATAAAGTAAAAGATAGGCCCTTCGCAGAGGGAAGCAGAGGTTGTCATGCGCGTTTAGGGTTGATGCACAAAATCTTAATGCAAAAGAACATCATTTTATATTGCCCCTTGCATGTGGACCTTTATTATGTAGTCCGTCGCTTTTATTACTTCCACAACAAGTTCGTACAAAGCTTATTTTCTCTGCACTAATAAGGCATACATATTTAGAGAGCATTTTTTATTGCTTGCACCGATGACAACTTACTTGAAGGATCTTACTCAATCCATAGTTAGGTATGGTGGACTCTTATGGCAAAACTGGGTTTTAAGGGTATTTGGAAGCACAAGTAGTATCTCTACTTGGTGCGAGGAATTTGGCTAGCATGAGGGGGAAAGGCAAGCTCAACATGGTTGGAAGGTCAATGACAATATACTTTAACTGAGATGTCGGAAAACATAAACCATTACGTTGTCTTCCTTGTCCAATGTCAACTCTTTTAGCATGTCATACCTAATGACTGCTTCACAATCATAAAAGATGTCCAAGATAATATATTTGTATGTGAACCTCTCTTTCCTTATTACTTCCTATTAATTGCAACGATGACCAAAACTACGTTTGCCAACTCTCAACAACTTTTATGCCTCATACTTTCTATGTGTGAAGTCATCACTAACCATGTTATAAGCATATGAAACCTATAAAAATTCAGATTTATGACATTCAATTCATTCCCCCATTTACTCATAGGATATACATGAAGCACGAGAGTAAATGATAAACTACTCCAAAAGATATGAGTGATGGACACTAAGTAGTCAAATAATTAACTAGCCATGGGAGGGTCCCCCTTTTTTTATTCAATAATTCAGATCCAATGATTTTATTCAAACAGCGAGTAAAACAAAATAAAATGACATTCCAAGGATAGCACAACTCATGTGAAGAAGCAAAAACTTAGGCTCAACCGATACTAACCGATAGTTGTTGAAGAAGAAAGGTGGGATGCCTAACGGGGCATACCTAGATGCTTGAGACTTCTTGGAATATTATCTTGGGGTGCCTTGGGCATCCCCAAGCTTGAACTTTTATATCTCCTTAATTCCTCTCATATCATGGTTTCTCTTTTTATTGAAAGCTTCATCCAAACCAAACTCAACAAGAACTCGTGAGATAGGTTAGTATAAACCAATGCAAAACCTTATCATTTTCTACTGTAACAAAACACTAAAATTATTATTCAACATTGCATACTAAATGTCTCTGCATATTTAATACTCATATCCTCAAATAGTATCATAAAACAGGCAAACATATGCAAACAATGCAAAAATAACAGCAATCTGTCAAAACTGTACAACCTATAAAGAATGCAAGAGTATCAATACTTACCTAACTCCAAAAATTATGAGAGAAAATTCACACCGTAGTATATTCATCAGATCTCATTATGCAAAAAGACTCAACATTATACCACTCTCTGACTTTTCTAGGGAATTTTTGCAAGAGCGGTAAACTTTCTGTTTTCAAACAGCAACATGTATACTAGCAAAATAAGCATGGTAAAGGCTATCCTTGACATTTTTATTGAAAATAAAGATGCAAAACACTATTCTAAATAGCAGCTAGCTAATACTAACAAAAGAAAATGACGCTCCAAGTAAAACACATATCATGTGACAAATAAAAATATAGCTCCGAGTAAGGTGTACCGATAGTTTTGAAGACGAAAGAGGGGATGCCTTCCGGGGCATCCCCAAGCTTAGGCGCTTGAGTATTCCTTGAATATTACCTTGGGGTGCCTAGGTCATCCCCAATCTTATGTTCCTTCCACTCCTTATTCTCTTCATATTGATATCTTACCCAAAACTTGAAAACTTCAATCACACAAAACTCATCCAAACTTCGTGAGATAGGTTAGTATGATAAAGAGTAAACCATGCACTTGGGTACTGTCAAAGACAAGGTTCATAATTGTTCCCACACAACTCCTACTGTGCCATATCATTTCTACAATTTATATTGAGAAATATAAGTCATAGAAACTAGAAAACAAGCAAACTATGCAATGAAAACAGAATCTGTCAGAAACAGAACAGTCTGTAATGATCTGAACAATAACCATACTTCTGCTACTCAAATAATTATGAAATAAATTGTTGGACGTGAGGAATTTTTTTTATTAATCTTATGCAAAAAGAATCAACTCAAAACCACTCTTATGTAAAAAATGACATCTATTCTCGTGAGCGCAAAGTTTCTGTTTTTTACAGCAAGATCACTTTAACCTTCACCCAAGTCTTCCCAAAGGTCTTACTTGGCACTTTATTGAAACAAAAGCTACAAAACATGATTACTACAGTAGCTTAATCACGTAGACACATGAAAACAGTAAGGGTAAATATTGGGTTGTCTCCCAACAAGCGCTTTTCTTTAATGCCTTTTAGCTAGGCATGATGATTTCAATGATGCGCACATAAAAGATAGGAATTAAAGCACAATGAGAGCATCTTGAAGAATATGACTAGCACATTTAAATATAACACACTTCCTATGCCTAGGGATTTTGTGAGTACACAATTTATAATAACAACAATCAACTAGCATAGGAAGGCAAAACAAGCATAACTTTCAAAACTTTAAGCACATAGGGAGGAAACTTAATATTATTGCAACTCCTACAAGCATGTATTCCTCCCTCATAATAATTTTCAGAGGCATCATGAATAAAAAATTTGTTCTCATACTCAATTGAAACCTCTTCTGAAATAGTGGAATCATTACTAACTAAAGTTGACACTCTTCCAAATCCACTTTCATAAATATCACACTAAGATTCAATATCTTCCAAAATAGTGGGATCACTAATTCCTAAAGTTGACACTCTTCCAAACCCACTTTAAATGATAGTATTATTCATACTCCAAAAGATATAAGTGAAGTTCATGGAGCATTCTACAACTAACCAATATCCAAGCTCAAAATGTATAAGTGAAGCACATGAAGCATTCTATAAAACCATACTCAAAAGATTTAAGTGAAGCACAAAGAGCAATTCTATAAGATCATACTTAAAAGATTTGAGTGAAGCACATGAAGTATTCTATAAATCAATGAAGGGCTATCTCATGCTAGCATGGTTCTTGAAGAAAAGGAAAAAACACAAAGGACGCAAATCATGTGAACAAAATAAAAACCGAGGTATACCGATATTTGTTGAAGAAGAAAGATGGGATGCCAACCGGGGCATCCCCAAGCTTAGATGCTTGAGTATACTTTGAAATATTTACTTGGGGTGCCTTGGGCATCCCCAAGCTTGAACTCTTGCCTCTCTTTATTCTTCTCATATTGATAGCTCCTCGACCTTCGGACACTTCATCCACACAAAACTTTAACAAAAACTTGTGAGATCCGTTAGTGTAATAAAGCAAATCACTACCTTTAGGTACTGTAATGAACTCATTCTTTATTTGTATTGATGTTAAATCTACTGTACTCCAACTTCTCTATGGTTCATACCTTCCAATACTACTCATAGATTCATCGAAATAAGCAAACAACACACGCAAAACAGAATCTGTTAAAAACAGAACAGTCTGTAGTAATCTGGAAGTTTGCCAAACTTATGTAACTCCTAAAAATTATAAACTAAATTTTGCAATTTGAAAAATTTGTACAGAAGTAATGTGCAAAAATAATCAGAACCATTTGACTTTCCAGTTAAAAATGTAAATTCATGCACTACAGCCAAAGTTTCTGTTTTTATTCTGCACAAAGCAAACAAGCAATCTAATCATCCTAAAACCAAGCTTGGCACATTATTTTTATAATACAATGAATATATGCAAGGGGACAATTATTTACAGAGAAACTTCCATGAAAAATTCTACATTGTTTACGTGAGCATGAACACAAGTACTCAAGGTCGACCCTCACTTCTTCAATGCAAACCTTCCAATCACTTCTCTTTTTGAAAAAACTTTTTAGGCATGAGAGGCAAGTAAATATTTTTTTGGTATTTTCATTATTTTGATTTTTTTGTATGTTTCACCCACAACTAAACAGAAACAAAAAGGAAAAACAAAATCTATTAAGTAAAGAAAGCAAACAAGCACACACGAGAATATCAACCCCACGCTATTGCTCCCCGGCAACGGCGCCAGAAAAGAGCTTGATAATCCCCAAGTGCAAGGAATCATCGTAGCACTTTCCAAAGATGGAAGTGATAAGTATGGAGTGTCGAACCCACAAGGAGCTAAAGGTAAGATCAATATTCTCTCAAGCCCTATCTGCCACTGATACGACTCTACGTGCACCGAACGTTTGCTTCCAACTAGCAACGAGAAATAAAACTACGTTGTGGGTATGGAAGAGGATAACTTTGCATAGTATCGGAGAGCTAAAACATAAAAGTAGGTGCTGCTATCATAAAGTTAGAATATAATACTAATATATAAATAGCGAGTGTGGAATAATGGTGGATCGGTGTGCGGAATTGTCCTAGGCAATTGTTAACAAGACCGATAATCACTATTGCAGTTTCATATGAGGGAGAGGCATAAGCTAACATACTTTCTCTACTTGGATCATATGCACTTATGATTGGAACTCTAGCAAGCATCCGCAACTACTAAAGATCATTAAGGTAAAACCCAACCATAGCATTAAAGCATCAAGTCCTCTTTATTCCCATACGCAACAATCCCTCTTACTCGGGTTTGTGCTTCTGTTCACTCACCAACCCACTATAAGCGAATCATGAACGTATTGCAACACCCTACAGCGGGAACCCTCACGCTTGCGCGACACGGAGGGCACCATAGGACAGCACCAAAGTAAAACATACAACTCATACCAATCTAGATCATCAATCAACCCAAAGACAAAAGATATCTACTCAAAACATCATAGGATGGCAACACATCATTGGATCATAATATGTGGCATAAAGCACCATGTTCAAGTAGGGATTACAGTGGGGTGCGGGAGAGTGGACCACGTAAAAGATATGAGGATGATGATGATGATGGTGATGTTGATGAAGACGATCACCGCGGCGATGATTCCCCTCCCGATGGCACTCCGGCACCACCGGAAGAGAGGAGGAGAGGTTCTCCCCCTTGTGCTTCTTCCTCCATTGCCTCCACCTTCTGGTCCTTGGCCTTCATGGTGATGAAGACCCCTCTGGGATACTCCTCCTTGGCCTCCGGTGATGATGGCCCCCTCCGGCAGGGTGCCGGAGAGGGCCCCGATTGGTTTTTCGTGGCTACAGAGGCTTGCGGCGACGGAACTTCTGATCCAATCTCCCTTCTGGAAGTTTTAGGGTACGAGAGTATATATGGGTGCAGGGGGTGCGTCAGAGGAGCCACGGGGGCCCCACGAGGCAGGGGGCGCGCCCTAAGGGGGGGCACCCCACCCTCGTGAGCACCTCCCGTATCCCCTGACATAGAGTCCAAGTCTATCCGGTGGCTTTCCTTCCAAAAATAACTTCTCCGGTTGATTTCGTTCCGTTTCGACTCCGTTTGATATTCCTTTTCTTCAAAACACTGAAATAAGCAAAAAAACAGCAAATCTGGGCTGGGCCTCCGGTTAATAGGTTAGTCCCAAAAATAATATAAAAGTGGATAATAAAGCCCAATATTGCCCAAAACAGTAGATAATATAGCATGGAGCAATAAAAAATTATAGATACGTTGGAGACGTATCAATAACCGTCTCGCATCAAACAAGATCCAGATATAATGTTCATGCTTAACGCTGGCACCAAATAACAATTATTTAGGTCTAAAACTAATCCCGATGGTAGATGTAGAGGTAGTGCACCGACCGCGATCACATCGACTTTGGAACCATTTCCCACGCGCATCATCACCTCGTCCTTAGCCAATCGTCGCTTAATCCGTAGTCCCTGTTTCGAGTTGCAAATATTAGTAACAGAACCAGTATCAAATACCCAGGTGCTACTACGGGCATTAGTAAGCTACACATCAATAACATGTATATCACATATACCTTTGTTCACTTTGCCATCCTTCTTATCCGCCAAATACTTGGGGCAGTTCTGCTTCCAGTGTCCAGTCTGCTTGCAGTAGAAGCACTCAGTCTCAGGCTTAGGTCCAGACTTAGGTTTCTTCTCTTGAGCAGCAATTTGTTTGCTGTTTTTCTTGAAGTTCCCCTTCTTCTTCCCTTGCATATTATAGTTCATCACAAAGCTCTTGTAGCTTGGTGGCAGTGATTGGAGAATTCTATCAATGACACTATCATCAGAAAGATTAACTCCCAGTTGAATCAAGTGATTATTATACCCAGACATTTTGAGTATATGTTCACTGACAGAACTATTCTCCTCCATCTTACAGCTATAGAACTTATTGGAGACTTCATATCTCTCAATCCGGGCATTTGCTTGAAATATTAACTTCAACTCCTGGAACATCTCATATGCTCCATGACGTTCAAAACGTCGTTGAAGACCCGGTTCCAAGCCGTAAAGCATGGCACACTGAACTATCGAGTAGTCATCAGCTTTGCTCTGTCAGACATTCTTAACGTCGTCAGTTGCATCTGCAGCAGGCCTGGCACCCAGCGGTGCTTCCAGGACGTAATTGTTCTGTGCAGCAATGAGGATAATCCTCAGGTTATGGACCCAGTCCGTGTAATTGCTACCATCATCTTTCAACTTAGCTTTCTCAAGGAACGCATTAAAATTCAACGGAACAACAGCATGAGCCATCTATCTACAACAAATATAGACAAGCAAAATACTATTAGGTACTAAGTTCATGATAAATTTAAGTTCAATTAATCATATTACTTAAGAACTCCCACTTAGACAGACATCTCTCTAGTCATCTAAGTGATCACGTGATCCAAATCAACTAAACCATGTCCGATCATCACGTGAGATGGAGTAGTTTTAATGGTGAACATCACTATGTTGATCATATCTACTATATGATTCACGTTCGACCTTTCGGTCTCTGTGTTCCGAGGCCATATGTGTATATGCTAGGCTCGTCAAGTTCAATCAAAGCAAGATAAGATGCATAAAGGATAAACATCACATGCAATCAATATACGTGAGATGATATGGCCATCATCATCTTGTGCTTGTGATCTCCATCTCCGAAGCACCGTCGTGATCACCATCGTCACCAGCGCGGCACCTTGATCTCCATCGTAGCATCGTTGTTGTTTCGCCATCTATTGCTTCTACGACTATCGCTACCGCTTAGTGATAAAGTAAAGCAATTACATGGCGTTTGCATTTCATACAATAAAGCGACAACCATATGGCTCCTGCTAGTTGCCGATAACTTCGGTTACAAAACATGATCATCTCATGCAATAAAATGTAGCATCACGTCTTGACCATATCACATCACAACATGGCCTGCAAAAACAAGTTAGACGTCCTCTACTTTGTTGTTGCAAATTTTATGTGGCTGCTACGGGCTGAGCAAGAACCGTTCTTACCTACGCATCAAAACCACAATGATAGTTCGTCAAGTTAGTGATGTTTTAAGCTTCGCAAGGACCGGGCGTAGCCACACTCGGTTCAACTAAAGTGAGAGAGACAGACACCCGCCAGTCACCTTTAAGCAACGAGTGCTCGTAACGGTGAAATCAGTCTCGCGTAAGCGTACGCGTAATGTCGGTCTGGGCCGCTTCATCTCACAATACCGCTGAACCAAAGTATGACAAGCTGGTAAGCAGTATGACTAGTATCTCCCACAACTCACTTGTCTTCTACTCATGCATATGACATCTACGCATAAAACCTAGGCTCGGATGCCATTGTTGGGGAACGTAGTAATTTCAAAAAAATTCCTACGCACACGCAAGATCATGGTGATGCATAGCAAAGAGAGGGGAGAGTGTTGTCCATGTACCCTCGTAGACCGAAAGCGGAAGCGTTAGAACAACGCGGTTGATGTAGTCGTACGTCTTCACGATCCGACCGATCCAAGTACCGAACGTACGGCACCTCCGAGTTCAGCACACGTTCAGCTCGATGACGATCCCCGGACTCTGATCCAGCAGGGTGTCGGGGAAGAGTTCCGTCAGCACGACAGCGTGGTGACGGTGATGATGTTCTACCGACGCAGGGCTTCGCCGAAGCACCGCTACGATATTACCGAGGTGGAATATGGGGGAGGGGGACACCGCACACGGCTAAGGAACGATCACGAAGATCAACTTGTGTGTTATGGGGTGCCCCCCTGCCCCCGTATATAAAGGAGGGAGGGGGAGGTGCGGCCGGCCCCTAGGGGTGCGCCTGGAGGAGTCCTACTCCCACCGGGAGTAGGACTCCCCCCTCTTGCCTTGTTGGAGAAGGAAGGGGGAAGGGGGAAGAGGAAAGGGGGGCGCCGCCCCCCTTCCTTGTCCTATTCGGACTAGGGGGGAGGGGGCGCGCGGCCTGCCCTGGACGGCCCTCCTCTTCTCGCTTAGGGCCCATGTAGGCCCATTAACCCCCCCGGGGGGGTTCCGGTAACCCCCCGGTACTCCGGTAAAATCCCGATTTCACCCGGAACGATTCCGATATCCAAATATAGGCTTCCAATATATCAATCTTTATGTCTCAAGCATTTCGAGACTCCTCATCATGTCCGTGATCACATCCGGGACTCCGAACAACCTTTGGTACATCAAAAAACTATAAACTCATAATATAACTGTCATCGTAACGTTAAGCATGCGGACCCTACGGGTTCGAGAACTATGTAGACATGACCTAGAACAGTTTCTGGTCAATAACCAATAGCGGAACCTGGATGCTCATATTGGCTCCTACATATTCTATGAAGATCTTTATCGGTCAAACCACATAACAACATACGTTGTTCCCTTTGTCATCGGTATGTTACTTGCTCGAGATTCGATCATCGGTACCCAATACCTAGTTCAATCTCATTACCGGCAAGTCTCTTTACTCATTACGTAATGCATCATTTCATAACTAACTCATTAGCTACATTGCTTGCAATGCTTATACGGATGTGCATTACCGAGAGGGCCCAGAGATACCTCTCCGACAATCGGAGTGACAAAACCTAATCTCAAAATACGCCAACTCAACATGTACCTTTGGAGACACCTGTAGAGCTCCTTTATAATCACCCAGTTATGTTGTGACGTTTGGTAGCACACAAAGTGTTCCTCCGGTAAATAGGAGTTGCATAATCTCATAGTTATAGGAACTTTGTATAAGTCATGAAGAAAGCAATAGCAATATACTAAACGATCAAGTGCTAAGCTAATGGAATGGGTCAAGTCAATCATATCATTCTCCTAATGATGTGATCCCATTAATCAAATGACAACACATGTCTATGGTTAGGAAACATAACCATCTTTCATTAATGAGCGAGTCAAGTAGAGGCATACTAGTGACATTAAGTTTGTCTATGTATTCACACATGTATCATGTTTTCGGTTAATACAATTATAGCATGAATAATAAACATTTATCATGATATAAGGAAATAAATAATAACTTTATTATTTCCTCTAGGGCATATTTCCTTCATATTTTGGCTACCCCGGGCAAGATCCAAATAGCCCCTCCCAGCCCCACCCCTCCCAGCACATTCAAATCCGTGGTTCGTCTTGAAATTTTTCCATGTGTTGTTTTCATGGATATTTTGCTGTGTGAAAACAAATTTAAATATGAACGAATAATCGGTGTCCGCGGTCTTCTGCCGGGACATAGTTGGATGGCCTCATAGCAGTAGTAGTGTAGAGTACTACTAGTACTACTCCTACTAGATAGTGAGTGTTTACTACTATATCTGCGTACCAATTGCAACACATGCATGTGTTAGCAGTATAATGACCACGTACAAATTTGATGGTAAGATTTGTGTAAGTTGGATGTCATATTATTGCTCTAACATGTGGTCAAAGTTAGCCTCCAAAACACATTTTATACCCTATATGGATTGAGGGAGTACATGCATTGCTGAGGTTTCTCTTAATCCTTGCGTGCAACATTTTATTGAAGCTTTAAATATGAACATGTGAATGGGACGGACTACTACAACCCTTCCAAAAGAACTGTAGTACTAATGGTATCGTACTCCCTCCGTTCACCATCTCACATGCTCAGTACTTTTGCGAACTATGGAAGTAATAAACTTATTCCACCACTCAGCATCTATTATGGATGCATTGTGGATTTTAAATTAGGTCATATAGACTGGAAAGTAGGCACTTAGGGCATCCACAATGTATGCTTTGTGTTTCCTCTAAGCCCTCTCTACTCTTGGGGGCAGGTCTCTATACATTGCATGAACCGCCTCTAACAAAAAATTGGCTAGCATCGCGTCTAACCTTAGAGGCTGCCTCTAACAATGTAACAATCCATCTGGTCCCAATTGTCAGCCTTAGGAAGCATAAGAAAGTAGGAGTACAAAAGAAATAGTACTGATTGGACAAATGTGTTGCTAATCAATACTTTTTTAATTTCTACTAGGGCCCACCTTAGAGGCTGCTTAGAGTCTCTATACATTGTGGTTTTTTCATTTGATAAGAGGCAAACCATGTGGGGCCTACCTTAGAGGTAAGGCTCTATACACTGGAGATGCTCTGTACTCCCTCCATTTCTTTTTAGTCTGCATATAAGATTTGGTTAAAGTCAAACTTTGTAATATTTGACCAACTTGTAGCAAAAAATACTAACATCTACAATACTAAAGCTACATGATAAGAAAATTAATTTCATGATGCATCTAACAATATTGATTTCATATTGTGAATCTTCATATTTTTTCTATAAACTTAGTCAAAGTTAATAAAGTTTGACTTTGACCAAATCTTATATGCAGACTAAAAACAAATAGAGGGAGTACGTATTACATTTGATGTGTCCCGTCAACTCGCAGAACAAGGAGAAGCTTGCTTAGTACACCGTCTCCCCCGCCCATGGGCACGGTGGCTCGCAGAGTCGCAGGATGAGGAGAAGCTTGCTTACTACTCCTACGCCCGCTCCCTCGCCCAAGCGCGCGGTGGCTCACAGGACGAGGAGAAAATTTTACTACTCCCTCCGCTACTCCTCATCCCTACCTTGGTTAGAGAGATTATCATATTGTTTGAAATATATGTCTTTTAGTAGTAGGAGTAGTACTATAGCAATTTCCTTGGAGTCTGTGGTACAGCAAGCTACCCTAGGCTATGTTAGTACTCCCTCCTTTCTGGTTTATGGCTCAATTTCAAAATCTCTCCAACCAAGGTAGACGGTGAGTGGTGGAATTAATTTTATAGTTTGCACAAGTAATTAGTACACTCGTTTTTCTCAAGAAGTTATGTTTACCGATGCATTAATTACAACGAATGCATGCATGACCACTAAATTTCCATGAACTTCTACATGCATTGGTGAGTTTTCTATTGATACTGCTTGCATCGGGTGATTTAATGCACCTCGAGATCCAAACATGTGATGGTACTACTCGTACTTCCTCCTTTCCAGTTTATAGAGCTTATTTCAACTTTTTTGTTTTCCCAATTTAAAGGGCTCATCTCCATCTCATTTTTTGTTTTCGAGGCGCATTAAATCTTTGCATGCAAGAATTAACAGACCAATGCATGTAATGTTCCTACTCATCTAGTGGCCAAGCATGCATGCACTGCAATTAATCCAAATTAATGCATGAGTTTAATTTGAGTAGTTTTGTAAAGTACGAGATACATTCCTCCACTCACAAAATGCCTTGGTTGATGAGATTTCAGATTTGAGCCCTATAAACCGAAAAGGAGGGAGTAGAATTGAGACTTATAAAGCGGAAAAATGAATTGTTTTTAGATGCGCCCTATAAACCGGAAAGGACGGAGTAGTAAGTAGTACTACCTCCATAGTGGGCACGTACTCCGTAAAATCAGATTTTCCCAAAACTAAGTCGTTCAACCTTTATTTGCGTGTTTCCCTTCCTGCCTCATTTCCTCAAACAGACTATGCCAAACTCCCCTGCCTATCGCACGGGAAAAGACCTGCCCTCGCCTTTTTTAGGCCAGGTTTGTATCGATGGATCGCGCGAAGCAGCAAAAACCAAGCCGTGTCTTGTACTCCTCCGTCGTACTAAAAGAGTGAAGACACTAGCTTTGATGAATTTTGTACTTCCTCTTGCCGACATGTGGGACATATATCAACCGGGTCGACGTGTCATGCACCCAATAACAATGCAGAATAGCAGGGGGACACACCCCAGTCGTAGTGCCCCAGTAGTAGTAATCAACAATGAGACGTCAAGTCACAATGCCACACCTTCCCACATGGACGAAGCAACCATTATTTCACACTTCGCTGAATCCTCTTCTCCAACATCTCCTTCCTTCAAGAAAACCACGTATTGCTTCTGCCATTGTTCTGCCTCAAGAGGGACGTGCATCGCCTTGGTACATCATGACACATGGGACCGCATGACAGGCCATGCTCCCCCACGCACCGCTCGGTAAAATCACCTCATTTTTACTACTTCCTCTGTCTCGGTTTACAGGGCATGCACGCTGTTCTAGGTTGAGAATTTCACTAGCTATATAGTACTATGTGATGAACAATATATGTTTGGAAACTACATCCGCTCAAGAATCCAATGATATACTATTTGTGACATAGTAACTCATATTTAGTTAATCAAATGGATGACCTAGAACTACGTGCACGCCCTATAAACCGAGATGGAGGGAGTAGTATCTTTTCAATATAGTCGGGATTCACAAGGAGCAAAACCAATTCGTAGGCTGCTCCTGTCGTGTTGGCGTAGCAACTCAAGCAGGGTCAGTCCCTGCACGAAATGGTGACACACTTAACAGGACCCCTTTGGCCGACATGTGGCTCATCCACCGTCTTGTTCCACGTGCGATGCACCAAATTACAGTTCGGAGAAGCAGTTGGACTTGGAGGCACCCGGGTCATAGTGCCGCAGTAGTAGTTGAGCGATGAGGGGTCAGATCACAAAGCCCCACCTTTCCCGCATTAAGCTGTACGGACAAAGCAATCATCATTTCACTCTAGGGTGCAAGAGCATAAAGAAAAGAGAAAACCAATGATGCGTGCGGCAGCTACATAGGGCACCCTAGGGTAGGAGCCTCTACTACAAATCCACTTCTCCCTCGTCCTCTTGAAGAAAACTGATGATGCGTGCGGCGGGCAGGGTTTGTAGGAGTACTACGGCATGCGGGGCCACGGCGTAGTAAACGGGATAGGGATTGAGTTCGAGTCGATGCCTTAACATAGGTGGGTCGCTTGGTTTTACGGGAATGCGGCAGCATTTTGGGTTCGGGGACCAGTGGAGATATGCATAGTACAAAAAATTGTGGACGTAGGTTCGACCGAAAGGCAATGACGCATGGGCCCCGCATTTTGATATACCCGCGACCGCGTGAAATTTGCTACTCAAAATAATTCATAAAAGTTCCTCCAAAAACATCTATAACTAATGGGAAGTGAATGTATGCTTAAAATGAAAATGTAATACAAAGAGAAAAAAATGAATTGCAGCTAAAAGAATGACATTTCTAAGAAAAAAATGTGAATGTGAACTACATATGTGTGCACGTGACCAACACGTACATTGTCAATCCAAAATCCAATGCAAGAAATAACTTATGAGTAACATGCACGAATTGATGATGTGGTGCTTGCATGCATAGAGTACAAAAACAATGTGATTTACGACTTGCATGCATGTCCATGAAAAAAACTAGTGGGTTGTACTATCTATTTAGGAAGATGTATACATGGAAGTTGTAGGGAAAGAGATGACATGTCTCTCAATTCCTATGAGTAGGGATTGGAAAAGATATGTCATTTGGTTCACATCATAGGAACTTTTTGATGGAATCTAGAGATGACATGTATCTCAATTCCTATGAGCAGGGATTAGAAAAGAGATGTCATTTGGTTCACATCATAGGAACTTTTCTATTGAATATACGCTACTGTTTATTTTCCTTTGAAATTGTGGGAGTATAGGAATCCATTCATATGAACCAAGTGGCTCTAAAGCTATAAAAATGATATCATGTTTATTTTCCTTTGAAATGTGGACTACATGAATCTATTCCTATGAACCAATTGGCTCTAAAGGAAAAAATCTTATAAAAATCATATCATATAGAGTTCCTATGATGTTCCTCCACACCAAAGGATGGTTGAAATTGCTGCAGGTCATACGACGGTCTTTCTTTGTACACTCCCCCATCTTTATAGTTACCTCTTGAAGATGAATGAAATGATATTTACTGTGTATTCTATATGTGCATTTTGGTATATGAAAACTCGGTAAAAGTTTGCGAGGTTCAAAATTTCAATAAAGCTATATGCACTACATTTTGGAACGGAGGGAGGAGCATGGCAGTTGCTAACACTCACGTGGAAGATTTGTGTGTCAGAAGAGTGGCTGTTCTGTTAAATGACATGGCAAAACTGACATTGTCGGATGCCGATCTAATGGTTCTTATGGCGTTCGTCAGGAAACGGCTTTTGGCGAACGTTTGTCAGATATGATTTACAGACACATGCATTGCATTGATACGTGCTCCCCCTCTCTCACGCACACACGCACCCTCACGAGTCACGACTCTCCCGAGTCCTCTCGCACCCACCGTCTATCTGTAGGTAGACATCACACACATATGTGATATTCACACCCTACGCTCAGAGCTTCAAAAAAATAAAAGACGTTGCGCACCTTTTATTTTAACTCACACGTCACACACTTATACTATTACTCTTATGGCGAATGTTCTTTGGGCGTAGTATATTATACTCTCATGAAGAGAAGCGGTGCACACACGCACTAGTTCTCTCACGCCCACTCGCGGGTACACGTAGTAGTGCATTTTTTGAAGCTAGGAGCGCATTTGTTTACAGGGAGGTATTCCAATTGACATTTTGACTAGTGTAGTTTTCATCTTGATGGAGGGTCGGAGACCGCATGTGAATGATATAGTATTGTGCGTCCTGGAAACGGTGGCACGTTATTGATCAAGTTTTATTTTTTACTAGAACTTTAAATGAAAATAGTGGGTCGCGCGTATTCAATTTACTAACGGCTGGTACAACAAAATCACTCCACTATATGTATATAAGCACGAGCCTCGGCGCTTGCTTCACTAGGGTTCCTCTTTTACACTCTCTCATGCTCTCCAGATCTAAGCAAGACATAGGTGGCCACACTCTCTCTACTCACGGCTGGTCACAAATCCGTCCGGACTACCTCGACCAGGGCAGGGGTGCAGGTGCATCGTTCACACGGTCGTGGGCAGCGAGGGAGGAGACCAACAGGTGCCCGCGCGTCCCGATCAGCGCCCGTGCCGTTCTCTCCGAGATAGTGTTGGCTCGGGAGGGCCTCCGAGCCCTTCTTCCTCCCTACGGTATTGTGGCCAAGATGCGCCCTCTGACGCCATATTTGCCATATGCCGATGACCCTCAGGTATATATTCCTTTGAAACATGCCTTGCTCTACAGCCCCAGCTCCCCACGTCGCCGCATGTGGATCTTTTTCTACTTCCGTCGGCTATTCCAAAGCCACCTAGACTTTTACTATTATTAGAGGTAAAGCTAGTCCATATAGTCGAATCTAAGAGTTGGTTCAAATAGGGAAAAAAGTGGGAAAGCTGTATCATGAATCTAGGACTTGGTTCTAAGAGGAAACAGGGGAAAGTAATAGATACTGGCTACCCAACCGGTCTCTTGGCTGAAAAGGCGAAGAAAGCGTGGTGGATGGTGAAGGGTGGGGGGGGGGAAGTGGGCCTGTCTCTTGGTCGAAAAAGGAAAGAAAGTGTTGGGTGTTGGGGGAAAACGCAAATGAGAACGAGCAGGTCTAGATTTCCTGTGCCCACATAGGAAAATGTCGCCGAGGAGATAAAAAATGGGACAAATGCAGACATGCTTACTGAGTGTTTGTCGCTCTCGGCAACCACATCTGCCTCAACACTTTATGCCCCTGCTGTCCCTACGCCCTGGTACGTCCATTTTGCATCATGTTTTCCTACTGTTATTTATGTTGTTTTATTGTATAATAATGCTTTTTGGAGTAATTCTAATGCCTTTTCTCCCATAATATGCAAGGTATGCACAAAGGCGGAGAATTCTGGCAGCTGAAAATCTGGACCAGAAAAAGCTACGTCAAGCTACCTATTCTGCACAACTCCAAATGAGCTGAAACTTCCCGAGGATTTTTTATGCAATATTTAAGAATTATTGGAGCAAATAAGTACCATAGGGGGGCCACCAGGTGGGCACAACCCACCTTGGCGCGCTAGGCGGCCCAAGCGTGCCCTGGTGGATGCTACCCTCCTCGGCCCACCTCTGATGCCCATCTTCTGGTATATAAGTCATTTTGACCTAGAAAAAAGGAGGAGAGGAATTTCGGGACGAAGCACCGCCATTTCGAGGCGGAACTTGGGCAGGAGCACTTTTGCCCTCCGGCAGAGCGATTCCGCCGGTGGAACTTCCTTCCCGGAGGGGGAAATCATCGTCATCATCATCACCAACAACTCTCCCATCTTGGGGAGGGCTATCTTCATCAACATCTTCAACAACACCAACTCCTCTCAAACCCTAGTTCAACTCTTGTGTTCAATCTTTGTACCAAAACTATAGATTGGAACTTGATTACATCTTGTAGTTGATTACTATATGGTTTATTTGGTGGAAGATTATATGTTCAGATCCATTATGCTATTTAATACCCTTCTGATCTTGAGCTGATTATCATTTGTGAGTAGTTACTATCGTTCTTGAGGTCATGGGAGAAATCATGTTGCAAGTAATCATGTGAACTTGATATGTGTTCGATATTCTGATGATATGTATATTGTCATTCTCTTAGTGGTGTCATGTGAACGTCGACTACATGACACTTCATCATATTTGGGCCTAAGGGAACGCATTGTGGAGTAGTTATTAGATGGTGGGTTGCGAAAGTGACAGATGCTTAAACCCTAGTTTATCCGCTATTCCGTAAGGGACCGGTTGGATCCAAAAGTTTAATGCTATGGTTAGAATTTACTCTTAATATTTTTCTCATAGTTGCGGATGCTTGTGAGAAGGTTAATCATAAGTAGGAGGTTTGTTCAAGTAACAACAGCACCTAAGCACCGGTCCACCCACATATCAAATTATCAAAGTACCGAACACGAATTGAGCCAACATGATGAAAGTGACTAGATGAAATTCCCGTGTACCCTCAAGAACACTTTGCTTATCATAAGAGACCGTTTTGGCATGTCCTTTGCCTCAAAAGGATTGGGCTACCTTGCTTCACCTTTGTTACTACTATCGTTACTTGCTCGTTACAAATTATCTTGCTACCAAACTACTCCGCTACTTACAATTTTAGCACTTGCAGACATTACCTTGCTGAAAACCACTTGTCATTTCCTTCTGCTCCTTATTCAGTTTGACTCTCTTACTTATCGAAAAGGCTACAATTGACCCCATATACTTGTGTCATCAAGGCTATTTTTTGGCGCCATTGCCGGGGAGTGAAGCACTCTTGTAAAGTGGAATTTGGCAAGGAAACATTATTACTATGTGCTGAAATTTATTGTCACTTGCTACTATGGAAAACAATCCTTTGAGGGGTTTGTTCGGGGTATCTTCACCTCGACCGGAACCACAATTAGTTGCCCCACAACCTACTGCACCTTCTGAAAATATTGAATATGGAATTCCTTCGGGTATGTTAGAACAACTGCTAGCTAATCCTTATTTAGGAGATGGAACCGAACATCCTGATATGCACTTGATATATGTGGATATTTTAAGCTTGCAGGTTTGCCCGGAGATGAAGGTAAGAAGAAGGTTTTCCCTTTATCTTTGAAGGGAAAAGCATTGACATGGTATAGGCTATGCGATGATATTGGATCTTGGAACTGCAATCGGTTGAAATTAGAATTTCATCAAAAATATCAACCTATGCATCTAGTTCATCGTGATTGGAATTATATATATATATATATATATATATATATATATATAGGGAAAATCCATCCTACCACCCGGTGGTAGTTACCCCATATGTCTCATATACTATCATGTGATATTATATATACTACTTTATCATTTTAAATATATTCATATACTATATCTAAGATATTTCAAAGCAAGTTACATGAAAAAATTGCATATGAACCCATAGTTTTTGTTATATTTGTGAAATACATACATATTTGTACGTAAAAAAGAGCATACTCAAAACATGGTATATACTACCTAAAAATTAGTATATATACTACCTAATCATTGTTATATACTACATACTACACGTACATACTCTCAATTTTGACAGATACTATATACAACATACAAAATGCAAATGGTGGTAACTACCACTGCTTGTAGGAAACATGTGTCCTATATATATATATATATATATATATATATATATATATATATATATATATATATACAGACGGTCTATTTTCTGCTAATATTAGCAGAATAACTATTCTGCACACCACTTGCGCACTGCACTCTGAACGCAAGTGCACGTCATTCTTTGAACCAAGTGTGCTGCAGTACTCACACGAGTGAACTTCTCGTCGAAAAAAACTGCACGCGTTATTTTTTCGGTACTGTTTTCGCTCTAATTTTTAATAGTTTATCGGAATGAGGCGTGTAATATACCGTTGAAGAGCTATGGATTAGGCGCAACTTCGACATGTTGAACACTTTACGAGATTCCACACGGTATAAGAGCAATTTTGAAAATGGTGCGGCGGATGACGAGTGGCAGCGAGCGTTTTTCACGTTTTTTTCTAAACCGCTTGTCGGAATGAAGCCATTGATACGCCGTTGGATAAATATTGTCGAGGCGCATCTTTTACATATATAAATATTTCTCTAATTCGTTACGGTTTAAGAGCAGTTTCAAATTTCCTAAATCGCGGAATTCTGTTTTTCAAATTTTTTCCAAATTTTTGGTACTGTTTTCGCTTCAGTTTTTGAACTTTTTATCGAAACGACGCGTGTGATACGCCGTTGGAAAGCTATGGACAAGGCGCAACTTTAATATGTTGAAATGTTTTTGAGATTCCTTACGATTTTAAGTTAATTTTAAAAATCGTGCGGTGGACGTCGAGTGGCAGCGGCCGTTTTTGGCAAAAAATTTGCAAACCGCTGGTCGGAATGATTCAAACGATACGCCGTTGGAAAGATATCGACGACACACAACTTTTTTTATGTACAACACTCTCTCTAATTCTTTACGGTTTAAGAGGAATTTTGAATTTACCAAAATACAAACACTTTGTTTTTCGCGACACCCAAATCGACGTGGGTACTTCATCCGACTGAAAACCGCACTGCAACGGACGAAAAAACAGCACTGCATCAAACGGGTAAGAGAACTGCATGGTTTCATTTTTGTGGGACGTAAATTTTTGAAGACGAGGAAGAAAACCGCACTGCTTTTAGACGGAAAATCGCACTACATCAGAGAGTCAAGCGAACTTCATGATTTTTTTGTCGGGCGTAAATTTTCTCAGATGAGATTTTTTGAGTTTTTTGTTGTCATTTTTTTATGAATAACAAAAGAACACACTGCTTCGGATTGAAAACCACACTGCATCAGACAGTCAAGCGAACTTCATAATTTTTTTGTTGGACGTAAATTTTCTCGAACGAGTTTTTGTTTCCTTTTTAAAAAAAATTATGGACAAGAGTGGACCGCAGAGACGAGTGCAAATGAACCTCAACATACATGGAAGTGAACAGCATTACTATTTTTTGTTTCGCTAAATTTTTTCACACTTCCACGCTTTGTGCAAGTGAACATCATCACTATCAAAAGTTAACCACATCCGAGGACCAAACGCATTGCATGTGTTGATGTAATCAATTGATTTTTTAAAACACACGAAAAAATTGCACTTCATACAAAGGGCCAATGAGCTTCTACATAAATTGAAGAGAATTACTTTTTTCAATCGTCCCACAAACAAAACAGATTGCATTAGAGAAAGAAGTGAACCTCCCGTGGAGATTTCTTTCTCTTTCTTTTACAAAGTGAACCACTAAGGGGCTGCACTTTTTCCACAGATTCGAACCGGGTTCAGCGAGCTGCACAATAATGTATAGTGAGTTGCACATAATTTCATCTAAACTACATGGTTAATGTTAGTGAGCTATATGGATGAGGCAACCGGACTGCATCAAAAAATATTACCTCCCACCAATATTCTTTTGGATCTTTTAGCAAACAAGTGAACCACACATAACAAAAATAAAGTACTGCACGACCGAGCTAACCAAGCTGCACGCACACCTTATGTTTTTGCCCCACTGTTGATGCTCATGGACACAATGCATCCATCTATTGTTTTACACAGCCACACTCATACATACACCGAAAATTAGCACTAGCCAGATAAAAAAATCAGCACAACATCCAGCCAAATTACAATTTGAGGACAGCCAAACTGCAATAGATCGCATTACAAGTACATATACAAAAAATAAACCACAAGGACATCAGTGAAGGACTGCATGTCATGGCCAGCCGGAGTGCAATTCCACTTCTCTCAACTTCTCGGAATCCCTGAAGAAAAGCAAACCTGCACAAGATGAAATAGTGCACTGCAAAACAGTAAGCCACACACCATTGAGCAAAACAGTTTTTTTGCAATGTACACATGAAACAAATTACAAACATATCGTCTCACCACCAGTAGCATCCTCTAGATATTCCAGAACTCGATGGATACACAAAACTGCCTGCAATCAGAAACGCACCGTTCGGGGGTTCACGCCAAACTGCATACCCATAGGAACTCCCCTTTGGGCTCGATTGATCCAAAGATGCAGGAACGGATTTTGGCAGCATGGTCAGTGGGAGAGGGGGCTCCGGCGACGGGTGCATTCCACCATGCGTGGGTACCAACCACCGTGAGCTGGATCCAGGAGGCCAACGACATCGATGACCCTCCGTGCGGCTGGATCCAGGAGGCCGACAACACGAGGCTGAGGTAGAGGAGCAAGGTGACGGCCACGGCGAGGTTGTTGTGGCTGGATCGAGGACGCTGATGGTGTCCCCTGGGAGGACCTGGAAGGAGAGTACCGGTCACCGGCGTGGGGATTGGGCGGTCCACGGTGGAGCAGCGGGGGCGGAACCGCGCTGGCAGCAGCGCGGGGTGCCTGGGAGCGGCGCTTCTGGATCCGTGCCGCCAGCCGCGCGTGACACCTAGGGTCGGCGGTGGCGGATCCACGCCGGCAGCAATGCGAGGTGCCCGGGGTCGGCGCAGCTGGATCCACGCAGGCAGCCGCGTGGAGTTTGTTCTCGGCGACGTGGAGGCAGTTGAATGTGGGTGTGGTCGAGGGAGGTCCAGTGCAGGAAGATGGAGGGGAATGCTGGGGGCCGTCGGGGGGAAGGAGAGGGTTGGGGGAGGCCGTGGTAGAAGGTGGACATGGTCGGGTCGGCGCACTGGGGTGGTTCTCCGGTGGCGGTGGTGGGGGAAGGAGGTGGATCGGGGGAAGGCAGCACCGGTGGGGGAAGAAGGTGGATAAGGGGAGGGCGGCGCTGGTGGGGCAGAAGGTGGATCGTGGGGGCGAGTGGTGGTGTTATCAGAATAAGCTAGAAGTGTTATTAGAATAAGACTCTAGAGGGTGTTATCATAATAGACCCACCCTATATATATATATATATATATATATATATATATATTTGGACTCGTGAAGGAGAAAGTATCGCTCTAGCTTGGGGGAGACTTAAGTCAATCTTATATTCATGCCCCAATCACGAGCTCTCAAGAGAAACTATTATTCAGAATTTTTATGCTTGGCTTTCTCATAATGATCAATCCATGCTCGATACTTCTTGTACTCGTTCTTTTATGAAGAAGACTATTGAATTCTGGTGGCGTCTTTTAGAAAGAATTAAACGAAACTATGAAGATTGGGAACTCGACGAATGTAAAGAGTCAGGTATTGAACCTAAGTCTGATTGTATTAAATCTTTTATGAATACCGATGTTTTTCAAAAGTTTTGCACTAAATATGGACTTGATTCTGAGATAGTAGCTTCCTTTTGTGAATCTTTTGCTACTCATGTTGACCTTCCTAAGGAGAAGTGGTTTAAATATCATCCACCAATTAAAGAAGAAGTTAAAGAACCAGTAAAAGCTAAACAAGAAACTATCATTTACGATGTTGATCCAGTTGTTCCCACTGCTTATATTGAAAAACTACCTTTCCCTGTTAGGATGAAGAAACATGCTAAAGCTTCAACTGTGGTTAACAAAAGTTATGTAAGAACACCCAAATCATCTGAACAAATCAGAGTTGAACCTAGTGTTGCTATGGTTAAAGATCTCTTAATCGATAATATTGATGGGCGTGTTATTTACCTCTGTGATGAAGCTTCTAGAATTGCCAAACCTGATAAAAAAGACAAACATAGACCAGTTGTTGGCATGCCTGTTGTCTCAGTTAAGATAGGAGATCATTGTTATCATGGCTTTTAGGACCTAGGTGCTAGTGTGAGTGCTATTCCTTTTTCCTTATATACAGAAATTAAGGATGAAATAGCACCTGCTGAAATAGAAGCATAGATGTCACTATTAAACCTGCCAACAGAGATACTATATCACCAATTGGGATTTTAGAGATGTTGAAGTCTTGTGTGGGAAAATAAAATACCCTATTGATTTTCTTGTTCTTAGCTCCCCACAAGATTTTGTCCCATTATTTTTGGTAGAACCTTCTTGAACACCGTCAATGCCAAAATAGATTGTGAGAAACAAACTGTCGGTGTTAGCTTTGGTGATGAATCTCATGAATTTAATTTTCCCAAGTTTAGTAGACAACCTCATAAGAAAGATTTGCCTAGTAAGGATGAAATTATTGGTCTTGCTTCTATTGTTGTACGTCCTACTGATCCTTTGGAACAATACTTGCTAGACCATGAAAATGATTTGCATATGCGTGAAAGAAATGAAATAGATAGAATCTTTTTCAAACAACAACCTCTGCTTAAACACAATTTGCCTATTGAAACTGTAGGAGGTCCTCCTCCACCTAAAGGTTAGCCTGTGTTTGAATTAAAACAATTGCCACACACTTTGAAATATGCTTATCTTGATGAGAAAAAGATATATCCTGTTATTATTAGTGCTAACCTTACAGAACATGAAGAGGAAAGATTATTAAAACTTGATACATCTCCAACGTATCTACTTTTACAAACACTTTTGACCTTGTTTTGGACTCTAATTTGCATGATTTGAATGGAACTAACCCGGATTGACGCTGTTTTCAGCAGAATTGCCATGGTGTTATATTTGTGCATAAATAAAAGTTCTCGGAATGACCTGAAACTTCACGGAGTCACATTTTGGAATTAATAAAAATACCGGCGAAAGAATCAACAGAAGGGGGCCCACACCCTACCCACGAGGGTGGGGGGCGCGCCCCTACCTCGTGCCCCCTGGACCTCCACCGACCTCAACTCTAACTCCATATATTCATGTTCGAGGAGAAAAAGAATCAGAGAGAAGGAGCCAATACATTTTACGATATAGAGCCGCTGCCAAGCCCTGTTCTTCCTCGGGAGGGCTGATTTAGAGTCCGTTCAGGGCTACGGAGAGGAGAATCCGACGCCATCGTCATCATCAACCATCCTCCATCACCATGATGCTCACCACCGTGCGTGAGTAATCCCATCGTAGGCTTGCTAGACGGTGATGGGTTGGATGAGATTTACCATGTAATCGAGTTAGTTTTGTTAGGGTTTGATCCCTAGTATCCATTATGTTCTAAGATTGATGTTGCTATGACTTTGCCATGCTTAATGCTTGTCACTAGGGCCCGAGTGCCATGATTTCAGATCTGAACCTATCATGTTTTCATTGATATATGTGTGTTCTTGATCCTATCTTGCAAGTTATAGTCACCTACTACGTTTATGATCCGGCAAACCCCGGAGTGATAATAGTCGGGACACTTTCCGGTGATGATCGTAGTTTGAGGAGTTCATGTATTCACTAAGTGCTAATGCTTTGGTCCGGTACTCTATTAAAAGGAGGCCTTAATATCCCTTAGTTTCCAATAGGACCCCGCTGCCATGGGAGGGTAGGACAAAAGATATCATGCAAGTTCTTTTCCATAAGCACGTATGACTATATTCGGAATACATGCCTACATTACATTGATGAACTGGAGCTAGTTCCATGTCACCCTATGTTATAAATGTTGCATGATGAATTACATCCGACATAATTATCCATCACTGATCCATTGCCTACGAGTTCGTTTCATATTGATCTTTGCTAAGTTACTTTTCCGTTGCCACTGTTACGATTGCTACAAAACTGCTAATGTTACTTTTGCCACCGTTACTGTTACTTCCATACTACTTGGCTACTAAATACTTTGCTGTAGATATTAAGTCTTTCAGGTGTGGTTGAATTGACAACTCAGCTGCTAATACTTGAGAATATTCTTTGGCTCCCCTTGTGTCGAATCAATAAATTTGGGTTGAATACTCTACCTCGAAAACTATTGCGATACCCTATACTTGTGGGTTATCAAGACCTTTTTCTTGCGACGTTGCAGGGGAGCATAGCTCTATTCTTTGAGTCACTTGGGATTTATATTGTTGATCACTATGAGGAATTTGAAAGATCAAAGAACCAAGTTTTTCCCTCAACTACGAGGGGAGGTATGGAACTGCCATCTAGCTCTGCACTTGATTCACCTTCTATTTTGAGTAAACTTGCGACACCTACACCTGCTATTGATTCTGATATGTCGCATGTTATTGATGATGTCACTTCTTCTATGCATGATGCTTATGATGATACTACTTCTCTGATTGATAATAATGTTCCACTAGGTGAATTTCTGGATGAACAACTTGCTAGGGTTAGAGAGAATTAAATTACTGAAACTGATGATATTAATGAAAGTGATGATGAAGATTCTCCCCCTAGATATGAATTGCCTGTTGTACCTGAGGGTTATGTTATGTATGAAGAAACCGCTAGAGACTTTCTTGCTTGCAATGATAGATATGATCTTAAGAAACTGTTAGCTAAGCTGGAAGAAAAGTCTTTGAACGCTAGAATGAAATATGACCCTGCTTTTGCTACTTCACCTATCAGTGTTATTGATAAGGATTATGAATTCTCTATCATCCTGAGTTAATCACTTTGGTTGAATCTGATCCTTTCTATGGCTATGAATCTGAAACTGTTGTGTCACATCTTACTAAATTGAATGATATAGCCACCCTATTTACTCATGAGGAAGAAATTCGCTATTACTATATTCTTAAATTGTTTCTTGTCTCATTAAAGGGTGATGCTAAGATATGGTTTAATTCCCTTGCTCCTGGTTGTGTGTGTAGTCCCCGGGATATGATTTACTACTTCTCTGCAAAATATGTCCCTGCTCATAAGAAACAAGCTGCCTTGCGGGAAATATTTAACTTTGTGCAAATTGAAGAAGAGAGTCTCCCACAAGCTCGAGGGAGGTTCTCCAATTACTTAATGCTTTGCCTGATCATCCTCTCAAGAAAAATGAAATACTTGATATCTTTTATAATGGACTAACCGATGCTTCCAGAGACCACCTGGATAGTTGTGCTGGCTGTGTTTTCAGGGAAAGAACTGTTGAGCAAGATGAATTGCTATTGAATAAAATATTGAGTAATGATAATGATTGGACACTTCCTGGACCAACTCCTAAGCAAACTCCGAAGAAAAGGGGTATTCTATTTATCAGTCCTGAAGATATGCAAGTGGCAAAGAAATCTATGAAAGAAAAGGTATTAAAGCTAAAGATGTTAAGAATTTACCACCTATTGAAGAAATACATGGTGGTGATAACCCGACACAGGTAGTAAAGGTAAATTCTCTCTATAGATTTGACAAGTGTGAAATCCCATCTACTAAGTTTGCTAGTCAATGCTTGGATGAGTTTGATAATTTTATTATTAAACAAGAAGACTTCAATGCTTACTTTGGTAGACAATTGAAACACAATGCTTATATGGTTGAACACTTGAGTGATTATATGTCTAGAGTTAAAAGTGATCTTAAGCTTGTTAGTAAACATGCTTCCATGGTTACCACTCAAGTAGAACAAGTACTTAAGGCACAAGATGATTTGCTCACTGAGTTAAATAATAAGAACAATGATAATGTTGTTAGAGTTATGACTAGAGGTGGTAAAATTACCCAGGAACCTTTGTATCCTGAGGGCCATCCTAAGAGAGTTGAACAAGACTCTCAGAGAATTAATACTGATACATCTAGTCCTTCTAGGAAAAATAAAAATAAAAATAAAAATTATAGGACTTTGCATGCTTCTAGTGAACCTGTTATAGACACACATGAGAATCCCAGTGATATTTCTATCTCTGATGCTGAAACACAATCTGGTAATGAACATGAACCTAGTAATAATGTTAATAATGATGTTCATGTTGATGCTCAACCTTGCAATAATAATGATGTAGAGATTGAACCTGTTGTTGATCTTGATAACCCAAAATCAAAGAATCAACGTTATGATAAGAGAGACTTTGTTGCTAGGAAACACGGTAAAGAAAGAGAACCATGGGTTCAAAACCCATGCCTTTTCCTCCTAAGCCATCCAAGAAAAAGGATGATGAGGATTTTGAGCACTTTGCTAAAATGATTAGACCTATCTTTTTGTGTATGCGTTTGACTGATATGCTTAAAATGAATCCCTATGCTAAGTATATGAAAGATATTGTTATAAATAAAAGAAAGATGCTGGAAGCTGAAATTTCCACCATGCTTGCTTATACTTTTAAGGGTGGAATGCCAAAGAAACTAGGATATCCAGGAGTACCAACTGTACCATGCTCTATTAAAACAAACTATGTTAAAACTGCTTTAGTGATCTTGGCGCCGGTGTTAGTGTTATGCCTTTCTCTTTGTATTGTAGACTTGATTTGAATAAGTTGACACCTACTAAAATCTCTTTGAAAATGGCCGATAAATCAACTGATATACCCATCAATATTTGTGAGGATGTGCCTGTTGTGGTTGCAAACGTTACTATTTTAACGTACTTTGTTATTCTTGATATTTCCGAGGACGACAGTATGTCGATCATCCTTGGTAGACCTTTTCTAAATACTGCAGGGGCCGTTATTGATTGCAACAAAGGCAATGTCACTTTTCTTGTTAATGGTAATGAGCATACGGTACACTTCCCGAAGAAACAACCTCAAGTTCATAGTATAAATTCTATTGGAAAAATTTCAACTATTACTATTGGAGGTTTTGAACTCCCTCTTCCTACTATCAAAAGGAAATATGATATTCTTATTGTTAGGGACATGCATATCCCCGTTGAGGTAACCTAGTGTTAATCGAAAATTCTCCGGTTTCATGTTATTCGGAAGAAGTTTGTTAACAAGACTTGATCAACCTTGTTGGTGGATTCCTTTTGATGAGCATGAGATGGATGAAGTTAGAAAGCACAACTCTCTGTACCCTCCTTTTACTTTCTGTTATTTAGATTAAATAAATCAAAAATAGTATTTTCTGTCTTCTAGATTATCCATGCAATAAAAAAATACCCCAAAAATAAAAGTTCTCATATTGCCCTCAAAATCGAGTATGTTTTTTTGTAGAATATTTGAGAATTTCTGGCACTTAGAACACACCAAGGGGACCCACCATTTGTTCACGAGGGTGGAGGATGCACGCTTCCCCCTAGGTGCGCCCTCGTGCCTCGTGGGCCCCATGTGGCCCCCTCCACTTATTCTAGTACCCACACACTTCATCTTCCTCCAGAAAAATTCATCCCGTAGCTCAAACTCGTATTCTTGCTGATTTTACTGCCATTTTCGATCTCCTTGGTCAAAGCCCCATTCACAAAATTGCTTTAGGGGATTGTTCTTCGGTATGTGACTCCTCCAATGGTCCAATTAGTTTTCGTTCTAGTGCTTTATTTATTGCAAATTTTTGCTGCTGAGGTGACCCTGTTCTTGAGCTTGCATGTCAAATTTATATGGTCCAAAGTAGTTTTAATGCATGATATAGCCTCTAGGCACTTGTGGGAGTAGTTGCTATCAATCTTGTTGAGTTTGGTTCACTTTTAGAGTCACTAAAAACTTCAGAAATTTTCAGAGGAAGAAAATGTTGAAGAGATTGTTGAGAGGCTCCTCGAGCCGAAGTTCGAAGGAAAAGCAGAATGAAGAGAATAAAAATCCCAAGTGCAACCTTCCCCGTACCGCGGAGGTTCAGCCTTGTGATGCATTCTTGAGGGCCGTTGGAATTTATGAAGACTTTTACTATTTGGCTGAGAATGCAGGCATCACCGACTTCATCCACGACAAGTGTGACCAATACCTCCTACTCACTAATATTTTCGTGCAAAACTTCCATTTTCATGCTAGGAGATCACCACCTTCGGTAGATTTTTATTTATATGATGAGTTTAAGGAGATGTCACTCTATGATTTTTGTGCGGTTTGCAAGTTGCCCTTGGAAGGCAGCGTCGAGGAACCACATCCTAGTGATGTGGATGAATTTATTACTAATATCACTGTGAAATAAACTAGAGATATCACACAAGCTACCACATGGAGCATTCATTTCACTTCCATACATTACTTTGCTCTCTTTATATGTAGATGCATTAACGGTAAGCATGAGCTTAGCCACATTTGCATCCCAGATCTTAGTGACCTCAAGAGTGCGGTATTAGGTGATAAACGATATAACTTGGGGGCCATTGTTGCACGGAGGTTACATCTTAATGCTAAAGACGGAGATTTATTTGGTGGGATTTATGCAACTCGTTTAGCTGATTATCTTGGTGTATCCATAAGCGAAAATGATATTGAGTTGCCACCTGCTTTCCTAGATTATAATGCTACGGTGCGCCATCAATTTCTTGAGAGGAACGAACAGTCCCTCCAGTACCGACTAATCTTTGACAGACAGCGTGCTGTCCATATTACCCTTCCTGCTCCTGCCTTCTTTAACTTTCAGGAAAATGGGAGATATTTTATAACCAGAGAGGAGGCAAATGAATATGAGAGGAAGATGGAGGCTGCTCGCCTCCAGGTTGCAGCTCTTCAGGCAGTAGCTGCTGCATCTCAGTACAACCCCGACTACAACTTTGGATATCTGCTAGGCCACCCATGGGCATAGACCAACTTAGGCCAAAAGCCTAAGCTTGGGGGAGTACGTATTTCTTACCGACATTACATTCATGTTCACACACTCATTCTAGTTGTCGGTGTTCATACTTTTTCATTGTACTATCCATTCTAGTTTATTTTCTTTTCTTGCTTTCTTCTTGTGTGTTTGAAAAACTTTGAGAAAAAACCAAAAAAAAATATTTGTAGCTTTTAGCTAGTTTACTTTCCATGCTTGTAGTAGTAGTATTAAACAAACCCCAAAAATATTTCTCGTTCTTCTTTTGCTTGTTGGGATCTTTCCCGTGTAAATAGTTTTTCTCGTTCTTTGAAATTCTTTTCTTTTCTTTGGGGGTCGAGAGGAGAAGACCACGATGAAAATGATGAGTGGCTCTCATATGCATTATTGTTGATCTAATAAAGAGCCCATATTACCTTGTCTTCTCCTTTGAATTAAATGTTTGCATATTCCAGCTTAGTCCAATGCACGTGCACTATTATTATTATTCACACTGTTCGGTCATGCAAGTGAAAGGCAATAATGACGATATATGATTGAGATGAGGAAAAGCTGGTATGAACTCGACCTATCTTGTTTTTGTAAATATGATTAGTTCATCGTTCCTGATTGAGCCTATTATGAATGAAACATGTTTGCAATGACAATTAGAGATTATAGTTACTCATGCCATGCTTAATTAGCTAGGAGTTTATAATGGTTTACCTTGTGCGTGCCAACATGCTATTAAAATGGTTGTGATGTAGTATGATAGGATTGTATCCTCCTTTGAATGATTTGAGTGGCTTGACTTGGCACATGTTCACACATGTAGTTGAAACAAAATCAACAAAGCCTCCACGATATTTATGTTCATGGTGATTTATATCCTACTCATGTTTGCACTCATGGTTGGTTAATCTTAATGCATGTTTATGAATGCGTCACTCTCTATTTGGTCGCTTCCCAGTCTCTTTCTAGCCTTCACTTGTACTAAGCGGGAATACTGCTTGTGCATCCACTTCCATAAACCCCAAAGTTGTTCCATATGAGTCCACCATACCTTCCTATATGCGGTATTTACCTGCCGTTGCAAGTAAATTTGCATGTGCCAAACTCTAAACCTTCAAATAAAATTCTATTTTGTATGCTCGAATAGCTCATGTATGAACTAGGGTTGTCTATATCTTCCATGCTAGGTGGGTTATTCTCACGATGAGTGGACTCCGCTCATCATTCATGAGAAAATGGCCGATAACCGGGATGCCCAGTCCCATGCTCAAATCAAATCAAAATAATTGCAAACAAAACTCCCCCAGGATTGTTGTTAGTTCGACGGTACCAGTTATTTCGGACCAGCCGTGGAATGTGCTTGCTGGTGGTGGGGGACTATAAACTTTACCATTCTGTTTGGGAACCGCCTATAATGTATGTAGCTTGGAAGATATCAAGATCTCTTGGTTGTTATGTTGACAATGAAAGTATGCCGCTCAAAATATTATTTATCTCTATTTCAAAACTCGAGCTCTGGCACCTCTGCACCCTGCTTCCCTCTGTGAAGGTCCTGTCTATTTACTTTTGTGTTGAGTCATCATCCTCTTATAAAAAAGCACCAGTTGGAGAGCAGCACTTTCATTTGTATTCATCGTTATTAACTGATATTGAGTATGACTGTGATTGGATCTCTTCTGCCATGAATTACAATGTCTAGTCAGTCCTTGATCTTTAGGGGTGCTTTGCATTTATGTTTTGTGGTCTCAGAAAGGGCTAGCGAGATACCATCTTGTTATATCATATTCTGATTGTTTTGAGAAAGTGTTGTCATCTGAGATTTATTATTATTGCTTGCTAGTTGATTATGCCATTGATATGAGTAAACATGAGACCTAAATGTTATCGTGAATATGGTCAGTTCATAATCTTTGCTGAAAATTTGAATGATGGCTTTACATATTTGCAAAAACAAGATCAAATAGAGTTTGTAACAGTTTTTCTTTATCACTTTCAGTTTGTCAACTGAACTGCTTGAGGACAAGCAAATGTTTAAGCTTCGGGGAGTTGACACGTCTCCAAGATATCTACTTTTCCAAACACTTTTGCCCTTGTTTTGGACTTATAATTTGCATGATTTGAATGGAACTAACTCGAACTGACGTTGTTTTTAGCAGAATTGCCATGGTGTTATTTTTGTGCAAAAATAGAAGTTCACAGAATGACCTGAAACTTCACGGAGTCACGTTTTGGAATTAATAAAAAGTACTGGCGAAAGAATCAACAGAAGGGGCCCCCACCCTAGCCACGAGGGTGGGGGGTGCCCCCCTAGGGCGCACCCCCTGCCTCGTGGGCCCCCTAGACCTCCACCGAGCTCAACTCCAACTCCATATATTCACGTTCGGGGAGAAAAAAATCGAAGAGAAGGATTCATCGCGTTTTACGATACGGAGCCGCCGGCAACCCGTGTTCTTCCTCGGGAGGGTTGATCTGGAGTCCGTTCGGGGCTCCCGAGAGGGGAGTCTGTCGCCATCATCATCATCAACCATCCTCCATCACCAATTTCATGATGCTCACCACCGTGCGTGAGTAATCCCATCGTAGGCTTGCTGGACGGTGATGGGTTGGATGAGATTTACCATGTAATCGAGTTAGTTTTGTTAGGGTTTGATCCCTGGAATCCATTATGTTCTAAGATTGATGTTGCTATCACTTTGCCATGCTTAATGCTTGTCACTAGGGCCCGAATGCCATGATTTCAGATCTGAAACTATTATGTTTTCATGAATATATGTGTGTTCTTGATCCTATCTTGCAAGTTATAGTCACCTACTACGTGTTATGATCCGGCAAACCCGGAAGTGACAATAGTCAGGACACTTTCCGGTGATGACTGTAATTTGAGGAATTCATGCATTCACTAAGTGCTAATGCTTTGGTTCGGTACTCTATTAAAAGGAGGCCTTAATATGCCTTAGTTTCCAATAGGACCCCGCTGCCACGGGAGGGTAGGACAAAAGATGTCATGCAAGTTCTTTTACATAAGCACGTATGACTATATTCGGAATGCATGCCTACATTACATTGATGAACTGGAGCTAGTTCCGTGTCACCCTATGTTATAACTGTTGCATGATGAATTACATCGGACATAATTATCCATCACTGATCCATTGCCTACGATCTCGTTTCATATTGATCTTTGCTAAGTTACTTTTCCGTTGCCACTGTTACGATTGCTACAAAACTGCTACTGTTACTTTTGCCACCGTTACTGTTACTTCCATACTACTTGGCTACTAAATACTTTGCTGCATATATTAAGTCTTTCGGGTGTGGTTTAATTGAAAACTCAGCTGCTAATACTTGAGAATATTCTTTGGTTCCCCATGCGTCGAATCAATAAATTTGGGTTGAATACTCTACCCTCGAGAACTGATGCAATCCCCTATACTTGTGGGTTATCAAAAGTTCTAAGGAAGCACAGAGCTACTATCGGATATACTCTTGATGATCTTAAGGGCATTTGTCCCACTCTATGTCAACAAAAGATTAATATGGAACCTGATGCTAAACCCATTATTGATCACCAACGTCGGTTAAATCCGAAGATGAAAGAAGCGATAAGAACGAAAATATTGAAACTTCTGGAAGCAGATATAATCTATCCTATAGCTGATAGTAGATGGGTAATTCATGTTCATTGTGTCCCTAAGAAGGGAGGTATTACTGTTGTTCCTAATGATAAGAATGAGCTCATTCCACAAAGAATTTTCACAGGCTATAGAATGGTAATTGATTATAGGAAATTAAAGAAAGTGACTAGAAAAGATCATTACACTCTGCCTTTTATTGATCAAATGCTAGAAAGATTATCTAAGCACACACATTTTTGCTTTCTTGATGGATATTCTGGTTTTTCACAAATAGCTGTTTTACAACCTGATCAAGAAAAGACCACTTTTACTTGTCCATTTGGAACTTTTGCTTACAGACGTATGCCTTTTGGTTTAACTAATGCACCTGCTACCTTTCAAAGATGTATGACTGCTATATTCTCTAATTTTTATGAAAAGATTGTTGAGGTTTTCATGGATGACTTTTCCGTTTATGGGAAGTATTTTGATGACTGTTTAAGCAATCTTGATCGAGTTTTGCAGAGATGTGAACAAACAAATCGTGTCTTGCATTGGAAGAAGTGCCACTTTATGGTTAACGAAGGTATTGTTTTGGGCCATAAAATTTCTGAAAGAGGCATTGAGGTGGAAAAAGCAAAGGTCGATGCAATTGAGAAAATGCCATGTCCTAAAGATATCAAAGGTATTCATAGTTTCCTTGGTCATGCTGGTTTCTATAGGAGGTTTATCCAAGATTTTTCTAAAATTTCTATGCCTCTTACAATTTTTTTGCAAAAGGATATTCCCTTTGTGTTTGATGATGATTGTTTAGAAGCCTTTGAAACACTAAAGAAAGCCTTAATTACTGCACCTATTGTTCAACCACCTGATTGGAACTTGCCTTTTGAGATTATGTGTGATGCTTGTGATTATGTTGTTGGTGTTGTTCTAGGACAGAGAGTTGATAAGAAACCGAATGTTATTCATTATGCTAGTAAAACTCTAGACAGTGCTCAACGAAACTATGCTACTACTGAAAAAGAATTCTTAGCAGTGGTGTTTGCTTGTGATATATTCAGATCTTACATTGTTCATTCTAAAGTAATCGTTCACACCGATCATGCTGCTATAAAATACCTTATGGAAAAGGAAGATGCTAAACCTAGACTCTTTAGATGGGTTCTGCTGCTACAAGAATTTAATTTACATATCACAGATAGGAAAGGGGCAGAGAACCCCGTAGCTGATAACTTGTCTAGGCTTGAAAAAATTCTTGATGACCCACAACCTATTAATGTTAGCTTTTCTGATGAACAACTACCTACAATAAATGTTTCTAACAGTGCACCTTGGTATGCTGACTATGCTAATTATATTGTTGCTAAATACATACCACCTAGCTTCACATACCAACTAAAGAAAAAATTCTTCTATGATTTAAGACATTACTTTTTTGATGACCCACATCTTTATAAAGAAGGAGTAGATGGTATTATTAGACGTTGTGTACCTGAGCATGAAAAGGAACAAATCCTACGGAAATGTCACTCCTAGGCTTATAGAGGACATCATGTGGGAGACAGAACCACTCATAAAGTATTGCAATCTGGTTTTTATTGGCCTACTCTCTTCAAATATGCCCGTAAGTTTGTCTCGTCTTGTGATGAATGCCAAAGAATATGTAATATCAGTAAGCGTCAAGAAATGCCTATGAATTATTCACTTGATCTTGAACCATTTGGTGTTTGGGGATTTGATTTCATGGGACCTTTTCCTTCCTATAATGGGTATACACATATTTTGGTTGCTGTTGATTATGTTACTAAGTGGGTAGAAGCTATTCCAACCAGTAGTGCTTATCACAACACCTCTATTAAAATGCTTAAGGAAGTCATTTTCCCAAGGTTTGGAGTCCCTAGATATTTAGTGACTGTTGGTGGTTCACACTTTATTCAGGGTGCTTTCCACAAAATGCTTTCTAAGTATGATGTTAACCATAGAATTGCATCACCTTATCATCCTCAGTCTAGTGGTCAAGTTGAACTTAGCAATAGAGAAATAAAACTAATCTTACAAAAGACTGTCAATAGGTCCCAGAAGAATTGGTCTAAGAAATTAGATGATGCACTTTGGGCTCATAGAACAGCTTATAAAAACCCTATGGGTATGTCTCCATATAAAATGGTTTATGGAAAAGCTTGTCATTTTCCTCTTGAGTTAGAACATAAAGCATACTGGGCAATTAAAGAACTCAATTATGATTTCAAACTTGCTGGTGAAAAGAGGTTATTTGATATTAGCTCATTAGATGAATGGAGAACCCAGGCTTATTAAAATGCAAAGTTATTCAAAAAAAAGTGAAAAGATGGCATGACAAAAGAATCCAAAAGCGTGAGTTCAAAGTTGGAGAATATGTTCTTTTGTACAACTCTCGTTTCAGATTCTTTGCAGGAAAACTCCTCAACAAATGGGAAGTACCCTATGTCATTGAGGAGGGCTATCGATCCGGAGCCATCAAAATAAATAATGCCGAAGGTACTAACCCGAAGGTTGTCAATGGGCAACGAATAAAACACTATATCTCAGGTACGCCCATTAATGTTGAAAGCAATATTATCCAAACTTTGACATCAGAAGAACACATAAAGGAAACCTTCCGGAACACTCCAGAATCATGAAAAAGGGTAGGTACGTGATACAGTAACTAAACGGACTCCAAAAAATCCGCAATTTTTTTCGTCAGTTTTGGAATATTTAAAAATTTATGAAAATAAGAAACTTCCAGGAAAGTGACCCTGGTGGGCACGATACACCAGGGTGTGCCTGGCATGCCAGGCACGCCCAGGTGGGTTGTGCCCACCTCGGGTACTTTCCGGACTCCGTTTTTCTTCCATTCTGCTTGTTCCCCAAGATAAAAAACCTTATATACCTCCCAAACCTGTTGACCTCCGTATCACAAAGAAATCTCCTATTTTCTTTTCTTGCTGTTTTTCTGTTAGATCTGCTGAGCCAGGCATCATGTCTTCTTCTTCTTCTAACAATATGGAAGAGGATGCTTGGTTGATGAAGATCGAGCTGAAGAGGGAAGGCCCCGTTCGATCAGCTAAGGAGGACAAGAGCAAGGAGGCCACCAAAGATCAAGTGCCGATGGTCAAGCAAGCCTTGCCCGCCGATGAGGTAGAGGAAGATATCCTTAAACCCAACTATGCTCATCTTAACCCCACTGAGATTGCAACCTTTAGGATCATTGAAATGGTTCGTATACAAAATAAGTATCTCACTCATGAAAATATTCTGCATATCGAGCACATCGCTTCCCTGCAGAGTGTCATCCGAAGATTGGAGAGTCTCTTGGTCCTTAAAGACCGAATCACTTCTACTTCATCACCACCACCTTCTTCTTCACCACCAAAAGAAAACCGAGTATCGGGTATGGGCACTCCCCTTGGCTTTCACCAAGCTTGGGGGAGGTGCTCGGTATCGTATCATCTCCACTATCTTTTGCCTTTACTTTCTTAGTTCGATCCATGGTTATCTTTTGCTATTAGATGAATACAAGTTTAGTTCGATCCTTTCTTTTCAATAGTTAGCTTAGTGATCAATCTTTGTAATTGTGTGCGGGATATATAATAAACTTTAGTTTGAGATTTTCCTTCTTTACTTCCTTGTTGCAATAAAAAGAAAGGAAATAAGAGAAAAAGATCATATGCTAATCTTATAGTAAGTGATGGCATTACACAAGGAAAAGTATAAATAGAAAATTTTATTGTAGATTGACAAACATAGCATTTGTCAATGATGCAACTCATGAAATAATTAATAAGGGAAGAGAAGATTCACATATAAATATACTATCCTGGAAATCTTTTATGATTGTGAGCACCCATTATAATATTATATGCCAAATTTTTTGACGTTGGACAAGGAAGACAACTTAATGATTTATGTTTGTTCATATTCACATAGAAGTTATATTGTCATAGATCCTTCAACATGTGGTGCTTGCCCTTATCTTTGCTAGCCAAAAACTCTGCACTAAGTAGAGATACTACTTGTGCATCCAAAACCCTTAAACCTAAATCTTGTTTGAGAGTCCACTATATCTACCTATGGATTGAGTAGGATCCTTCAAGTAAGTTGTGATCAGTGCAAAAAGGGCAATAAAAATTGCTTCTAAAAATGTGAGATCATTTAGTGAAAGGGAAAGCTGAGCGTTGTAGGAACTTCTGATGGTGAAGAATAAAAGCGACAGATTGCATAATAAAGGTTACCATCACAAGGGGCAATATAGCGTGACGTTCTCTTGCACTAAGGGGTTGAGCATACAAACAAAAAGCGCATGGCAACCTCTGCTTCCCTCTGCAAAAGGCCTATCTTTACTTTCATGTATTTACTTTCATGCAAGAGTCAAAGTTTTTATCTCTATTCCTTTTATTTTTCTCCTTTGGCAAGCATCATGTGGTGAGTAAAGATCTAGGCACATATATCTAGTTGAGTATGGGTAGCATGAGTTATTATTGTTGACATCACCCTTGAGGGGAGTGTGTTGGGAGTCAAAACTATAAGCCCCTATCTTCCTATGTGTCTGGTTGAAACATTTTTCTCATGTGTACGCGGTTAGTGTTAGCAATTATAGAACACTAAATGATGGTTGAGTATGTGCACTTGCCTAAAGGCTCCGATAAGTGACCCTTCCTAGAAAGATGGTGAAGTATAGTTGCAAAATTGACTGAGAACATAGTTTGTTGGTATCCAATAAAGTTTATGCTTTATACTTCGATGTTGTGGTGAATTGTCACTTGTTCATGAGAAGTCTATGATAAAATTTCCATGATAAAAGTATTATGTTAAAGTTTGTTGCTGTTATAATAAGTTACATGATGCTGCTATGTCCGTATTTTTGTTTTTATCGACACCTCTCTCTCTCTAAGCATGTGGACATGTTTTTCGATTTCGGTTTTCACTTGAGGACAAGCGAGGTCTAAGCTTGGGGGAGTTGATACGTCCATTTTGCATCATGTTTTCCTACTGTTATTTATGTTGTTTTACTGTATAATAATGCTTTTTGGAGTAATTCTAATTCCTTTTCTCTCTTAATATGCAAGGTATGCACAAAGGGGAGAATTCTGGCAGCTGGAAATCTGGACCAAAAAAAGCTATGTCAAGCTACCTATTCTGCACAACTCCAAAAGAGCTGAAACTTCCCGATGATTTTTTTATGAAATATTTAAGAATTATTGGAGCAAATAAGTACCAGAGGGGGCCGCCAGGTGGGCACAACCCACCTGGGCGCGCTAGGAGGCCGAAGCGCACCCTAGTGGGTGTTGCCCTCCTCGGCCCACCTCCAGTGCCCATCTTCTGGTATATAAGTCATTTTGACCTAGAACAAAAGGAGGAGAGGACTTTCGGGACAAAGCGCCATCGTCTCGAGGCAGAACTTGGGCAGGAGCACTTTTGCCCTCCAACGGAGCGACTCCGCTGGGGGAAATCATCGTCATCATCATCACCGAAAACTCTCCCATCTTGGGGAGGGCTATCTTCATCAACATCTTCAACAACACCAACTCCTCTCAAACCCTAGTTCATCTCTTGTGTTCAATCTTTGTACCAAAACTATAGATTGGTACTTGTAGGTGACTAGTAGTGTTGATTACATCTTGTAGTTGATTACTATATGGTTTATTTGAGGAAGATTATATGTTCACATCCATTATGCTATTTAATACCCCTCTGATCTTGAGCATGATTATCATTTGTGAGTAGTTACTTTCGTTCCTGAGGTCATGGGAGAAATCATGTTGCAAGTAATCATGTGAACTATATATGTGTTTGATATTTTGATGATATATATGTTATCATTCTCTTAGTGGTGTCATGTGAACGTCAACTACATGACACTTCATCATATTTGGGCCTAAGGGAATGCATTGTGGAGTAGTTATTAGATGGTGGGTTGCGAGAGTGACAGAATCTTAAACCCCAGATTATGCGCTATTCCGTAAGGGACCGATTGGATCCAAAAGTTTAATGCTATGGTTAGAATTTATTATTAATACTTTTCTCATAGTTGTGGATGCTTGAGAGAAGGTTAATCATAAGTAGGAGGTTTGTTCAAGTAAGAACATTACCTAAGCACTGGTCCACCCACATATCAAATTATCAAAGTAGTGAACACGAATTAAGCCAACATGATGAAAGTGACTAGATGAAATTCCCGTGTACCCTCAAGAACACTTTTCTTATCATAAGAGACCGTTTTGGCCTATCCTTTGCCTCAAAAGGATTGGGCTTCCTTGCTGCACTTTTGTTACTACTATTGTTACTTGCTCGTTACAAATTATCTTGCTATCAAACTACTCCGCTACTTACAACTTTAGCACTTGCAGACATTACCTTGCTGAAAACCACTTGTCATTTCCTTCTGCTCCTGATTGGGTTCGACACTCTTACTTATCAAAAAGGCTACAATTGACCCCATATACTTGTGGGTCATCACGCCCATATCGCTAGTGTTAATGTAAAATCACGTGAAGCACTAAGCAATGCCACCTAATGTCACTATTAAGTAATGGTCTAGTGTTGTCGTTCAATTGAAGCAATGCGACCTAATGTCACTATTAAGGAATGGTCTAGTGCTGTCGATAAATTGAAGCAATGCCGCCACCATTTTATGAAGTGCTTCCGTCTTTCTTTATTTCCCATGAATTGTGTTTCTGCAGTTACACTTAAATCTCACACTGCTAACATTGCTTCATCCTAGTGGAACTGCACAAATTTGATTGCACATTTACTGACCATGTGCAACTCTCATGACAGTAATACTGATGCTATTGTTCTGCATGTTAATATAGTGGCAGTGTTGATGTGATGTGATGCTACTTGCTTAAGGGCACTTTTATACTGTTAATGTAGTGCCAATTATAACACAATAGATGTCATTGTTAATCATATGCCACTGCAAATAACTGTCATTGTTTAAATAACCGTATTTCATATTTGTGCAACTGGGATGTCTGTCTCCATATAGTTTCTATCTGCGTAGTCAAAAGTACACACCTCGGTTTTAGTAGAACTGCACAAAATGAGATGGCTATTCCTAGATACCGTCGTCTAACCACCCGTCTTTCAGGTATTCCTACATTGGTAGTAACTAGGTAGAGTGACCAACGCAATCTAAAAGAAGTTGATTCATACGTTTTACTTCATGATTGCAGTGCAGGGACGAGGGAAAACAACTGCATCCTAGTAGGGAATGCACTTTCTCCCAGTTCATCCATGGACGAGGACTAGCTGGCACGGCTGCATGGAGGTTGTTGGGACAGGTGCGTGGACAAGAGGCATTGCGGTCTGCTTATTTCAGCAAATAGCAGTGCTTAAATTTAGTGGGACTGCACAAGAAGTTTAGATGGTCAGTACACTACATTGTTCAGTTCAGCATTCCAATTGAGGACACAATTATAATCGGTTATTCTGGAATGACAGAACCTAACCCTGAATGGTGGCAACAAGAAAAACTAGAGTGAACTCCAGGAAACTAAAGCCTGGCTAGGGAGGCCCTTTGCTCAGAGAAGCCTTGTTTGATTTTTCCTAATTTGTAAACCTTCTCACAACTTTGTCTTTTGTTGTGAACTAGTATATGTTTGTTATGTTCTATGAATCATTGAGATGTATAAAATTGCTTAACTTATGCTTTTCAAGTATTTTCCGAAGCCGAGTTTAATGTGAATTTCCACATGAACGCTGGACTAGTGTGTGAACGTTTGGAATTTACATTGTGGCCTCAGTTAACTACAAGAACCACTGTAACAAGATACGTAGTTGCTTACATGTCAGATAGCAGATTATTGATTGTTAGCTGGTCGATAGCCGTCTTTTCTAGTGTTGCAGTGAGCTGAGCCGATGTTCCATGTTTTACACAACTGCTTACAAGTGGGCTAGCACCAATAGTGTTTACAAGTACTTAACCAACCTTACGTACCCTATGTATACATCGGCACATAGTTCTCGAACAAGTACTGTATTTCATCAAACACACACTGCTTGTATGATAAACTGTTACAACTTATGTCTTACCATGCCATATTCATGAAAAAACTAGTGAGGACACATCTGTTTTGGCAACAATTAGGATGGTTCTCACATGAGTCACCGGAACACAAAAGCAGCAGCAGTTCCCATAGACAGATTCAAACAGAGTACTAGCCCCAGAGGGCTTGATAACATGCAAGGTTTGGATAATTAGACACAATCCAAACTACTATTAAACACTAGCTAGGGCAACTATTTCATGTGTCGATCTAATTTGGGATGGACACAAGACGAACCTTGCCATGAACATCATCGAGGACGTCCGGCAGCATCTCAATCCTGTGAACCTTCCTGAACATAGCCTTGTGGCCTTGCCACTAATAGACTTGTTTGTGGAGACATGCCACGTCATCTTCCTGCATAAGCTTGACAAGAACAGTATGCCTCACAAACGAAGGAGTAGCTTTGAACTTCTTGTGCTTCAGTACACCCTGGACAACACGCCTGACAACAGTGAGGCTGGAATACATCTCGACATTTGTATAAGCGCAAATGGCTTCCAGGATCCAACAGCCTAAGAACTATGTTTTCCCGGTGTGTATATTCAGGTCATCCGCCTCATAGCGAGTGACATGTGCAACCACACAATCGTTCTCTGCATCAGGGCTCTAATTGAAATAGAAACAAATTCTAAATTTCTTTCCAATATAAGTAACACAAGTTATTTAAACCGCTATGTAGAGTCAAAAGTGTGCATGACAGGGTAGGTAGCATGAATCAACGCTAATAAAATTTTGCATTATTTATCACCACATACTTAGATGAAAAACCATAATCGGGATCGGCAAAGAAGAAAATCACCTTGGGCAGCTCAGTAGGGGGGGGGGCACATCCTCGAAGGGGGGAAAACAGCTCCTGCAGGGCCACGGGGCCTGTAACCTCAAACGGGGCATTGATAATCTCAGTAGTGGCCGTGAGCGTATCTGGGGGCTGGATCGGTGGCTGCCTCCATCTTCTTGGAGCTCTCTGTCTCAGGGGGATCAGCCTCCTGTGTCTGGTCCAACATCGGCAGATCTTTGCCTGGTTCTCCTTGGTCCATCATGAAACTCATGAATAATAGGAGGCCACTGAAAGGAAAACACAATCGTAGTGACAATGAAACAAAAAAGAGAGTGAGGATCGGTTACTTCTTTCCAAAAGTTATTTTTTTCTGAACGAAAATATACCAACATCATGGATCCGCTTACCTTCCCTTCGTTGGGAGAGAAGAACAGTGGTAGATGCGAGTGTTGGCTTTCTTGAAGACGGTGATACGTCTCCAATGTATCTATAATTTTTGATTGTTCCATGCTACTATATTATCTGTTTTGGATGTTTAATATGCATTTATATGCTATTTTATATTATTTTTGGGACTAACCTATTAACCTAGAGCTCAATGCAAGTTTCTGTTTTTTGCCTGTTTTAGAGTTTCGCAGAAAAGGAATACCAAACGGAGTCCAAACGGAATGAAACTTTCGCGATGATCTTTCTTGGACTAGAAGCAAACCAGAAGAGTTGGAGATGAAGTCGGAGACGCAATGAGGCGACCAGGAGGGCGGAGGGAGCGCCCCTACCTCGTGGGCCCCTGTGGGTCTCCTAACCTAGTTCCTTCGCCTATATATACTCTTATACCCCAAAAACATCAGGAGGAGCCACGAAAACACTTTTCCGCCACCGCAACCTTCTATACCCATGAGATCCCATCTAGAGGCCTTTTCCGACATCCTGCCGGAGGGGGATTCGACCATGAAGGGCTTCCACATCAACACCATTACCCTTCCGATGAAGCGTGGGTAGTTTACCTCAGACCTACGGGTCCATAGCTAGTAGCTAGATGGCTTCTTCTCTCTCTTTGATTCTCAATACCATGTTCTCCTCGATGTTCTTGGAGATCTATTCGATGTAGTACTCTTTTGCAATGTGTTTACCGAGATCCGATGAATTGTGGATTTATGGTCAGATTATCTATGAATATTATTTGAGTCTTCTCTAAATTCTTATATGCATGATTTGATATCTTTTCAAGTCTATTCGAATTATAGGTTTAGTTTGGCCTACTAGATAGGTTTTTCTTGCAATGGGAGAAGTGCTTAGCTTTGGGTTCAATCTTGCGGTGTCCTTTCCTAGTGACAGTAGGGGCAGCAAGGCACATATTGTATTGTTGTCATCAAGGATAAAAAGATGGGGTTTTCATCATATTGCTTGAGTTAATTCCTCTACATCATGTCATCTTACTTAATGCGTTACTTCGTTCTTTATGAACTTAATACTCTAGATGCATGCTGGATAGCGGTCTATGTGTGGAGTAATAGTAGTAGATGCAGAATCGTTTCGGTCTACTAGACACAAACGTGAAGCCTATATTCATGATCATTGCCTTAGATATCGTCATAATTATGCGCTCTTCTATCAATTGCTCGGCAGTAATTTTGTTCACCCTCTGTAATTTTTATTATCTTGAGAGAAGCCACTAGTGAAACCTATTGCCCCTGGGTCTATTTACATCATATTAGTTTCCTTTCAACTTGCCAATTTCTATCGCCGTTTCTTTACTTTGCAATCTTTTACTTTCCAATCTATAAACCAAAATACCAAAAATATTTACTTTACCGTTTATCTATCTCTACCAGATCTCGCTTTTGCAAGTAACCGTGAATGGATTGACAACCCCTTATCGCGTTGGGTGCAAGTTTGTTGATTGTTTGTGCAGGTATTCGGTGACTTGTGCGTTATCTCTTACTAGATTGATACCTTGGTTCTCAAATTGAGGGAAGTACTTACTCTACTTTGCTGCATCACCCTTTCCTCTTCAAGGGAAAAACCATCGCAAGCTCAAGAGGTAGCAGGAAGAATTTCTGGCGCCGTTGCCGGGGAGATCTACGTCAAGTCAAAACATACCAAGTACCCATCCTAAACTCCCATCTCTTGCATTACATTATTTGCCATTCGCCTCTTGTTTTCCTCTCCCCCACCTCTAAAATGATTTTCGAAAAGATTTACCTTTTCTTCACCCCACTTCCATTCGTCTTCTTCGCTTGCTTCTTGTGTGCTCGTGTGTTGGATTGTTGCTTTGTCACGATGGCTCCAGATAATACACTACTGCAGGATGCTGCTAACGCGACACTATGACTAGAGACCCTTTCACGAAACAGTGTGCGATGTAATAATCACAAACGATGGTCTGAAAAAACCGTCAAAAAAGGTGCAAAACAATTGCGATGGCGGAGACATCAAACACGGTTCAGATTTTAGTTACGTGTGCGATGCTGGGCATACGGTTGATCCAGCAGAACTGTTTGCGATGAGGAAGAACGACAGAAACGGGCAGCCATATCAATATGTGTGATAAACGACATACAGTTCCCTCCGATGAACTGTGTGCTATTAGGGAATGCAACAGAAACATTCAGCCAGATCAAGGTGCGTGTGATATACGGCATATGATTTACTTGGACAAACAGTTTTTGATTAGGCAAGAGAACAGGAATGGTTCATCTTAACAAGATGTGTGTGATATGCAGCATTTGCGATCAGCCAAAAGAACACAAATGATTTGTGTAAACCAGATGTGTGTGATACGCAACAAACACCCCACTCAGATGAACTGTTTGGGATGAGAAATTATAACATAGACAATTACTATAGTAAGTTCGTGTGTGATTCTGTTCGTACAAAAAACTTTGAAAAATGCAAACTAGTTGCTTGTGGTGGCTAGGAGTATCACACATGATGCGTCTGTGAGTACTCGTGTGCGATGATTAGTAAGTTACACATAATGAATGACCACAAGGGTGGTATGATGATCATGGAGTCCGAGAAGACCGTCATCGGAAGGCCGCCGACTCAACTTTTTAGCCTATATTTTATTATAATTGTATGCATAAGTAGGTCGTGAGTGTTTTGGGCCTTGCCGCATGTAGCATTTAAATTATCTTGAATATGTAAGACAATTATTAACCGTTGCCATTGTAAATTTGCCTCAATGGCGAGCAGAGCGCGTGCAGGGACGCCATGGACCCGCAAAAAAAAGAAAAAAAAGCAGGGACGCCACAGCGAGCAACCACATGGTCAACCTTCTAGCACCCCATGGGAGACGCGACGGTGCATCCACAGGACACGATGGTGATATCATGACCATGTGTGATAGTGGGCAGACACGTACACGTACATTCAAGAACAAGGGCCCACGTTTCGGGCTTCCGATGCGTGGCATATGGTTGATCCAAAAGAACTGTTTGCGATGAGATAGAACAACAAAAATGGGGCTTTGTGGGCCCAGAACCATCAATAAATTTTGACTTTGTTTCTCATCACATTGCAGATTACAATGCAATAAGTAGATACAGTAGCGATCTAGATCTTTGTCTATGATTTCCTTCTTCTCTTGCCACTGTGTCTTCTGGACTTTGCCGCATGTGGCATTTAAAAATTTTCGGAATAAGTAAGACAATTATTATGTAACGCCCACGATGCGGCTATATCTCCCATGTGTCGAGGCACGACTTAGAGGCATAACCGCATGGTGGGAATTACAAGTTGGTAATCAGAGCCATCCCCGACTTAGGAGCCCCCTACTTGATCGAATCACTCTCGTTGTTGAGTCTAGACCAAAGATGTTTTAAGTCTTAGGATTATATATGTTAGAGAGTAGGATTCTTTTTACTCCTCAGTCCCTTCGTCGCTCTGGTGAGGCCTCCTGACGTAGATGTTTTGAGTTTCCTCTCCTCAAATTTCATGAAATGTTTTTTAGGATCACGCGGGTATCTTGGGATCGTTCCGATATTCTTGTGAGGAGAACATTGTTCTTGGTGCCTCTGACATTTAGGGGTTGTGGCAGTGTCCTGGGGAGTTGAGCTCCGAGGTGTTGTCGTCACAAATTTATCGTTGCAGTTCTGGAATACCTGAGTTTTGCCGACATCGAAAATCTCTTTTATGTAGCTAGTGGTAAGATAACCTCGACGCCACCCAGTATTGGGGTAGGAGTTCGGGATTGTTGTCATAGCTCGTATAACGGATGCTTTTCGAAGGTTGAGGTACACGATTTCTGAAGTTTTCTTGGTTATGTGTTGACGGATGGCTACAGCTGGATGTAGGGATTGTTAGTTTGGGTGAGATATATTGCTTCCCCTGTATCCCCAACACCAGATTACATAACCAGAAAGTTTCGGTAGTTTTATAGGTGGGAATTCAAGTAGCTCTAGTTTTTTTCCGACAGATGCATGATATGAGATTGGGGTTCGACGTCTAGTGGTCCGCCTATCCACGGTCGTTTTTATAGTGGTCTCGTTGTGTCTTAACGAGTCCTTGGCTATGCTGACTCGGGGACGCTTCGTATGTCATGTGCACTGCCTTGTACATGATGGTGCTATACGATCGAGCTGGTGTGGGCCCCACCACGAAAACTTCGGATGAAATCTCTATCATATGTTTGTTTCTGGCTTATCCTGCAAGCCAAATCCTTTGTTTTGTTTTGAGTTGTGCTATTCGAGTTGCTTCGATGTCAAGTGTTGATCCATACCTACCCTAAATGGTGTTCTCACATTTCTATGTGAGTGCTAATCCTTCCTGATCATTGAGGTTTTCATGTTAATTCTTTTCCAACCGGCGTGCTTCTCTTCAAGTGGATCCGATCATTTCAACATCCGCAAGATCATTTATAAGTTTTCTCAATGGTGTTTCTTCCATCTGTCCCAAGTTGCCTTTGTTTTTCCCGCCCTCCCACCCTTTTCTTCAAGGACTTAGATTTATTAATCATGTATCCTTTTATTTGTGAGAAGTCTCTTCATTCTTTTCTTTCAATGTTTTTATCCGGGGATTTCCCTTGAAGATGCTCAATAGTTTCAAATTCATCAACCTTCGTTGTTGTTTCTTCTCCGGTGGTTCCAATTCAAGCTTTAGGTGTTGATCATATCCCTTTCCTCATTTCAAATGCTATCCCATGCCGGTGCATCTCATAATCATTCACCTCTCTCTATTCGTATCCGGAGTGCTAAAGATATCTCAGAAGAATCATGTTTCCATTCTTAATCCGTTCGAGTTACTTCGAGGTTTTTCTCTCATTCAAGCTATTTAATTGTACCGGTGCAATCTCTATTTCAAGCAATCCTTCAATGATGTTTCTTTCGAGTGGGCCCTAACCCACATGTCTTTTTCTAGGATCTTACCCGACTCTTCTAATTTTCCCATAGCCATTCCCAAATTCTTTTTGAAGTTTGGCATAGGAATGAATTTCATCAGTCAGATGTTTTCCAAGATTGATTTCAAATTATTTTTCAGTGTTGGCTCAACCTCTTTGTTTTTCAATCTCCCAGAGTATCTCAACAATTCATGGTGGTTCTCATCTTCATTCTCAACATTTGAAGACCGAAGAAGGATTTCTCTTAAATCTTGCTCCATTCTCTTCAAGATTCATGGTTCTAGCTTGATACCATCCTCTCTTAATTGTTTTCGATTGTGAGAATTCTTTTCACCCATCCGATGCATTTCAAGGGTTGCTTTCCTTTCTCGATCATCCGAAGGCCATTATTTCAGATATCCTCTAATCAGTTCATGATCTCTTCGTTCTCATGTATCGAAATCCCCTCAAGTATCGTCATTCGTTTTCCAATTCTTCCCGGTGAATTGTGCCTTTGCTATGTTCATTTGCAATTCTTACGGTGGTTTTGTTCTAAATTTCCTCTTCCCTTGTTATCATATCAATTCATTCTTTTTCAAAAATCCTACCGGTTGGTTCCATCAATAGCTTCTCAAGTTTGCGCTATATCTCTCTTCATACTTTCTACGAGAATAAGTAGTATGCCAAATCCATTGCTTGTCATCAATTTAATTTGATGAAGTATAAGCATACAATAAATCTTATTCTTATTTCCTCGAGGTGATTCAATTCTTTTCTTTCAGAGATTGTTCATGATGAAGTAATTCTCGGTTCTAGTGTTTCATCTTTTCCTTTTCTGGAGTTCCATGTTTTCTCGGTTATATCGTCGCGAAGCTCCATCTAAATCATCGCAAGGCTTCACCTTGTTTTTTTCAACTTTCCTTTCGTTTGATCATCCTTTTATTACTGGAGTTCTCCATGGAGGCTCTACATGGTGGTTCGTCAAGGATTCCTTTCATTCTTCAACTGTTCTTCAAGATTTCTCTCAAAGCTAAGATCCGCCAAGCTATACTCAAAATAAACATGGTGCCCAACACATGTTTTTTCCTAAGGAGCTCAAGTATTCTTCTTCTTACATTTCAAAGTGCAATTCTTTCTACCTTATCTTTTGAGGTGGTGTTATATCATTCTTGACAATTTCCATTCATGTTTCACGATTCACATGTTGTCAAGAATGAGGTATTTTAAATCCATTAATCTCTTCGTTGGAGTTATCTTGTGTCATATTTCACCTAAAGCCTTCCCTAAGGAATGTTGCTATTGTGGTGATTATCAATGGTCCAAGTTATCTCTCTATCATCATGGTGGAAGAAGTTTTTCATCTCGTTGGTGTTATCAATTATATTATTTGTTTTCGTAGTGCGGAATTTTGCCTCAATTTTGAGAAGTTTTCCATAAGCCCACTACAAGTTTATTCATTTCGCTGTTGGTTTTCCATCAACTCCATTATAACCTTCTTGGAAGGATGCTTTCCAAGCTCATTTGTGGCAGAAGTTGGCATTTTCTTCTCCATTCTGTTATTCCAATGATCTATCTTCTATTCATTCTTCTGGAGGCATTATGATGTTGCTCTCTTCACTCATCATCTCGAATTGAGGATCGTGTTCTTTTGCATGCTTATCCATTTAACCAGAGTGTCGTGTCCTCTTTTCAAGTTCTTTTCATCTTATCAAGTCTTGCATCTCTTTTCAACCGGAATGCTGTCCGAATTTGATCTTCCTTGTGCCTTGTTTATCTTGTTTCAACCAGAGTGTTTCTAATTCCTTCTTGTCCATGGTACTCGTCATTCATAGCTTTGCAGCCTCCAAGGTTCACATGTAGTTCCTTGTTTCTATTTTCTACCGCAGTGCTCTCAATTGTGTTCAACTCTGTTGTGTTCTTTCTTTCAACTTTTCAACCTCTCAAGGTTCTTTGATTTCACTCATTGGTCGAAGAAGCAACTTAGTTTTACCTCTTCTCTTCCTCTTCCATTTCTCTCCAGTGCCATCCTAGATCTCGGGATGAGATCCTCTTGTAGTGGTGGAGTGTTGTAACACCCGGATGTAAATTTCCATAATTGTAACTCCAACTCTTGCCATTTCCGGCTATGTGTTGTGATATTTCCTTCGTGGTTGGGTTTTTGTATTTTGTTTTGCATTTTGTTCATGTCATGCATCTCATCTCATAGCATCATGCGCATTGCATCTGCATGTTTTCATAAAGCTTGCATCCGTTCGTAGTTGTCGCGTTCCCCCCTTGTCTTAGTTGACCGATCCGAGTCCAACCGAGTTTTTGATTCCCTCTTGGATAACCGTTTGACCCTCTCTACACTTTACTTAGACCCCTCACGCGCGCGTCCGAAACTTACCCAAACCCGACCCGCTCAGTCTTCACCGTTGGGTCCGGATCATCTTCAAACATCCCTAAAATATCTTCGATTTCTTTTTTTGACTATCCTAGCCTATTTTTCTCGACCGTTCGATTTTGATCAGAGGGTCCGTTTTGCCACTAAGCTAGTCCACCTATAGCTATTTAAACAGTCTAACCCTAGATTTTAGGTAGTCTGTCCCATCCATCCCATCGCCGCCGCCGCAATCTTCTTCCACCTCGTTTTCCCCAATCCCCCAACCAAAAACTCCCCTGATCTCCACCTACACCCCCATCCTTCCCTACCTCAAGCCAGGAGCTCGTCCTCGACCCCGAGCCACTTCTCCCACCGGCAATCGAAGCCGCCAACCAGCGCACCCTCTGCCTTCCTCGATCCAGTGCGCCACCCCCAAGCTGCTCCTCCCCCAACATCGTCCCGCTCGTCCCGACAGTCTCCACCTCGCTTTGATCCAGCGCCCGAAACCCTCCTCCTTGCTCGATCCCGAGCAGGAGAGGACCTCGAAGTCTCGTCCCCGCGCAGCCCATGAGGCACCAGCCTCCTCATCTCCTTGCTGCCTCGCGGGACCTCCTTCCCCTCGTCGGAGCCACACATCGGCGACCCCAGGACCGCCGCCTTCTTCTCCCCGTCTCTCCCTTCCTTACCGTGTGTCTCTCTCTCGCTCAGTGCCCCCCTCTCTCTCTTCTCTTCCCAAGAGCAGGAACCATGCCTTGGACGCCAAGCTTCGCCGCAGTCGTCATGTGCACGCCGCCGTCCAGATCCGCCGGTTCCCTACTGAGGCGCACCGGACATGGCCGTTCCGGCCGCTTCCCGCCGACCCCGTTGCCAGGAGCTCGCGACAAGTCCGCCACCGGCGTACTGCTTCACGGAGACGAGGACGAACACGAGCCCCTGCCTCCTCGCCCGCTTCGTCCAACCGCGCGTGTTGACCAGCGCCAGCGCGTGGGTCGCGCCAGGCCCAGCGCCCCCTTCCGGCCTCACCTCCCTCAGTTCCGGGCCGAAGCCCATGGGTGAGATGCACCCCCAGCACCTCCACTTTTGTCATCTGTTGGGCTTGTCCCAAATTCACCCCATTCTGTTTTTTTCCTGTTCTGCGTTTTTCGCATTGTCCAGTGAATTACATTTTTACAGAAAAGTCCCTCTAGATCATGCATTTAATAACTCACAAATGGTGCATCAGATTAAAATGTTTTAAACATGTAAAATGCCTAGAATTTCATCTAGTTTCATAATATTCAATTTTCATCCATGTTTGAAATGTTTAAAATGCTTTTTGTTTAAATTTGCTTAAATACCATGCTAAAATGATTTATTTCATAACTAAAAACCGTAGCTCCAATTTGAATAAACTTTATATGTAAATGGGGTGGAGAAATGCATAGATTAACTTGGTGAACTTTGTTTTACTGCTTAACAACATTAAAATATGGTTTAGGGTAGAACAGCACTAAATTCGAAATATGGACATGAGGATTTTCTGGAATTGTTGTTTGTTGTTTACGGCCTCATTTAAACTTGCCTAAATAGTTAGTTTACTTTTGTTTCACCTCTTGCCATGTGTAACAACATTTAATATTGTTATGTACCTAAACCAGAGCAAACTAAATAATTGATGTGTTGTTTCGGCAATATGCAACTCATTACGTATTGAGCTCCACTTAATTTGTAGTATTGTTTGTTGCACTTGGCCATGCCATGCTTCTTTAAACCGGACATGCATCATACTTGATTTTGCATCATGCCATGCTTATGTGATGGTTGTTTACCTTGTTGTTCGCTTCTTTCCGGTTGCGCTTCTCCTTGATAGATTCGGTAATGTTGCGTTTGTGAGGATTCGTTCGACTACGTTCGTTCATCTACTTCATGGTTTCGATCTTCTTCCTAGCGGGATTTCAAGCAAGATGATCATTACCCTCGATATCACTTCTATCTTTGCTTGCTAGTTGCTTCGTTCTATCGCTATGCTGTGCTACCTATCACTTGTTTACCATGCCTCCCATATTGCCATGTCAAGCCTCTAACCCACCTTCCTAGCAAACCGTTGTTTGGCTAAGTTACCGCTTTTGCTCAGCCCCTCTTATAACGTTGTTAGTTGCAGGTGAAGTTGAAGATTGCTGCATGTTGGAACATGATTATGTTGGGATATCACAATATATCTTATTTTAATTAATGCATCTATATACCTGGTAAAGGGTGGAAGGCTCGGCCTTATGCCTGGTGTTTTGTTCCACTCTTGCCGCCTTGGTTTCCGTCATACCGATGTTATGTTCCTTGATTTTGCGTTCCTCACGAGGTCGGGTTTATGGGAACCCCTTGACAGTTCGCTTTGAATAAAAATCCTCCAGCAAGGCCCAACCTTGGTTTCACATTTGCCTAACAACCTACTAACTTTCCCTTGGGTTTTTGCGAGCCCGAGGGTCATCTTTATTTTAACCCCCCCCCCCCCCCCGGGCCAGTGCTTCTCCAAGTGTTGGTCCGAACCGGGCGATGTTCGGTGCCCCCTGGGCAACCAGGGTCTATGCCAACCCAACGTCTGGCCCATCCGGTATGCCCTGAGAATGAGATACGTGCGACTCCTATCGGGATTTGTTGGCACATTGGGCGGTCTTGCTAGTCTTGTTTTACCGTTGTCGAAATGTCTTGTAACCGGGATTCCGAGGCTGGTCGGGTCTTCCCGGGAGAAGGGATATCCTTCGCTGATCGTGAGAGCTTGTGATGGGCTAAGTTGGGACACCCCTACAGGGTATAAACTTTCGAGAGCCGTGCGCACGGTTATGTGGCAGATGAGAATTTGTTAATTTCCGGTTGTAGAGAACTTGTCACTTAACTTAATTAAAATCCATCAACCGCATGTGTAGCCGTGATGGTCTCTTTTCAACGGAGTCCGGGAAGTGAACATGGTTTGGGTTATGTTTGAACGTAAGTAGTTGCAGGATCTCTTCTATCACTTTTAGCTTCACGACCGTTGCATAGCTTCTCATCTTACTCTTATTTGCGTATGTTAGCCACCATACTTGCTTAGCACTTGCTGCAACTCCACCTCATTACCTCATCCTACCCATAAGCTTAAATAGTCTTGATCTCACGGGTTTTGAGATTGTTGAGTCCTTGTGACTCACAGATACTACCAAAACAGTTGCAGGTGCCGATGATACCAGTGCAGGTGATGCTACCGAACTCAAGTGGGAGTTTGACGAGGTCCTTGGCCGTTACTACGTGTCTTTTCCTAATTTTCAGTAGTAGAGCCCAGTTGGGACGGTCGGGGATCTAGCATTTGGGGTTATCTTCTTTTCATTTGGATTTGTCCGTAGTCAGACTATGTGTGTACTCTGAATGATGTATGAATATCTGATCTTTGTGTGAAGTGGAGATTGTAAGCCAACTCTATTTATCCCTTTCTTGTTCATTACATGGGATTGTGTGAAGATGACCCTTCTTGTGACAAAACCACAATGCGGTTATGCCTCTAAGTCGTGCCTCGACACGTGGGAGATATAGACGCATCGTGGGCGTTACATATTATCTGCGCCATTGTAAATTTGTCGTCGTACTACCCTTGCCATTTTATTTGTCATCGTATTATCCGTTGCCCTATGTGGCAATTTAAATTAGGCCAGAATACGAGTTGAAAATATGAACAAAGAAAATGCTGCCATGGGATCACAACCAAACACCCTCCGTCCACCCCTAAAAAAACCTTCGTCCAGGCGCTTAATTAACCCATTAATGGCAAAGTTTTGAGTGAGGCGGGCGGCGACTAGTGCATGGAGGTCAAAGAGCTTGCTTCTCGATGAGCATGGGCGGCCTTGCTGCTCGCACGTGTCCCGTCAAGCCTGCGCGGCGGACTGCTCGCACGCGTCCCGTCGAGCCTGCATGGCGGACTTCTCGCGCTCGTCCCGTCTAATCAGATAGCTGCATGCACGCCACTGAGTATGGTTAAATATTGACACGGTTCATATAATACAACCGTTTGTGATATTAACGTGTCAGCTTATTGTTTCAAAAAGGACTTCGTTGGCTACTGATGTGTGCGCCACTTCTCAAACCGGACGATTTTTTACCACAGCATATATGTGCCATGTCATGAAACCATGCCAAGTTTCATGTTTTTTGGGTGAGTTTTTGATTTACTAGGATTTAAAAACCGAGATTCTCAATGTTTCAAGATGAGACAAGTTTGTAGTTCATTCCCATCATTAAATGTGACCTAAACATGCACCCAATGACACATGTACGATTTCCTACCCATTTTGCTTCACTGGAGCACGTGCTTGTAGTTCAAATTTGAATTATGGACTACATTTAATGCATAGAAAACTTAATTAGTAATATATACAATGGCCAAACGAACCATAAACAGTTTCAAATTTCGGCACGACACTCCTGTTATTCTATGTTGCCTGTAGAATACAAAGTTCAAGGCTTGAAGAGGCAACGATTATTGTTTCGCCCACCAAAACCACGAGGGTTGCGAGAAGCTTCGGTTTGTAAGAGGCTTGTAATATAGCTTTGCCCAAATTGGACAATTATATATACCATGTAGTAATACCCTGCCAAGTTTCATGATTTCCTGGTGAGTTTTCGATTTACATATATTTATAAACCGATATTCGCAATGTTTGTGGCCAAGGAAGGACGGCGAGACGGTTGAATTCATTCCTATTTTGTTCCATGGGACCTAAACATGCACCCCACGGACACATGTACGTTTTTTCTATCCATTTTGGTGCACTGGAGCATGTATTTGTAGTTCGGATTTGAATTATGGACATTAAATGCCTAGAAAACTCAATTAATGAATAAAAAGGGTCAAACGAGCCCTGAATAATTTCAAAGTTCAGCGCGAATCTCCCGTTGTTCCATACGTGTTGCGTGTAGAAAAAATACGAGGCTAGAAGAGGGAGTGGTTATTGTTTGGCCCACAAGGGGACACGTTTCCCTATCAAAACCACGAGGGTTCTTGCGACAGGCTCCGGTTTGTAATAAAGCTTGGCCTAAATTGGCAATATTTTTACCACGACATATATGTGCCATGACGTGACACCATGCTACCTTTAATGACTTTCTGGTGAGTTTTGGATTTATGGGGATTTAAAAACTAAGATTCCCAATGTTTGAGGACGAGCCAAGACGCCGGTGAGGTTGTAATTCGCTCACATTCCTTGCATGGGACCTAAACATGCACCCAAGGACACATGCATGTATAATTTTTCTAGCCATTTTGGTGAACTGGAGTATGTATTTGTACTTCAGATTTGAATTATGGACATTAAATGCCTAGGAAACTCAATTAGTGTATGAAAAGGCCAAACGAACCCTGAATAAGTTTAAATTTCAGCATGGATATCATGTCGTTCCATGTTGCCCGTAGAAGAAAATACAAGGTGAAAGGAGGGAGCGACTACGTTTCGCCACAAGGGGAACACGTTTCCCTACCGGAACCATCAGGCTTCCTTGAGAGAAGCTCCGGTTTGTAAGACTTTTGTAATAAAGCTTGGCCAAAATTGGCAATATTTTTACCACGACATATATGTGCCATGACGTGACACATGCCACCTTTGATAACTTTCTGGTGAGTTTTGGATATTATGGGGACTTAAAACCGTGATTCCAAATGTTTGAGGATGAGTCAGGACGCTGGTACGGTTGTAATTCATTCCCATTCCTGGCATGGGACCTAATTAAACATGCACCCAAGGACACAAGCTTGTACAATTTTTCTAGCCATTTTGGTGAACTTGAGCATGTATTTGTAGTTCAGATTTGAATTATGGACATTAAATGCCTAGGAAACTCAATTAGTGCATAAAAATACCAAACGAACCCTGAATAAGTTTAAATTTCATCGGGTATCATGTCGTTCCATGTTGCCCGTAGAAGAAAAGACAAGGCGAAAAGAGGCCGTGATTACGTTTTGACAACAAGGGGAACACGTTTCCCTATCGGAACCACAAGGCTTCTTGTTGAGAGAAGCTCCGATTTGTAAGAGGTTCGTAATAAAGGTTGGCCCAAATTGCACAATGTTTTTACCATGACATATGTGTGCCATGACGTGACACCATGCCTACTTTCATGACTTTTTGGTGAGTTTTGGATTTACGGGGCTTTAAAATCCGAGATTCCAAATGTTTGAGGACGAACCAGGATGCTGGTACGGTTGTAATTCGTTCCCATTCCTGGCATGCATGGGACCTAAACATGCACCCAAGGACACATGCATGTATATTTTTTCTAGCCATTTTGGTGAACTGAAGCATGTATTTGAGGTTCAGATTTGAATTGTGGACATTAAATGCCTATGAAACTCAATTAGTGTATAAAAAGGCCAAATGAACCCTGAATAAGTTTAAATTTCAGCATGGATATCCTATCATTCCATGTTGCCCATAGAAGAAAATACAAGGCGAAAAGAGGGAGTGATTACGTTTCGCTACAAGGGGAACACGTTTCCCTATTGGAACCACGAGGCTTCTTTGAGAGAAGCTCCGGTTTGTAAGAGGTTTGTAATAAAGCGTGGCCCAAATTGGACAATGTTTTACCATGACATATATGCGCCATGACGTGACACCATGCCAACTTTCATGACTTTCTTGTGAGTTTAGGATTTACGGGGAGTTAAAAACCGAGATTCTAAATGTTTGAGGATGAGCCAAGATGCTGGTACAGTTGTAATTCATTCCCATACCTGGCATGGGTCCTAAACATGCACCCAAGGACACATGTATAATTTTTCTAGCCATTTTGTTGAACTGGAGCATGTATTTGAAGTTCAGATTTGAATTATGGACATAAAATGCCTAGGAAACTCAATTAGTGTATAAAAGGCCAAATGAGAGTCGTGTGCATACCAAACCATGGCCGATGCCGCACGCAATCTGAGTCATGCATTCTGATTGGCCAGAACCCAAACCCCATGGATTATACGTCTGCACTGTTGGATGCTCCCAGATCGAACGGCAACCCTCAGCCCTTTCGACAAAACATGCAATACATGGGTAAGCACTGTGCGCATGCGTCATGCTAGCTCACGCTTCCTTCTCTTGTATGTTTTCTAAACATGCTACTGTTTCCTGCCACTCCTCTCATTGGTTTCCTGCCTCTTCTCCCATCGGTTTCCGCTACCAGTGGCGCTGCTCATCGAAGGCTAGGAGGCGACACACCAGCCATCGCACACAATTTCTAAAAGAATAAATGTGCGTGATAGGAGGGAGTAGGTCCCATAGGGTGACCAGCGTGAAACACCTTAAAGGCAAGGAGGCAATTCCTACCAGCAAGGCGCCACTTCCCATCTGCTAGCCTAGTCAAATAGAACGCAGAAGTTAAGCGTGGTCGGACTGGAGTAGTCCAAGGATGGGTTACCCCATGGGAAGTTGCATATTATATAAACCTTGGGATCATCCTTGTTTGCTAATTTGTAGACTATGTTTTTATAGGGTATTTTTGCTATAAAATCACCATGACTGCACAAACACGAGCAAAATGGTGCAGTTACTGGCTTAACCATCTGTGATGCAAGTGCGTTCTAAAATCACCACGACTGCGCAAGCGCAAGCAAATGTTGGAGGTACTGGTTTAACCGTGTGTGATGCAAGTGCACTGTAAAATCACCACGACCGCACAAGTGTGAGCAAAATGGTGCAGATACTGGCTTAACCATGTGCGATGCAAGTGCGCTGTAAAATCACCACGACTGCACAAGTGCGAGCAAATGGTGGAGGTACTAGCTTAACCGTGTGTGATGCAAGTGCGCTGTAAAATCACTACGACTGCGCAAGCTAAAGGCGGGTGAGTTTATTTAGAAAGTAGGACAAACCGTGTGCAATAGACCAGCTAGCTATAATTATAAAAATAAACTACCCACCTTGAGCGTTGCAAAAATCGGCGGTTCCGCCACTTTTCCTTATTATCATACACACATATTCTTATTGGACCGTGCGTGATCTTGGGCACACCCGCCCCACATCAATTCCTTTATCCAAATTTTAGTTGCCGTCGTACTTCAACCATCGCCAACACTCCTCCAGCACCGACCTTATAGTAAAAATTGCCGTAGCCGAGGCATTTGAACCGTCGCCCTCCCTCGTCCACCACCATCTCCGCCCACCATTACTAGAATTTTCAGTAGCCGCGGCGTATCCTCAAACACCACAATCCCCCCCCCCTACCATAGTCCCCCACCCTCCCCCTCCCTCCCTCGAACCCTAGCTCGGCGCCGCCGACGCCACCAAACCATGCCGGTCTGCCCGTTCCACCTAGCTTAGATAATAAATTTCAGGTTACCCGGCGATTCCCATACCGTCGCCCCACTGCCCTGAATTTTTAGATGAGGCATGCGGTGTCTCTCCCCGCCAGATCCACATCCCCTGCTCTAGAATGTCGCAACCTAAGCTCGACCAAGTATCCTGGGGAGCCCGACAAGCATTCGACCAAGAAGTGGTTTATCATGGCCTCTCCGGCGGACGTTGGCGAGGTGGCCGCCATTCGCCCCGACCTATCGATCCCGGAGCAACACGTCATTGTGGAAGCCAGTGAAGACGTTGACTATGTTGCCATGTTGAAGGCTTCATGTCAGTGGGCTTGCGTATTACTGTATCTTGGGAAAGCTGGCTACGACATCAAGCTCGTCGACAACGGAGGCTTCACGCGGGCCATGTCACAGGTTACGTGGTCCATCCCCAACTGCTATGGTTCAACCATCATCGATCTCTTCGAGGGCCCTACCGCTGATCTCCTCTACCAAGCGGTCAAGGATTTGCGATCCTTATATGCCATCGAGCCCATTTTCTCATTTCTGAAGGACACATTCTATGGCGGCGGCTTGGAATCCTCAATTGCCAAGTCAGATCTCATCGACCATGACTACGAGGAGGGCACCCACAAAGGTTCTATCACCATGGGTATGTGCTCTTCCAACTGGAAGGATCCCGTCTGAGGGAGTCCTGGACTAGTGGGTGTCCGGATAGCCGGACTATGATCATCGGCCGGACTCCAAGACTATGAAGATACAAGATTGAAGACTTCGTCCCGTGTCCGGATGGGACTTTCCTTGGCGTGGAGGGCAAGCTTGGCGATACGGATATGTAGATCTCCTACCATTGTAACCGACTCTGTGTAACCCTAGCCCTCTCTGGTGTCTATATAAACCGGATGGCTTTAGTCCGTAGGACGAACAACAATCATACCATAGGCTAGCTTCTTGGGTTTAGCCTCCTTGATCTCGTGGTAGATCTACTCTTGTAATACCCACATCATTAATATCAATCAAGCAGGACGTAGGGTTTTACCTCCATCAAGAGGGCCCGAACCTGGGTAAAACATCGTGTCCCTTGTCTCCTGTTACCATCCGCCTAGACGCACAGTTCGGGACCCCCTACCCGAGATCCGCCGGTTTTGACACCGACATTGGTGCTTTCATTGAGAGTTCCTCTGTGTCGTCACCGATAGGCTCGATGGCTTCTTCGATCATCAACAACGACGCAGTCCAGGGTGAGACCTTCCTCCCCGGATAGATCTTCGTATTCGGCAGCTTTGCACTGCGGGCCAATTCGCTTGGCCATCTGGAGCAGATCGAAAGCTACGCCCCTGGCCGTCAGGTCAGATTTGGAAGTTTGAACTTCACGGCTGACATCCGCGGGGACTTGATCTTCGATGGATTCGATCCACAGCCGAGCGCGCCGCACTGTCACGACGGGCATGACTTAGCTCTGCAGCCGGACAGTAACCTGGAGGCCGCTCACGAGTCCGCTCTGATATTCAATTCGGAGCCGGCTGCGCAGATCGAGGATGGGTGGCTAGACACCGCCTCGGGGGCTGCAACCTCTACGGCGATAGAGCCGAACACTGAGCTTGTCCCTCATGAAGCTCGTGACTCTGAGGTGCCGGACTCCTTGCCGGACTCCGAACCTCCCGCGCCCCCTCCAATCGAATCCGATTGGGCGCCGGTCATGGAGTTCGTCGCTGCGGACATCTTTCAACACTCACCTTTAGGCGACATCTTGAGTTCGCTAAAGTATCTCTGTTATCAGGAGAGCCCTGGCCGGACTGCGGTCAGGACGGTTGGGATGCGGATGACGAAGAAATTCAAAGCCCACCCACCACCCACTTAGTAGCCACTGTCGATGATGTAACCGGCATGCTAGACTTCGACTCCAAAGACATCAACGGTATGGACGACGATGCCGGAGACGACCAAGAACCAGCACCTACTTGGCACTGGAAAGCCACCTCATCATATGACATATACATGGTGGATATCCCAAAGGATGGGAATGGCGAAGGAACAGCGGAGGATGACCCCTCCAAGAAATAGCCCAAGCGCCGGCATCAGCGGCGCCGCTCTAAATCCCGCCACAGCAAGAATGGAGATTCCGGCACCAGAGATAATAACACCCCAGAAAGTGCCGAAGACAACCCCCTCCAGCAAGATTCAGCGCAGGAGGACGGAGACGCCAGCCCTCATGAGAAAGCAGCAGACGAAGAAGTAGAGGATTACATGCCTCCCTCCGGAGACGAGGCAAGCCTCGACGACAACGAATTCATCGTGCCTGAGGATCCCGTCGAACAAGAGCGTTTGAAACGCAGGCTTATGGCCACGGCAAACAGCCTCAAGAAAAAGCAGCAGCAACTTAGAGCTGATCAAGATCTGCTAGCCGACAGATGGACTGAAGTCCTTGCGGACGAAGAGCATGAGCTCGACCGCCCCTCCAAAAGCTACCCTAAACGCAAGCTGCTCCCCCGATTAGAGGAGGAGGCATATGAACCTGCATCACCAGCAGACAATACGGCTGACCGACCACCCCGTGGCCGCGACAGAGAGGCCTCTAGGCCCTCCACCAGAACCATACCCCGGCATCGCTCGAAAAGCACAAGACCACAGGGGAATGCTCCGGACTTGTGAGATATATTGGAGGATAAGGCAAGACAATCAAGATCGATCTATGGATCGCGTGGGCGCCCCATGATACGCGACGACAACCGTCGCGCCGGACACAGTAAGTCCGATCGGGCCGAACAAAATATACAAAGCTCTTTTGAACTCCGTCGTGATATCGCCCAATACAGAGGCGCCGCACACCCACTATGCTTCACAGATGAAGTTATGGATCATCAAATCCCCGAAGGGTTTAAACCCGTGAACATTGAATCTTATGATGGCACAACAGACCCCGCGGTTTAGATCGAGGACTATCTCCTTCATATCCACATGGCCCGCGGTGATGATCTCCACGCCATCATATATCTCCCACTCAAGCTTAAAGGACCAGCCCGGCATTGGCTTAACAGCTTGCCAGCAGAGTCAATTGGGAGTTGGGAAGACCTGGAAGCCGCATTCCTCGATAACTTCCAAGGCACGTACGTGCGACCACCAGACACTGACGACCTAAGCCATATAATTCAGCAGCCAGACGAATCGGCCAGACAATTCTGGACACAGTTCTTAACCAAGAAAAATCAAATTGTCGATTGTCCGGATGCGGAAGCCCTCGCGGCTTTCAAACATAACATCCGCGACGAGTGGCTTGCCCGGCACCTAGGACAGGAAAAGCCAAAATCCATGGCAGCCCTCACATCACTCATGACCCGCTTCTGCGCGGGCAAGGACAGTTGGCTAGCACGCAGCAACAACCTCAGTAAAAATTCTGGCAGTCCGGATATCAAGGACCGCAATGGCAGGCTGCGTCGCAACAAAAACAAACGCCGCATTAACGGCGACAATAGTGAGGATACGGCAGTCAATGCCAGATTCAAAGGCTCTAAACCCGGTCAACGGAAAAAGCCATTCAAAAGAACTACTCCGGGTCCGTCCAATTTGGACCGAATACTCGACCGCTCGTGCCACATACATGGCACCCCCGAAAAGCCAGCTAACCACACCAACAGGGACTGTTGGGTATTCAAGCAGGCAGGCAAGTTAATTGCCGAAAACAACGACAAGGGGCTGCATAGCGATGACGAGGAAGAGAGCCGACCGCCGAAAAATAGAGGACAGAAGGGTTTTCCCCCACAAGTGCGGACGGTGAACATGATATACGCAACCCACATACCCAAAAGGGAGCGGAAGCATGCACTCAGGGACGTATAGGCGATGGAGCCAATTGTCCTGAAGTTCAATCCATGGTCCTCCTGCTCAATCACTTTTGACCGAAGGGACCACCCAACCAGCATCCGCCATGGCGGATTTGCCGCATTGGTTTTAGACCCAATCGTTGATGGATTTCACCTCACCAGAGTCCTGATGGACGGCGGCAGCAGCCTGAACCTGCTTTATCAGGATACAATGCGCAAAATGGGCATAGACCCCTCAAGGATTAAACCTACAAAGACGACCTTTAAAGGCGTCATACCAGGTGTAGAGGCCAATTGTACAGGCTCAGTTACACTGGAGGTGGTATTCGGATCCCCGGATAACTTCCAAAGCGAAGAGTTAATCTTCGACATAGTTCCATTCCACAGCGGCTATCATGCTCTGCTCGGATGCACCGCGTTTGCAAAATTCAACATGGTACCGCACTACGCATACCTTAAGCTCAAGATGCCAGGCCCTCGAGGAGTCATCACGGTCAACGGAAACACTGAACACTCTCTCCGAACGGAGGAACATACAGCAGCTCTCGCGGCAGAAGTACAGTGCAGCCTCTTAAGGCAATTCTCGAGTCCGGCCGTCAAGCGACCGGACACGGTTAAACGCGCCCGGAGTAACCTACAACAAGACCACCTGGCACGTTCCGAGCACGCGTAGCAATGCGGCCCCAACCCCAGCCCCTACAAAATTTCAAGACGGGTCCTTCGCGTACATCATTACGCTGTGAAGATACCATGGGCATAGGGGGAGGGGCACGACCACGATAGGCCCAGAATGCGGCTTAACCACACCAGGGGCTCTCAAGTGTGTCGTTCTTTTTTCTTTTCTTTTTTCTTTACCCACAGGACCCCCGTTCATCAGAGGCCCTGTCCGGGAGTAGACCTGCCGAACTCACGATGCAACAGCCAGGGAAGGAGAAAGGCTATGACGAATATCCATGTGGTCTCCATTATGAGCATTAAATCTGTTTTATACACCATTCCACAGCCTATCCCTGGAGGGGGACATGTTTAATAGTCCCATCCCTTGCTTATCGCACCATTTGTATCGTTCTGCATTCACAGCAGTATTTCCTGAATAAATAATGCACCTTTTTGCTTACAATTGCATTCCTTTCTTATACATATGTTCATTTATGACATGTTGCATACGTACACTTTGGTACGGTTAAATACACCAGGGGCTTATGTTTCCCGCATCATGGTGCGATAAGTCCGAACACTTTCACAAGTGCGGCACCCCGAACTTATAGCATTATATGCATCGGCTCCGAATCATGTCTTGGGTCAATAGTTGGGTTTGCTCGGCTCCCATGTTTTGGTACCTTACGTTCCGTTGTATCGGCTAAGGTAGCACTGGGAGAACCACTGCGATTGCGCCCCAGTTGAGCTGGGCGAGCGCCTCAGTGGAGAAAGCTAAAACTGACTGTCATGATGAGGCGAGAGCCGGTCGCTGTTCGAGAGGTTTTTTCGAGTCCCTAAAGACTTATGCCGCTTAGAGCGAGGAACCGGCTTTGTCCGGCCCAGGCGTGGATAGCGCCCCAAATTCGGCCTTCCGAACACTAGGGGCTTCGCCGAAATTTAAAATTATAGAATTCTATGGCTAAGTGAGAGTGTTCAAGCATTATAAGTCCGGTTGCCTTATTCGTTGTGTTGAGCGCCTCCCTAGATGGACCCAAAAATGGGAACAAGAGCGCTCAAATTTATCCCGAACACCCCAGCACTCGTGGCATGGGGGCCGAAGCCGACGACTTGCCATCTCTCAGATTTGATAAACGGCCGCACAGAAGGTAATATTTTAAATTAACAAGCGTTGCTTAGCGCATATGAACAAAGTTTTCAGCGCATAGGATAACAAAATGCGATTCTACTCAAATATTACATCCTTGGAGCACTCACCCGCAATAGTGCGGGCACCCTTCAAAACAGTCTTATAATACATCTCGGGAGTACGATACTCCTTGCCCAGCGGTGGCGCGTCCGTCACAAGCTTCTCAGCATCCATCTTGCCCTAGTGCACCTTTGCGCGGGCAAGGGCCCGACGGGCACCTTCAATACAGGCGGAGTGCTTGATGACTTCAACCCATGGACACGCATCCACCAGCCGCCGCACCAGGCCGAAGTAACTCCCAGGCACGGCCTCCTTAGGCCACAGCCGAACTATGAGGCCCCTCATGGCCTGTTCGGCCACCTTGTGGAGCTCGACCAGCTGCTTCAGCTGGTCTCTAAGGGGCACCGGATGTCCGGCCTCAGCATACTGAGACCAGAAGACCTTCTCTATCGAGCTCACCTCCTCGGCCCGGTAGAACGCGGCAGCATCGGACATGCTGCGAGGAAGATCTGCAAACGCTCCTGGAGAGCTCCGAATTCGGATAACTAACAGGTAATTCACACTCACATGCTTACTTTGCATGAAAAATGCCTTACCCGCTTCTATTTTCTTCAACGCCTCGATTTCTTGGAGGGCCTTGTAGGCTTCGGCCTTAGCGGCTTTGGCACTCTCAAGAGCCGATGCAAACTCAGACTCTCGAGTCTTCGAGTCACGCTCCAGGCTCTCATGTTTTTCCACGAGATCCTGGAGCTCTTGCTGTACCTCCGCCACCCGCGCTTCCTGCTTCTCTCGCTCGGTGCGCTCCGCGGCCGTGTTACGTTCGGCCGCGGACACCGCCTCCTTCAGGGTCGCCACCTCGGTCGTGGCACCTGTACTACCCATGTTATCCTTGTAAATTTTTTTTTGCAACCAAATCCTTTTCTGTAAGGTACAATCTTAATACGGTGTTATTCACCTTCCTTGTCCTCGAGCTGCTTCTTGGCACGGTCGAGCTCGTTCTCGGACCGCTCGAGGCTTTGCTTCAAAGTATTGACCTCCGCAGTAAGTGCGGCAGAGGTCAGCAGCACAGCCTGCAACCCCATATTGACATATTTCATGACTCCTGCGTATATCTTTTTAGATCCTCGGTCCGGATTTTCTTTCCGAATACCGAACCGAGCGTCAGGGGCTACTGTCTATATGGTACTATTCTACATATATCAAAGTTCTTACCTCAAAGCCTGTTAGAAGGCTGCTGCAGGCTTCGGTCAGGCCGCTCTTGGCGAGCTGAACCTTATGAATCACCGCACTCATGAATGTGCGGTGTTCCTCTTTGATGGAGGCGCCGTTGAGCGCCTCCACCAAGCTATCCGGCACCTCCGGTTGGACGGAGGCCACTGGCGTTGCGGTCTTGCCCTTCTTACAAAGGGGCCGCCCGTCGGACTCCGGAGCCACTTCAGGTTCCGGTGCGGAGTCCGGTGCAAAGTCCGGGAGGTTGCCCTGTGGCACCTCCGGGGCCTCCCCCTCCTGGCGGGTCCCTTCCCGGGATCCCACCTCGACATCGTCCGCATCACGGGGGGTGGAGGCGGTCGGCAGGGAATCCATATCCGACACTCCCAAGGACCCGCTCGACAAAGCGGGAAAATCATCCTTGGGCGGACTGCAGGGTTGTATGCGGCATTAGAAAGACACTATGTGGCGAAAAGAAAAACCATGAAGTTATTCGGGAGTCCGGATACTTACGATCTCGCCAGGGGCTTGGCCCTTGGAGGCCAATCCTCGTCGTCATCACTGGCATTGGCGGAGCAGTCCGGGGGAATAGTCTTTCCCTTCTTGGACCCTTCGGCCTCCCTCGTTGGGGAAGCCTTCCTTTTCTTCCCTCCCCCTGCTGGGGGAGAGGCCTTATTCTTCTCCTCCTCACCTTTGTGGGAGGAGTCTGCCTCGGAGTCATCGTCCGATGACACCTGAAAACGGGAACTCTTCCGAGTGCCCGTGGCCTTCTTCTTGGCCTTCTTCTCCGGCACCACGTGGGGTGCCGGAGCCAGCAGCCCCGTCAAGCGGGCGTCCGTTGGGTCCTCTGGCAAGGGGGCCGGACAGATAGTCTGTTCAGCCTTCTTCAGCCAGTCCTGTCAAAGGAGAGGGAGTTTAGATCCCGCATAGAGTTAAACTATGGAAAACAAGTGTCCCGTAAAGGGCAAAATCACTTACCTCGCTAGCCGGACGCTGCGAGCTGAATCCGCGATCTTCGGTAGCGGATGCGGGGGCCTCGGCACCTTTAAACAGCACCTTCCAGACATCTTCGTACGTGGTGTCGAAGAGCCCTCTCAAAGTCTGGTGTTGTGCCGAATCTAACTCCCACATACTGAAGCCCCGTCGTTGGCACGGGAGAATCCGGCGGACAAGCATGACCTAGACTACATTGACAAGCTTGAGCTTCTTGTTCACCAGCTTTTTGATGCAGGCTTGGAGCCCGGTCAGCTCCTCCGAATCACCCCATGTCCGGCCGCTCTCTTTCCAGGAGGTGAGCCGTATGGGGATGCCAGATCTGAATTCGGGGGCCGCTGCCCATTCAGGGTCACGCGGCTCGGTGATGTAGAACCACCTCGATTGCCACCCCTTAATGGTTTCCACGAAAGTGCCCTCAAGCCAAGTAACATTGAGCATCTTGCCCACCATGGCGCCTCCGCACTCCGCTTGGCTGCCCTTTACCACCTTCGGCTTGATACTGAAGGTCTTGAGCCACAAGCCGAAGTGGGGCTGGATGCAGAGGAAGGCCTCACACACGACGATAAACGCCGAGATATTCAGGATAAAATTCGGGGCCAGATCATGGAAATCCAGGCCGTAGTAGAACATGAGCCCCCGGACAAAGGGATGAAGTGGGAAGCCCAGTCCGCGGAGGAAATGGGGAAGAAATACTACCCTCTTATGGGGCCTGGGGGTGGGGATGAGCTCTCCCTTGTCGGGGAGCCGGTGCGCGATGTCGCTGGACAGATATCCGGCGCTGCGCAGCTTCTGGATGTGCCCCTCCGTAACGAAGGAGGCCATCCACTTGCCTCCCGCTCCGGACATGGTTCGATAAGGTTGAGGTGAGATGTGCGGACTTGGGCGCTGGAGCTCGAGTTCACGGAGATGGATAAGCCAAGGAGGAAGAAGGTGCAGGTAAAAGGGTTGGATTTTTATCCCCTTATATGGGCGGACGGAAACACGCGTCCCCACCGGCCTGGTAAAACTTGCTTATCCCCCAAGCGCCGCAATCAATGGCGCGGTTGGGTTACCCACGTCCGTATTGATGGGAATCCCGGAATAAGGGGAACACGATCTCCGCTTCGACAAGACGTGCCAAGGAAACTACCTCGCTAAACACGCTGAGGTGGTACAATAAAGATGATTCGAGTAAAGGCTTGGTAGTGGTGTGATGTCACGCCACCAAATACGTCAGCAGATTGAACTTGTGTAAATATCATTCTCTCTACGGTGGTATGTTGCAGAGCCGGACACTATCCTGGTGTTCACAATCTTTTATAAATTATTCGGAGAAGGAACCCGCCTTGCAATGCCGAAGACAACATGTGTGCCGGACTCATCGTCATTGAAGCCTGGTTCAGGGGCTACTGAGGGAGTCCTGGACTAGGGGGTGTCCGGATAGCCGGACTATGATCATCGGCCAGACTCCAAGACTATGAAGATACAAGATTGAAGACTTCGTCCCGTGTCCGGATGGGACTTTCCTTGGCGTGGAGGGCAAGCTTGGCGATACGGATATGTAGATCTCCTACCATTGTAACCAACTCTGTGTAACCCTAGCCCTCTCCAGTGTCTATATAAACCGGATGGCTTTAGTCCGTAGGACGAACAACAATCATACCATAGGCTAGCTTCCTGGGTTTAGCCTCCTTGATCTCATGGTAGATCTACTCTTGTAATACCCACATCATCAATATCAATCAAGCAGGACGTAGGGTTTTACCTCCATCAAGAGGGCCCGAACCTGGGTAAAACATCGTGTCCCTTGTCTCCTGTTACCATCCGCCTAGACGCACAGTTCGGGACCCCCTACCCAAGATCCGCCGGTTTTGACACCGACACCGTCCATGAAATGTGAGGCAGCATCCTATCAGCAAATCTTACCTTTTCTAGCTTGCCAACCCGTACCCTTTGTTGTAGTAGCATTTGTCGTGCGGTGCTATAACTGTGTCATGTTTAATTATTTCAGTTATGCAAAATGTATTGTTCAATAGGGCTATGTGATGTTAAAGTATGAATTGTCCACTTCAGTTTCACGCATGGCTATATTTGGTTGTTTATAGTGAGTAGATGCCTTGTTTATCTATGTTTGGTTGTTATGTTGGTTGCAGTGAGCATTTTTTCAGTTATCGAGCCGATGCCTTGTTTATATGTATTTAGTCTTAGTTTGGTTGTAGTGAGCATTTGTCCAGTTATCAAGCAGATGCCTTGTTTATCTGTATTTGGTTGTTAGGTTGCTTTTTTTAGCATTTGTCCAGTTTTCAAGCAGATGCCTTGTTTATCTGTATTTGCTTGTTAGGTTGGTTGTAGTGAGCATTTGTCCAGTTTTCAAGCATATGTCCTGTTTATCTTTATTTGCTTGTTAGGTTGGTTCCAGTGAGACTCTGTCCAGTTTTCAATGGCTATATTTGGTTGTTATATTGATCATTTATGCCTTGTTTATTTCAGTCATTCACAATGTGTTGTTCACTATGTGCAAGTCGGAACTATGCCACTTGACTGCATCGATACCAGTTTGAACGGCTATATTTGGTTCTAGTTATGCCTGGTGTAGTTAGCACATGCCCTTTATTTCAGTTTTACACATTTATCCAGTGATGTTTAAGAATTACCTACATTCTATTCATTTTCAACGATACCGGTTTGAATTGCAATATTTGATGGTTGTTAAGCATGTTGTCGGTAAGATTGCCTTCCATTTTATATATGCTTTAACAACATGCTGAAACCAACACATTCAAGCTATCATTTGGAGATGATATTGTTTACCTTTGCTATATTTGTTTGATGTTAAGGTTGCCATACTTATCATGCCTTTCCACTACTTTTGCAGGACAACAACGGGAGTGGCCAGCATTTTTCGCCGAGGTTAGCTTCATCCTTTGGCTTGTAATCCCCCGTCGTTCCATAATGTAGTGCATATAGATCCAGGCCTGGACACTTGTTAGCTTCTAATATTGACTTGTTGCTTGTAGGTACATATGCCCTTGGCAAGGATCCACGCATCGACCCTTTTTGCGTATGGGGCAATGAGATATTCATGAACAAGCATCAATTGAGAAAACTGATAAGGATTATTAGCAAAAAGATACGAATGGTGGCAAGAAAACTATTTTTTATGCTCTATCCAACACAACAGTGAGCTGTAGGATCGTAACTACAAACTCTGTAGCCTTCTCTTTTTACTGCCCATAATAGTTGTTAGACAACAATGTCTGAATCTTTTTCGTTCACAGTGGTTCCCGAAGCAGTTCACTCAAGATTATCTCGCAAAGTACATCATTGGTGGACACACAATGAAGGTTAAAGTATTTCATCCAGAATACAATGAGCATCGAGAAGTCGTAACTAAGATAGTGAAGGATGGACGGGCAGCCATCACAAGGGGTTGGCCTAGAGTCATGCGCATTACGCATGGAGGAGCGCACAATATGGGCATTCCGCTTCAGCTTCTCCAGCAACCATAATGTCTTTCGCCTCTCTCTTTACAATCTTTAGTACAACTATGGTTCATCATTCTTTACTTGGTGCTTCTATAGTTCTTCAGTATATGTACATATGCATCGAATTATGCATTCGTGGTTGAACCTATATTTGTAATAAACCTGGTTGGATATGAAATAAGTGATTGCCTACTTTCAAATTCAAAACTGTGATTTTTAAATTAGGGATTAATTTGGGATTACACTACACATGGTTTGCAAAAGCGAAACGTCTGTGATAGACATGGAGATCAGACACATTTCTAGGATCCACTACATGTGCGATCAACCTCACCCGCACACACGATCAGCCAGGAAAAAATGTGTGCGATCAATCTCCACTTCACACACGATCAGCCAAGAAAAAACGTGTGTGATTAATAACATCATCGCACATAGTTCTTTCTTATTAAATGTTTGCGATAGTCACCTTATCAAACATGCTTCTAAATTATTGACTGTTTGTGATGTTGTGTGCATCGCAAACATTTGGTACTTCTTGGATTAACTATGTGGAATGTACATACTAACGGAAATGTATTCCTTGGATGGACCGTGTGGAATGTACATACGAACGGAAACATTTAGCGGGGGCTGACTGTGTGGGATGTAGTTATGATCAAAAACGATTTTGCATGTATAATTGTATTTTTTGAGCATTGCTGTATGTAAAACTGAATTGCTCACTCGCCGATCGCACATGACCTCATTTTTCCGAGCGTGTGTGCTAGGAGGGCATATCACCGACGGTTTCTGGGTTGTGTGGGAAGGACCCCCCATCGCCCACACTCACTGGGCGACGGTTCGAAATGTCATTGCAGAAAGGGGTTAAAAACCATTTGTATAGCACCGACGTGTACCAGTGATACAAAATTGTGTGATTTATGCAACACTAACAACAATGATTTTATTAGCACTCCGATTGCTCCCACTACTAATGTTGAATCTTGTGAAATTAATGCCGCTTTGCTGACTCTTGTTATGAAAGATCAATTTTCTGGCCTTCCTAGTGAAGATGTTGCATCCGATCTGAACAATTTCGTAGATTTGTGTGATATGCAAAACAAGAAAGATGTGGATAATGATATTGTTAAGTTGAAGCTATTTTCGTTTTCACTTAGAGATTGTGCTAAAACTTGGTTTTCATCTTTGCCCAAAAAAAGTATTGATTCATGGAATAAGTGTAAAGATGCTTTCATCTCTAAGTATTTTCCTCCCGCTAAGATCATCTCCCTTAGGAACGATATTATGAATTTTAAGCAACTTGATCATGAGCATGTTGCACAATCTTGGGAGAGGATGAAATTGATGATACGAAATTGCCCTACACATGGTTTAAATAAGTGGATGATTATACAAAAAAATATGTCGGATTGAATTTTGCTTCTAGAAATCTTTTAGATCCGGCCGCGGGAGGCACTTTTATGGAAATTACTTTAGGAGACGCTACTAAGCTCCTAGATAATATCATGGTTAATTATTCTCAATGGCACACCAAAAGATCCACTAGTAAAAACATTCATGCGATTGAAGAGATTAATGTTTTGAGTGGAAAGATTGATGAACTTATGAAATTATTTGCTAATAAGAGTGCTTCTTCTGATCCTAATGATATGCCTTTGTCCCCTTTGATTGAGAATAATAACGAATATATGGATGTGAATTTTGTTGGTAGGAACAATTTTGGTAACAACGCGTATAGAGGCAATTTTAATCCTAGGCCGTTTCCTAGTAATTCCTCTAATAATTATGGCAATTCCTACAACAATTATTATGGAAATTTTAACAATATGCCCTCTGATTTTGAGAATAGTGTTAAAGAATTTATGAGTTTGCAAAAGAATTTTAATACTTTGATTGAAGAAAAAATTCTCAAGATTGATGATTTGGATAGGAACATGGATAGAATTTCGCTTGATGTCGATTCTTTGAAACTTAGAACTATTCCACATAAGCATGATATCAATGAGTCTCTCAAAGCCATGAGAATTTCCATTGATGAGTGCAAAGAAAGAACCGCCAAGATGCATGCTAAAAAAGATTGGTTTGTAAAAATGTGTTCTTCTAGTTTTCATAATAATAATGATGATCTAAAAGTGATTGATGGTACTCCTATTGAATCTTTGTTTTACAATATTAATCTTGATAAAGATGGGACTAGATATGAGTCAACTTTAGTTAAAAGGTGTCCCAATGATTCGGAGTTTTTAGATCTAGATGCAAAAATTGATAAAAGTGGGATTGGAGAGGTCAAGACTTTAAGTAGCAATGAACCCACTCTTTTGGATTTCAAGAAATTTAATTATGATAATTGTTCTTTAATAGATTGTATTTCCTTGCTGCAATTCATGTTGAATTCTCCTCATGCTTATAATCAAAACAAGGCTTTTACTAAACATATCGTTGATGCTATGATGCAATATTTTGAAGAAAAGCTTGAATTAGAAGTTTCTATCCCTAGAAAACTTTATGATGAGTGGAAACCTACTATTAAGATTACAGATTATGAATGCCATGCTTTGTGTGATTTGGGTTCTAGTGTTTCCAAGATTCCAAAAACTTTGTGTGATGTGCTAGGTTTTCGTGAATTTGATGATTGTTCTTTAAATTTGCATCTTACGGATTCCACTATTAAATAACCTATGGGAAGGATTAATGATGTTCTTATTTTTGCAAATAGGAATTATGTGCCCGTAGATTTCATTGGTCTTGATATAGATTGCAATCCTACATGTCCTATTATTCTTGGTAGACCTTTCCTTAGAACGATTGGTGCAATTATTGATATGAAAGAAGGAAACATTAGATTCCAATTTCCGTTAAGGAAAGGCATGGAACACTTTCCTAGGAAGAAAATTAAATTACCATATGAATCTATTATGAGAGCCACTTATGGATTGCATACCAAACATGACAATGTTTAGATCTATTCGCGTTTTAGGCCTAAGTAAGGGCGTTAGACAATAGTGCTTGTTGGGAGGCAACCCAATTTTATTTTTGTTCTTTGTTCTTTGTTCCTGTTTAGTAATAAATAATTCATCTAGCCTCTGGTTATATGTGGTTTTATGTTTTAATTAGTGTTTGTGCCAAGTTAAACCTTTACGACAGCTTATGGTTATAGTTGTGTTGATCTTGCTGAAAATCAGAAACTTTTGCACCCAAGAAAATAATTTTCATAATTCACAGAGACATGCTTTTGATCTGTTTCTTTTTTATCTGGATTGATACACAAATTTCTCAGGTTTTCCTAATTTGTCAGAATTTTTGGAGTTACAGAAGTATTAGAGAGTTAGAGATTGCTACAAACTGTTCTGTTTTTGATAGATTTTGTTTTTCGCGTGTTGTTTGCTTATTTTGATGAATCTATGGGTAGTATCGGGGGGTATGAACCATGGAAAAGTTGGAATGCATTAGATATTACACCAATATAAATAAAGAATGAGTTTGCAATAGTAACTTAAAGTGGTGATTTATTTTCTTATACTAACGGAGCTCATGAGATTTTCCGTTGAGTTTTGTGTTGTGAAGTTTTTATGTTTTGGGTAAGGATTTGATGGAGGATGGAATAAGGAGTGGCAAGAGACTAATATTGGGGATGCCCAAGGCACCCCAAGGTAATGTTCAAGGACAACCAAAATCCTAAGCTTGGGGATGGCCCGGAAGGCATCCCCTCTATCGTCTTCATCTATCGGTAACTTTACTTGAGGCTATATTTTTATTCACCACATGATATATGTTTTGCTTGGAGCATCTTGTATGATTTGAGTATTTGCTTTTTAGTTTACCACAATCATCCTTGTTGTACACATCTTTTGGGAGAGACACGCATGAATCGTGATTTATTATAATACTCTATGTGCTTCACTTATATCTTTTGAGCTAGGCAATATTGCTCTAGTACTTCACTTATATATTTTTAGAGCACGGCGGTGGCTTTATTTTATAGAAATTTATGAACTCTCATGCTTCACTTATATTATTTTGAGAGTCTTTTAGAATAGCACGGTAATTTTCTTTGGTTATAAATTTAGTCCTAATATGATAGGCATCCAAGAGGGATATAATAATAACTTTCATATAAAGTGCATTGAATACTATCGAGAAGTTTGATTCTTTATGATTACTTTGAGATATGAAGGTGGTGATATTAGAGTCATGCCAGTGGAGTAATTGTGAATTTGGGAAATACTTGTGTTGAGGTTTGTGAGTCCCGTAGCATGCACGTATGGTGTAACAAATTTGGAGCATGCAGTATTTATTGATTGTCTTCCTTATGAGTGGCGGTCGAGGATGAGCGATGGTCTTTTCCTACCAATCTATTACCCTAGGAGCATGCGTGTAGTACTTAGTTCAATGACTAATAGATTTTTGCAATAACTATATGAGTTCTTTTTGACTAATGTTGAGTCCATGGATTATACGCACTCTCACCCTTCCACCATTGCTAGCCACTCTAGTGCCGCGCAACTTTTGCCGGTACCATACACCCACCATGTACCTTCCTCAAAACAGCCACCATACCTACCTATTATGGCATTTCCATAGCCATTTCGAGATATATTGCCATGCAACTTTCCACCGTTCCGTTTATTATGACATGCTTCATCATTGTCATATTGCTTTACATGATCATGTAGTTGACATCGTATTTGTGGCAAAGCCACCCTTCATAGTTCTTTCATACATGTCACTCTTGATTCACTTCACATCCCGGTACACCGCCGGAGGCATTCACATAGTCATATTTTGTTCTAAGCATTGAGTTGTAATTTTTCGAGTTGTAGGTAAATAGAAGTGTGATGATCATCATTTTTTTGACCGTGAACAGTAGGGGAACCCCCTACTATGAAAGAATTAAATTAATAATGGTAAGAAGTTACATGGTTAATTTACATCTCCATTCTCCCTTTGGGATAAGGTCAAGTGGCTACTCTAATGAAGAGAAGACAGTAGCAAGGGGATGAAATTTTTGTGCTTCTCTTTGACCCTATGGGTTAGGAGTGAGAAATTAGATTTGAATCTATGTAACCAAGCTAAACGGGAGGGAGCAATCCCCCTAAAATGATTGTTATTGTGTTCTTTCCATATACTCCATGCCGCCAAGAGGAAAACGTCCATGAATAGTGGCCTCCCCCAAGCTTCTTTTGCTAGAGAGACCTTAGATAATCTTGTCCCCCTTTGCTGCCATACAATTCCCAGTGTGGACCAACATTGTGTGCTGATGTTGCAATCAAATAACAAATGTTCCAGAGTTTCTTCTATGTGTTGTCCGCAAAGTATGCAATCATGATTATTCCCAATGTTATAATGGCGCCGTTTGAGCATATTCCTTGTGTTTAGGCGGTCCGATAGTAGTAGCCAGCCAAATACTTTAATCTTCATGGTTGATTTAGATCTCCAGATCCAGTGAAAAGCTCGATGTCCTTGGATGTCTCGAAAACAGAAGGTGTAGTATTTATGAGTGGTTTATTCTTTGTCACCCCAAGCATACGTCCAGATATCCTTGTGTAGCGATGCATTTGATAAATCAATACCCCTGGTGTCCATCTGAATTTGCCTCACTTCACCATGTGCTTATGGAGAGAGGGGTAGGTGGAACGCTTCTTGAAGTGACGTGATGGACAAGAAATCTCTAACCAAAATATCTTCCTCGGTGGCATACGAGAATGCACGTGGGTACGCTTCTGCTAAAATGTTACCACACATATCATCCTTCCAGAAGAGGACCGTGTTGCCAGCCACCACTTGAACTTTTGTGATGCCATGAAAGATTGGCATGAGTTTTGTTACATCCCTCCACCAGAACGAGCCACAAGGGTATGATCCATGTGGGATCTGCCCCTCGTAATATATGTCCTTAATAAGCTGCACCCAGGGCACGTCCCAATTATTATACAACTTATGAAGATATTTGAGCAAAAGTGCATCCCCTTGAATTCTAAGATCGATGACTCCTAAACCTCCACTTGCTTTTGGTTTACATACCATACCCCAGGATGCCAACGAGTTCATTTGTCGCCTTGTTCTGTTTTTTGGTCCAAAGACATCTTGTTCGGATCTTGTCCAACAACTCAATGATTTTGGTTGGCAAACACGAAGTGCATAGGGCGAATATGACTAGAGAGGTAATCACTGAGTTGAGTAAAGAGAGCTTTCCACCGTATGAAATCATATTGAGTGTTGCAAACAATCTTCTTTCTACCATGCATACTAGGGGGATAAGTTCTTGAACAGTGGGCCATCTTGTTCCCAAAAGCAACCCCAGATATGTAAATGGCATTTTTCCAATGACACATCCAAAAATGCGCACCAACTGTTCACAGCGATCTGCAGCACAGTTGATAGGAATGATGGTGGACTTACGGAAGTTTATTTTCAGCCCAATGGAGGTGGCATAATCAGCTAAAATGTTTTTTAGGACCAAGTCTTGTTGAGGGCAGGTTGGGAGAACGAGGATGGTGTCTTCGGCGTATTGTATGAACAAATAATCTTTTTGGTTACTTGAGGGGAACAACAGCTGAATTTCATTGCGTGCAAAAGCATCATTAATGGCAGCTTGAAGGAGATCCGTTGCAAGGACAAAAATTAGTGGGGACAGTGGATCGCCTTGTCTGACCCCGCATTTACAGTGGAATTGTTGTCCCCGGTTGCCATTAAGAAGGACAGAAGATTTGCCCGAAGAGAAAATGCATCTTATCCAATTCAACGACTTTTCATTGAATCCCATGCTTACCATAATTTCAATCATTGCTTCATGTTCAATGGTGTCAAACGCCTTGGCAAAGTCTAACTTTAGTAGAATAATTTCCTTCTTTGAAGATTGGCAATGGTAAATATATTCACACGCCGAGGCCAGGCAATCTTGAATGGATCTACCTTTGACAAAACCATATTGGTTGCGATGGATTATCTTTAAGATAACTTTTTGTAGACGGTTTGCCAAAAAAATTGTGACAACTTTCAGACATGAGTTAAGTAATGTGATCGGACGTAAGTCATTAACTGAAGCTGGAGAATTTATCTTAGGGATGAGAGTAATGAAACCATCATTTATATTTTCCAGATTGAGATTTCCCTCATGGAATTGATTGTGTAGACGATAAAAGTCTTCTTTGATGATGGACCAGCAACGTTTCAAGAAAACCCCAGTGAAACCATCCGGTCCAGGTGCCCGATCAGCCGGCATTTCCTTAATGACCCGATCAATCTCTTCATGTGTGAACGGGAGTGTAAGTTGATCAAGACCCTCATACTTCTTAATGATACTAGATGACCAGTTAACCCGTTTAAAACCATGTTCGTGTTGAAAATATTTGCATTTTTTTAATAACCATATATTTGAGTACATTTAGTAAGAACTTATACCCCTATATATAAAAGAAATTAAATGCAAATATTTTCTTATTAGGTAATAATGCCACAAATTAGATCATCGGTAAGTAAAGATAGTTGAGCCTGCAATTAGGAACTCCGAGTAGCTATAAACTTGCATTAAAAAAAAGAGTAAACACAAGTGACACAATAAAATGTACATGAACTCATGAACATTGTGTGAGAGAAGTTAATAGAAATAGTGGTCAATTACATCATATAATTTGGTTCTATACTCTTCTGTATATATCCTGAATGCTACCCCTTTGTGATCAACTCTTTGTCCTTCAAATCAAATGGCACAGCTACTGCCCCTTGCCCCTTGCAGAAAAAGAAAGGGGGACTCTGTAAATACCCATAAATGTAAACTTATAATTGCAAGAAAAATGCCACAAGCACCATATATAAGGATATATTACAAAATACAATGCAGTTCATAGGCTCATTCTTCAATTGACATTCTGGATATCAAATCAAAATTATGAGGTATTGTTGTGAATTTCAAAACTTCAAACCAGGTGCTAGCCTCAGAACATCCTTCAGTATGTACCTACCACAAATTATAGTCAGATTAATAAAATACATATCCCTTTTTAGAAGCGAAAAGATACAACCATCTAAAATAGAGAAACTTGGCGGCACGCGGAATAAAGAAGATATTGCTCATGCTCGCTTGAGACAAGGAATATAGCTAAAGAATTTTCCAAACCCTAAGAACGAACTACAATAAACAGCCAAGAAAAATCTAATATTCTACATATGCTGGACACATGGATGTTACTATAAAAAGGGAAGGCATCAACAAGCATAAGTATCTCATTTTTAGCTACCAATATTAGCAAATATTCTGTTATGGGAAACTATTTAATGGTAGAAACTCTGAATGACGCAAATAGTCATTCTTCACATCATCATCTTGCTGGTGACAAAATAAACACTATTGTTTCATTATCTCATGACAAGCTATATCAAGCGCATTGTCTCCTTTCACTATGGCAAACAATCTTACTATCAATGGACATGTTCTGGGAAAAAGTGTTTTTAGTTCTCACAAATCTGCACATGTTCTCGCAAACTGTATCTAACATGTGCAGGTTTTAGAGAACTAAACAAGCTTTGTACAGAATATGTGTAGTTCAAGGCTGTATTTCAGAAAGTCTAACTGTGTCGGAAAAAAAAATTGAAACCAACACTGTAAAAAAAGCGTGCCTAAGATTGTCAAAAATTTGAACCTAGTCCAAGCACTTCCTAAAATACCTTGTTATGTTCTCCATGAGTGCACTCATTAATCTGTCAGTTGGTGTCATAAAGAGCATCTGCGAGACACTTTTTACTGTGCAGCAGCTAGTGTTATGTAAAAAGGGGTGGAATCATCAGGTGAAGATAGATCTCTCCTCATTCAGTTGGTAGTGCACTTCCATAAAGTTTATTAGTAGAGATATTACAGTTTGATGATAACATTCTTATATATATTAAACAAAGCCAATGCCCAAGTACTGATTTATGAGTGTGAAACCACAATACATGTGAGCGAGCATGCTATCTTTATCAACGAGTAGTTCTATTTTCTCACCACAATCTAGTACCTGATGCACCACTGGTTAGATTAAATACTGTTAGGAGGAAAACATACTGAAGCTTCAGACATATCCCCATAGATATAGTATCAGACGATCTAGGTTTTTTTTACGGGCGGTCACAGACCGAGTTGACGAGCACTCCGCTGCCGCGTGGACCAATGATTTTATGGGCCCAATGGCAGGCACCCGGTAAAGCAGTCAAAGTTGTAACAAAAGACGAAGTGAATAGTAAAAATCAAGGGTGAAAAATGATCAAAGAAGCTAATCGAACAGCCATCGATCGTGCACGCGCGAAGGCCCCCAGAACGGCGGGTTGCCCACCAGCGTTTATATGTTCGATGAAACTCATGGATCTCCGTAACTACAGGTTTACAAATAACAAAATCAATGAAGAAGCTTATTGTATAAGCCTACTAAATTTGCCAACAGTATGTAACCAAGAGTAGTTATCTGCACAAAACAGGGCTGCATACTTTCTCCAGGTCTAGTTTTCACAAATAAGTTCCTACTGGATACAGCTACTAACTGAAGTAAAATCAAGCATGTATGCGCTCTGACTATCACAACTTCCAGTAAACTAAGTAACTAACTATATTGAGCAAAATGTATAATGCTCTACATTAGGTAGGGAGACGAACACAAGTAGCAGAGTATATGCACCTTGAACATGTTGATGTTTGCTTTGGTCTCCCCCTCAAGGCCAGCCCACAAACAGAAGCAATAAACCTCTGTACCTCCTCCATGTTAATATGAACCGGCCCTATAAGGCAGAGATTTTCCTAAACTGAAAGAATAAACATCATTAAACTGTCTTCAGGAGTAAAAGCATATATATATATATATATATAAACTGAGCTGATCTGCAGGCCCTATAAGAACTAACGGGAATGACACGAGAACAGTATGGTATAGAAACAGAAGACCTGGGCAAGAACCAACTAATGGAAAAATTACAAACCTATATTATACATACTATTACAGTTCGAAATGAAGATTCTCAAGAGAAATGTGTAAACTAAAATACTAAAAAGAATCATAGCCAATTCAAAAATGGCTGCATACACATATACAGATTTTCAGGAGAAATGTGTAAACTAAAACACCTAACAAATATTTGAATCGTGTATATGCAAAGCACATTGCTAGCACGACCCACCATGCAAACGATCATCATAAATACTTGTGAATCTGTTTCAGACCATACCAACACAACTGGATAGCAAGATGATCAGGGTAAACAAATTACCTACGGAACCATGTATGCTTGTGCAGCTAATCAGACATCTCTCTAAAATAGATCAGTGAAGATAATTTGCTCACAGAATCATATATGCTTATGCAACTAATGAAGCATCTATATTAAATAGCCATTGAAAATACATCTTTAAAGAACAAAGCAGAGAAAGTAATTTCTTCACAAATCGTGTATGCATGTATGTGGAACTAATTAAACATCTCTATAAACAGTTACAAAAAATTAGTCCCAAAAGATCAACACTGGAGCACACACAAGAGACATTAGTTCACATCAAAATACATATGCCAAGGCATCAGCAATACAACCCACCTGAAGTTTAGAGGCAGTATCCACGACAAAAGCAGACAAGATCGACAAGAACACCAAATTCATAATTACAGCTAGAACAGTCTGTCATAATGTGAATAACACGCATAGGTCAGTCATAAAAAGAGTACTCCACTTTTTACTACCACTGTGGGCTAGCTCTGCTGTCCAAATGGAAAATTTGAACCGTGCATACCACAAAATGATTTGAGAAATCAAACCATGCAATACTTAATCATTCGATTGCTAGGGAACAATTTCTGAGAAGTCCAGATAAAGGTTATTCACAGCTATACCTGAATACATCAGTTAAGCCTATCAGTGTTATCAGTACAACACAGTTAGTGGCAGCAAGATAATCAAGATAATTAGAAGTTTCTTCCATAATGTTAATAACTGCCAAGCACTGATGTATATCTCCATGTAATCACATAATTCTGATGGTAAGTGTAGCGTGAGAAATGAACATGTCAAGCAAGGCTAGTGACAAGAAAGTGGATCCAATAGTAACTTACTTCTCACACTCCGCAAGCCCATAAACCAACTTGAAGAGGGGTGTCCATCTTCTATCAGACTGACACACATAACTGAACGAGAACCAGTTTTTCCACAAGCAAGCTGAATAAGAACACATAATGCCATGTTAATGGAAGGAAATGAAAACACAGAAATAACAGACAACTGGAACTTGACACAGTGAACACTCATACAAATGTAAAAAGGATAGTGAAAACTTCATTTCAAACATAAGACCTATATATATGGAGCTACTCAAAAAAGCATATATTGGTACATGCCTCAGGCCTTGAACTATTCTAGTTGCAACTGCGCGCCAAGTATATCAATAATATTCTCTAATGTTTCTAGCTTTCTCCCATGTAAAAGATAGTACAACGTTAAGCATGGCAGTGTCAAAAAGAAAAGAGAAGGATATACTATAACAACAAAACATGCACAAGATGCCTTCTTTGTCTTCTGTGCTGCTTACCAAGAAAATGTTGACCTACAATAGTGGGCAAGCTTCTTCGAGATGCAAATATGCAAAACAAGTATCATTATCTGAAAGCAACCACATAGTTCATTTGTTGGATGCAGTCAGTCGTAAAAGAAAAAAGAATGTTAGTAAATTAGAACTGCACACACACCTCAAATAATATTTTGGCCCATGTAGGCAAGTGTGCGTTTACATCCAGGAACTTAAGCATCTGCCCAGGGCAATCCCGACCCTCTTCTTAACAACCCCAGATTGCTGAAAGGAATCTGCAAAATCATCGAAACCAACAAAGATGATTTTAGGACGAGACACCTTGCATCACCTGCCCTTATCCAGGCTCTAATGATAGACATACGCTTCTGGTCCTCGTAGAAGCCCTGGGGACGTCTTCTCCGGCTTCTGCGGTTGCTTTCCTGGATCCTCTGCTCTTTCTCGTCCAGCGGCTGCACCAATCACAGCACAACATCAGGGACAAGAAACAAGAGAGGAGTAAGCCACTGCCTAGCAAACTTACCATGGGGGACAGAACATAACAACCCCTGCAAAACTATGAAAAAAGGTTCCAGTCAAACATGAGAGGAAATCAAAAGGGAATAAAAAAAGATCCTTCTTCTCTGCTAATCTGAAGGGATAAACAAAGGGTAAAATGACTCACCGAACCTACCTCTCCCTGACTAGTTTGTCAAGACCTTGGTTGTAGCAAAGGTATTTGCTCCTGTTCCTCACCGAACCACCGTGCAACCACAGCAAGGCCATGACCATGAACTGGAAGATGGAAATCAGCACCAAATCAGGTAATATTGGAGGATGTCGGGTTTGCACTCCACATTTTACAATTCATAGGTGCACTTTTTCTTTTGTTCAACAGAAAGTAATTAAGTATTAAGCCTCAGCCTGGGCCCCTCTAATGAAAAATTCCATACAGCAGCTAAGCTAATATCCATTCTCCAATCGTGAAGTTTAAACAGAAAAACAAACAGAGGTAACAATCTCACTTTACCTGTAAATGGAATGCAACTAAGGAGATAAATTCCGTGGAACAAATCGTTCCATCTTTGGGACAATTAACACCAGAAATTCATCTACAGAAGCATCTGAAATCTTTCATCAATAAAAGAAACAAGTTTAAATATCCTTGATCTTGACATGCCTGCAAATCGGAAGAACATCAATGCCATATGGAGATGCATTATACACAAATAGAAAGATCAGGAGGAGATTATTGTGTGATGGTGAGAGAGAGAGAGAGGAGCCTAGGGGAAGATCACCTTGGCATCAGCCATTGCTTGATGCTCGCGCTGCTCCCCAAAATCTGCCCGTGGTCACCTCTCCCCGCCGCCAGGGAGGAGGAGGGGCTTGGGGCGGACCAGGGAGGGAGGAGGAGGGCAGATGCAGGAGGGCGCGGCTAGGGTTCGTGGGGGTGGCGGCTGAGACGAGGGAGGAGGGAGGGGTGCGGGCGTGCGGCTGTGGGGATTGGGGAGGCAAGGGGCGCAAGCCGACGCCTCGCCGGTGTAGGCCGACGCCGGCCGGTCACCCTCTCCCGTCCGCTGCCGTACCTCCCTCTCCTCTCCTCTCCCCTTTCTCTCCCTCTCATCTTCCTATCTCGGGGAGAAGGGATGCGGCGGCCGGCGGCTATCCGGACGAGCAGGAAGGAGGGAGGAGGTGCGACACTGTCGAGGGAGGGAGGGAGGGAGGAGGCGCGGCGCTGTCGAGGGAGGGAGGGAGGGAGGAGGCGTGTGGTGGCTAGGGTTGGTGTGGGTGTGGGCTCTGGCGCAGCAACCCGATGACCAGGATTGGGAGCGGAGCGCGCGCGGGGATTGGGCAAAGCCTTTTCCACCCGAGATCGATCCACCCAGCCAACAGGCATAGAACACGAGCCCACCAGTCATTGGGCATGAGAACTTACCATGCGGTCAAAACCACCAGCGAGAGCAACGAGCATCTAACGGCCCAAACGAAGTTAAAGATCAGATTAACCACGATCCAACGGCCAACGAAGGCTGAAATCGGGGGAGCCTCTTGGAGGTGAGTTGGCTAGCCTCTTTTTTGTTTTAAATAGGACATGTCAAATTTCATATTGTGCAGTTTAGCAGTGCCTATTCTTTCTTTGAAGGTTTCAAATATGATTGATTCTTTTCCAGCGTGGTAATCAACAATGTCTCCATTGGCAGTGGTGAGACATGCAATGTTATTCCGTCTGTATCTCTCAGAGGCTAGGGCTTGGAAAAAATTTGAGTTCTTGTCTCCAAATTTGACCCACATCACCGTGCAACGTTTCTTCTAGTAGAGCTGCTGGTATCGTAAGAGTCTCAAAATGTGAGCTTTCAATATTTTTCTGAAGTTGCTTTCTGGTATCGATAAAATTCTCTTGTTCTCCAGTTCATCAAGTTCATTGAGAGCTTTGTTTGAGTTAGCAATGGCCACTGAGAGCTTGGAGATCCCTTTACTCCACTGTTTGAGGTCACGTTGTGGGTTCTTGAGCTTATGACATAGGATAGTAGCATAGTTTGTTGATTTGACCTGCTTAGCCCAAGATTTTGCCACAGTTTCCATGAACCCAGGATGATAAATCCAGTATGTTTCAAATATGAAAAGCTTAGATCTTGGGATTGTCGTTTCAATATTCACAACACATGGACTATGGTCAGAAACATGTTTGCCCAAGGGTTTTACCATGGTTTTGGGATATGTTGTAGTCCAGTTATTCCTGGTGAAAAACTAATCTAGTTGTTCGAGGAGGGGATCTACCTACATATTGCTCCATGTGAAAGAACGACCTTTAATTGGCAATTCAATGAGACTTTGAGCTCTTATGAAATCATTGAAGGTTATCATATCATTTACATTGCCCCCAGGTTTGTTACGATTATCAGGTGCACGAATGAGGTTAAAATCACCCACAAATAACCAATCCTCATGTGAAGGGATATCAATATCGAATAGCCATTGAATGAATGTTTGACATTGTTCTCCTTGGCAGGTCCCATAAATATTGACCAGTGTCCAATGCTGTGCAGACTGTGTTGAAGTAAACCTAGTGACAAGTGCAAAATCTTTAGAGAACAAAGTAACAACCGAGAAGATCAAACTGTTCCATATTGTGGCAATACCACCAGAGGCCCCACGCGAAGCAACAAAAGCAAATTGATCAAAGTTTCGCGGGCAACAAGATTTAACAAAAGGTAGATCAAAAGAGGTCTTTTTCGTTTCCTGCAGACACACGATAGCGCAACCACTAGACCTGATAACATTTGACAGTGCTAACTGCTTATCGTCCGAGTTTAACCCGCGAACATTCCAACATAAGACATTCCAGTTCACTAATGAAGGCATTAAATAAAAGAGGAGAGAATATTAAGTAGAGGCTTCTTGCTCCTCCTCCAGAGGGGCCATGAGAGCGTCGTCAGAGAGCTCACCAGCCGGGATATCACACAAGTTGTTGCCAATCTGCTGGATAACATTGACAGGAGTTGGTGGGGGGATCTGATCCTCAGCGTTGTCTTTGATCCTCACAGCAACTAGCACAATTCTAGGCTTAACCTTCGAGACCTTCATCTTAGTGTCAGATACCAGATGGATGCGAAAGCCATCATACTTATTGGAGCGAGCATTGCAGCATAGAGAGACAGAACTTTCAGGCGCCACAGCCTTCCCTTTGCGCTTGAGAGCAGCTACTGCATCGTCAGGGTGTGTTGTGTTGGCAGTGTCTGGTTGGTCCTGCATCATAGCCTCATCAGTTATATCAGTGAGAGTAATCGACTGATCCTCCTACAGTGTTTTAGTAACAGGTATGTACTCTAGCAAAGGCACATCGCAGGTGGGAGCCAGCTCTGTCATTATGTTACCAGTAGGCTCGACATTGTTCAGACATAAATCCAAATTAGCTGCATCAGGAAAACTTTCAGTCAAGGCAGAAGAATTGTCATGTTGTGTGATCGTCTGAGTGGCAGAAGTGACAGTCAAGATTCCATCATTCTTAGAGATAGTGAAGTTGAGAGCCACACTTTTGTGTCTGAAACCATAATTGGAACTCCAAGGGCCATAATAGGCAATTATGGGCATAACAACAGCTTTGAGGTAAGTGTTAAATTTCAGCATTGGCACACATTCACTCAGTAGCATGGCTGGAATGAAGTTACCTTGAGCCTCCATGCTTAAGTGCATCCCAGTAGCTGACACTATGAGGGAAATTTCCAATGAGTTGGCGGGCAGAGGGCAAGCAATAGTGTTGGTCGGTGCTTGGTTTGCAGAGCTAGATACCTCCTGAGGCCAGAACTGATTCATCAATGTAACAGGTACCAGCACATAGGAATCAGAAATAGTGGCACTGGAGTCATAACTACCATACATAGAGATTGAGTCATTCCATGCAGATGTAGGGCTATCATGGAGGTTTTTTGGAGGCACAATTCCATGGTTCACCAGAAGCCCTTCCCCAGCCAACCATTCCTGAAAGTTATAGAGCACTGGTGGAGCTTGCAGTGGTTGTGGGGGCCAAACTCCCCATTCAGGGTGAAACTCAACATCATTTCCCTCATCCACAACTACATTCTCACTGTCACTTTCTCCCTGGTTGGCATTAGTAGCAGCATTCTGAAGTAGGCAGTTGTGCAATTGCTGCTGATAAATTTGTTCAGCATCAAACCATCACCATGCAGAGGGTGAGCAATGTCGTCAGCAGGAGGCGGATCTTCTCCCGCCGAGGGACCTCAGGCAAGTGAGCATTCCAGTCTGAACTGCGCAGAATGGTCACTCCAACTATCCAACTCTGCCTAGGTCCGCCTAACTGCAGCATGACAAAGCTTTTAGGAACAAGGCACAGATGAATGACCCGGGCTTTGACAAGTACAAACTTCCTATCGTTCCTAGGATTGTACCATTCCACAAGACTGCCAAACTTATCCACAGATTTATGGATGTAGTGCTGTGTCTGGTAATCATACGGAAATCCAATATAAAGCAGCCAGACCTCAGGGCCAAAAGTGGTGAGTCTCATATTTAAAGCAGCATCATGTGTGATGATCATCATTATTGAGCATTGTCCCATGTCAGGAAATAAAAAAAAGGCCAAAGAAGCCAAGAAAAAAAAGGAGAAAAGAAAAAAAGAGAAAAAAAGAAAAAGGAAAAGGAAAAATGAGTGAAAAAGAGAGAAGGGGCAATGTTACTATCCTTTTTCCACACTTGTGCTTCAAAGTAGCACCATGATCTTCATGATAGAGAGTCTCTTGTTTTGTCAGTTTCATATACTAGTGAGAATTTTTCATTATAGAACTTGGCTTGTATATTCCAACGATGGTCTTCCTCAAATGCCCTAGGTCTTCATGAGCAAGCAAGTTGGATGCACACCCACTTAGTTTCTTTTTGAGCTTTCGTACACTTATAGCTCTAGTGCATCCGTTGCATGACAATCCCTACTTACTCACATTGATATATATCGATGGGCATCTCCATAGCGCGTTGATACGCCTAGTTGATGTGAGATTATCTCCCTCTTTTTGTCTTCTCCACAACCACCATATTCTCTTCCACCATAGTGCTATGTCCATGGCTCACACTCATGTATTGCATGAAAGTTGAAAAGGTTTGAGAACATCAAAGTATGAAACAATTGCTTGGCTTGTCATCGGGGTTGTGCATGATTTGAGTATTTTGTGTGACGAAGATGTAGCATAGCCTGACTATATGATTTTGTAGGGATAAGCTTTCTTTGGCCATGTTATTTTGAGAAGACATAATTGCCTTGTTAGTATGCTTGAAGTATTATTGTTTTTATGTCAATATTAAACTTATGATTTGAATCTTTCGGATCTGAACATTCATGACACAATAAAGAAAATTACGTGGATAAATATGTTAGGTAGCATTCTGCATCAAAAATTCTGTTTTTATCATTTACCTACTCGAGGACGAGTAGGAATTAAGCTTGGGGATGCTTGATACGTCTCCAACGTATCTATAAGTTTTGATTATTCCATGCTATTATATTATCTATTTTGGATGTTTAATATGCATTTATATGCTATTTTATATTATTTTTTGGACTAACCTATTAACCTAGAGCCCAGTGCCAGTTTCTGTTTTTTGCCTGTTTTAGAGTTTCGCAGAAAAGGAATACCAAACGGAGTCCAAACGGAATGAAACTTTCGCGATGATCTTTCTTGGACCAGAAGCAAACCAGAAGACTTGTAGATGAAGTCGGAGACGCAATGAGGCAGCCACGAGGGTGGAGGGCGTGCCCAGGAGGGTAGGGCGCGCCCCCTACCTCGTGGGCCCCTCGTGGATCTCTTGACCTAGTTTCTTCGCCTATATATACTCTTATACCCGCAAAAACATCAAGAGGAGCCATGAAAACACTTTTCCACGGCCACACCCTTCTGTACCCGTGAGATCCCATCTAGGGGCCTTTTCCCGCGTCCTGCCGGAGGGGGGTTCGATCACGGAGGGCTTCCACATCAACACCATTACCGTTCCAATGAAGTGTGAGTAGTGTACCTCAGACCTACGGGTACATAGCTAGTAGCTAGATGGCTTCTTCTCTCTCTTTGATTCTTAATACCATGTTATCCTCGATGTTCTTGGAGATCTATTCGATGTAATACTCTTTTGCAACGTGTTTGCCGAGATCCGATGAATTGTGGATTTATGATTAGATTATCTATGAATTTTATTTGAGTCTTCTCTGAATTCTTATATGCATGATTTGATATCTTTGCAAGTCTCTTCGAACTATCGGTTTAGTTTGGCCTACTAGATTGGTTTTTCTTGCAATGGGAGAAGTGATTAGCTTTGGGTTCAATCTTGTGGTGTCCTTTCCCAATGACAGTAGGGGCAGCAAGGCACGTATTGTATTGTTGTCATCAAGGATAAAAAGATGGGGTTTTCATCATATTGCTTGAGTTAATTCCTCAACATCATGTCATCTTACTTAATGCGTTACTCCATTCTTTATGAACTTAATACTCTAGATGCATGCTAGATAGTGGTCGATGTGTGGAGTAATAGTAGTAGATGCAGAATCGTTTCGGTCTACTTGACATGGACGTGATGCCTATATTCATGATCATTGCCTTAGATATCGTCATAATTATGCGCTCTTCTATCAATTGCTCGGCAGTACTTTGTTCACCCACCATAATATTTACTATCTTGAGAGAAGCCACTAGTGCAACCTATGGCCCCGGGTCTATTTTACATCATATTAGTTTCCTTTCAACTTGCCAATTTTTGTCGTTGTTTCTTTACTTTCCAATCTTTTACTTTCGAATATATAAATCAAAATACCAAAAATATTTACTTTACCGTTTATCTATCTCTATCAGATCTCAATTTTGCAAGTAACCGTGAAGGGATTGACAACACCTTATCGCGTTGGGTGCAAGTTTGTTGATTGCTTGTGCAGGTATTCAGTGACTTGTGTGTTGTCTCCTACTGGATTGATACATTGGTTCTCAAACTGAGGGAAATACTTACTCTACTTTGCTGCATCACCCTTTACTCTTCAAGGGAAAAACTAACGCAAGATCAAGAGGTAGTAGACGGTGAGGGAGAAGGGGATTCAGCAAAGAGTGAAATGATGGTTGCTCCGTCCGTCAAATTTAGACTGCGGGGAGGTGGGGTTTTGTGATACGACAGTTCGTTACTACCGCGCTACGACCGGGGTGATTCTCTGCCCGCATACTACTTTCTAATTTGGTGGATGACATTTGGGCCCACACACTACATGGCCTGCATGTCGGTGAACAAAAGTAAAATGGCGTTCAGTAGAGGGAGACATTTCAATGACCCCGGAGGAGCCAGAAGTGGTAGTATATCCATTGTACTAGTAGTAATTATTTCTCTGGATAGCTGTAGAGCGTCTCCATTCAGTAGATCCCATCCATCCTAGTAAATAATAAAATCAATTCAAAATCCCATATATATACTTAATGAGAGGCGCTACCCAGCACACCGCCCCCAAAAAAAACCTAGGTGCTCTTCTTCCTCCTCACTCCCACCCACCTCACGTCTGCTCGCTCCACTCGTACCCCCAAATTCCTCACCTCGCTCCTACAGAAAACCCCAACTCCCCTTCTTCCGCAATACTACAGAAAAACCCCAACTCCCCTTCTTCTTCACTCGCACTATGCTACGTCTTGAGCTAGCGTCGGTTTTCCCCAAAGAGGAGAGGGTGATGCAGCAAGTGTAGCGTAAGTATTTCCCTCAGTTTTGAGAACCAAGGTATCAATCCAGTAGGAGGCTCCTCAAAAGTCCCACGCACCTACACAAACAAACTGAGAACTCGCAACCAACGCAATAAAGGGGTTGTCAATCCCTTCACGGCCACTTACGAAAGTGAGATCTAATAAAGATAGTAAGATAAGATAAATATATTTTTGGTATTTTATAATATAGATGCAAAAAGTAAAGATGCAAATAAAAGTAGATTGGAAGCAAATATGATAAGAGATAGACCCGAGGGCCATAGGTTTCACTAGAGGCTTCTCTCAAGGTAGCATAAGTATTACGGTGGGTGAACAAATTACTGTCGAGCAATTGATAGAAAAGCGCATAGTTATGAGATTATCTAGGCATGATCGTGTATATAGGCATCATGTCCATAACAAGTAGACTGACTCCTGCCTGCATCTACTACTATTACTCCACACATCGACCGACTCCTGCCTGCATCTAGAGTATTAAGTTCATAAGAACAGAGTAACGCTTTAAGCAAGATGACATGATGTAGAGGGATAAACTCATGCAATATGATATAAAACCCATCTTGTTATCCTCGATGGAAACACTACAATACGTGTCTTGCAACCCTTTCCGTCACTGGGTAAGAACACCGCAAGATTGAACCCAAAGTTAAGCACTTCTCCCATGGCAAGAAAGATCAATCTAGTAGGCCAAACCAAACTGATAATTCGAAGAGACTTGCAAAGATAACTCCATCATACATAAAAGAATTCAGAGAAGATTCAAATATTATTCATAGATAAACTAGATCATAAACCCCCAATTCATTGGATCTCGACAAACACACCGCAAAAAGAGATTACATCGAATAGATCTCCACAAGAGAGGGGGAGAACATTGTATTGAGATCCAAAAAGAGAGAAGAAGCCATCTAGCTAATAACTATGGACCCGTAGGTCTGTGGTAAACTACTCACAACTCATCGGACGTGCAAGGATGTTGATGTAGAAGCCCTCCGTGGTCGATTCCCCCTCCGGCAGAGTGCCGGCGAAGGCTCCAAGATGGGATCTCGTGGATACAAAAGGTTACGGCGGTGGAAATTGTGTTTCGTGGTGCTCCTGGATGTTTTCGGGGTACGTAGGTATATATAGGAGGAAGAAGTACGTTGGTGGCCGCCCTAGGGGCCCACGAGACAGGGGGCGTGCCCTACAGGGGGGGGCCTATATCGTGGGGTCCTCGGGAGCTTCTTGACTTGCACTCCAAGCTCTCCGGATCACGTTCGTTCCAAAAATCACGCTCCCGAAGGTTTCATTCCGTTTGGACTCCGTTTGATATTCCTTTTCTTCGAAATACTGAAATAGGCAAAAAAACAGCAATATGGGTTGGGCCTTCGGTTAGTAGGTTAGTCCCAAAAATGATATAAATGTGTAAAATAAAGCCTATAAACATCCAAAAGGGGTAATATAATAGCATGGAACAATCAAAAATTATAGATACGTTGGAGACGTATCAAGTATCCCCAAGCTTAATTCCTGCTCGTGATAAAAAGAGAATTTTGATGTGGAATGCTACCTAGCATAGTTCATAATGTAATTTTCTTTATTGTGGCATGAATGTTCAGATCCAAATGAATACAAAATAAAAGTTCATATTGATAAAAGAAATATTAATACTTCAAGCATACTATTCAAAGTAATCATGTCTTCTCAAAATAACATGGCTAAAGAAAGTTATCCCTCCAAAATCATATAGTCTGGTTGTTGCTCTATCTTCATCACACAAAGTATTTAATCATGCACAACCCCGATGACAAGCTAAGCAATTGTTTCATACTTTAATAATCTCAAACTCTTTCAACTTTCACGCAATACATGAGCGTGAGCCATAGCACTATAAGTGGAATAGAATGGTGGTTGTGGAGAAGACAAAAAGGAGAAGATAGTCTCACATCAACTAGGCGTATCAACGGGCTATGGAGATGCCCATTAATAGATATCAATGTGAGTGAGTAGGGATTGCCATGCAACGGATGCACTAGAGCTATAAATATATGAAAGCTCAACAAAAGAAACTAAGTGGGTGTGCATCCAACTCGCTTGCTCACGAAGACCTAGGGCACTTTTGAGGAAGCCCATCATTGGAATATACAAGCCAAGTTATATAATGAGAAATTCCCACTAGTATATGAAAGTGACAACATATGAGACTCTCTATCATGAAGATCATGGTGCTATTTTGAAGCACAAGTGTGGAAAAAGAGATAGTAGCATTGTCCTTTCTCTCTTTTTCTCTCATTATACTTTTTTTCCTTTTCTTTTTCTCTTTCTCTTTTTTTCCTTGGCCTTCTTTTTTTGGCCTTTCTCCTTTTTTTTCTTTTTCTTTTTTTCCTTTTTCTTTTTTTCTTTTTTGTAAAGTCCGAAGTCTCATCCCGACTTGTGGGGGAATCATAGCCTTCATCATCCTTTCCTCACAAGGACAATGCTCTAATAATGAAGATCATCACACTTTTATGGATTTACAACTCAAAGCTAGAACAACATATACCTCTATATGAATGCCTCCGACGGTGTACCGGGATATGCAATGAATCAAGAGCGACATGTATGAAAATTATGAAGGTGGCCTTGCCACAAATACGATGTCAACTACATGATCATGCAAAGTGCAATATGACAAAAGTAATGTGTGTCATATGAATGGAACGGTGGAAAGTTGCATGGCAATATATCTCGGAATGGCTATGGAAATGCCATAATAGGTAGGTATGGTGGCTGTTTTGAGGAAGGAGTATGGTGGGTGTATGGTACCGGCGAAAGTTGCGTGGCACAAGAGAGGCTAGCAATGTTGGAAAGGTGAAAGGGTGCGTATAATCCATGGACTCAACATTAATCAAGAGAACTCATGTACTTATTGCAAAAATTTAGAAGTCATCAAAAACCAAAGCACTACGCGCATGCTCCTAGGGCGATAGATTGGTAGGAAAAGACCATCGCTCGTCCCCGACCGCCACTCATAAGGAAGACAATCAATAAATAAAATCATGCTCCAACTTCATCACAAAGCGGTTCACCATACGTGCATGCTACGGGAATCACAAACTTCAACACAAGCATTCTTTTAATTCATAATCACCCAACTAGCATAACTTTAATATTACTACCTCCATATCTCAAAACAATTATCAAGCATCAAATTGATCATAGCATCCAATTCACTTTCTATGATAGTTTTTATTATACCCAACTTGGATGCTCATCATTCTAGGACCAACTTTATGATCATAGCAAAAACCATGCTATTCTAAAAGACTCTCAAAATAATATAAGTGAAGCATGAGAGACTAGCAATTTCTTCAAAATTAAGATACCACCGTGCTCTAAAAGATATAAGTGAAGCACTAGAGCAAAAACTATCAAGCTCAAAAGATATAAGTGAAGCACATAGAGTATTCTAGCAGATTCTAATCAAATAGGCTTCTCCCAAAAGGTGTGTACAGCAAGGATGATTGTGGTAAACTAAAAAGCAAAGACTAATATAATACACGACACTCCAAGCAAAACACATATCATGTGGCGAATAAAAATATAGCTCCAAGTAAAGTTACCAATGAACGAAGACGAAAGAGGGGATGCCTTCCCGGGGCATCCTCAAGCTTAGGATTTTGGCTATCCTTGAATATCTTGGGGTGCCATGGGCATCCCCAAGCTTAGGCTCTTGCCACCCTTTATTCCGTAGTCCATAAAAGCTTTACCCAAAACTTGAAAACTTCACAACACAAAACTCAATAGGAAATTTTATAAGCTCCGTTAGTGAAAGAAAACAAAACCACCACATAAGGTACTGCAATGAACTCATTATTTATTTATTCTGGTGTTAAACCTACTGTATTCCAACTTCCCTATGGTTTATAAACTAATTTACTAGCCATAGATGCATTGAAATAAGCAAACAACACACGAAAAACAGAATCTGTCAAAAACAGAACAGTCTATAGCAATATGTAACTAACGCAAACTTCTGGAACTCTAAAAATCCTACCAAAATAGGACTTAATGTAAAATTTGTCTATTGATCAGCATCAAAAAGAATCAATGCAAAAGCACGTTTATGTGATTTATTGAATTTTTTCTCGTGAGCACAAAGTTTCTGTTTTTAGCAGAATCAAATCAACTATCATCATAGTTTATCCTATAGGTTCTACTTGGCACAAACACAAACTAAAAGATAGAAACACATCTAAACAGAGAGTAGATGCAATATTTATTCCTAAACAGGAGCAAAAACAAAAAGCATAAAGAAAAATTGGGTTACCTCCCAACTAGCGCTATCGTTTAACGCCCCTAGTTAGGCATAAAAGGGAAGATAGATCTAACGAGTGCCATAATAATAAGATAGATCTTGAAGGCTCATCTCATATTCTCTACATTCGGCAGCAATTTTTATTTGAGGCAAGCAAAAGTAATCAAAAGGGCTAAATTTAGTGGGACAAAGGTCCCCAAGATGAATCACGGGAGGAACGGGTTCCTCCTTTGGCCCTTCATAGTGCACAACTATTTCATCACTAAAAGCATTCTTTTGGCAAAATCTTGTGAGCCTATACTCAAGAGAGTATCCTAGCTCATTGCTTCAAAGAGCAAAATCATTATTAAGTTCGTTAATGCAATCAACCAAGACATTGGCAGGAACCTTTTTTCTAAGGTTTTCATTAAAAGCGACATAGTCAGTAGATTGAAAACGTCTAAATTCCTCTTGATCATAGAGGATCGCCTCTATGTGAGGACGACCGGCGTCCACCCTATAGTGCGCAAAGATTTCTTTGGCCTCTCTTATGATAAATCTAAACTCATGAGCCAAAAAGATAGTAACATCATGCTTAACAGAAGAATGCTCAATATTAGAGAATTCTAGGAAAGTTCTTTGTATGCAAGGATGCATATGCATAAATTGTCTTTCAAGTTCAACTACAAGCATAGCGATAGCATCCGCAAGACTACTAGTTCTATGAAGAATAGAACAACCCATGGAAGGTAAAGCACCGGCACAAGTAAAGAAATCTTGAATAACACCTTTGCCAATGATGTTACCACTACCGATTCGAAACTTTTTAGTATGCAAAATAGGGGGTTCATCGGCCGGAGCCTCGGGATTTTCTGTGTTATCATTATTGTCCATATCAATGATAATCTCCCCAATTTCAGACATAGCGACAAACAAAAGCAAGGCGGAAGAAAGCGAGCGAAAAAGAGAGGAGGAGATTGGGAAAGAGAGGGCGAATAAAATGGCAAGGGTGAAGTGGGGGAGAGGAAAACGAGAGGCAAATAATGTAAATGCGAGGGAGATGGGTTTGTGATGGGTACTTGGTATGTCTTGACTTGAGCGAAGACCTTCCCGGCAACGGCGCCAGAAATCCTTCTTGCTACGTCTTGAGCTAGCGTTGGTTTTCCCCGAAGAGGAGAGGGTGATGCAGCAAGTGTAGCGTAAGTATTTCCCTCAGTTTTGAGATCCAAGGTATCAATCCAGTAGGAGGCTCCTCAAAAGTCCCACGCACCTACATAAACAAACTGAGAACTCGCAACCAACGCAATAAAGGGGTTGTCAATCCCTTCACTGCCACTTACAAAAGTGAGATCTAATAAATATAGTAAGATAAGATAAATATATTTTTGGTATTTTATAATATAGATGCAAAAAGTAAAGATGCAAATAAAAGTAGATTGGAAGCAAATATGATAAGAGATAGACCCGGGGGCCATAGGTTTCACTAGAGGCTTCTCTCAAGATAGCATAAGTATTACGGTGGGTGAACAAATTACTGTCGAGCAATTGATAGAAAAGCGCATAGTTATGAGATTATCTAAGCATGATCATGTATATAGGCATCACGTCCATAACAAGTAGACCGACTCCTGCCTGCATCTACTACTATTACTCCACACACCGACCGACTCCTGCCTGCATCTAGAGTATTAAGTTCATAAGAACAGAGTAACGCTTTAAGCAAGATGACATGATGTAGAGGGATAAGCTCATGCAATATGAGATAAGCTCCATCTTGTTATCTTCGATGGCAACAATACAATACGTGTCTTGCGACCCTTTCTGTCACTCGGTAAGAACACCGCAAGATTGAACCCAAAGCTAAGCACTTCTCCCATGGCAAGAAAGATCAATCTAGTAGGCCAAACCAAACTGATAACTCGAAGAGACTTGCAAAGATAACTCAATCATACATAAAAGAATTCAGGGAAGATTCAAATATTATTCATAGATAAACTTGATCATAAACCCACAATTCATCGGATCTCGACAAACACACTGCAAAAAGAGATTACATCGAATAGATCTCCACAAGAGAGGGAGAGAACATTGTATTGAGATCCAAAAAGAGAGAAGAAGCCATCTAGCTAATAACTATGGACTCGTAGGTCTGTGGTAAACTACTCACAACTCATCGGAGGGGCAAGGATGTTCATGTAGAAGCCCTCCGTGGTCGATTCCCCCTCCGGCAGAGTGCCGGCGAAGGCTCCAAGATGGGATCTCGCGGATACAGAAGGTTACGGCGGTGGAAATTGTGTTTCGTGGTGCTCCAGGATGTTTTTGGGGTACGTAGGTATATATAGGAGGAAGAAGTACGTCGGTGCCGCCCGAGGGGCCCACGAGACAGGGGGGCGCACCCTATAGGGGGGGCGTGGCCCCCTATCTCATGGGGTCCTCGGGAGCTTCTTGACTTGCACTCCAAGCTCTCCGGATCACGTTCGTTCCAAAAATCATGCTCCCGAAGGTTTCATTCCATTTGGACTCCGTTTGATATTCCATTTCTTCGAAATACTAAAATAGGCAAAAAAAACAGCAATATGGGCTGGGCCTCCGGTTAGTAGGTTAGTCCCAAAAATGATATAAATGTGTAAAATAAAGCCCATAAACATCCAAAAGGGGTAATATAATAGCATGGACAATCAAAAATTATAGATACGTTGGAGACGTATCACACTACAACCAGGCTTGTCATTCGCTACTCTGCTCAAATCTGTGAGCTAGGATGCGACGCCCTCGAGGAAAATTAATCGGCTGACCCTAGTGCCAAGAAGATGAGGCTCCCGCCAGTGGTGATGCCTGTTGTAGATCCCGCACCTGGCAGCGCGGGGAGAAGCGGTGAGCCCGCCCCCACCGGATCGTAGGAACCCGTAGAGGGTGGACCGCATCAGCGATCTCCCAGACGCCATCCTTGGGGAGATCATCTCGCTTCTCCCCACCAAGGATTGCTGTCGCACCCAAGTCCTCTCAATTCGGTGGCACCCTCTATGGCGCGCCGTGCCCCTTAATCTCGATTGTCGTAGCTATCTGTTTTTAATGATTTTGGACCCCCCCCCAGAGCCATCATCTCCTCCCACCAGGGCTCTTTTCAAAGCCTCGACATCCCATCATGCTACCTGAGCAAGCATACCATGCCCTGCACGGTGCACGCCTGGCTGAAATCCCCTGAATTCATAGAACTACAACTGCTTGAGTTCTACTATTCCCCAGGAAATCACCTACCAGATACCGTACGCCATGTACTTGTGCCCTCAGCACCGATGTCCATCTCGCGGTTTTCCTCCTCTCTCCTCACCGCCACCTTTGTGATGTGCTACCTACCAGACAATCTGGTACTAAACCTTTGACTCCCATTTCTCAAAAAACTTTCACTTGTGCGGGTTCGTATATCGGAGGCCTCATTGCACAATATCATCCACTCTAGTTGCCCTGCCTTGGAGTGCTTGGTGCTTGTTTTCATAGCTAGAATCGATTGTCTCCAAATAAAGTCGCCTAACCTTGTAAGAATTGGAATTTCTTTTGATGGAAGGCACCTCATCATCCAAGATGCCCCTTCACTTCAAAGGTTGATCCTTGATTCTAGTTATTCACCGTCGCAAATAACCGCTGTCTCTACGCCTAAACTGGAGACCTTGGGTGTAGTACATGATCTCTATGCTCATTTCAAGATGGTGTTTCTCTCCACAGTTCTTCAGGTACTGTATATTATCTTCTACACTTGTAACATAAGCTGCATTTTAAATTTTTGCGCATAAGTATATCATCTTGGAGTAGACATTTTGTACTAATATTATGTTCTATGTTCAATGAAGTGTTTCTCCATGGATAGCCTATTAATGGTGTTGGATTCTATCAAGATCTTATATATCCAAATGAATAGTTTTAATCTGAATAAGATTATTGGCTTGCTGCAATTCTTTCCATGTCTGTAGAAGTTGTATATGAAGGTGATAACTTCACGCACATTGGAAGCCTGCATATTATGTACTAGAATTAACCGTTCAGTTGTTGCTCTTTCGACACTCTTTTTTTAGACCTTAGCTGTTTTCAATCTTCATGTCTATTTAGGCAACAGGACGGGGTATGAAAGTTATAACCAATTGGTGGATTCGTAACACCGGGATTTTCTCACTTCTCATGACATTTTATTGAAGATAAAAACGCTGGATTGATATGTAGCCAACCATGCAAACACTAGATTTGTCACATTCTTCCAGCTGAATGCGAGGTTACTACTGTCCATCAGGCTTAAGTTTATCAGCAGCATGGTTTTGACGGATGGGTATGTCGAAGAGCAAAAAAAAGGAGTTTCAGGTGGACAAAAGAGCCTTTGAACATGTTGGGCTTCTATTTACAACATCTTCTGGTCATAATCCAGTAAATTTTACGACCCAGGATGTTCATTTTATGGACCTGGCCGATCCATTTGACTGTGACTGCCGAAAATAGTGCCAGAGTTAGATGTTGTTGCCATTTTCAATCTGGGTTTTTTCTAAACCTGATGAACAATTAACCCTCGTGCTTTTGTATAGTTTGTAAGCTGGAGTTAGATGTTGTTACCCTTTCAACACGGTTGTGACTGCCATATTTTCTTTGAAACAAGGCAAATGGCTTGCCATTCGTTTAATTGAGTGAAATATTGTAACAAATTCCAACCAAGGGAAATAACATCACTCTCGCCGGCTGCTGGAGCTCACTGTGCATTACAGAACACATGTGATTAGCCCCCACCAGCACCCACAAACTTATTTTGAACTAGCACACCAAATGGGCTATAAATTTTCATAATAAAGGTTGCATGACCTTGACAGATTTGGATTCTAACATTTGGGACCCACGAGGAAAAAGCTTATACAAGGTGGTTCGACTTACTAGCTAGTCAACAAACGATTCTGCCTACCAGGAGTTGGATTGACATCCAACATCTGTCGTGTATCTTCTATCTCTTCTCTTCTTCCTCCAGCCGCCCAAACCAAACCACCCCATCGGTTCCGCCTGCTCCCGTCTCCCATGGCTGGCTGCGCCTCCGCTGTCCTACCGTACCCTCCAATGTTGGCCAGTCCCTCCCTCAATGACCCCACACGTCCTGTTATTCTACGACGACATCAGCCCCAACACACACCCGCACCCGAACCAGTTAACCCTCGTACTCCCCTCCGCCTGCGACTGGACTGATGCATCTTCCATGGCTCCCGTTAGTTCCGTCTGAGGCCTCGCCGTCATCCTCCGCCTTGGTTAGCTCGTTGTGCATGGTGCGCTACCCTCTTGCGTTGTCAACATCGTCCACAACTAAGAGGAACAAGGAGATGACTATACATGCATAGGATGATAGTAGGGACCCACCAGGGTCATGGCAGTACGCAAGCAAGTGCCTCGTTATTACAAGACCAAAAAATGGCTCCTCCTAATGGTTAGACATCTGGGGCCCATGCCATTGTCAACATAGTCAATAAACGAGAGAATTACACAACGAGCGGCTAACACCAGGGACCCAGCAGGTCACACTGTTGTTATTTACTTTTTTTGAGGAACAAGTAGTTGTTATTTATACTAGTTTTAGAGATGGATCAGGGCAACAACGAGGTTGTGCGAGGGCTGTAGCCCGTCTAGCCAGGGTTTTATTTATGTTTACCACATCACACTACAAAGGAAATACACTTCCGTGATGATACGTGTTTGTAACTGTAGGTCACGTCTTTTGTCATGCATGTACATCCATGAAGATTTTATGACAGAATCAAGATAGTCATACCTGTGCTGTCGTAGAAGTGTTCCATGACATTACCAAAATTATCATCACGGAAGTGTCCACTTCCATGACGATAAATCACGCGTCATAGAAGTGCTTTCATCAAGGGTGACAGACACGTGGCATCCACCTTAACGGGTCACCGCTAAGCTATCGGGTCCGGTTTTTGATCCGACAACCCATTAATAGCCAGGACCAATGGTGATTTTCCATGTGTAAAATTCTCATTGGCCGAAGGAAACACGTGTCAGCTCGTCATTGGGAAAGATATGCGCCTATGATATGTCGACACGTGCGAAGGCCCAACATTGGCCCATTTAGCTTACAAAGGCCGGCCCGTTTGACTTGGTCAAAAGTTAGCGCGCCGGCCCATGAAAAGCTTGTTAAAGGTCTATTCACATATAGCCCATTTTACGGCCCAGTAACTAACGACCCATTAGGGCCTTCCCGAAATCGGCCCGACAACATCATGTGGGCCGTTGAATATAACACGAGCATGTTTCAGGTTCGGCCCATGTATGGCCCACGACGTGTTTCGGCCCATATGAGGCCTTCCATATCTTTAGGCCCTTCAGTGGCCCACGGTGATTCTAGCCCATAATGAACATCAAATTTCTTTGTACCCATTAACGGCTCATGATTTCCATGGGCCGTTTCCAGCCTGTGTTAGCTTTCAGCCTACTGACGGCCCATACATTCTTGGGCTCCTTTCTGACACTCGATTACTTCTGGCCCGTTAGTGGCATGTTCCCCTAATGGGCCAAATTCGGCATGTGGTTAGAATTGGCCCGTTTGTGGCCTGTTAACCCATTGCACCATTTCCAGCACGTCCTATATTCTGGCCCATTAACAACCTATTATGCATGTGACGGAATTAAGCCTTTGCTGTCTTCCGGCCTGTTAATGGCCCGTTACCGTGCTGGCCCGATACCAATTATGCCCGTTTAAGGCCCATGTGGACCCATTTATCCGACGGCCCGAGGCCCACCGATTCTACGGCCCTTTGGAGGCCCATTTATCCAACGGCCCGTAGGAGGCCCTTGGATCCTACGGCCTATAGCAGGCTCAAGGTTACCACGGTCTGTATATGGCCCATGGTTGTTGCAGCCACTAGCAAACCAGGGAAAAAGAAGACTAGGAAATAAATAAGCCCGAAACTAACACTGGGCTATTAAGGCGATTGCACAGATTACATCCACTAGGCATCAAAGTTCGCCACCAGTGCAAATATAGGGAACACCCTACACTATACAAAAATGGCTTGTTGTTTTCTTCAGCCGGTGGCTGCACGTTAAGAACAAATTTTGTATCACAACAAAACAAATTACAACCATAAAACAAAAGGAAGGTTGTCATGAAAGTTAACAGTCTGGTAGATAAATGCACCACCAGAAGTTCAGAAGGTTGGTTCATTTGACCTGACTGATACAATTTCATGTTGTATTGTCCGATGGAGCACCATAACCTTCGCCTTCATTTCTCCTAGGCTCCTGAACAACATAGGAAATGTTTGATAGTATGGTTTCAAAATCATGCATATCTTGACGACATGAACAATGCTTGTCCTTGTTTCACAATGGGTCTCTGTTAGGGAATGAACTTGTGTCTGGAGCGAAGATATACCATTGTTTTGAGCTTGCATATCTTGATCATGAGGCAGTTTGGACGAGATTGCCTTAACAACCAACCAAGTATTACGAAGGAACGTGCTTTTGGCACTATTAGTGGATAGGTACTGTACCACTGCAACAATAGGTGACACTGCGGGTATAGTTGCCTCGTCACCTTTAGAAAGTGGCAGTTCCACCATTTTTTCCATAGCTTGCTGAAAAGTTGAGTTTTTACATTAGTACTACTAGAACAGAAGATATTAAGGAGGCAACATGAAAGTGCGTTACGTCGACTAGAGGGGGGTAAAAGGCGATTTTTATGAATTCTTCACTGAGGAATTTCAGGGTGATGAAATTCCTAAGTGAAGAACTACTTGCAGCAGAATAAGTACTTAGGTATAAGCATAGTAGAGCAACATCATAGTCATCATGATGAAATGAAAGACAAACACAGAGTACAAAGAGCGTAAACACATGATAAGCAAGATGAAGACAAAATAGACTGAATAAATAGGATTGAGGAATTAGAGAAAGTCTTCAGTCAAAGTCTTCAAACAGTAATGATCAGGTACATCAACACATAACTAAGGAAATGAAAGGGTTGAGGAAATAGAACCAGTTGGCTTGGTGAAGACAATGATTTGGTAGACCAATTCCAACTGTTGTGATAGTTGTACGTCTGGTTGGAGCGGCTGAGTATTTAAACTCGAGGACACATGGTCCCAGACACACAGTCATCACCGTATTCTCCTTGAGCTAAGATCACACAGACCTCACCCAATAGTAGTGGTAAGTCTTCACAGGTGACTTCCAAACCTTCACAGACTTGGTCACTCGGCAATCCACAATTCCTCTTGGATGCTCAGACCATGACGCCTAACTGTCTGGAGGATACACAGTCCTCAAAGGTAACAAGCGTCGGTTCCACACAGGAACAATCTCTTCAATGATGCTCAATCACTTTGGGGTTTGTAGGTTTGGGTTTGGGATTTGGATTTTCCTTACTTGATGATTTTCGCTCAAAGTCCTCTGAGGATGGGATGCTCTCAAATGACAAGTCTCAGTTTCTATCGTAGTAGCCAACGAGCTAATGGTTGTAGGGGGCGACTATTTATAGCCTAGGGAGCAGCCCGACATGATAAGACATAAATACCCTTGTTTGATATGACCGTTAGGTGGTAGGATATTTTGGACAGCTGGCGTGTGGCTCAGCATCGGTCGGATTTGAGGTTTGAATTCCTCAAGGCTATCATGTTCCTTACTGTGTAGGCAACTCGCATTGGCTAATTTCTAACTCCTCAGTCAGAACAAATTCCTCAAAGACTAGAAGATCTTCATCTCTGTCACTGAAGAAATTGACTGAACCGATATGAGATTTCCAATTGCTTCACTTGAAGGATTGGGTAGGTGTAGGATTTTGAGATGAGCATCACTTGGAAATCAGTTTCCTTAGTATTACCTCGACCCCCTTTAACAGTACAGTGTTTACTATGACTCAAGAAGAAGAAAATGAAACTACGAAAACAAAAGTTTTCATGCTTCATTGTCTTCGCATGAATATCCAAGTCTTCACGGTCACACCAATTTCTTCACTTTCAAAGTCTTCAGGAGAACCAAAGTCTTTAGCCAAAGATATTCATTTTTAGGGGTCGACTTTCACTGTAAATATCAAACTCCTCCTTGATTTATAGAGCCTGTGTACACTCACAAACACATTAGTCCCTTAACCTATAAGTCTTTAATACACTTAAATCACTAAGGGGCACTAGATGCACTTACAATCTCCCCCTTTTTGGTGATTGATGACAATATAGGTTAAGTTTTCAACGGGGATAAACATATGAATTGAAAGTACTCAATATTGAGGAATTTGATTGCAAGATATAGAAGAACTCCCCCTGAGGATGTGCATAGTGAGGAATTTGCTTTTGAAGCAATGCACATTTGAAGAGTAGAATCATGGAGAACTCCCCCTATATCTTGTAATTCATACACGCATTTAACATATGAAATGAAGAATTTGAAATGCATGATGAAATATGGTGACTGATGTAATTCAGCATGCGTGCATAACATTAATGAGGAAATAGCATGCAGAAAAACAGAGCAAAAGTATCAGGTCACCATCGGACTTAAGTTTACAACTCAATCAACAAAAGCTTCAGAAGAGCGAGAGTTGCAACTTAACAAAAAAACGCCCATATATATAGACCCGCTTGAAGACTAACTCAAATTTCTCCCCATTTGTCATCAAATGACCAAAAGGGACAAAAAGTGAGGACTAACGCCCCTGAAGAATTTCATCACGAAGTCGGTGGAGGAGCGCTAGTGTTGTTGGGGTCGGTTGTCTGAGTAGGGCCTGCTGCAGTGTCGTCTCAGTCTTCATTTTCATCAGTATCTCAGGATGAGGAATATGAGCTGGGCACCAAAGGAGGAACTTCAACCTTCTTGAATTTCTTCGGAGGAGGCTTAGACCAGCTGAAGTCCTGCTTGAAGCCCATCTTCTTGAGATCCTCATCACCATAGAGATGAGACATAATAGCCCAGGTGCGATCAAAAACTTCATTGAGGTAGTAATGGTTCTTCTTCACTGAATTATATGTGGTAGTCATGTTGTGAAGAATAGAACCAAACTAACGCTTTACCCATTTATGATTGTGATCCACCTTTTGATGAAGACTGAGGAGAAGCTCATGATCAGTCATCACCCTTGGAGATGTTGCCTGAGGACTTTGCTTAGATGCATTGGCGGCAGAATCATGAGTGGCGGAGTCATCATTGGTGGAGTATGAAGCAGCTTTGCGAAATTGTCCATCCAATGGACGATTGCCCTCTTCAATGATAGTAGTGTCCTTGCCCTTCTCATCAGCTAAGGAAAATGTCCGCTTGAGGACTTCAATTGGGGGCAAGTAGCTGCCATGGTTGAGTGTATCAGCTTTGTAGTTGAGTGAAGACCTTGACCTGATGAATCGCATAATCCAAGGAGCGTAAGGCTTCAACTCAAACGGGGACATTACAACGGTTGCCAAAGTCCTCATGAAGAAATCATGGTAGTTCACGGGAATACCGTGCATGATGTTGAAAAGCAGATTTTTCATGATGCCAATGACTTCTTCATCATTAGAATTGTGGCCTTTGATTGGACTCAATGTCTTCGTCAGGATGCGATAGACAGTCCTTGGCACATATTACAATTCCTTCACAAGGAATTTTGTCCTTGAGGTTTGACCAGGCTTCAATGGCTTCATCAACACTTGCATGAAGTGATCAGATAGTTTAGCTTCAGAATAGATCAGACGTGCACCTTCTGGGGGAGGACTGACAGTCATGGCATGAAGCAATTCAGTGGCTGGTGCCTTATAGTGAGTGTTCTCTGTCATCCAGTCCAAGACCCATGAGTTCACATCTTCAGCATTGCCAGTGATGTGCAGCGTCGCATAGAATTGAAGAACGAGTTCTTCATTCCAATCACAGATGTCAGTGCAAAAGTTTAGCAGTCCAGCATCATGAATAGCAGCGAGGACTGGCGTGAAGCAAGGCAGTGATTCCATATCCAAGTGAGGAATATGCTCATGTTCGAAGACTTTATCCTTGTTGAAAAGCACTGAAGAATAGAAATTTGCTTGACTGGAAGTCCAGAAGCGCTTCCTCCTCACACAAGAAGAATCATAGGGATTGTAACCAGTGAAGAATACATGCTCATTGAAGAAGGCATCAGCCTTGAACTTCGGAGTTTTAGAGAATGGATTCTTCGGTTGGGGCTGAGGAGTGTCAGTGATTTGCAATACAACCTCTGGAATCTCAATTTCTGGGACCGCAGGCTGAGGAATATCCGCTTCTGCTTAAGTAGCAACCTGGGCCTCCATTTCTTCAACATCATTTTCATCAGCACTTGTGGCTGGAATTTCTTCATGAATGGAAGGGACAGTATGTTTTCTTCAGAGCCCATCTGAACTTTTGTTGGTGCTGGGGACTGAGGAATTTGCTGTAGTGGTGTGAACAGAGGAGAGTTGGTGTGTCGACTAACCCAAAAATCATCGTTCATCACTAGAGTGGTGCAACCAATGTCCACATCCTCATCCACTTCCATTTCTTCAATGTCGGCCTCTTCAGTAGTGAACTGAGGCATTGGCGATGATACCCGAGGGGTTGAAGTGATAACATCAGCTTCAATTTCTTCATACATCTGCTCTGTGGAAGCAGCAGAGGGATCTTCTTCAGCAGATTCTTCAGGAATCTGATATTCTTCACCAAAAGGAACAATTTCCTTTGATGGCATGCTTGAAAGAGGAACTGCATCGATAGGGTTGTCAATTGAACTTGTCAAAATCTTTGCCTTCTTGGGGGCAGAAGATTCTGAGGCAGCTGACACTTTCCTCTTCTTCAGAGCAGCTCGCTCTGCAGCTTTGGTTTTCTTCACTTCCAGAGCAGAAGGAAGAACTGAGCTTGGTGTTGGTGCACGAGGAGCAGAGGAAATTGGGGTAATTTCTTCAGGCATAACTGATGCAGTTGGCCTGTCTTGAGCAATTTCTTCAGGAGCAGCAACAGATGCTTTAGCTAACCTGGCAGATTCTTTAGGCGCAACACTACTGGTTGCCCTGTCAGTTTCTTCAAAGGCTGGAATTTCTTCAGCAGCGCTGGTACTTGCAGTTTCATCAGCAGCCTGATTTTCATCAGCGGTGCTGGCATTTCCTTCAGTGGCTTGAGCAAATGCTTCAGCTGGAGTGACTTCAATGTGCCCAGGAGCAGCAACACTTGAAGTGAATTTCTTTGCCATCTTGATGAATCTAACCTTGGCTCCCAGCCATTCTGCCTTGTAGGCATCAAATTCATCACTGAGCTTTTTGATTTCAGATTGAAGTCCAATGAGCTGCTCAGGCGAAAGACTCAGAACATTATCTTTCAGAAAGTGCTGCTTTTTATACTGAGCTTTCTTAGCTACTCTGGCTTGATCATATTTCCATTTTTCTTCAGTGACGAACGTCGTCACCATGTAACTTTGTCTAGGAGTGAGGCCCAACTCTGGCATTGGAGCATTGGGATCTTTGTGCCAGAGAACGACGAAATAAAGGATTTCCTTCGGATCCAGTAGAAGGGGCATAGTACTCCCTTTGGCTCTAGCAGCCCGCTGCTGTCTGTCCTCGATGATATCAGCTAATTCATCATCATCAGCCTCATCATCAGATGGAGTTGGAAGACCACATGCTTCTTGTGAGGACTTGGCCTAGTGACTCATCCAGCAGTGGCCTTGGTCTTCAGCAGTGTGGGACCGGTTGATGAAGGGTGAGCTGAAGAACTTGCTGAAGCTCCTGAAGCAATTGATATGCCAGTTGTCCTTTCGCAAGTGGCAAGATGCACAGGTGCCGAGGATTTTGCCAGAGGAGCTGAGGGTTTTGAAGCCCGAGGAATTTGTGCAGTCTGAGGAACTGGGGCAGTCTGAGGAATTTGCCTCGGTGGCACAAAGGAGCTTGGCCATGAGGGTATTGAAGAAGAACTTGGTCGTGAGGGCACTGCTGAGGAACTTGGAGGTTTACGGGCAGGCTTCTTTGGCATAGCCTTCTTGCTTGTAGAAGCCTCGGCAGCGGCAGTAGCAGAATCCTCATTGAATTTCTTCACTACTTCTTTGGCCTGCTTGGCCAATTTAGCTTGCCGTTTGGCCCATTCATCAGCATAATCCTCACCACGTTTAAGGCTTGTTGGATCAGCTCTTTGGCCAGGTGCCAGAGGAGGTCTTGAGCATGGAGGGTGAAGAGTGAATTTCTTCATGTATTTGGGAGTGACATATCTGTACTCCCTCCATTCTCTTGCCCATCTTATTTCAATCCTCTATATGCGCACTTTGCGCTCATTTTTAGTCTCCTTGCCGTGAGTTGCCTCATCAGGCGTGCAGTACCCTGCATAGATGTCATCAGGGATTTCAAAGGCAGTATTGACTTCAAGCTTCTTGCCTCCTTTCTGAGGCCTTTTACCATCTACCATTTTCTTCAGCTGAGGAATTTGAACAATTGAGTTCTCTGAAGAAGTGTGTAGCTTTTCTTCAAGGAATGCTACAAATGAGTTAAGTTGATGAGAACCTAGTGATTCAGTAGCAGACATGTGTACCTGTGAATACAGTATAGGTGCGAAGAATTTGGAGAGGTCATATGCATTCTCATAAATTTTTGTAAAACTGAACAAGTTTGAGGAAATTGACTCGATGAGTCTTGAAGAATTTCACTAAGCGTTCTTTGACTTAGGTTCTAGAGTTGTGCAGATCGTGAGATTCAATAATTGAGGAATCATGAAGAAAAACGTCACTTAGAGAAACAGATCAAGAACTGAAGATTTGTGCTAGGTGTTTAGGGTGTGGAGGTTGAAGAATAAACACCTTTTGAAGATTTGATGAAAATCATCAGTAGAATAAATGCAGTAAAAGTAACTTTCAATTACCCTTGATGTAGAACACGAAGAACAAAAGGTGTAGATTTGGAAGTTCGTCGGCTCGGATCTTCCACGCCCTAACTTGGCGGAGGAAGATGTCTACGGCGGCGGCGGAGAGAAGACGTCCGCGGCCGGCGCGAGTACAACGGCGACGAGGTCGAGGCAGTCAAGCTCTTCCTCACCGGCGATGATGGAAGTAGCAGCGGCGCTAGGTTTTGAGAAGCTCGAGCGAGGGAGTGAGGTCAAGCGAAGTAAAAACAAAGTGAGGAGGCGAGGGAGTATTTATAGCTAAGGTGAAAAACTGCTCGTCCGAGGAAATTGGATGAACGGGCCCTTGACCCTTCTCATTTGCGCGACATGTGTCACCCACGTACTGAGAGGTGGCGATCGTGTGAGATCGTGGGTGAATATATACATATATTGTGGAATGCATAACGGTTTGAGCGGCAAAAGCCAAAAATTCAGATAAGAATATTTTAAAGTTTCGTTCACAATTTCTTCAGCTGACAAAGACATAGTGAAGAATTTGTACGAGTTTCAAATAGAACGCGCATGAAGAATTTGTGAACAGACTGGGTTGAGTTTAGCATAGAGGGGGATAAGGGTCTGATCACATTCACTTAGCAAAAAAAAAACAACTTGAAGAATTAGCAATAAGTGAATGCTGTAGAGGACATAAACTCTCTCTCTCTCTCTCTCACACACACACACACACACACACACACACACACACACATATATATATATATAGTCAATGAAGAACAACGAAGGAAAGAGTGAAGACAATGCAAAGTTGAAGAATTTGAAAAACTGAGGAATTTCAAAAATGAAGAAAAACTCAAAAATGAAGATTTTCAACTTTGATTGGTGGCGTAACCCACCGTATAAGAAAGCTGATTTCAGACACCGCGTACAACTCTCGTAGGGTTCTGAGAATCAATTTCTTCGTTAATTTCTTCACACTTAGAGGGTTAGTCTTCATTGATTGAAGAAAAACGTTACTTCGTGTGTTGCACATATAAGTCATCAAGTCAGCATAAGTGTTACGATGTGTGTCCTTTTCAAAGAACATTCGAAGATTCTAGGATCCGCAACTTGCTAAATCTCTTCTCATCCAAGGGCTTTGTGAAGATATCGGCCAGCTTCTTTAGTGCTTGCGTGGTTGATGGAGATGTCGCCCTTCAACACATGGTCATGAAGAAAATGATGACGAATCTGGATGTGCTTTGTCTTCGAGTGCTGAGCTGGTTGTGAGCAATCTTGATAGAACTCTCATTCTCGCAGTAGAGTGGCACATTCTTCACATTGATGCCATAGTCCTTGAGTGTTTGCTTCATCCATAGTAATTGAGCACAGCAAGATCCAGCAGCAATGTACTCAGCTTCTGCAGTGGAGAGTGATACGCAGTTCTGTTTCTTCGAGTTCCAACATACCAAGGATCGTCCTAGGAAATGACATGTGCCTGACGTTGACTTGCGGTCCACACGATCGCCAGCATAGTCAGAGTCTGAATATCCAATGAGATCAAAGGAAGAGCCCTTCGGATACCATAATCCAAGTATTGGTGTGTGAGCTAGATATTGAAGAATATGCTTCACAGCCTTGTGGTGTGATTCCTTCGGTGTAGCTAGAAATCAGGCACACATGCAAACACTAAGCATAATATCCAGCCTAGATGCACATAGGTACAATAAAGAGCCAATCATGGAGCAGTATACCTTTTGATTGAAGTCTTTACCATTTTCATTAGTGCATAGATGGCCATTTGTGGGCATAGGGATTTTGACGCCTTTGCAATCTTGCATGCCGAATTTCCTCAACACATCCTTGAGGTATTTCTCCTGAGATATGAATATGCCATTGTATTGTTGACGAATCTGAAGACCTAAGAAGAATTTCAATTCTCCCATCATAGACATTTGATATTCTTCACTCATCATATAGGCAAATTCATCACTATAACGTTGGTTAGTACAACCAAAGATAATATCATCAACATATATTTGGCACACGAATAATTCATCATCATATGTTTTGGTGAAAAGAGTTGGGTCAAGTGAACCGGGTTTGAAGCCTTTCTTCATGAGGAAATCCTTCAGTGTGTCATACCACGCCCGAGGTGCTTGCTTGAGGCCACAGAGGACCTTGTTGAGTCTGTAGACGTGATCTGGAAATTTTGGATCCTCAAAACCTGGTGGTTGAGCAACATATACTTCTTCCTCAAGCTTACCATTGAGGAATGCACTTTTCACATCCATTTGATGTAAGATGATATTATGATGGTTAGCGTAAGCAAGCAATATGCGAATAGCCTCAAGTCTAGGAACAGGTGCAAAAGTTTCATCAAAATCAATTCCTTCAACCTGTGTGTAGCCTTGAGCTACAAGACGAGCCTTATTCCTCACCACGAGGCCATTTTCGTCTTCTTTGTTGCGGTAAATCCATTTGGTACCGATGATGTTGTGCTTGCATAGGTCTGGTCGCTTGACAAGCTCCCACACATTGTTGATCTTGAATTTATGCAATTCATCTTGCATGGCTTGAATCCACTAAGATTCCATGAATGCTTCATCAACTTTAGTGGGCTCTGTGATAGAGACAAACACAAAATGCCCACAAAAGTTAGATAAATGTGAAGCTTATGAGCGCGTGAGAGGACCTGGTGCATTAATGTCATCGATGATCTTCTCAATCTACACTTCATTTTCAACACGAGGATGTGCGGGTTGACGACTTTTCTTAGGCCCAACAGTTTCTTCAGGACCAGTTTCTTCAGCAGCACCAGCGGGATTTTCTTCACGATCAGGAATGACTTCTTCAGCAGATTCTTCGGTAGGGATGACATCCTCAGTAGCTTTGAACTTGATGGATTTCTCAGGTGACATTTCATCTAGCACGTGAGGTAGGTGCTCCCTTTGCGAGCCATTAGTTTCATCGAACCACACATCTACAGTTTCAACAACCTTGTGATGATTGATGTTGAAGACTCTATAGGTGTGTGAGTCCTTTCTGTAACCAAGCATAAAACCCTCATGTGCTTTCGGTGCAAATTTAGAGTGATGGTGAGGATCTCTAATCCAACATTTAGCACCGAAGACTTTGAAGTAACTTACATTGGGTTCCTTGTCAGTGAGGAGTTCATATGAGGTCTTTTTGAAGAATTTGTGAAGATCTACCCTATTGATGATGTGGCATGCAGTATCAATTGCTTCAGGCCATAAGCGCTGAGGTGTCTTGTATTCATCAAGCACTGTGCGAGCCATCTCAACAAGGGTCCTGTTCTTGCGCTCCACGACACCATTCTGCTGAGGAGTATAAGGAGCAGATAATTCGTGAGTAATACCAAGCATATTGAGATATTCATTGAGGATGGTGTTTTTGAACTCGGTTCCATTATCACTCATGATATGCTTGATCTTCACATCAAAGTTAGTTGAAGCCCTTGAGGAAAATCGTCTAAAGACTTCCTGCACTTCATTTTTGTAAGTGATGATATGCACCCATGTGTAGCGAGAATAGTCATCAACTATGAAAAGACCATATAATGATGCAAACTAGAGAACGTGGCATAATGAGTAGGGCCAAATAGATCCATATGAAGTAATTCAAAGGGACGAGAAGTTCTCATGATAGTCTTCGAGGGATGCTTGGATCTGATGATCTTTCCAGCCTCACAAGCCCCACAAAGATGATCTTTGAGGAATTTGACACCCTCGATGCCAATGACATGCTTCTTCTTCGAGAGTGTATGCAAGTTCCTCATCCCAGCATGACCAAGTCGTCGATGCCATAACCAGCATTCTGAAGCTTTTGCAAGCAGACATGTGGTAGGTTTTGGTCGTGCAGAGAAATCAACAATATACAAGTCTCCTTTCCTAAAGCCTTCGAAGACTTTGGAGTTGTCAGATTCCATTAGCACAAGGCAACGATATTTGTCAAAGACAACAACCATATCAAGATCACAAAGCATTGAAACAGACATGAGGTTGAATCCTAAGGACTCGACCAACATGACTTTGTCCATGTGCTTATCCTTTGAGATTGCAACCTTACCTAGACCCAATACCTTGCTTTTTCCTTTGTCAGTGTAGGTGATATGCTTCAGATGAGATGGTGACAAATCAGTGTCCATTAACAAGTTCCTGTCACCAGCCATGTGATTTGTACATCCACTTTCGAGGACCCACTCAGTAGCTTTGCGTTGTTCATCCTACAGATGAATTAGTGCAACTTACGAACCCATATACTTCATCCGTGAAGAATATGATATCAATTTAATCAACAGTAATAGATATAGCAATATGAGGACGTGAGAAATGAATGATTCATTTCTTCATGATTAACCCGCGTCCTTTCAAGCACACCCAGGTCTCCAGCAAATTCTTCAGGCGATTAAGTTCGTCTGGAGACCTGACCCTGCATAAGAGATTAGTTCTTTTCCTTCACCACCCACATCTGGAGGGGTGGCAAAGAGTTCATCATTCTGCGAGCTCCATAAGAAAAGAATGGCATAGAAGCCAGTGCACTTCGTTTCCCAGAAGAGTGGTTAGGATAAGCATATGAATAAGCAGAGAAATTCTTCGAGGACTTATGAACATAATGGTTTGAAGAATAATGCACATATTCATAGCCTTTAGACTTTCCCTGCGAAACAGAAGTGTTAGCACGATGAAGTTCATATGAGGATTTCGATGCATGTGAGGAATTTGATCCATATGAAGAATTTGATCCATATGAGGACTTGGATCCATAAGAGGATTTTGATACATATGAAGAAATTGATCTGGGGTTCCTATTCTTCACTGGTGGTGTCATGATGACATTCATTTGAAGATTTTCAAGGCACCTTTTAGGAACCCAGATTTTCTTCATAGGGGGACCGTTCTTGCAGTTAGTCCAACATATCGAGCAAATACTTCACCATTCTGATTCTTAAACAGTTTATAGTTGGAGTCAAATGACTCATCAGAGGAATATGAAGAATCAGAGGTAAAGCCAGATAAAGTGCATGGATCTATAGGAGGTCCTTTCGCAGCAACCCATGAGGTTTTGGGATACTGCTCAGGTTTCCAGTAGGTCCCATCAGCATTGAGTTTCCTCTCAAAGGCAATACCCTCTTTACTAGGGTTCCTGTTCAAGATCTGCTTTTTGAGCACATCACATAGAGTCTGATGCCCTTCGAGGATTTTGTAAATGCATGTCACATACAATTCCTTCAGCCCTGCATTATCATCAGTGATACATGTGGTATCCTCAAATGAGGAATTTGTAACCACAGAGATAGTTGAAGAATTTGCAGTAATATAAGCATTTGAACATTCAGGTGATAAATTAGCAGATGCACGCTCAATGCATTCCAGACATGGTGGAATAAATTCTTCCTGAGCGGAACTGGTCTGTTGAGCAAGCAATGAATCGTTTTCCTTCTGAAGATCTTCATAACTCGCTTTTAACTTCTCAAGATCTTGCTTTCTCTGAAGAAATTCATAAGAAAGTTTCTCATGATCAGTTAAGAGAGTGTTATGATGATTTTGAAGGTTGTCAAACCGAGTTTGAAGTCTCTGAAGATTATCTGTCAGAGTCTTAGTTCGATTCAATTCCTCACCCAACAGGTCATCGCTTCTGTCTAGTTGATTTTGAATCTTTTCTAAAGCCTTCTGTTGTTTAACAACAATTTTAGCAAGTTTTGAACAGCTAGGCTTGAGATTGTCATCAGATTCATCCTCACTAGGGTCAGAGGGGGAATGTTTGAGTACCTTGGCACCTTTTGCGATGAAGCAATAGGTGGGAGCATAGTCATCGACGCTCTTGTCAGCAGACTCGGGGAAGTTATTTTCTTCAGTGTTGAAGATGGACTTGCTGATGTAAGCAGTAGCGAGGGCTAGGCTCGCCACACCAGAGTCAGATTCCTCATCTTCCACATTATCCTCAGATTCCGCTTCAGAGTCCATTTCCTTGCCAATGAATGCCCGGGCCTTCTTGGAACTGCTCTTCTTGTGAGATGAAGACTTTGAAGATTTAGACAATGAAGACTTTGAGGATTTCTTCTTCTTCTTTGAGTCATCAGAATCGTCATCTTTGTACTTCTTCTTCTTTGATTCCTTTTCCCATAGAGGACAATCAGACATGTAGTGACCAGGTTTATTGCATTTGTGGCAAGTTCTATTTTTGTAGTCACGGGACGAGGAATCATCATTTCTTGAAGACTTTCCAAAGCGACTGCAACGAGAGAACTTATGGAATTTCCTCACGAGCATTGCTAGCTCCTAGCTCAGTTCTTCAAGATCACCAAGGCTGCTACCAGAATCCTCAACTTCGGACTCAGATACTGCCTTGGCCTTCAGTGCACGTGATCTTCCGTAGCTCGGTCCATAGAGATCTCTCTTCTCAGCAAGCTGGAACTCATGAGTATTTAGCCTCTCGAGGATATCAGTGGGATCAAGTGACTTGTAATCTCCTCGTTCTTGAACCATCAGTGCAAGGGTGTCGAATGAGGTGTCAAGTGATCTCAGCAATTTCTTCACCACCTCATGATCGGTGATGTCAGTGGCACCAAGTGCTTGAAGCTCATTTGAGATGTCAGTGAGGCGATCAAAGGTTTGTTGAACATTTTCGCTGTCGAGTCTTTTTAAGCGGTTGAAGAGATTGCGAAGAACATCAACTCGGGAGTCACGCTGAGTTGAGACTCCTTCATTGACCTTGGACAGCCTGTCCCAAATCAGCTTAGCAGTTTCCAGTGCACTCACTCGTCCGTACTACTGTCCTTTGCTCAGATGGCCACATATTATATTCTTCGCTTGAGAATCAAGTTGCTTGAATCTCTTCACATCAGTAGCATTTAGAGACGGAGTGACTGAGGGAACACCATTTTCCACAACGTACCAAAGATCGTTGTCAATTGCCTCAAGATGCATCCGCATCTTGTTCTTACAGTAGGGGTAGTCTGTCCCATCAAAGGTAGGACACCCGGACGAGACCTTGATCATACCTGTAGTCAACATAACTAAAACTCTAGGTGGTTAAACCAAAATCACATAGAACAAGGGAGTACCTTGCTCTGATACCAATTGAAAGTGCGTTACATCGACTAGAGTGGGGTGAATAAGCAATTTTTATGAATTCTTCACTGAGGAATTTTAGGGGGAGGAAATTCCTAAGCGAAGAACTACTTGCAGCGGAATAAGTACTCAGGTATAAGCATAACAGAGCAACAACATAGTCATCATGATGAAATGAAAGATAGACATAGAGTACAGAAAGCGTAAACACATGATAAGCGGGATGAAGACAAAACAGACTAAAGAAATAGGATTGAGGAATTAGAGAAAGTCTTTAGCCAAAGTCTTCAAATAGTAATGATCAGGTTCATCAACACATAACTGAGGAAATGAAAGGGTTGAGGAAATAGAACCAGTTGGCTTGGTGAAGACAATGATTTGGTAGACCAATTCCAACAGTTGTGATAGTTGTACGTCTGGTTGGAGCGGCTGAGTATTTAAACTCGAGGACACACAGTCCCGGACACACAGTCATCACCGTATTCTCCTTGAGCTAAGATCACACAGACCTCACCCAACAGTAGTGGTAAGTCTTCACAGGTGACTTCCAAACCTTCAAAGACTTGGTCACTCGGCAATCCACAATTCCTCTTGGATGCTTAGACCATGACGCCTAACCGTCTGGAGGATACACAATCCTCAAAGGTAACAAGCATCGGTTCCACACAGGAACAATCTCTTCAATGATGCTCAATCACTTTGGGGTTTGTAGGTTTGGGTTTGGGATTTGGGTTTTCCTCACCTGATGATTTTCGCTCAAAGTCCTCAAAGGATGGTGTCGGGGGGATGAACCCCAGGCAGGCAACAGAACCTAGATCATTTTTGAAAACAACGGGGCCAGCATCACCCCTCAAGCTGGCACGTGCTTGGCCAGGTCGCTCGACCCGGCCAAGCCCCGCAATCCGGCAAGACGCGTCGACTCGGCCTCAACAACTAGCACAGGGCAGCCGAACCCGGCACAACCAAAGCTTCCTCAACAAGCCGGCTCCACCCGTAGCGTGCTCCGCAATCCAGCCACGGGTCAGCTCCCGTCCCATCCAAGCCGTACGATGGGACAAGTCTTCAATCACCGATGACCAGGGAAACAGTGTCCCGCCCATGCCTCTGGTCAGCCGGAGCGTGGCAACAGTGCCCCTCACCTACCCGCTGACCAGGGCTGGCGTGGCTACAGTGTCCCCGCCCTCACCACTGACGACAGCAAGTGGCGACCTGACGGAGCGCCACTTTAGACAACTCGACTCGGCCATGCCCTGACGATCGACAAGATGGCGCACAGTCCCCCTAGGCATGCGGGGCCTGCACCTAGGGGAACCCGGCGAACTACAGGCCCCCAGCCGGTCCTAGCCCGGGTCCCTGGACGCCGACAACCCAGACCCACCGACTTGTAACATTTCCATTGTACCCCTGGGGGGTTGCTCTATAAACCCCCCCCCCCAGGAGCCCACGCACATACGGGCATGAGAGCAAGTAAGCAGATAAGTAAGCAACGAGAGAGCATAGATAGGAACTAGCCACCGAAATAGCAACACCCAGAGAGAAGGAGCGGCCTAAGCCTTGGCCAGCTTCCTTCCTCCCCAACACAGCTCCAGGAGCAACATTGTACTATCGAACATCAAATTACACTCGACAGGTCTAGGGGTGTTATCTCTCCGGAGAGCCCCGAACCTGGGTATGTCTGGCTTCCCGCGCCCGCTCATACCAACCTTGCCTCTGGAGCCCACCAGTGCCCTCGAGCCTCCTCCTCTCTTTAGCCAGTGCGCCCACCACGACAGATGGGATGCTCTCAAATGACAAGTTTCAGTTTCTCTCGGAGCAGCCAACCAGCTAGTGGTGGTAGGGGGCGACTATTTATAGCCTAGGGAGCACCTCGACATGATAAGACATAAATGCCCTTGTCTGATATGACCGTTAGGTGGTAGGATATTTTGGTAGCTGGTGTGTGGGTCAGCAATGGTCGGATTTGAGGTTTGAATTCCTCAGGGCTATCATGTTCCTCACTATGTAGGCAATTCGCACTAGTGAATTCCTAACTCGTCAGTCAGAACAAATTCCTCAAAGACCAAAAGATCTTCGTCTCTGTCACTGAAGAAATTGACTGAACTGATATGAGATTTCCAATGGCTTCACTCGAAGGATTGGGTAGGTGTAGGATTTTGAGATGAGTATCACTTGGAAATCAGTTTCCTTAGTATTACCACGACCCCCTTTAATAGTACAGTGTTTCCTATGACTCCAGAAGAAGAAAATGAAACTACAAAAACAAAAGTCTTCACGCTTCATAGTCTTCGCATGAATATCCAAGTCTTCACGGTCACACCAATTTCTTCACTTTCAAAGTCTTCAGGAGAACCAAAGTCTTCAGCCGAAGACATTCATTTTTAGGGGTCGACTTTCACTGTAAATATCAAACTCCTCATTGACTTATAGAGCCTGTGTACACTCACAAACACATTAGTCCCTTAACCTATAAGTCTTCAATACAGCAAAATCACTAAGGGGCACTAGATGCACTTACACAACAAAATCGAGCAAACTGGCTTTGGTCTATATACAAAACTTATTTTGGTGAACACGTGTAAAATATTAGTTGTATTTTACTGCAAAGTACATAATAAAACCAGGTTCCAAACATATGACTATGTACCATGGCTAATGTATTGTGTATTTCTTCACATTGGATTGACAGCTAAGGATAAAGAGACAAAGTTTATAATACGGTAAGCATAGTATGACATCATTCATATCACAAAACAACTGAGAACAAACAAACAGGCAATTGTAACATTGTGTGGGCGAGTCCAGCACGGGACTAGATTACAGATCAAGGTCAAAGGAATATCACTCCTCTCTTTTAAACCTTGTAAGGTGCAATGATACGCTAAGACAATTGTGTATAAAATTAAAAAGAGTAATAGACATTGGCTGCAAACCAAGCAGTTCAATGCACGAGTCAGAGTAAGTAGTAGCTAAAAGGCATGAGCATTAAGGACTTACACAGCGGCTTTGACTGGTGTAGTCATGCCCTTCGTCTTGCTGGTGTGACAGTCCTTGAAGATATCCACATCATCTGGTTCAGGTACTTTTTGTCCTTGCGGGCTTTCCTCTGCATTTGGAACAAGTAAATATAGATCTGATAATATGGCACAACGAAAAGAGTGAAAAAACAACTAATTACAAGAGCCTTGCAGTGTGCAATATAGCTACGAGATCCTGTCGTCCGTTGGAATTTCACTTTCGTACGGTTGGCCTTGTTCTTTGAACAGTTCACCTATAAGAAGATAGATTTGTGAGGCACATGCGTAAATAGGAGTTCAACATGTGACCTGATCACATACATATAACGTACCTGATACTTTGGATCAGACCCGTGTTTAACAAGGCCTCTCCAGTCTTCATCCGATATATTTTCCACTAGAGATGTTTGGGCAAGTTCACTAGTAGCCTTGCCTTCAAAGTGAGTTTTCCTTAAGTTATACTGATACTGTCACAGAGCAGACTTGAAAACATGGGTGCAAGCTTGTATGGTTGCATCATCTTAGTTATCCAACTTGAACCTCATCTGTTGAAAATTATGGGAGTCTCATTATCAGCAACCTAGAAAGTATGGGACAGAGCAAGACGATATTACTAGTTTCCATACATAACCATACTTACAAATAAATGTTCGAGGAAGGTGTTGAACTGGGTTTCGTATTTGCCATTCCTATACTGAATCCATGTTGGGAGGATACATGCATGACACCTAACGGCAACCACTGCCTCTGATACTAACTTGGCTGACTCTGTAGCATCATGTGGCCTTTTTAAACCTGCCTCAAAATGGATCTCCATTCTTCCTCCTCTAGATTTAGTTAACCTATCGAGCATTATCCCTGATGTTTGTTTCCTCTTGTGCCTAGGTGTTAGTCCAACAATGAAGATAAGAAGTGTTAGTGTACATCAAACTGTGAGACTACATATAAAGAAGCATGCAACTGTAACTTGACTCCAGCAAGTACCTTCTAGCTGTTGAAGCTCACAAGGTTCATCTGATCTTGCCAACTCGTCTTGTGTTAAGAGTGCTTGGGAAGTAGTGTCAGGTGACAAGGGAGCTTGGGAACGTGCTGCTAGCTCAGTTGACGCACGAGTAACTCGTGCAGCTGGTGGTACTGTGGAAGGTGTTGCAACAACTAGGGTTGTCTCTGGTTGTTTTGTGACAGCTATTTGTTTCTGTTTGGCTAGTTTTGCATCTAGTTTAGCATAGGATACTGCGTTTGTACAAGTTTCCACTGGATTTTGACCTTCTATTGTACCATCAGTACCAGCAGAATCTGCATTATTTGACCGCTTCTATTTCCGTGTGTCCTTAGTACTAACACCATCCCCTGTCATTTCGTCTTCCTTCCTATTTCTCTGTGCCATGTTAAGTCAGGCTGACAAGAAAAAGGAATAAATATTTAGTTCTTCAGAACAAATTGATGCGTGATACAGACGAACTGAACTTTGATGTTAGACAACCACATGATAGGAGGATCTAATATGTACGGAGAACAGGACGTCATGAGATAATCAGAACTACGATGAGTAAACTAAGAAGAAGGCATTTCAATAAATTAGAAGCAATGCAATGGAAGGTAGACACCATATGAGAGATTCTACAAATATCGCTCTGCCAAGTTAACAGTGTCTCGTCATAACTGGCGTTTATACAAATGTGAAGCAGTACAAGAAATATATCATATGCAAGATGCAAACAACATCACACTACCAAGTTAAAGGTTTCTCGTCATTAGTGCCATTGCATATTCACAACTTATGATGTGTAAACTAAGCATAAGTCATTTCAACAAATTAGAATCAATGAAAGCAATACACCATATGTAAGACGCAATGAATATCACTCTACCAAGTTAAGACTGTCTCGTCATTAGTGTCATTTCAGCAAATTAGTACTACAAACTAGAAAATTATGCGAGATGTAAACTATATCAGACTCCCAAGTTAAACGTGTCTTGTGAAAAGTGATTGTTGCAGGTTACACAATAGTAGTACTTCGATGTAAGAACATCGTGTGATAGACAAATATTGTATGTTCTAGAAACAGGAACATGTATGATATGAGGATGGAATATCTACGAAAACAGGACATCATGGCATATTCACAACTAATTGTGTAAACTAAGCAGAAGTAATTTAATCAAATTACAAGCAATACAAGTGAGACACCATATGCAACATGCAAGACAATATCACATTGCCAAGCTAGAGAAAGCACCTTGGATGCCGGTTTCGCCAGAAGACCACCATCAGTCCCTGCCTTTTTCTTAATTGCATTTTATTGTCAAGTCAAACCCACAAGAAAAATCAATAAAAATTGGGATAATTAGATTTATGTCCCTAGTTGTGTCCCACTCGTCTGTTTTACCCCTAATTCCCAAAAGTCACCGGTTCTGTCCAATTCACTTTGCTTCTCTTATGATTTTGCCCTTTGACCATTTGACCGTCAGTTTGAAAACTTCATAACTAATTCATACTAAATCAGAAAAATGCAAATAAGATACCAAAATGTTCTGAAAAACATCACCTATATGTCAGTGTCATTTGCATTCATGAAAAAGTGTTGGAAAGTGCACATCCAAGTTTTAGCTCTTTTGATACCACCATGAATAGTAAACTCTAAAAAAATCAAAAAAATTCAAAAAAATATGGTGGCAAAGAATGACAAATGTTCTAAGTGCTTGACAAGTTTCATTAGGGAACGACATTCGTGGAAGTCGTGGCAAAAAAATAATCTATTTTGGAGTGCGGATTGTTTTTTTTGCCGCGGCACTAGCGAATGTTATTCCCTGATGAAACTTGGCAGGCACTTAAAACATTTGTCATTCTTTGCCACCAATTTTTTTTTTGAATTTTTTGAACTTTTTTATATTCTACTATTCATGGTGGTAGCATAAGAGCTAAAACTCGGATGGGCACTTTCCAACACTTTTTTCATGAATGCAAATGACACTGGCATATAGGTGATGTTTCTCTAAACATTTTGGTATCTTATTTGCATTTTTCTGATTTAGTATGAATTAGTTATGAAGTTTTCAAACTGACGGTCAAACGGTCAAAGGGCAAAAGCATAAGCGGAGCAAAGTGGGTTGGATAGAACCGGTGACTTTTGGGAATTAGGGGTAAAACAGACGAGTGGGACACAACTAGGGGCATAAATCTAATTATCCCATAAAAATTTGCTTTTCAGAACTCATTGATGCATGATACTGATGAGCACTACTTTAATGTAAGGTGACTGCATGATATGATGATTGAATGTGTAAGAAAAAAGGACAACATTGCATATTCACAGCTATGATGTGTAAACTAAGAAGAAAGCATTTCAACAAATTAGAAGCAATGAAACCTAGACACCATATGAAAGATGCAACGAATATCACTCTACCAAGTTAAAACTGTCTCGTCATAAGTGCCATTTCAACAAATTAGAAGTAGTACAAGCTAGAAAAGAATGTGAGATGTAACCTATATCACACTCCCAAGTCAAACGTGTCTTATGATATGTGATTGTTGCAGGTTACACAACAGTAGTGCTTTGATGTAAGAACATGGTGTCATAGATAGATATTGTATGTTTTAGAAACAGGAACACGTATCTGATTCACTAGTATAATGTGTAAAGTAAGCAGATGGAATTTAACAAAATTAGAAACAATACAAGCTAGACATCATACATAACATGCAACCACATAAAACAGTGTCAAGTTAGAGGGAGGACCTGTGATGGTGCACTAGGGGGGAGTGCTCATCATAAACACAGCTACGTTGAGTGTCTATGCATGTGTTGTCTTCCAAATCTTCTTGGGGGTTGGCGGAGTAGAATCTATAGAGGCCCTATGTTTGGAAGGAGCACCTTTATCCACTACCTTCCTAATTTCCTTCCACTTTATTGATTTTGAATTGTCAAGTAAAACTGACAAGAAAAAGCAATAAAATTCACTCTTCAGAACTCATTCATGAATGATACTGACAATCACTACTTTGATGTAAGGCAAAATCATGATACCAGGATGGAATATGTACGAAAAACAGGACGACATGGCATATTCACAACTGTTTGTGTAAACTAAGCAGAAGCCATTTCAACAAATAAGAAGCAATGCAAGCTAGATACCTCACGAAGGATGAAACCAATATGACTCTGCCAAGTTAAAAGCGTCCCATCATAAGTGGCATTTCAACAAATTAGAAGCAGCGCATGCTATAAATCATATGAAAGATGCAACCAATATCACACTGCATATACTAAAGGCGTCTCGTCATATTGATTGATGAGGGATACAAAAAAAACAATAGTTTTATGTAAGGACATGCTTAATAGACAGATGTACTATGTACTAAAAACAGGAAGGCATGTCACATTAACAGGTATAATGTATAAACTAAGCAGAATAGCACATGCAATTTAACCAGATTGGAAGAATTACAATCTAGACACCATATGCAACATGCAACCACATATGACGCTGCCAAGTTAGAGCAAGCACCTGCGATGCTAGTGTAGGGGAAATGCGATAATCAACTACAGAGCTAAGTTTACTATCTTCATATAGCCATATTGTTTCTTGAGAATCATGTGGGGAGGCTGGCGCTACATTCTTTAAATGAGGGTCTTTTCTCGCAATAGTCCTCTGGCCTGACTGCCTCACCATAAGTGATTGATGAGGGATACACAAGAACATCAGTTTGATGTAAGAACATGGTTAATAGACATATGTACTAGCATGTACCAAAAATAGGAAGGCATGTCATATTCAAAGGTATAATGTGTAAGCTAAGCATATGTGTAGGATCGAAAGTATGTCTATAGGGGGGGTGATTAGACTACTTGACCAAATAAAAATCTAGCCTTTTCCCAATTTTAAGTCTTGGAGATTTTAGCAACTTAGCACAAGTCAAGCAATCAACCTACACATGCAATTCTAAGAGTATAGCAGCGGAATGTAAATCATTGCATATGAAGGTAACGGGGAGGAGTTTGGAGGGAGCAAACACAATGTTGACACGGAGATTTTGGCGTGGTTCCGATAGGTGGTGCTACCGTACATCCACGTTGATGGAGACTTCAACCCACGAAGGGTAATGACTGCGCGAGTCCATGGAGGGCTCCACCCGCGAAGGGTCCACAAAGAAGAAACCTTGTCTATCCCACCATGGCCATCGCCCACGAAGGACTTGCCTCACTAGGGTAGATCTTCACGAAGTAGGCGATCTCCTTTCCCGTGCAAACTCCTTGGTTCAACTCCACAATCTTGATGGAGGCTCCCAAGTGACACCTAACCAATCTAGGAGACACCACTCTCCAAAAGGTAATAGATGGTGTGTTGACGGTGAACTCCTTGCTATTGTGCTTCAAATGATAGTCTCCCCAACACTCAACTCTCTCTCATAGGATTGGATTTGGTGGAAAGATCATTTGAGTGGAAAGCAACTTGGGGAAGGCTAGAGATCAAGATTTATGTGGTTGGAATGGAATATCTTGGTCTCAACACATGAGTAGGTGGTTCTCTCTCAGAAAATGAGTGCTAGAAGTGAAGGCTTGTTTTGATGGCTTTCTCCACGAATGAAGAAAGGGTGGAGGGGTATATATAGCCCGCACACAAAATCTAACCGTTACACACAATTTACCAAACTCGGTAAGAACGAATCAGAAAACTTGGTCAGACTGATTTTGTTCATAATGTCACTACTAGGAAAAGGGCTATAGATGGGATGGACACTAATGGCTCACCTGTCAGGTGGTGCGCCATACTAATGGCGCACCATGTTCTGCTGCGCCATTAGTGTGGAAGACACTAATGGCGCACCAGGTACAAGGTGCGCCACTAGTAACAATTTTTTTAATTTTTTCAAACATTCTAATGGCGCACCGTGGCACAGTGCGCCATTACTAGTGTAAACTAGTAATGGCGCACTGTTCCACGGTGCACCATTAGAATATATACTTTTTTTTGCAAAACTTCTAATGGCGCACCAGAAGCAGGTGCGCCATTAGTAACCAGGGCCGACCCCCGGCCCGCTCCACCGGCCGCCGACCCCCGGCCCGCACCCTCCCCCACTCCAGCGCTGCCGCCGACCCCCAGGCCGCACCTTCCCCCACTCCAGCGCCGCCACCGACCCCTCGCACCCTCCCCCACTCCACTGCCGCCGCCGTCCCACCGCACCCTCCCCCGCTCCACCGGCCGCCGCCGCCGACCCCCGGCCCGCACCCTCCCCCACTCCACTGCCGCCGCCGACCCCCCACACCCTCCCCCACTCCACCGCCGCCGACGTCCCACCGCACCTTCCCCCGCTCCACCGGCCACCGCCGCCGACCCTCGGCCTGCACCCTCCCCCACTCCACCGCCGCCGACGACCACCCGCACCCTCCCCCACTCCACCGCCGCCGACGTCCCACCGCACCCTCCCCCACTCCACCGGCCGCCGCCGCCGACCCCCGGCCCGCACCCTTCCCCACTCCACCGCCGCCGACGACCACCCGCACCCTCTCCCTCGCACCCTCCCCGGCCCGCTCCACCGTCACAAATGAATGCAACTAAAATTGCTAAAACAAAAACAAATTTGATTATATTTTCAAATAACAAATTTGATGATATTTTGAAATAATAAATTTGATGATATTTTTTCATATTCATAAAAATTTTCAAATAACAAATTTGATGATATTTTTAAAAAAATTATTACTATTTTTATAAAAAATATTACTGTTATGATTTAAACAAGTTTGAACATATTTAATCACAAATAAATATCAAACAGCATTTTTAATGCATAAATACAAAAAATGGGAAGCCTGGGAATCGAACCCAGGACCTCCTGGTGTGTGTGCTACGTGTTGACCAGTCGGGCTAGTGGGCGGGTTGTGATGGATTGCGGGTTATGTGGAATATAACCTGACCTGTCGGGCTAGATTAAAACAAAATTCTAATGGCGCACCGAGGGGAGGTGCGCCATTAGAATAGTCGTACTTATGGCGCACTAGTGGGCAGTGCGCCATTAGAACCCTCCCCCCCTCCATCTACTGCCCTCGCACTGTGGCCTCCCTCCCTCCCTCGCCAGATTCCCCTCGATCGACCCCAACCGTACGCCGCCACCGCAGCCGCCCATGCGCCCCCGCCGTCCGCCGCCTCTGTCCACCGCAGCCGCCCACGCGCCCCCGCCGTCCGCCGCCTCCGTCCGCCGCAGCCGCCCACGCGCCCCGGCCGCCTCCCTCTCCCCTTCCTCCCCCTCGAGCGCCGCCTCCCCCTCCCCCCGAGCCCCGCCTCCACCGCGAGTGTCGCCCCCTCCGTCCCCTCCGTCCGCAGCGCCTGCACGCCGTCGAGACGCCGCATCCTCCTCGACGCGCCTCCTCCTCGACACGCCGCCTCCTCCTCGACGCGCCGCCGCCCGCCGCCTCCTCGACGCCGACGCCCTCCTACACCCTCCTACGTGAGCCTCTCTTCAACTGTTTTTGCTGCTGTTGAGTTTTGAACAACAAGTGTTCTAGGGTTCATAAGTGTTTAAATACTTGTGATGAATTTGACACACTCAACAGTCCAAGGTGACTGATGAATTTGACACACTCAACAGTCCAAATAGCCAAAGGATAATTCCATTTCATTGCACTAACCACACTGATCTTATAGCATCTAATGATTGCAGGAGCAGGTTGCTCCTCAAACCAAACACCCATCCAGATTCTGTTTTTCTGTTGCTTTGTGTTTGTTATTAGGAGATTTTTCATAAATGCACACCCTAGAGTTTCGAATCTCACTGACAGGACCCGCCCACATGTTAGCAAGACACGGTTAATGCGTCATCCTTGTTATTTTTCATGGACTCGTGGCTGTAGTTGCTTATATTCTGAGTGTTATTCTTAAGCAATGTCATTCTTGTGCAGAAAACCATAATGAGAGAGTGGTTTGCGTTAGAAACTTGGCGTCAGAGGACATAATGCTGCAAGCTAGTAACTAGTAGATCAGTAGATCAGTAGTTAGTTAAGTAGGATCAGTAGGATATTGCTTTTGCTTATATGCGGTCAATTTGTCAACTTGATAACTAGTAGATCAGTAGTTTATATATTGTCACATTGACTAGGTTTCATACAAAAAAATTCAGGTTACATAAATTTGTAATTTTATATGGCAATATTATATAGTGGTGAAAGGCTCAGCTCTGTCTGACTAATGCTATGCAATGTTGTAAAATGGCATCCATTTTGGGCTGAAAAAAATGTTATTTCATGAGTTGACAAACTATCTGCTAATACTTCTTCATTGTGAGTAGTTCCACTTTCAGTTTATAAGAAGTGTACTATGCTTATAACTAAGCCAAATGTTTACATTATTCTTATTACTGTGCATGTTGTGATGTTCTAGACAGTTTCTTAGAATCATCATATACAAATTAGAACCTTTCTAACATCTGCATATTTCAGGTTTCCAAGGAGGTAAAGGAAGTGAAGTTCAGACAGTGCAGCAGCAGCAACACCTCCAAGGTGAGAAATATGTTCAGTTAGGTACAGTTAGCATCATGTAAGAAAGTGGCATAATGTGCCCTGATAATGATGTATTTTGTCATAAAAATATATAGTGGACTGCCATGATAATGACATGGTCCTGTGTTTGCAAGCTGTCATAATCTTCAGTTTACTTGAATTTTGAGCCTGCTAGTAGTTTACTTCCATGAGTTGTTTTGTTGACATGGCACATTTGCAATGGAGTTTTATATATCTTTAGCCACTGTTCATTAACATCAAGTCAGTTTTGTTTATAGTTGAAAGTAAGTGTGTGGTTTGAAATTTTGACTGTTGGGGGGTAGTATTGTAACTAGATGATAGAGGCAAAGGTGTCCCGTCTTTCGATGAGATGATGGATATCGCTTTGGTGGAAGTCGACTTTGACGATCCGACTACGAACGTGCGAGGACGTCGCGCCTTAGCAATCGCTAAACCAACTCCATTATTTATGGTTTTAGAGCACCTTTGCTGGATGTATTTTACAGCAGCTGTTGGAATCAAAACAATGCTTGTGGGTTGTCCTATTAAGTTGAGTGAGTCATTAGAGGGCAGATAGAGTCACCTACACCAATTAATGTTTATGAAGAAGAAGAATAAGCCTGCTGCTGCTGCTGTTATGCCTGTATTCACTGCTGCTGCTGCTGTACTTGTGATGATGTTGTACTTGTGATGATGCTACTTGTGATCTTCTGAAATGACTGGGTGAAGACCAGTTTCATCGCGATGATGCTCATCGTGATAACCGCAGCTCTCTTCTATGTGATGGTAGTTTAGATGATCGATATCGACTTGTAATGTGAAGACAAACTCGCTACTCGCGGTCTCCGAGACTTGTAATGTTCTATCTTCGTTCGGTCTTTTGTATTCGGAGACTAATATGATGAATTGTATTCGGAGACTTACCTTCTATTGTATTCGATGAATCTGCTGTTGCTGTGTGGTGCTGTCTATATTCTGTCAAATAATATATTTTGTAATCTGTGAAAAAATCAGGAAAAAAAACAAAATAATAATAATATTAATACTAATGGCGCACCACACAATACACTAATGGCGCACTATAATAATCACACTAATGGCGCATCATCCACTAGTGCGCCATTAGAAAGCCAAAGCACATGGGTACATATGGCCCCCTGGGAGGAATTCTAATGGCGCACCGTAGGAAATTCTAATGGCGCACTGCTTGGTGCACCATTAGAACACCAGATACTAATGGCGTACCAGTTGTGCGCCATTAGAATTTAATTCTAATGGCGTGATGCTAGTGGTGCACCAGTAGTGCGCCATTAGTAGGAAAAACTGGTGCGCCACTAGCATGCCTTTTCCTAGTAGTGTGTGGCCGTTAGGCATTTCGGTGGGACCGACATGTCAACTCGGTGGGACCGATTTCTTCAGGGTTAGGGCATAATGTAATCTCGGTGAGACCTATTACACAAACTCGGTGGGACTGACTTTGGTAATAAGCTAACCAGAGAGTTGGTCAGGCAAACTCGGTGGGACCAATTCGCTCATCTTGGTGAGACCAAAACGTTACGAAAGGGAAACCGAGAGTTTGCATTGCGAACTCGGTGGGACCGATGACTCATCTTGGTTAAACCAAAACATTACGAAGGAAAACAGAGAGTTTGCAATCCCGTCTTGGTGAGACCGAGATCCCTATCGGCGAGACCGAATTGACTAGGGTTTTGGCAGTGGGCTATGTCAAATGAACTCGGTGGCGCTGGATAGATCAAATTGGTGGGGCCTAGTTTGACTTTTGATTTGGTTCAAATGTGGATATGGGAAAGTGGTTGGGGGTCTTTGGAGCATATCACTAAGCATTTTGACCAAGCAAGCCATTAAGCAACACCTCATCCCCTTTTAATAGTATTGGCTTTTCCTATAGACTCAATGTGATCTTGGATCACTAAAAGTAAAATGTAGAGTCTTGAGCTTTATAGCTTGAGCCAATCCTTTGTCCTTAGCATCCTGAGGGGTCCACATTCCTAGTCCATACCATGCCAATCATTGAACTTTCCTGAAATATTCATCTTGAAATAGCATTAGTTCAATGAGCTATATGTTGTTGATCGTTACCAAAACCACCCAGGGATAGTTGCACTTTCGATCTCCCCCTTTTTGGTAATTGATGACAACTTATAGATCAAAGCTTCGACAAATGATAATAAGATTGAATTACATCATTGCTTTGAGAAGTATGTGATAAGTAAGAGGTCCCCCTAAATTTGTGCATTATTTAAGATTTTCTTTTGAATGCAAATGCACAATCGATTAGTATCATGGGCTACTCTTCCATGTCACATACATCTTGGTGGGGCGCTCAAAATGATAGCAATTAAAAGCATGCACTCATCACCAAGCAAAGTGAATGATCATATATGGATATAAGAGATATTGTCATCCAAGCAAACATTAAAGTAGCATATGATCAAACACATGATCATACAAGTATTTCACACAAGGACATAAGGTATCACACAAGCACACAATAAAGTTCAACCAAATAAAGTGCAAGAGAGACAAAAAGCAACACTCTCTCTCGAAGTCTATGATCTATACATATTTCTCCCCCTTTGGCAACAAGTTACCCAAAAGTTCAAATATGCATAGTTCTATGCGTCTCTCAGGCTTGGTCTTCGTGAGGTGGTGTAGGTATGACTCCAAGGATGAAAGATTTTGTCGATGTAGCTGGAACTGGTGGAGTGGCTGCTGGAGGTGGCACTGAAGTTGTAGCTGCTGGCGCTGATGTGGTAGCTCTAGTATCTGGTACTGGCACTGCGGCTGACCTTTGACCTCTAGGCACTCGCTGAAAAGCTTCTGTAGTTGCCTTCCCTTTCTTCTACTCTGCTTCCTCCTGGAGCTGTTCAACTTTTGTCTGTATCTCAGTTACTTTCAGATCAAGATCATAGAATTTTTGTTCAATGATCCTCTCCAAACTCTCCTGATTCTGAGTCGGGGTTGCCAAGCCCTTCTCAATCCTCAAGGTTGATTGGATTAGATATCCAAGTTGATCTTGTTTGCTCTTCAAGAACACTTGAGATGCCTCTTCAATAGTTGGCATCCTTGCAGCTTTGTCTGCCTGTGCCTTATATCTCTTCTCTTGTGCTTGCACTGATGAAGGTTCATTCTCATCCATTACAATTGTGTTGTCTTCAAAATCTGGCTTGAGAGGTAAGTGATCCTTGTCCAACAAGTAAGTGCATGTGCCCATCTTTGAGTTGACGAGCACCTGAATGTGTGGAGCATACCCACAAGACCTTTTCTAGTCAGCAACTGTCCTCTTGATTGTCCCTACAATCAGACTCATGACCTTGAATTTTTTAGGCACATCAAAAATGTGTAGCAAGTTGATCGAATGTCCTCTTATCATCCTATGATCTCTAGATTTGGGCAACAGAGTATGCCTTAAGATGGTGTTGATAGTAGGTAGACGAGACAACAAGTATTTCACTGAGCCCAACTTATGAGTTTCCAGGGCTTCATCAGGACTTTCCTTGTACATACTTGCCATGGAGATGTGGTCTTTCTTCTTCTTGGCATACCCATCCAAATCATCCTCATGGTCTTCTGGTGCATTGATCAATTTTGCCCATTCATGAACAGTTGACTGGTACCTTGTACCTTCAGACATCCACACTATCCTTCCATCTGGATAGAAATGAGCAGTGGAATAGAATTGCATGATTAGCTCATCATTCCATTTGGTGATCTTCTATCCAACGAACTTGTCAACTCCACAAGATTTGAAGCTGTCAAATACACCTAGAAAGTGATCTTCATTCTCTCTAATATATTCCCAGTCAACCCATCTCATATCATAGATAATTGGCTTCTTGTCAAGAAAAATGGTCTCATAGAAGTCTTGCTGTTCTTTGGTGTGGAACATGTAGTCCACTGTAGTTCTCCTTCTCACAGCATAGGGATCATTCTTCCACCAAAGTCTCAGACCTGCATCCTTTCTGATGTTAATGTCCTCTGCCACTCGATGAGTGTCATTGTGGTCTGGATCTTTGGTTTGAGCTTTCTCAGCACCGGGGCCTTGTTATTCTCCTCAGCAGGAATGTTTCTGGTGCTTCTCTTGGGTGCAGACTTGGTGGTTTGAGCATCATCTTTGGGAGCAGGTTTGGGCTTAGAAGTAGCAGCCCCTGACTTGATTGCATCTCCCATAAGCTTTTGTGACTTGGGTGCTGGTGCAGCATCCTCTTCCTCTTCCTCTTCTGAATCTCTCACCATAGTTGACTTTCCAAGAACTTTTGCAGTTGTGGTTCTTGCCCTCTTCTTCTTGCCATCTCCAACTGCCTCACCATCATCTGATTCTATTGTGAATTTCATGGTTTCTCCTGTTGGAACTTTACTTGGCTTGGATTTTGGGACTCTCCTTGCTAGTGCCTTCTTGTTCATACCAGGCTTTATTGTAGCAGCAGTGCCATACTCTTTCTTTAGCACTTTCTTCTTTGAGGTGGCCTCATCCTCAACAGCAACATAGTCCTCATCCTCAAAGTTCGAGGTTCTCTTCTTTCTTGTCCTGGTGGCTGCCTTTTGAAAGTTACTTGGTGTGCTTCTGCTGCCCTCATCATAGCTGCTTGAAGGACTAGTGCCCTCACTCATTTGCTCTTGATCTTCATATTTATTTTGGCTATCACTCTAGTCAGACATCTTGGCAGGCAAACTGACAGCAAACCCTATGAATAGATATAGATGAGGTAGAGTGGATGAGCATCACAAAGTGCAGAGATATTTGCAAAACAAATGAATCAAAAACTTAGTTTTAGTTCTGTACTGAAATGATTTCGGAGCTACTGAATTGATAAACTCGGTGATACTCATACAACATTTGGAACCTAAACTAGTGAAATCGGTCAGACTGAGTCACAGTTCGGTGGCACCGAGATTGCTAGGGTTTCACAAAGAATTGAACTCAGTCACACCGATTTGCAGTTTTTGGTCAGACCGAAAAGCGCATGTGCAATGGCCTAAGCCAAATCGGTGAGACCGATTTCTACAATTCGGTCGGTCCGAGATGAGTTCAGCGGAGACCTAACCCTAAATTTTTGAATCAAACTTAACCTAAGGAAGTTTTCTCTGGATAGATTGATTTCATACGAGGCAAAGATCATGGCATTGTCCTTGTGCTTAGAATCGGAGGTAAAAAGAGAGCACAAGGGGTCGAACTCATACCCTAGTTCGGCGGGAGTTTGCTACGGCGGCAACGGCAGAGCAGATTCCCATTGACGGTGACAGAAATCAGTGTCGGGAGGTCGCTGACAGCGAGGAGACGATCAGGAGACCCGAAGAGGCAGAGCAGGATATGCGCGAGCTGAAGGCTTTTGAAGAAATTTCCAAAATCACACCTGTGGATATATATATATATATATATATGTGTGTGTGTGTGTGTGTGTGTGTGTGTGTGTGTGTGTGTGTGTGTGTGTGTGCGTGTGTGCGTGTGTGTGTGTGTGTGTGTGTGTGTATCCCGACCCTGTCGATGTGACCGAGTGAAACAACTCGGTGGCACCGAGATGCAGAATCACAAGCGATTACTGCAACTCGGTGTGACCGAAATGTTCAAATTAGTTGCACCGAGATGAAAACCTAGATCAACTTAGTGAACTCGGTGTGACCAAAATGGATGACTCGGTCATACCAAAATGCACAAAGAGGTTTTGGAAGTTTAAGTCTATGACAAATCGGGCACTCCGAGTGCTCCTCACACAGAGTGGTTCGAATCTGACTTGATCAAACTTTATGATGTAGCATGAATATAGTTTGAGACGAGAAAAGCATAGATAGCTAGAGGAGGTTCTTAGGCATTCTTGTCCATCCACTTGACAAAAGAGAAAGAGCCAAATAATCAAAGCAACAAGTGGAAGTCCTCGAATGAGTAAAATATGCAACCAACATGCTCACACAACAAAATGGCAAATGAAATATGTGGCAAAGTATGCACAAACACTCTAGCATCTATCAAGCAATTTGTGATGACTAGGTCATCTGTATATGAGTATATTGACTTAGGAGTCAAATGAGAATATTTGATCATAGGTCATACTCATCGTTTAAGCACAAATGGGGTTACCACTTTTACATAAAGCATTGTTGTGTTCACACTGTTAGAGTTGCTTTAGCTCAATTCTTAGAGTAAAACTCCCCTAGATGTGATATCCCGCCTAAGAGAACTACAAGAAATATATCAACTTGTGACCTTGACTATTGGTCACTGAAAGGTCATTGTTTTTCATTTGCGACCTTTTTGTGACCAAAAACAGAAGGTCAAAAGCTGGCGGGCATAAACTGGAATTAACGAACTTCTCTGTGAGAAGGTCGTAGACGTTTACGACCAAAACAGAAGGTCGTGGAACCCATGACCTTTTTTTTTGGTCACTGGTTGTCTGCCCAAGCCACGTCGGATCCGACGTGGCAATCTGACGTGGCAAAACTACGACCAATTGAAAAGGTCACTGACAAGAATCAGACCGGTCTGATTGAGTGTTTTACATGGGCCGACCCCAACAATTCAGCCTATTTATTGTTTTTTTGTGAATTTTTCGTAGGCTTCATAGGCCAAGCCCAACATTTCAGCCATTTTATTTTTGGGTTGTGGCCTTTTTATCTCAACAGTTTGTTTATATATATATATATATATATATATATATATATATATATATATATATATATATATGACAAAATTTTGCTACAAGCAATGGTAGTTACCTCCTATCTCTATGCCTTCCACGTGTCCCTCAACTTCGAGCCAAACCAGCAGCGTAGAGGGCATACTACCGTGCCCTGTTCGCGGGCAGAAACCCGCTAACCCACTTCGCACTAGCAGCGCAATTAAGAGGTGGATAAAATATATTTTTTATAGATAAGATAAGGCCCAGATTTTTAGGCGGCGAGATACGTGCGTCTGATCAGGAACTACTTCCTGATTCTTGGCTGGCTATTTGCAGTGATGCTGAGTGGATAAGCATGCGTTAGAAGCTGGCTAACTAACTAGTTTTCACTTGATTCCCTTTGTATATTCATTTTTTCAACAGGAGCGTATTTACCTTTTCATTTTCAAAATGATTATTTAGCATGAAGTATATATGTGTACTTTATTCCAATAATAGGAGCATGTGCCCCTTCGTTGGAGTGGGAGTATATACCCATTTTTAATTAGAAGTACACATGGAGCGTCTATGCTTTTGGAAATAAGAGTATGCAGTATTCCTTTTATTTGGTATATATACTATAGCAACGAAGTATGTAGTGTCTCCAAATATAAGAGTACATGCTCCCAAAAATGAAAAGTAGTATACATGCTCCCAAAAATGAAAAGTAGTATACATGCTCCCAAAAATGGAGTATCTAGAAAATAGAGTATCTTCAAATACATGCACAAAACAGAGTATATGCTACTGCGTGGTAGTATCACTTGTTTAGGTAGGGTAGCATATAGTATGGACTGTATGGATTGCAACGTAGTATATCCGTATGTGAAGGTCATAAATGGCATGGTTTCATCTACATATTTCTTTATAAGTATATATCATTGTAAGAGTGTATGGAGTATATTCAATAAGAGAGAATGGAGTATGTTGTATTTCAAAATAAATAGTATGGAGTATGGAGTATATTCAACAAGAGAGCATGGAGTATGTTGTATTTCAATATAAATAGTATGGAGTAAGGAGTATGGAGTATATATCATAATATGTCCAAAATTCTCAGTGTCCAAAGATGGGAAGATGGCATGGATTCTTAGAAAATATGGAGTATATAGTATCTTAGAAAGCCAATGCGTAGTATAGATCATAGGGCACGTATACACGCCCGGCCGGCCAGCGAGAAAGATTTATAGGTCAGCGTATGCCAATCCATTTGTAAGAAGAAGAGTGTGAAATATGTGCAGCCTTTAATTCAAAACATTTGCATATTTATCTGTAATTTTAGCTGATTCTTTCTATGCAGTACAAGATCTTGTAAATACAAGAGCATGCAAATGTGATGTCAGCCATCCATGCACGTCCTTACGTGTTCTCATCCATGGAACTGTGTGAGCAACTATATATTGCATCCTTCCGTACATCGTACATCCTCGCCGCCACCGAAGTAGATGTCCATTGGTCGTATGCAGCCGTACGTGAGCGCCCCATGTCGATGCAGTCACAAGCTGTGCACCACCGCACGATGCCATTACCAAGGAAACCGATGGCACCTTCTCCATCGCGGCACGCCGGCGTGCACGGTTGCCCTGCCCGATCATAATGACGCCGGCGTGCACGACGTCATTATGGAGGACAGCGTGTAATCGACAATCTGCAAAAAGAGAGTATCAAACGCAAAAAGGACACAAATTATCAATTAGCGACACATCTCACATGTTTCATCAATCAATACCTTGAAACATCCATGCATGCGACCAATCCAACCGGGGTTTCATGTCAGGAAAATTCTCCCAGATGCGCTAGCTGTTTACAAGAAATCCCAGGGAGAGAGAGCGGGATAATCAGGTCATGTTCATTAGGTTGTGAACGCACCTGATTCATCTTGGTGGGCGGCAGCGGTGGCCACGCGTACGGCCGCGTCGTGTGAGGTAGATTTAAAAACGAGAGGATTAATGATGTATTGTTGTTTTTAATTTATAAAGGCACGAAAGTAAGAAAGTTTGGTATATTACTGGATTGGATCTAAGAAACCGGCAGTACCGTGGCACCTACGACCCGTTTAGAAAAGCACGTATCTAAAAGAATCCAACGGCTTAAAAGGTGAAGGTAACTACCACTAGATGGTAGAATCTATTTTCCTTATATATATATATATATATATATATATATATATATATATATATATATATATATATATATATATATATACGGTAGCGCTAAACTGCGCGAGAGCGCAAAACGCCTAATCGTACGCGCTGGTCGCTAATGACCCACCCGACGGGCCGCTTGTTCCTGTCCCTATAGGGATTAGGAAATGGAAGTAACAAGCAATACAAAAAATAGTAATTGATTAAATTCTTTTACCGTAGTCAGCGCCCCATCTCCGCCCCGCAACACTAGACGCTTGAACCCACCATCTACTAATGACGGTAATCATATCAGCGTACATGGTAACGGAAGTACTAGTACATTACGAGGCATTGCAGCAGTAAATCCATTACGAGGCCGTGCAGCAGTCAGTCCTCTGATCGTAAAATAAGGTGAACACATAGTAGTTGGTTTACTATGTTTTTTTTTGAGATTAGTTGGTTTACTATGTTAAAAGAATGTACGATTCTAGCCAACGCTTGGAAAAAGTAAGCGCCGGTGAACGGTTCCTCTAGTAATTGGTTTACTGTACGTCAGAAATACAATTACCATGTACGTGGCTAACGGCTGACATTGAATATTAGTTTTGTTTTATTTAAATGGAAAATGTACCTATGGTAACAGCGTTACCACTCTATGCATGAATCCTACTAGCTACAGTAGGTGCTAGTAATTGCATTACGATGTGGTAACTGCATTACGATGTGGAATGGCGGAAAATCACGTACTAGTGGGAATTAAAGAAGTCTAAATAAACATAAAATATTTTAAGCTTACGACTGATCTACTTTGGTTTATTATTTTTTGCGCAAAATTGGCCAAAGAATTTAATAACCTGATTACTATGTTCCCTTCACAAATTGCAACTACGTTTTATGAACACATTACTACGTGCAAATAGGCCTGAACAGGCATAGAAAATTTTACCATCCAATGGCGGAGAGTCGTAATGATTAGGGTCCGCTACTGTGTTCCACTAGTTTATTACAGTGAAGACATAGCAAATTTTACTATCCAACAGTGGAGAGCCGTAGTAATGATTAAAGTCCATTACCATGTCCCATTAGTTTTTTACGGTGAATTTCCAACCGGTAAGGAGGCGCGCGGAGCGGACTAATTAGAGTAGTTGAGAGACTCGGTCGGGCAGCCGGCGCGTACGATAGCCTATAATGCGCTCTGGCTTAGTTTAGCGTGTCTATATATATATATATATATATATATATATATATATATATATATATATATATATATATACACGGTGACACTATACTAAGCGAGAGCGCAAACCTCTAATTCTGCGCGTCGGTCGCCCCGTGCACTCCCACCTATGCTTTAATCATATGTGGGTAAAAAAGAATAGCAAATATAGTAATGGATTTAATTTCATTACCACTCCCACACACTCAACCTCCGTCCCATGGCTCTGCTCTAATCATGTGAGAGTAAAATCATATAGGAAATACGGTAAAGGATTTAATTTTCGTTACCACTCCCACTTGCTCACACCCATCTCGTGGATCTCATTCCCTGGTAATGTGAGGGTAAACAAATAAAAATATAGTAATTGTTTTACTTTCCATTACCATTGCCATGCAGGCCACCTCCATCACGTGGCTTCGTTCACTAATCATGGGAGGGTAAAAAGGAATAGCGAATGTAGTAATGTATTCATGTTTCATTACCACTTTATTACTAGCTTCCTCTTGGTTACCATCGAGGGGGCATGCGAACTAGACCCATTAGCATGTTATGTTAGCCCGTTACGACCACACCATGTACTGGCTGGATCGATTAGGCAAACCGGTTTACTTCGAGCGGGGCGTGCTCGAATGATGGACCAGCGCGTAGAATAAGGAGTTTACGCTCAGGCTCACTTTAGCGGTCCTATATATATATATATATATATATATATATATATATATATATATATATATATATATATATATATATATATATATATGCAGACGGTCTATTCTGCTAATATTAGCAGAATAACTATTCTGCACACCACTTCCACACTGCACGCTGAACACAATTGCACGTCATTCTTTGAACCAAGTGTGCTGCAGTACTCACACGAGTGAACTTCTCGTCGGAAAAAAACTGCACGCGTTATTTTTCAGTACTGTTTTCGATCTAATTTTTTAACCGTTTATCAAAATTCGGCATGTAATATACCGTTGAAAAGCTATGGATTAGGCGCAATTTCTCTATGTTGAACACTTTTTGAGATTCCACATGGTTTAAGAGCAGTTTTGATAATGGTGCGGCGGATGACGAGTGGCAGCGAGCATTTTTTCACGTTATTTTCTAAACCGCTTGTCGGAACAAAGCAAATGATACGCCGTTGGATAGATATCATCGAGGTGCATCCTTTTCATATATAAATCTTTCTCCAATTTGTTACGGTTTAAGAGCAGTTTCAAATTTACTAAATCACGGAATTCTGTTTCTCAAGTTTTTTAAAATTTTCGGTACTGTTTTTGCTCCAGGTTTTGAACCGTTTGTCAAAACGAGGCATGTGATACTCCGTTGGAAAGCTACGGACGAGGCGCAACTTTCATATGTTGAAATGTTTTTGAGATTCCTTACTGGTTTTAGTTAATTTTGAAAATGGTGTGGCTGACACTGAATGGCAGCGGCCGTTTTTCTCGAATTTTTTACAAACCGCTGGTCGGAATGATTCAAACGATAAGTCGTTGGAAAGATATCGATGAGATGCAAAAATTTTATATAGAACAATCTCTCTGATTCCTTATGGTTTAAGAGTAATTTTGATTTTACCGAAATGCGGACACCTTGTTTTTCGTGATCCCAAAATCGACGAGTGAACCTCATCGGACAGAAAATCGCAGTGCTTCAGATTGAAAACCACACTGCATCAGATGGTCAAGCGAACTTCATGATTTGTTTTGCCGGGCGTAAATTTTTCTCAGACGAAGAAGTGAAGTGCGCTTCACATCGGGCGTAAGTGAACCTCAAACACCATAAGAATTGAACCACATTACTCTTGTTGTCATTTTTCTATCTTTTTTTACTCTGCGAATCGCATGACTTACTGCTAACAGTGTTCTTCATTAACATGTTTTTGGGACTGCAGTGAAGAGCCAAGTGCACTGCATTCTTCTATTTTGTCCTTTTTCTTCTTCTTTGTGTTAACGTGTCCGGACTCGAGAGTAGCGGCTAGTTCACTGCATTAGTTTCTTTTTCTAACTTCTTTTCTTTCATCAAAATGAACCGCTTGAGAAAGATGAAATGAACCTCTAGACACACCCAATAGTACTTCGAAAAGAAGTACATCCAGCAACCACACATCGCTTGGCACAACAAATTCAAAAGAAAAATGCAACCCTCACCGAAATTACATGCCGAGCTGCACTCACACGTCTACCGAACTGCACAAGACATGCGTTCATCCGAGTACTACATGGTCAACGCCTTTATAGATCAAACCGCAGGATGCACAACTTGGAGTAAAGAAAACGTGCACAAACTGTACTCCACCACACCCGAGCTGCATGGGGCGATATACCAAACCACACACCTGTGTATACCGAGCTGTACGGGATGAGCTGCTGAATCGCTGTCAAGTAGTGCATTTGAAAGTGAACCTCATCAAGTTCCCATCTAAACCGCGGGCACGGCCAGAGCGGACCGCATCGAGTGCACTGCAGGACTAAGTGCAAAATTATATGGAAATATGCACAAGTAAACTACACACCTCAGGAAAAGGAATTGATTTCCTTTTAAAAGATTAACTGGGAAAACCTGCAAATTCAACCGGAAGAACAACACATAGCAAACTCCAGTCGAAGAGAGGGAGGAGTGCACTGCCGCGACCATTGAGACGGCCCTGAGACGGTGTATCTCGCGTGCATCACGGTGGAGGGATGGCGGGACGGGGTCGTCCAGTGTCGGGGTTGGGGAGGAGGCTTTGGAGGCCGGCCGTGGCAATCGAGCTGCATGTGCCCGGCAAATGAGCTGCACGGGGCTGGCGGTGCGATGGCTGCCGCGGATGCCTCGGACCCTCCCTCCAATCTTTGAAGCCAGCGGCCCCTGATGCCCTCCGAGACGGCTAGGAGGACTGCACGGAGAAGAGGAAGTGGTGCACGCCTCTGGGCGATGTGGACTGCAGTGCCAAATCCACCCTGTCCGAGCTGCTCGAGGCCGCAATAGGGGGCGATGGAGGTACCCCAGATCGAGGTTGCATCCGTGTTGGCTGCGTGGCTAGCCATGGCGCCCGAAAGAGGTGGCCGCCCTGATGGGGTCTGCTGGCGCACTCCGTTGGAAGAAGGTGCTCCCTAATTGTGGGTGAGAAGGGGAGGAGCGGGACAAAGAGCCATCGAAGCCTCGCGTGGGAGAAGAGGTGAGCTGATGGTGGTGGAGATCCTCTGCCATTGAAGATGTAATTTGCTTGCGTGGCGGTGGGGGATATGGGGATTGGATCGCGGCGACGAGTTGTTGCAAGGGGGCCGCACGGGAGCTTCGATGATGCTGGGCGTGGCGGCGCGGGTGGTAGTCGGTCGGGGCTGCGCGGCGGCCATGGATCTGGCAACGAGAAGGTTCTTGGATCGGGGAGGGGGTTGGTGGTGTACTAGGGAAGGAGGTGGGGGCAGCGGGCTGCTGGGAATGGAGAGGGGGTAGGAGGAGCACCGGGCGAGGTTAAAGGTGGCACGACGGTCGAGAGAGAGGAGCCGTGGCGGCGCTGGGCGTGGCAGTGGTGGAAGAAGGTAGGTGGGGGGGTGCGATGGGGGGTAGGAGCTGGAGGCCTGGAGGTGCGAGGGAGAAGTAGGGGCGGCCAGCGATGCTGCACTTCTGGGCTGCTGGCGGCGCTGGGCGGGGCGGCGGTGGAAGGACGTAGGTGGGGGAGTTGTTTGGGGAGAGAGAAGGTCGTGGGATGGCTTGTGGTGCGAGGTAGAAGACAAGAGCGCGGGGTGGGTGTTGATCTGATGAAAGGATAAGGTGGGCTGCGTGTGTGTGCATGTGGTTCGGGTGGGTTTTTGCTGCGGTTGTTTTGTGTTAGCAGAATAAGACGTTTCGGTGTGCAGAATAAGGTCTTAAGGGGTGTTATTAGAATAGACCCACCCTATACATAAACACTATTCTAATCACGGGATCAGAATAATATTCTGATCACAACCTGAACTGCCTGAGTAACGCGCCTGAACTTCTCTCTATACGAACCCGACCTTCGGGCTATCTTCGCAACCGTGCCTTCTACCGCGAGTTTTTCTGGTTAGTCGTGTTCCATGTGATGTAAGTGTAATTTTGAAACGATTTTTAGCAACTAAATACTCGTTTAGATAGGAATCTCGCTCATAGGCGGATTTTGCACTTGGGGCGTGAAGAACTCGTGTTTTTTGCGATTTTACTGCGTGAGTTGTTCGACCTAAACTTCCCCCCTGTGCTAGGTTGAACTTCCTGCAACATTGCCCAAATAGGGCTTGCTATATACCGTTGGAAAGCTATGGACACGAGTATCATGACCCAAGTTAAATTTTTCGCAAAATGTAAGCGGTTTAAGAGCAATTTTGAAAACCGTTTTTCTTCACAAAAAAACGTGAATCGTAATTTTGATTGCATTTCTAAACCGTTTATCGGAATGAGGCATATAATATGGCATTGGAAAGCTGCTGCAAAATCGCTCCTTCCACATGTTGAAAGTTTTTTCTAATTCCCTATGGTTAAAGTGTAATTTGAAAAAACGTAAAATTTCGTAAATCGAACAACTGAGTTCATTTTTTCGATGTCATTTCTAAATGGCTAATCCAATGGAGGCATATGATATGGAATTGGAAAGCTTATGAAAATGCGCTACATTTTCATCTTGAAAGTTTTTTTTCTAATTTTGAATGGTTTAAGAGTAATTTAGAAAATGGTCCAAGTCCTACCGAGTTCGTATTTTTGAGCTAATTTTTTAACCGTGTGTCCGAATGCAGCAAATGATATGGCGTTGGAAAGCTTGAACAAATGTGAAACTTTTTGGTATGTATTGTTTCTCCCAATTCTTTACGGTTTTAAGTCAGTTTCGGAAATGGCGAAAAACGTATTTTCGCCGTAATTTCTACAAACTTTATCGGAATTGGGCAAATAATATACCATTGAAAAGCTACGGAAAATGTGAAACTTTTTAATGTTGATGGTTTTCTCTGATTCCTCGCCGTTTTGAAGTAATTCCGAAAACGGCGGGATCATTCGTTCTGCCTCTACCGCGAAACAGATTCTTCGAAAATGCACCACGTGAAGAACCTGAACTTCTCGGTGCGTGTACCTGAACTTCACTCTGTTTTTCACGTGATTTTTTTGCTCGTAGCTCTCGATCCACTGCTCGTAGCTCTTCATCCACTCATCGGAATTGAGAAAGTGATATACCGATGGAAAGCTGCTGTAAACACGCAACTTTTCCGTGTTGATCATTTTTTCATACTCATGACGATTTAAAAAAATTTATCTGAAATTCATTCTACATAGTAGTTGAACTTCCTGCTGTTTTCACGTTGAACTTCTGTGATGTATTTTCGTTTGTAATTTTGTCATACATTCGTCAGTGTTACACAAATGATATTCCTTCTGTAGAAATCTCTCTAACAATAATTTTTTAACTTTCTCCGACCGAGGACTTGAACTTACAAAATAATATTCCTGCCATTTTGAAGTAAATTATAAAATGACGAGATCATGATTTTTGCCTTCATCGTGAATGGAAAAGCACTACGTGAAGTAGTTGAACTTCTCGGGCAATTTTGTTTGAACTTCACTCTGTTTTTGACGTGCTGTTTTTTGCACTGATTGAAGTAGTTGAACTTCTGGGGCATGTCTGTTTGAACTTCACTTTGTTTCACTTTATTCTATTTTTCTTATATGAAATACACACCAGGTAGTACATGAACTTCCGGTTGTTATCACTTTGAACTTCTCTCTGGTATGAGAGTGTTATTTTAAAACACAAAAAACATATGTTTTATGTATTTTGGACATCTAAATACACGGTGAACCTCTCTCACAAGAATTTATTGAACTTTTCCTCGCCGAGCACTTGAACTTCTAGCAACTTTTTTTCCGTTCATGGGTTGTTTTTAAAAGTGCGGAAAATGGTATTGTGTTTTTTATTTTTTGAATAGGTAAATCCTAGGTTTTAATAAACTTCGAACTTCTCTGTTATTTCAATTTGAACTTCACGTTTTTATATTTTGAGCAAAGAATAATATTCAATTTTTATACGGAAATACAAGGTGAACCTCTCTCGCAAGAATTTTGTAACTTCTCCGGACAGAGCACTTGAACTTCTTTTAACAAACCTTTTAAGCTTTTATTTTTTCTATACTTTTATTCTCACCTAAAATGCATTCTTTGCAGTACTTGAACTTCTCGTTGTTTTCACTATGAACTTCTGTCACATTTGTGTGTATACGTCGAATTACATGCAATTGAAGGTCAGACGTCATTTTTTTTGCCATTTTCAAACATGTAATTGGAGCTCGGACATCTCGCAATATAAATTCTAAACCGTGCACGAAGGTGCACGTGAACTTCATGCAACAAATCTGAATTTTTTATATACTTCGAACTTCTATGTTATTTTAATTTGAACTTCTTATTTATTTTTAGAATTATTTTTCAAATAGGCATCAAACATTTAAAAAAATTGAACTTCATACTTTTATTTTTCCTAGAAACAAAAAGAAATTTGGGTTTTTTGTAAACATCGTACTACTTCCATATATTTTTTTGAACTTCTTGTTTTTATTTCTTAGGTAAGGAGGAAAATCAATTTTTTTAATAAATATCAAACTGCTCTATATTTTGTAATTTGAACTTCTTGGTTTATTTCTTTTAGTAACGGAAAATTCTAGTTTTGTAATAAATATTGAACCAATCTATTATTTAAATTTGAACTTCTAGAGTTTTCTTATTTAGAAACGGTAAAAATCTTTTTTATGCATTTTGAACTGCTCTATTTTTAAATTTTAAACTTCTTGTTTTTTTATGTTTGAACGTCTTGTTTTTCATTATTTTAATAGTGAAAAAAATCTGAATTTTGTATAAACATTAAACTGCTCCTTTTTTTAATTTAGACTTTTTGGTTTTATTTATTTTAGTAACGGAAAAAATCATATGTTTTTTAATAAATGTCAAACCACTCTATTTTTTGAGTTTGATCTTCTAGGTTTTTGAACGGTTTCATTTTTGTAATGTGAACTTCACTAAAAAGTCCAAACGAGGGAAAGTCGTTTGTTATAAACTTATTTGAATTGTTGCTTTTCTAATTCATACTAGGTTCTCTTTTTAGTTCGAACTTTATTTGACGATGAAACAGGAAAAATCTGAATTTTGAATTAAGATCAAACTACTCCATTATTTAGTTCGAACTTGGTTTCTTTTAGAAACGGGAAAATCTATATCTTTTTATTAAAATCGAACTAATCTATTATTTTAAGTGATACTTCTCGCTTTCTCAACTGCGACCTCTCTTGATTCTTGTACATGAAGCTCTCCATTTTTTTGTTGCTCATAGACTAAACCACTGCTTTTACTGCACGGACAGTGCCGAGTATAAACATTTATAGTTTTTATTTTTTTCACATTTATAGTTTTTCATTCATGTATATGTATTTTTAAATTGTACTGTTTGTCCAATTTCATCCGTTAATTTTTCAAATATTCAATGAAATCAGACTAGTCCAATGTCACAAACATACTGAGTCCAAACAATAAGATAACCACGGTATATACAAATACAATGTTTGTGGCCCTTTTTCTACCACACTATTCTCATCCATCTCCCAAATATTTTATTAGTCACCATATGTTATCCATTACTACTCCATCGCATCAGACACCGCACTATCTTATCCATTCCTCCATAGCATCCAAAGTTAGCGGCCACATCTCATCAACGGAGAAGAATTCAAAATTATGATCATAGGAAAATAGCCGCAACTTGCTCTGCTTGACGCTCCAGCATATAGCAAAAATATATGGCATTGTAGCCGGCGGCGGCCGTGCTGGCACTGCACTTTGTTCGAACTGGCACGAGAAATGTACTTGACCTTCCATGGACGTACAACCACACAATTGTAAACAACAGTAGCATCAGCGACAGCAGACTCGCTAGTGGACAAGCTCATCGGAGTTGGGCCGCCGCATGCTCATGGGTTTTAATTTGGAAGAGCATTCCTTGTGCACATTCCATCGAACAAGTGTGGTGCAATGCGATGCAAGAAAGAAATATGGCAGTGCTGAATCAACAAAGAACATCAATAAATTTTGACTGAATTAAAGAGGGATGGTAGAGTAATCAAATGGCACTGGACCAACCTATTTGATGTAGAGCCACCATGGTAGTTCATGATGCAGGGGGCAGGCAACAACCGCACGAGAAGGCATCAGCACCAACAACGCAAGTTCACGCATGAGAAAAGGCAACGGCAGTAGCTGCACGACATCATACACACGCCTGAAATGGACACAGATAGGAGAGATATAGAGTAGAGCCCCGTGCGAGAGGGAGGTGATGCACGAGGAGCTCATCTGGCCGGACAACCGCGACATCCGCACTCGTCGTCCCTGAACTGAGGCCTCCATACGACCCTGTTCGTCCGCTTCCACAGGCCGGAGAACTCATAGTCGCCTGAACTGAAGCAACTTATTCGACCTGCCACAAGCAAATTGTTTGACCTGCCGATAGGTCTTGGCAGCCGGTGGCGCAGGGGCAGTAGGAGGGGGGGCAGAAGTGAGTTGGGAAGCCTGCAAGGTGAGGATCCGCCGTGGAGCAGAGCAGTGGTAAAGTAAAGCTGGCCGGTGGCGAGAAGCAGTAGGACGTGATGGCACGTGTGGATGGCAGACGGATCCAAGGGTAGTTCGCCGGCTGGATGGGGCGCGTGGGCGCGTGAGTGCGGCATGGCAGCCGGAGGCGGGGGGAGGAAACACACGCCGGTGGTTGGGGAGGAGGCGCGGCGGCCGGAGACGGGGAGGAAGCGTGCGCCAATGGTTGGGGGGAGGCACGGTGGCCGGAGACAGGGGAGGAAGCGCGCGCTGGTGGTTGGGGAAGAGGCACGGCGGCCGAAGACGGTGGAGGAAGTGCGCGCCGGTGGTTGGGGAGGAGGTGCGGGGGGCGGAGACGGGGGAGGAGGCGCAACGGCCGGAGATGGGGGAGGAAGCACGCCGTTGGTTGGGGAGGAGGCGCACCGTCGATGGATCCCGTGCGTTTTTTGTGAGGTAGCCATCGGTTTGGGAATACCTCCTCAGCCTATATAGGGTGAGCTATGATCAGAATAACTATTCTAATCCTGGGATTAGAATAGTGTTACTCTCTCTCTCTCTCTATATATATAATGGGTCCACTAGTCAGATGGATCCCAGTTAGAAAATTGTGGTAAGTGGGCCCAAGTTGTCAGCTTCTAGTACGTGGGTCCTGGCTGTCAAGGTCATATTCTTCATGTTTCAATTCGGCAGTAAATAAATAAGCAGTATTTAAATTGGCACCAGCAGAAAACACAATAATACTTCAAATAACAACCAGATTCAGTATGGACCTCCTGCTCTCCAAATAACACATAATACAATGGTTGAATCTGGAGCTCCTGCTCTACAAATAACACATAATACAATGGCGCTCCTGCACTACCAACTACCAACTGTAGTAACTAATACTCCCTCTGTAAACTAATATAAGAGTGTTTAGATCACTACTTTAGTATTCTAAATGCTCTTATATTAGTTTACGGAGGGAGTACTATACTTTACAACCACTACACGATGGAGCCCCTGCTCTACCAACTATGCTATATTCTTCACGATGGAGCTCCTTTGAAAGAATTACAAACTAGGCACCTGATCTGTCATGGACAACATGCAATGAATCAGCAAAGAAGAATCTGAAAACTGGAGCCAATATATTATGAAGAGACCACTAAAAAAAATACAAGTTATTTAGAATGATAACATAAATTCAACTAGTATAATGCTTTTATTATCCAGGTAGTCAAAACAAGATACTCATTCATACAAGACAGGTGACTCACGAAAATAGAGCATTCTACTCATAGCTCGCGGAGTGTCAATATTCTGTTCTTATAAGCTTATTCTTATGCGTGAAGCAAGTAAGGAAATCTGACCAAATACGCAACACCTCCATAAACTAAAACATCATGACTGGCCTGGGGTTCTAATTCTTCTTTTCTCTTGTGGGCCATGATTATGATGATATAGCCTAGTAAACTGTATGCCAAAATGTAAAGAAGATAAATATGGTGATACAACAAAACCATGATTATCTTATAATGTGAAACCCAGGAATTAAAGTGATGAAATTAGTATATGACATGAGTTGATAACAAATGTTAGAACAACCACCAGATTATGAAAGTACACACCCACCATTCTGATAAAATAGCCCTTAATAGAGCCAGCAAATGTGTATATTAGCTTTACTAGAAATCAGTCAGTAGATTAAGGAAATATAAAAGAACCACTATAGGTTTGCATCACTCAGGGCAGTGCAAGCCTGATCAGCTATACTTTAGCCTTGTCTGGTTGGTACTTGGTATATCTAGTAGCAGCACTTCCGGAGGAGCATAAATTTAATACTAGCAAGTACAAACAAAGGAATGTTGTATGGTTTACTACCCTTGGTATAACTTGAGTAAACCCGTAATCGTAAGCACAGTCAAGTCGAGACATGCACTTCAGCACTCAAGGACTCTTACCACAAAGAGCAGCGACATGGGCGGTCAATAGAGCAAAACTTGTCAAGATTAGGCAATAGATTCTGCACAAGTGAAATCAACAACATGAGACAACATATTAAACCATAATCTTAAAATCCAAATTTCACATGAACTAACAGGAAGGATAACCACATGGCAACAACAATTTGAAAAGGGAATCAAGTACTGCTGAAATATAATACCAACTTAGAAAGCATCATAAATAAGCAACATGATAAGTGGTAGTTCTAAAGTATAGAAATATGTCAAAGTGACAGATACATCATCTAGTTATTGGCAACACTCTACCAGTGCCATGACATGTGCACAGGAAAACAGTTCTTTTTACCAAATAACCCAGCAATAAAGAAACTGGGGATGTACAATAAGTCAATCTAATTAAAAAATATACCCAATTGATAGCCCCACAACCCGTAACTGTAGATGACTAGACAACACAATCCCTTGCACTTAGCAAGAACATGACGCACAACATTCACAACTAGAGAGAGCAACCAGAGAAAAAGCATAGTTCATGGTGGAGGGAGTGGTGAATTACCTCGATAGCGATGCTGGTCTTTCTCGAGGAAGTAGTGCTCGTCCATGGTCTGGCCGAGAAGAGGATCAAGTATAGTTCCTCTCTTGCATCCAACCAACATTTAGAGCTGGCCCTGGCATCCAACCAACATTGCACAATGGGGCAAAGATATCCAAATGTCTGGCGTGGGAAGATCTTCACAGCCTTCTTTTGGCGAGTTGTACATGAAAAAAAATAAGATGATGGTACTGTAAATGGTAAAGTTGCAAGTCAATAAGATCAGAAACATACTATTGTGTTCACAGTTATTAGTAAAGCAACAATCAAAACTAGTGATAATGCACAAGCAACTTTTGCATATGTCTATATGATCAAACATTACAGAATTATAATTGTTATTCTCATCTCACTCACAAGTGGCTCTATGAACATGCCAGACACACAACACTGAACATGCGAGACAAAAATATAAAGAAGCTATTTTACAGATTTACAGTGACATATTTACCCTACTTGTTCATCGATAGAGTCACTACCAATTTTGCGCAATAGCTACTAAACCTTAACAAACAATGCAGCGTACACGTAAATTTGCTAACTGATCGTGACTTAATAATAATATGCATTTGGACAGAAAGCAGCATATCAAGAAATATTTTTCAATGAACGAACTCATCAAAGAGGACATGACACAACCAACACTAGCTACAAATCGCAAGCGATATCTACTAGCATAGTTAACCAGAACAATTACAAACAACAGAGGAAACCATGAATGTGTAAATGGATGAATGGTTCTTTGGGTCTGAATTTGCTGAATTGTCGAACGGTCTAGCATTCAAGGATCTTAGTTTTTCTGAATGGTCTAATAATTATTCAGTTTACTAAACTATTGAACTGCTTCTTTGGATCTGAATTTGCTGAATTATCAAGCAGTCTAAGAATTTTTCATTTTAGTAAACTGCTATGTAGTTTCTTGGCTGTAGATAGATGCAGTAATGGACAGTGTTAGTGACATGATCATGCCTTCCCTGATAACAAGCATGCGATCTGATCTAGTTAAGTCACCATCTCAACTGGAATATGCATCTGCAATGGCACTCAATCAGTTGCAATGGCCCAGGTAATTAGCTTAGGCAGCACTCTATTATTATGTCAGGTGCTCACCAAAAGGCCAGACACATACAGGGTTGCCACGTCCACTGTACTTCTTCCTTAGCCCACAAGCTATTGTACTAATTAAGATATACGTACTACTCACAGGAAAAGCAAAGCAAAGAAACCTAGCTCACACATAGGATTCCTGTTACATACTTACATCCTAATTAATCGAACATGCCCATATGAAATGCATAATCTAGTCCCATGTAAGTAATGGGTGTCCCAACACTAATCATGCGTCCCCACATGCATTTAGTCTTACAGTTAGGGTCAGTAACTTAATATAGAGTGAAAGAGATCTGCTGGATATAAGCACATTTTCTCTAGGATAACTAGCTAATTACTACGTAATGTAGGAAACGTAGCACTAATAGCATACCAAACTTATTAGGCACAGTAAATCTAAGATGCCATGTAACTGAACAAAAGGAAAACAACCTCCGGCACATAGTGGCTTGTCAGAGTTATTGTGACTTGGAGGTTCACTTGAGTAGAACATGTTGGTACGAGGCAGCTGGCACAGGAAAACCCTCACGTTGCAATCCAACGAGGCAGTAAGGATCAGCAAAAAATTTTAGTCTCTAGTCTAAAAGCCAACACGGCAGCTACGGGACTTGCTTCACCTTCTACGAGGATTGCCTCGGTTGCGTGTCCATTGTTCGTGTTGGTCTCGATGCAAGCATGCCATCGACGGGCACATGAACATGAACAGAGTGCGGTGGAATGCTGCTGCATTGCTCTCAATCGGAGCATAAATCTACACAGATTCAAACACAATTTAAGATGAAGTTTTCATCCATTTAATCAGTACAAGTTCTGGAAAGAAAACAACAGTCACAATTGCTTCTAGGCACAAAGCAATAACCTGGAGGACAAAGTGCAGGGGATCGCCTCAAAAGACACAGCAGCTAGAGTTCCACGAGGGAAAGTTCACGGGATCCAACCACGCCTGGACAAAATATACAAACACCTCACATTAATAGATGCTCCAATCGCATCAAAAATCAAAGTGTGTCGCTTAATATGATGGGCGTTATAGCACGGAACGGGATGCCTCCGTCCTTGCTAGGAAAGAGGTGGCGGAGGAGGAGGCCTAGATGCTTCGGCTTCTCCACGAAACCAAGCATGACTTCCGCTTCTTCATCTTCGTCCTCGTCATCATCATCATAGCCCGAGGTGGCCGCAGCCACGGTCACGGTGGAGGCGGGCAGAGGCGGCGAGTCAGGGCAGGCGTGGCGATGCGATCGAAGTCTAGCAATAGCAGTCAGGGGCGTGGGCTTGGTTCAGTTTGCAGCCGAGGTTGCCCAGCAGGCCGTCTCCATCTGCAGGAGTTGGTCGCTGGGGGGAGGCCGCCGCACATCCCGTCGACGGCTCACTCACCAGTGTGCGGCGACTCGGCGGGGTGGAGGAGCAGTCGACGGGGGCGGGCGGCAAGATTGGAGTGGGGATGGGGATGGGTGTGAGGGAGGAGGGGGGAGGCTTGATTTGGGCATGCCGTTGTGGCTGGGTGTGGAGGGGAATCGCCGCAGCCCGATCTCCGCCTGCTCCGACGAGATCGAGGGGAGGATCGGGCTGGCTTGAGCAGGGAGGATCCCGCCATGGCCGCGTCGGCGAAGAAGGGCTGGGGCGCGCGAGGGTGGAGGAACGGTGCGGGACGTCGTGTCCGGCGCCATAGGTGGCGGCGGCGAGTAGATGGGGACGAGGATATCTGAGTTAGGGTTGCGGGAGGAGGAGGTGTTCGATGGGATATGAGTTAGGGTTGCAGGAGGGGGAGTGCAATGGGAGAGTGAGGCCGGCGGCGGGTGGGTGGGTGGAAGGGACGAGGGGTGAGAGGGTGAGTGGGTGTGGGCCGTTGGATCTAGGAGTATCCGACGGTCTCTGATGCTTGATCCGGGTGACATGCCGATAGACCAATCAGAATGAAGTATAGACTTTGATGATGTTATGACCTTCTAAATTGGTCATAATTGATTAACAATAGGTAGATGCTACCAGACAGCTAGATGATTTTTCCTAGAAATCATCCGCCTAGCTAGTCGCCCGATCAGTCCATTGGTGGCCGTTCGATCACATCAATATGTCACAATAGCACCGAGTGTGAAAAAGCTTCAACATAGCACCGATGACATCCCCATGAAGCTCCATTGCATCTCTCGACGGTGCTTCAAGAGTTCCAGCACAGCACCACGACGCCCGACGAAGCTCCGTTGCAGCGTCGGGGAGATCCAACGCAGCACCACGACAACCGGCGGTAAGTTTCCTTCTCTTTTTTTGACAATGTTTGTTAAGGTTCCTCATAAGTAGTAGTATTTTTCCCTCGAATAACAAAAAATACATTTTCCATTTTTCGAGTGCACAAAATGAGTTTTTTTTGTGAAGGAGCTACTATATATTTGTTGCAAAATTGGACCAAATCATTTTACTAAAATAATAGGTCATATTTAATGCACAATTTACCAAATGGTTGGGTGCAAAAAGTTTTGATCCACCTCTCGTGAAAAAGACAAATTTCCGCCGATTCAGCTGGAAGCGGGTCGAATTTGAACTGTAGCCGCCTTGTAGTTTGCTCTTTATTTTTTCCAAAAATCATTTCTAGGTACATAAGTATCTATTTAATCAGAGAAATACCAAAAAAAATCCAAGATTCAACCACTAGCTAGGAACGGTCATTCCCGCTGTTTTGACCGCATTTTGAAACGGGCATAAAAAATTCGAAAAAATCAAAAAATTGGGAAACCTTCGCATTGTGTCATTATATGTGGCCAAGTTCCCAGAAAAATAATAAAATTGTAATACGGCAATTATTTTAAAAAAGTGTTCTCAGAAACGAGCTATCACGTGTGGAGATCAATGGCTTTCAAGCCAAATGATCAATCTTATGGCCACATTCATGGCATAGTTTGTTCAAATGATCTCATATTGTACACAAGGGTGCATATTGGAATGGCAAACAATATTGCCTAAGGAAGTTTTCATTTTCTTTGAACGAAAAAACCATTTTCCATTTTTTGAGTGCCCCAAAGGAGGTTTTTTTGTGAAGAACCTACCAAATAATTGTTGCAAAATTGGACCAAATATTTTTTCTAAAATAATAGGTCATATTTAATGCACAATTGACCAAATGGTTAGGTGCAAAAAGTTTTGATCCACCTCTTGTGAAAAAGACAAATTTCCGCCGATTCAGTTGAAAGTGGGTCAAATTTGAACTGTAGCTGCCTTGTAGTTTGCTCTTTATTTTTTCCAAAAATCATTTCTAGGTACATAAGTATCTATTTAATCATAGAAATACCAAAAAAAATCCAAGGCTCAACCACTAGCTAGGAACGGTCATTCCCGCTGTTTTGACCGCATTCTGAAATGGGCATAACAATTCAAAAAATTGGGAAACCTTTGCATTGTGTCATTATACGTGACCAAGTTTCCAGGAAAAATAATAAACTTGTAATATGGTAATTATTTTAAAAAAGTGTTCTTAGAAATGAGCTACCATGCGCGAAGATTCATGGCTTTCAAGCCAAATGATCAATCTTATGGCCACATTCATGGCATAGTTTGTTCAAATGATCTCATACTGTGCACAAGGGTGCATATTGGAATTCCAAACAATGTTGCCTAAGGGAGTTTTCATTTTCTTTGCACGGAAAAATCATTTTCCATTTTTCGAGTGCCCAAAAGGAGGTTTTTTGGTGAAGGACCTACCAAATAATTGTTGCAAAATTGGACCAAATCATTTTTCTAAAATAATAGGTCATATTTAATGCACAATTGACCAAATGGTTGGGTGCAAAAAGTTTTGATCCACCTCTCGTGAAAAAGACAAATTTCCGCCAATTCAGGTGGAAGCGGGTCAAATTTGAACTATAGCTGCCTTGTACTTTGCTCTTTATTTTTTCCAAAAATTATTTCTAGGTACATAAGTATCTATTTAAACAGAGAAATACCAAAAAAATTCCAAGATTCAACCACTAGCTAGGAACGGTCATTCCTACTGTTTTGACCACATTTTAAAACGGGCATAAAAAATTCAAAAAAATTCAAAAATTTGGGAAACCTTCGCATTGTGTCATTATATGTGACCAAGCTTCTAGGAAAAATAATAAACTTGTAATATGGTAATTATTTTAAAAAAGCGTTCTTAGAAATGAACTACCATGCGTGAAGATTCATGGCTTTCAAGCCAAATGATCTATCTTATGGCCACATTCATGGCATAGTTTGTTAAAATGATCTCATACTGTGCACAAGGGTGCATATTGGAATTCCAAACAATGTTGCCTAAGGGACTTTTCATTTTCTTTGCACGGAAAAATCATTTCCCATTTTTCGAGTGCTCGAAATGAGTTTTTTTTGTGAAGGACCTACCATATATTTGTTGCAAAATTGTACCAAATCAATTTCCTAAAATACTAGGATATATTTAATGCACAATGGTTGGGTGTGAAAAGTTCTGATCCACCTCCCATGAAAAAGACAAATTCCCATCGATTTAGTAGGAAGCGGGTCAAATTTGAACTGTAGCTACCTCGTAGTTTGCTATTTATTTTTTCCAAAAATCATTTCTAGGTACATAAGTATATATTTAATCTTAGAAACATCAAAAGTTTTCCAAGATTCAACCACTAGCTAGGAACGGTCAAGCCCACCGTTTTGACCGCATTTTGAAACAAGCATAAAAAATTCAAAAAAAATCAAAAAATTGGAAAACCTTTGCATTCTGTCATTATATGTGACCAAGTTTCTAGGAAAAATAATAAACTTGTAATACAGAAATTATTTTAAAAAATTGTTCTCAGAAATGAGCTATCATGCGTGAAGATGCACGACTTTCAAGCCAAATGATCAATCTTATGACCACATTCATGGCATAGTTTGTTCAAATGATCTCATATTGTGCACAAGGGTGCATCTTGGAATTCCAAACAATGTTGCCTAAGGGAGTTTTCATTTTCTTTGAACGGAAAATTCATTTTCCATTTTTTGAGTGCCTGAAATGAGTTTTTTCGTGAAGGACCTACCATATATTTGTTGTAAAATTGGACCAAATCAATTTTATAAAATACTAGGCCATATATAATGCACAATTAACAAAATGGTTGGGTGTCAAAAGTTTTGATCCACCTCTGGTGAAAAGAACAAATTCCCGCCGATTCAGTAGGAAGCGGGTCAAATTTGAACTGCAGCTGCCTCATAGTTTGCTATTTATTTTTTCCAAAAATCATTCCTAGTTACATAAGTACCTATTTAATCATAAATACATGGTTTGGTGGCGATACGTCGGGGTTTGGACGGTGACCGAGGGCCCCAACTCTAGAGCGCGTAAACTCGCATGCCCGCCGCGTGGTCACCGCATGACCGTGGCGTTGCCATGTGTTCTAGGCGGCCTAGGCATGTCTAGTGGGTTGGGCACTCCCTATGTAGGTGCTAGGAAGAAAATCACAACATAAGATTCTCACGAGGAGACCGATCGATGCTCAAACATGAATAAGCAGCCAAATGTTTGATTAGCGGTACGGGAAATGCACATGGCTAATGGGCATGAGTTTTGGCTGAGGATGATCAGTTACTAAGAAGACCGTCTTCACAAATTTTCAGCTCAAAAGGAGGAGCCTAGGTGGTACTTGCTTTGCAAAGTACCACACTGGACATAAATATGAATGTTGAAGCTGGGCTCAAAATAATGAATGGATTGAGCTGGCATTTGGTGGAGGATGGTTATTTGGGCATAGGAAAGCATAGTAGAAAAATGCCAAAGTGGTACTTCCTTCACAAAGTGTTTTTCTGAACAGAATAGGAAAATGAATATTTTTGAATTATTTTCGAACTAGGCAAGGAAGGTTTTTTACATATTTGACGAAGATATGACCCAAAGAATTTATGAGATTTTTTTGGGAATTTTGGGAATGACAGAAATATAGGTTGCTTCACAACCTAGGGCAAAAAATGCCACATGGACATGACACATAGGCAAAACTGATGAGGTGGTGCCTAGTCATAGCAACCCACCACAATTTACAAGGTTATGACCATCTATATTGGTCATGATAGAAATAAGGCAGCGGACCAGTGGTATCTGCTTTATGACCATTTCGTGTAAGGAAATTACGACCTTTCTGACCAAAATGGTCGTTATAGTTTACGGTTTGGAGCCCCCCGAACAGTTTTTGACCAATTGGTCTGAAATGGTCATAGATCTATGACCAATTCTTCCAGGGTCACTGATAGAAGGTCACTAGTTGACATATTTCTTGTAGTGGATGGATGAACTAACCTTCGGTTTTTTCGATGATGACTTCATGTAGGTGTCGAAGATGTGGATGCTCAATGTTGATGTAGATCATTTGGAGCAATCCATTGGAGTGAGTTGCACTTTCAATACCTACACGGGTTATTCCCACAAGGAACAAGCAAAGATATCCATAGACATAGAGTGACGTACACACAAGATGATGTCCATGAAAGCATTAGGTTACCTTGTCCCTTGTCTTACCAACAAGAGGGTTTGTGACTCCTTGAAGTAGTGCAAGATGTGGAAGTTGTTTGCACTTGTTCTTGCCAAAATGATATGAGTGAGGTGTGTTGGCGGAGTCACCCTCAAGAACTTTCTAGTTCTTCTTCTTCGGGATCCACATCATCTTGATGGGAATCCTTGGGGTTGTACTCGTACTTGATGAAGTAGAACTTGATGTAGTCTTGGGAACCCACTTGCCCAAGGCCTTGGGAGCTTCTTCAAATGCATCAATCTCCTCTTGAAGCTTATCCTTACCTTTTTTGCTTGCGGTCTTGTGGTGGAAGATCATCTTGAGATTGTGTCCCTTGGAAAGAAGTAGGATCATACTTCTCTTGTCGAGGAACAAACTTTGTCCTGGGGTATTGATCTTCTTCCCACTCAACTCCATTGGCATTGAACTTTCGTTCAAAACCAACACTTTGATTCTTCTGGTGCCTTCCTTGCTTGCGTACAATTTCCTCAAATTGCTTACTTCCGGCAAGGCTCTTGTAAACACCTCTCTCTATAATTCCCTTCAATAACCTATTTTCTTGCTCAAGTTTCATGAGCTAACTTAAGAGTGTTTAGTTCTTTAATTAGACGATCAATCTCCTTCTTACCATCGTCATTCGTTTTATCTGGATTAGCATGATTAATAGCAAATTCATCATAGTTTCCATAACTAGAGTTGTCAACAAGTAAATCATCATCACCTAGCAAATCATCTTCATCACTATTGAAATCAACATACTCGGGATGTGATACCTTTGGGCCTTTAGCCATGAAGCATCTTCCATTTGCTTCATTTGGTGAGTCAAATATGTCATAGGAGTTGGTTGACACGAGTGCTAGACCAGCAACACCTTCATCTTGAGTATATTCGGAGTCGGAGTGATAACTTCTTTCGGAGTGATGGTCGGAATCGGAGCCGGATACCCATTCACCAACATGAGCTTGATGTCTTCTCTTTGTGTAGCTCCTTGATGATTTGTCCTTCCTTTCCGAATCCTTGCTTCTCCGGGAAGTTCTTCGTTCATAACGGTCATATCTACTCCTTCTCTCTCTTGGTGGTGATTCTTCTCTTCTACTTCTTCTTTTAGGTGAATCTTCTCTTCTTTTGTAGGGAGTCGTACACTCATTGGAGTAGTGTCCGGGTCTTCCACAATTGTAGCAATTATGTTCACGACTCAAAGATCTTTTGTCATTGTATGACCTTGACTTGGAACTTCTTTCCTTGCTTCTACTCTTGTAGAACTTGTTGAAGTTCTTCACCATTAGGCTCAATTCTTCATTGAAGGTTTGTTTCTCACTTGATGATGTAGGAGAATCACATGAGGCTTTGTAAGCACCACTTGACTTTTTGTGAAGCTCTTCTTTATCCTTGAGAGATATCTCATGAGCAACAATTCTTCCAATGACTTTCGTTAGCTTGAGATCTTTGTAATTGGGCATCATTTGGATCAATGTGCACACGGTATCATATTTTCCATCCAAGGCTCTTAGGATCTTCTTGATGATGAATCTATCGGTCATCTTTTCACTTCCTAAGCCTACAATCTCATTTGTGATGAGAGCAAGCCTAGAGTACATTTCAGTGACACCTTCACCATCCTTCATTTTGAACTTGTCAAGTTGACTTTGAAGCACATCCAACTTGGATTCCTTGGCGGAGTCGGTACCTTTGTGGATATCAATCAAAGTATCCCAAATTTCCTTTGCATTCTCAAGACGGCTGATTTTGTTGACTTCTTCGGGGCTCTTGATGACTCGCAAGTATACGTGATCGCAACAGTTTTTGATAAGTAAGAGTGTCGAACCCAACGAGGAGCTAAAGGTAGAATAAATAATCCCTCAAGTTCTATCGACCACCGATACAACTCTACGTATGCTTGACGTTCGCTTTACCTAGAACAAGTATGAAACTAGAAGTACTTTGTAGGTGTTATAGGATAGGTTTGCAAGATAATAAAGAGTAAACATAAACTAGGGGCTGTTTAGATAAAGATGTAATAAAGTAAATATTAGTAGAGAGCTTTTTGTTACGAGAAAGTTATTTGTCCAATGCAATCGATAACTAGACCGGTAATCATTGTTGCAATTCTATTTGAGGGAGAGGCATAAGCTAACATACTTTCTCTACTTGGATCATATGCACTTATGATTGGAACTCTAGAAAGCGTCCGCAACTACTAAAGATTCATTAAGGTAAAACCCAACCATAGCACTAAAGTATCAAGTCCCCTTTTATCCCATACGCAAACAACCTACTTACTCGGGTTTGTGTTTCAGTCACTCACGCAACCCACCATAAGCAAATCATAAACATATTGCAAACCCTACAGCGGGAATCCCTCACGCTTGCGCGACACGGAGGGCACAATAGGACAGCACCAATAATAAAACATGCAACTCAAACCAATCACGATCATCAATTAACCCATAGGACAAAATGGATCTACTCAAACATCATAAGATAGCCATACATCATTGGGGAATAATATATAGCATTGAGCACCATGTTTAAGTAGAGATTACAGCGGGTAAGAGAGAGGTTACACTGCTGCATAGAGGGAGGAAGAGTTGGTGGACATGTTGGTGAAGATGGCGGCGGTGTTGGTGAAGATCGCGACGATGATGATGGCCCCCGGCGGCGTTCCGGCGCCACCGGAAGCAAGGGGGAGAGAGCCCCCCCTTCTTCTTCTTCTTCCTTAACCTTCTTCCTAGATGGGAGAAGGGTTTACCCTCTGGTCCTTGGCTCCCATGGCTTGGGAGGGCTGAGAGCCCCTCCGAGATTGGATCTATCTCTCTGTTTCTGCGTTCTGTAATCCTTCCCCTTCACCGTTTCCTTTATATCTGGAGATCCATAACTCCGATTGGGGTGAATCTTTTGCCCAGATATTTCTCATAAAATTAGCTTTCTTGTGCCAAAAGAAGAGCGTCAACCGCCTTACGGGTGGCCCACAAGATCCCAGGGCGCGCCTGCCTCCCTAGGGCGAGGCCCCCTGTCTCGTGGCCACCCCGGACATTGTTTCGCGTTGATTTTACTTCCCAAAAATCATAAATATTCCAAAGAAAAAATCTCCGTCCATTTTTATCCCGTTTGGACTCCGTTTGATATTGGGTTTCCACGAAACAAAAAACATGCAACAGACAGGAACTGGCACTAGGCACTGGATCAATATGTTAGTCCCAAAAAATAGTATAAAAAGTTGCCAAAAGTATATAAAAGTTGAATAATATTCGCATGGAACAATCAAAAATTATGGATACGACGGAGACGTATCAGCATCCCCAAGCTTAATTCCTGCTTGTCCTCGAGTAGGTAAATGATAAAAAAGATAATTTTGGATGTGGAATGCTACCTAGCATAATCTTGATCATTTGTCTAATCATGGCATGAATATTAAGACACGAGTGATTCAAGGCAATAGTCTATCATTTTACATAAAAACAATATTACTTCGAGCGTACCAATAAAGCAATCATGTCTTTTCAAAACAACATGGCCAATGCAAGCTTATCCCTACAAAATCATACAGTTTGGCCATGCTTCATTTTCGTCACACAAAATGCCCCCATCATGCACAACCCCGATGACAAGCCGAGCAATTGGTTCATACTTTTTAACGTGCTTCAGCTTTTTCAACCCTCACGCAATACATGAGCGCAAGCCATGGATATATCACTATAGGTGGAATAGAATATAATGATGGAGGTTATGTGGAGAAGACGAAAAAAGAAAGTCTCACATCGACGCGGCTAATCAACGGGCTATGGAGATGCCCATCAATTGATGTCAATGCAGGAGTAGGGATTGCCATGCAACGGAAACACTAAGAGTTATAAGTGTATGAAAGCTCAACAAAAGAAACTAAGTGGGTGTGCATCCAACTTGCTTGCTCATGAAGACCTAGGGCATTTGAGGAAGCCCATCGTTGGAATATACAAGCCAAGTTCTATAATGAAAATTCCCACTAGTATATGAAAGTGACAACATAGGAGACAATCTATATGAAGAACATGGTGCTACTTTGAAGCACAAGATATGAGACTCACTACATGAAGAACATGGTGCTACTTTGAAGCACAAGTGTGGAAAAAGAGATAGTAACATTGCCCCTTTTTATTTTTTTATTTTTTTTATTTTTTTCCTTTTTCTTTTTTTTCTTTGGCCTTTCTCTTTTTTTTGGCCTTTTTTTCTTTTTGGGGACAATGCTCTAATAATGATGATCATCACACTTTTATTTACTTACAACTCGATATTACAACTCGATACAGGAACAGAGATATGACTCTATATGAATGCTTCTGGCGGTGTACCGGGATGTGCAATGATCTAGCATAGCAATGACAGCAAAAAACGGACAAGCCATGAACACATCATCCTAGCTACCTTACGATCATGCAAAGCAATATGACAATGAATGCTCAAGTCATGAATATGATGATGATGGAAGTTGCATGTCAATATATCTTGAAATGGCTATGGAAATGCCATGATAGGTTGATATGGTGGATGTTTTGAGGAAGATATAGGGAGGCTTATGTGTGATAGAGCGTATCGTATCACGGGGTTTGGATGCACCGGTGAAGTTTGCACCAACTCTCGAGGTGAGAAAGGGCAATACACTGTACCGAAGAGGCTAGCAATGATGGAAGGGTAAAAGTGCGTATAATCCATGGACACATTAGTCATAAAGAACTCATATACTTATTGCAAGAATTTATTAGCCCTCGAAGCAAATTACTACTACGCATGCCCCTAGGGGGATAGATTGGTAGGAAAAGACCATCGCTCATCCCCGACCGCCACTCATAAGGAAGACAATCAAAGAAACACCCCATGCTTCAAATTTGTCACACAACGGTTACCATACGTGCATGCTATGGGACTTGCAAACCTCAACACAAGTGTCTCTACAATCCACTGTCACCCACTAGCATAACTCTAATATCACCATCTTTATATCGCAAAACTATTGCAAGGAATCAAACATATCATATTCAGCGATCTACAAGTTTATGTAGGATTTTATGACTAACCATGTGAATGACCAATTCCTGTCATCTCTCTAAATAGATATAAGTGAAGCAAGAGAGTTTAATTCTTTCTACAAAAGATATTCCCACGCTCTAACAAATATAAGTGAAGCGAAACAACATTCTACAAATGGCGGTTTTCTATGTGAAGAGAAACAGGCAATCCAACTTCAAATGATATAAGTGAAGCACATGAAGCATTCTATAAAGCCACACTCAAAAGATTTAAGTGGCAGTGCAATGAGCATTCTATAAATCAACCAAGGACTATCTCATACCAGCATGGTGCATAAAAGAAAAAAGAAAAATGAAAACTAAATGCAAAAGACGCTCCAAGACTCGCACATAATGCATGAACGAAACAAATTCGAAAACATACCGATACTTGTTGAAGAAAGAGGGGATGCCTTCCGGGGCATCCCCAAGCTTAGATGCTTGAGTCTCCTTGAATATTTGCTTGGGGTGCCTCGGGCATCCCCAAGCTTGAGCTCTTTCCTCTCTTCCTTTTCCTCATATCGAGACATCCTCGATTAGACACTACATCCACACAAAACTTCAACAGAAAACTCGGTAAGATCCGTTAGTATAATAAAGCAAATCACCACTCCAAGTACTGTTGCAAACCAATTCATATTTTGTTTTTGCATTGTGTCTACTGTAATATAACTTTTCCATGGCTTAATCCACTAATATAAATTGATAGATTCATCAAAACAAGCAAACTATGCATCAAAAACAGAATCTGTCAAAAACAAAACAGTCTGTTGCAATCTGAACAACCACCATACTTATGGTACCCCAAAAATTCTACCAAAATTAGGAAAAATAAAAGAGTTGTATAGAAAGACAGGGCAAAAGGAATCAGAACCAATTGATGTTCCAGGTAAAAATTTAAAATCATGCACTTCAGCCAAAGTTTCTGTCCTGCACCGTACAAACCAACAAGCATTGTAAAAATCCTAAAGGAAAACCTTGGCACATTATTTTTATAATACAATGCAATTATACAAGGGGATAATTATTTTTGATGAAAAGTTTCTGTAATCAAGATCCACAAAGTTTCTGTGAGCATGAACAAAGTTCAAGGAGCTCTCCCACTTCAACAATGCTTGTCTTTCTCACTTTCACTTCCCTTTTCGAAAAGTTTTTTGGTTCCCCTCTTTATTTTTTTGTTTTTAAACTATATGAAAGCACTCAACAGAAATAAATGACTCTCTAAAACTTCTGGGTTGTCTCCCTGGCAGCGCTTTCTTTAAAGCCATTAAGCTAGACATTTAGTACTCAAGTAATGGATCCACCCGGATCCCAAGGTATATCAAAGCCAATTTTAATTAACAATGATTTGTAATTTAATAGTGAGCATAAAGTAACATATATCATGCAACAACGAAGTCTAACTCTCTTCCTATGCATCGGCATGTCATAAGAGAACAATTCATGCACGCATAGTGTAACGCCCCAGATTCGATGCACCAGGTGTCTTCCAGTTTTTCGCCGTTGTTGCCATGTTATTTGCTTGCATGTTGCATTTTATCATGTCATCATGTGCATCACATTGGCATACGTGTTCGTCTCATGCATCCGAGCATTTTCCCCATTGTCCGTTTTGCAATCCGGCACTCCTATGTCCTCCGGCGTCCCCCTTTTGTCTCTTGTTGTGAGAGGGTGTTAAACTTTCTCGGAATGGACCGAGGTTTGCCAAGCGGCCTTGGTACATCATCGGTAGACTGCCTGTCAAGTTTCATGCCATTTGGAGTCTGTTTGATACTCCAAAGGTTAACCGGGTAGCCGCAAAAGCCTCTTTTGTGTGCAGCCCAACACCCCTCCAAAGTGGCCCAATAACCCATCCAAACCACCTTCATGCTCTCGGTCGTTCGATCACGATCGTGTGGGGCGAAAACTACTCCCCATTTGGACTCTCCTAGCTCCCTGTACCTATAAATTAGCCCCCCCCGAAATTCGCGGATGATTTCCACCCTAACCCTAGCTCCACCCTCCTCTGCGCCGCCGGACACGTCCGGACGACGCCGGACACGTCCAGCACCGCCATCCCCGACGAACCCACCGCCGCCATGTGGCCCAGCCACCGGGCGCCGCCGCCGGCCCGCCAGGCCCGGGGCGGGCCCGCCGAGCCCATCGGGGCCCCAGCCGCCCCGAGCAGCGCCCCGCTCCGCCTCCCTGCCCTCCGGTCCCGCCGCCGGCGAGCTGCGCCACCGCCGCCGGCAGCTGGCCCCTCCACCGCCATCGCCAAGCTCCTCGCCGCTGGCGCCCCTCTTCGCGCGCAGCCGTCCTGGAGCGTTCCCGCCCCGCGCCGACCATCGCCCCGCTGCCCGTTCGGTCCCGCCGCCCTCGCGCCTCCCCGCCGGCGACCTCACTTGCCCCAGGCCGCCTCGCCCCACCGCCAGTTCACGACGCCCGCCGCGCCGCCGCTCGGGGACGGCCGAGCGCCGTCCTCCGCCTCTCCCCGTCGACCTCTACCACCCTCCGCCGCCGGGATCGGGTGGATCCGGCCTAGATCCACCGGATCTAGCCATCTCCGGTGACCTCCCCTCCACTCCGGCGTGTTCTCCGGCGAGCACTCCGTCCGCCTCGGTTCGCGTGCCCGGACGAACCCTAGATCCCGAAGGTCATTTTCCTACAAAGTCCCAGCTATTTTTAGCATACTTCTTTGCATCATAACTCTGCATCCGTGGCTCCATTTTAGGCATGTAGCATATCAAATTGTTCGCCTCAACGAGTACTTCATTCCACTCCATTGCACTATGTTCATTTGAGCTCATCTTGATGCCCTAAATGTTGTTCCAAGAGTGCTAAGTAATGTTAGTTTCAGATTCTTATCAGGATTTGGGCATTTGTCTTTTTTTCCATGTTTAATGTGTGCCTCTTATGATCTTGAGCCCTACATGTGTTTTGTGCTAGATCATGCCATCTTTAAAGTGGTGCAATCCATGTATTTTTGTGAGTCTTGTAGTGAGTGCATCGAGCTCGTGAAGTAGGGTACTTCCTGTTGCTGTTTTGCTAGGCTGAATATGCTATATCATGATGCCATGTTGACCTGCTGCTACAAGTCATTCTATGCATAATCTGGAGATGTTCACTAAGGATGTTTTGTTATACATGTCATGCTCTCTCCATTCATTCCCCTGGTTGCATTTTTAGCCTGCGGTAACTTGTTGTTATCTTGCTCCAAAATTGCTAAATAATGTTTCTGTCAGCCTGTTAACATTAAGTTCAGTTTTGCCATGTGTTTTGCTAGTGATCCATGCATCCTATGAACTTGCTCTTGCCATGCTTAGCTTCATAAACATGTATTCTTACTGTTGGTTACCTTGTCATGCCATTTATTGATCTATGGGGAGTGGTATAAGCTCACCAACATGTCTACTAATTGTTGTTCCTACCATGTATGAATCTGTCATATCTCTTGCTATATTTACATGGGTGCCATCATATTTTATGTGCCCTTTTGGATCATGGCCAGTAAGGGACTTTTGTTATATGCAATTAGTAGATTCATGCCATGCCTTTGTTTGCCATGTTAAGTTCCTGTAGGATGTTGTTTGATAGCTCTAAACATTGCAACCTGATGTTATTTCTGCTAAGTCTGAAACTATTATTATTTGCAATCTTGCCATGTCCTTTTGAGCATGTTCTAGTGATTTCTGGAGACAGCTCAGTGTTCATGTTTTGTCATGCTTTACCTTTACATCACGTCCATGCCTTTTGTTCTTATGTTGAGATGTTGTGGCATATTGTTATGATGCTTGCTAGATGCCTAGTTGCTGTTTTGGACAGCTTGTCCTTTAAACTTGTGTAGAGTGTTTGTGTTGAACCGTTGCTCCGTTTTGAGTGTGCTCTATATGAAACTTGCCTGATTTTGCATGTAGTTTCATATTATCATGTTGTATCCTTGTTTTGAGGTGTTTTCTTGATGTTTGGATGCATTAGCATCAATGCCATGTTTAACTTGTTTTGCTCGTATCTTCTAGGCCGTAGCTCCGAACCAAATGAACTTTATATGTAACTTGACTAGAATTTCGTGTAGATCCTCTTGGTGCTCTTTAACTTGCTGTTTAACAACTAAAACTTAATGTTTGTTCAGATCTGGACCAACTTCGAAATTTGCATCTGAGGACATACCGGAATTGTTCTATGTTGTTTCCGGCCTCATTTAAACTTGCTTTGATGTGTTGTTCTTGTATGCATCATCTCTTGTCATGAGTAGCTTCATGTAGCCTTGTCATGCATCATACTTGGTTGAGCATCATGCCTTGTTCATGTGTGGTGTGTTTACTATATTGTTAGCTTCTTCTCGATAGTTCATGTTTCGTTACGATCGTGAGGATTCGTTCGTCTACGCTTGGTTCGTCTTCGTGGCTTCATCTTCTTCATGATTTTGTTCTTCTCCTTTGCGGGATTTCAGGCAAGATGGCCGCTACCCTGGATCTCATTACTATCATTGCTATGCTAGTTGTTTCGTTCTATCGCTATGCTGCGCTACCTATCCCTTATTCTTCAAGCCTCCCAAATTGCCATGTCAGCATCTAACTTTGTCACCCTTCCTAGCAAACTGTTTCTTGGCTATGTTACCGCTTTTGCTCAGCCCCTCTTATAGCGTTGTTAGTTGCAGGTGAAGTTGAAGATTGCACCATGGTGGACAGGATTATGTTGGGATGTCACAATATCTCTTATTTTATTAATGCATCTATATACTTGGTAAAGGGTGGAAGGCTCGGCCTTATGCCTGGTGTTTTGTTCCACTCTTGACGCCCTAGTTTCCGTCATATCGGTATTATGTTCCCGGATTTTGCGTCCCTAATGCAGTTGGGTGATTTATGGGACCCCCTTGACATTTTGCTTTGAATAAAACTCCTCCAGCAAGGCCCAACCTTGGTTTTACCATTTGCCTCACCACCACCTACTTTTCCTTTGGGAGTAATTAACCCAAGGGTCATCTTTATTTTAGCCCCCCCGGGCCAGTGCTACTCTAAGTGCTGGTCCGAACTAGAGCCCTTTGCAGCGCTCCCTCAGGGAAACTTGAGGTCTGGTTTTAGTTGTAGGGATTGCTCATCCGGTGTTACCCTGAGAACGAGATATGTGCAACTCCTATCAAGATGTCGGCGCATCGGGCGGTCTTGCTGGTCTTGTTTTACCATTGTCGAAATGTCTTGTAAACCGGGATTCCGAGACTGATCAGGTCTTCCTGGGAGAAAGAATATCCTTCGTTGATCGCGAGAGCTTATCATGGGCTAAGTTGGGACACCCCTGCAGGGTATAAACTTTCGAGAGCCGTGCCCGCGGTTATGTGGCAGATGGGAATTTGTTAATATCTGGTTGTAGATAACTTGACACCAAATCCGAATTAAAACGCATCAACCGAGGGTGTAGCCGTGATGGTCTCTTTTCGGCGGAGTCCGGGAACTGAACATGGTTTTGGGTTATGTTTGACGTAAGTAGGAGTTCAAGATCACCTCTTGATCATTGCTAGATTCATGATCGTTCCGTTTGCTCTCTTCTCGCTCTTATATGCGTACGTTAGCCACCATATATGCTTAGTCGCTGCTGCAACCTCACCACTTTACCCCTTCCTTTCCCTTTAAGCTTTGCTAGTCATGATACCCATGGTAATGGGATTGCTGAGTCCTCGTGGCTCACAGATTACTACAACAACAGTTGCAGGTACAGGTTTTGCGATGATCATGACGCGAGAGTGATGTTTGCTTGTGTTGGAGTTCTTCTTCTTCTTCTTCTTCGATCAGGGGATAGGTTCCAGGTCGGCAGCCTGGGCTAGCAGGGTGGATGTCATTTGAGCTTCTATTTGTGTTTCATCCATAGTCGGATGTTGCTCTTATGTATGATGTATTGTTGTACCCTTGCGGCAATTGTATGCCTTATGTATGTTTCCCTATCTATTATGTAATGTTGATGTAATGATATCCACCTTGCAAAAGCTTCTTCAAGATGTGCTTTTATCCTTGGTGGGACCTTCGAGTTCCTTTATGATAGGGTCGCATCTTGGGCCTGACAAGTTGGTATCAGAGCCTCGACCGACCATAGGAGCCCCCTTGATTAATCGTGTAGTTTGGCCGTTGTCGAGTCTAGAAGAAAACTATTTTCGGAGTCTAGTTATATCGGAGAGTAGGAATTCTTTTTACTCCTCAGCCCCTTCGTCGCTCTGGTCAGGAATCTTGACGTAGGTGTTTTGAACTACTCCTCTTCCCCTTCAAATTTTTCTTTAGGATCACGCGGTTATTTTTCGTTCGTTGTCCATCCTCTTTTCAATCCGGTGAATTTCTCTTCGAGTGGTTTCGATCCTCGTCATCTTTTGCAAGATCAGTCGTTAGTTCTTTCTCAATCGACGTTGTTTTCCCCATCCTTAGTTGTTTTCTTTTCCCACCCACCCACCCTTTTTATTCTCGGAGCCGGAGTTCGTGATCGAGTATCCATCCTACTCGTGTGAAGTCTTTGCTTTCTTTCCTCAATGATTTGAACCGGTGTTTTCTCTTCAAGATATTCGTCGGTTCCCCCTTCCAAGTTGCCTTTGTTTTTCCCGCCCTCCCACCCTCTTATTCCCGGAGCCTGAGTCTGTTTCGAGCATCAATTTCATTTGTGCGGAGCCTCTTCAGTCTTAACTCAATTGTTCCAACCGGTGAATTCTCGTCTCGTTCATCAATCTTCGTCTTGTTTTCTTCCCGGTGGATCCAAATTCAAGTTTTTCAGTGTCGATCGTATCTTTTCCCTCGGCTCAAATATTTTTCCCTTGCTTGTTCGCCTCTCGCCATTCTATCATTCCGGAGTGCTCTAGACATCTCAGGAGATTCGTCTATGTTCCAATTAATTCAAGGTTGTCACCTCCTTCAAATATTTCAATCATTCTCGTGCATCATCTACCTCTTCAATAATCCTTTACAACGGTGTTTTCTTTTAGTGGGCCCTAACCCACAGGTCTTTTCCCAGGATCTTACCTGACTCTTCTAATTCCCCCGGAGTTATCTCTCAATTCTTTTCAAGTGTGACGTAAGAATGGATCCCATCAGTCAGATCTCCTCCAAGATCACTTTCTAATGCTTTTCATCTTTGGTTCAACCCTTCCTCTTTTTTCATTCTCCGGAAGTATCTCAGTAATTTTGGTGGTGTTTCTCGTCATCATTTGAAGATCGAAGAAGAGTTTTTCCTCTAAATCTTGTCTGTTCTCTCGAAGTTTCGTGGTTCTAGTTTCATGCTATCATCTCGAATTATTCCATTTGTCAGATATTCTTTTCTTACCCATCCGGGGTATGCCAGGAGTTGTTTTTTCCATTTATTTTCACCGAAGGCCATCATTCCAGAAGAATTCTTCATCCTCACATTTCAGCTACCGTTATCCAATTATCCTGGTGCCTCGGTCAAGTATTCTTTATCAGCTCGTGATCTCTTTGTTCTTTTGCATCTAAATCCCCTCTAGCATATTTGTTCTGCTAATTCTTCCTGGTGATTCATTCTCTTTCATTAGTCATTTTGAGTTCTTACGGTGGTTCGTTCACAATTCTTTTTCCTTGATTATCATTTTAATCCATTCGTTCTTTCGAATCCTACCGGTGGTTCATGAAGACCTTCTCAAGTTTGTGATATGTCACTTCTCAATCCTTTTCAAGAAGAATAAGTAGTATGCAAAAATCCAATGTTTGTCATCAATTTAATTTGATGAAGGATAAGCAGATAATAAATCTTATTCTTATTTCCTCAAAGTGTTTAATCCCTTCCTTCGGAGTTTGTTCTTGGTGAATAAATTCTAGTTCCAAGTGTTTTCATCTTTTCTTTTCCGGAGTTCTATTTCCTCAGCCATCTCGTTCGGACCTCCATCTAAATCATCGCAAGGCTTATCTTGTTCTTTTCAACCTTCGTTTATTTAATCCTTTTGTTTGCTGGAGTTCTTCAGGGTGGTTCTTCTTGATTTAATTCATTCTTTCGAGAGTTCATCAAGATTTTGTTGGAGAAATTCAAGCATCTTTTCTTCTCGCGTCTCGAAGTGTAATTAATTCTCCGTATTCTTTTGAAGTGGAGTTTTGCATTTCTTCGTTCTTGTCAGCTATCCAAACATTTTCGTTTGTGGCCGGTTATCACCTTATGACCTTGAGATGTTACCTATAAGACCACACCAAGCTTATTCTTTTCGTTGTTGATTTTCTCAACAGCTCCGTTTAAACCTTCCTTCTAAAGATGCTTTCAATTTCAGTCGTGGCAGAAGTTGCCATTTTCTTCTCTGTTCTTTCAATCAACTCTTTCAATTCTTTCCGGAGGTTTTGTGTCATGGCTTCATCAAGTATCATTCCATCCTATCAAGTTCATGTTCTATTCCTTCCATTTTCTGCCGGAGTGCTGCCTAAATCCTTTCAGTCTTATTCGTTTCTTATCTCATTCTAACAGGAGTGGTTTCATAGTCTATCTGATTCCGTGAGCTTTCGATTCTCGTCATTCTCGTCGTTCCTCTTTTATTCTCGAGTGCTCTCTATTCTTTGCTTCTTCTCTTGAGTTCTTGTTTCACCTCATCCCTATTTCCCTTCCGTCTCGGTCCTAAGATCTTGGGATGAGATCTCTTGTTAGTGGAGGAGCGTTGTAATGCCCCGGATTCGATGCGCCAGGTGTCTTCCAGTTTTTCGCCATTGTTGCCATGTCATTTGCTTGCGTGTTGCATTTTATCATGTCATCATGTGCATGCCTTGGCATACGTGTTCGTCTCATGCATCCGAGCATTTTCCCCATTGTCCGTTTTGCAATCCGGCACTCCTATGTCCTCCGGTGTCCCCCTTTTGTCTCTTGTTGTGAGTGGGTATTAAATGTTCTCGGAATGGACCGAGGTTTGCCAAGCCGCCTTGGTACACCACTGGTAGACCGTCTGTCAAGTTTCGTGCCATTTGGAGTCCGTTTGGTACTCCAACGGTTAACTGGGTAGCTGCAAAAGCTTCTTTTGTGTGTAGCCCAACACCCTCCAAAGTGGCCCAATAACCCATCCAAACCCCCTCCATGCTCTCGGTCGTTCGATCACGTTCGTGTGGGCGAAAACAATTCCCCATTTGGACCCTCCTAGCTCCCTCTACCTATAAATTAGCCCATCCCCCCGAAATTTGCGGATGATTTCCACCCTAACCCTAGCTCCACCCTCCTCTGCGCCGCCAGACACGTCCGGACGATGCCGGACACGTCCAGCACCGCCATCCCCGACGAACCCGCCGCCGCCACGTGGCCCAGCCTCTGCGCGCCGCCGCCGGCCCGCCAGGCCCGGGGCGGGCCCGCCGAGCCCATCGGGGCCCAGCAGCTTCGAGCAGCGCCCCGCTCCGCCTCCCTGCCCTCCGGTCCCGCCGCCGGCGAGCTGAGCTGCCGCCGCCGGCAGCCGACCCCTCCGCCGCCATCGCAAAGCTCCTCGCTGCCGGCGCCCCTCTCCGCGCGCAGCCGTCCTAGAGGGTTCCCGCCCCGCGCCGACCATCGCCCCGCCGCCCTCGCGCCTCCCCGCCGGTGACCTCGCGCGCCCCAGGCGTCCTCGCCCCGCCGCCAGTTCACGGCGCCCGTCGCGCCGCTGCTCGAGGACGGCTGAGCGCCGTCCTCCGCCTCTCCCCGTCGACCTCTGCCACCCTCCGCCGCCGGGATCATGTGGATCCGGCCTAGATCCACCGGATCCGGCCATCTCCAGTGACCTCCCCTCCACTCCGGCGTGTTCTCCAGTGAGCACTTCGGCCGCCTCGGTTCGCGTGCCCAGACGAACCCTAGATCCCGAAGGTCGTTTTCCTACAGTCCCAGTTATTTTTAGCACAGTTCTTCACATCATAACTCCACATCCGTGGCTCCGTTTTAGGCGTGTAGCATATCAAATTGTTCGACTCAACGAGTACTTCATTTCATTCCATTGCACCATGTTCATTTGACCTCATCTTGATGCCCTAAATGCTGTTCCAAGAGTGCTATGTAATGTTAGTTTCAGATTCTTATCAGGATTTGGGCATTTGTCTTTTTTGCCATGTTTAATGTGTGCCTCCTATGAACTTGAGCCCTACATGTGTTTTGTGCTACATCATGCCATCTTTACAGTGGTCCAATCAATGTATTTTTGTGATTCTTGTAGTGAGTGCATCAAGCTCGTGAAGTAGGGTACTTGTTGTTGCTGTTTTGCTAGGCTGAATCTGCTATATCATGATGCCATGTTGACCTGGTGCTACAAGTAATTCTATGCATAATCTTGAGATGTTCACTAAGGATGTTTTGTTATGCGTGTTATGCTCCATCCATTGATGCCCCTGGTTGCATTTATAGCCTGCGGTAACTTATTGTTATCTTGCTCCAAAATTGCTAAATAATGTTTCTGTCAGCCTGTTAACATTAAGTTCAGTTTTTCCATGTGTTTTGCTAGTGATGCATGCACCCTATGAACTTGATCTTGCCATTCTTAGCTTAATAAACATGTATTCTTACTGTTGATTACCTTGTCATGCCATGTATTGATCTGTGGGGAGTGGTATAAGCTCACCAACATGCCTATTTATTGTTGTTCCTGCCATGTATGAATCTGTCATATCTCTTGCTATGTTTACATGGGTGCCATCATATTTTCTGTGCCCTTTTGGATCATGGTCAGTAAGGGACTTTTGTTATATGCAATTAGTAGATTCACGCCATGCCTTTGTTTGCCATGTTAAGTTCCTGTAGCATGTTGTTTGATAGCTCTAAACATTGCAACCTGATGTTATTTCTGCTAAGTCAAACTGTTATTATTTGCAATCTTGCCATGTCCTTTTGAGCATGCTCTAGTGATTTCTGGAGATAGCTCAGTGTTCATGTTTTGTCATGCTTTACCTGTACATCACGTCCATGCCTTTGTTCTTATGTTGAGATGTTGTGGCATATTGTTATGATGCTTGCTAGATGCCTAGTTGCTGTTTTGGACAGCTTGTCCTTTAAACTTGTGTAGAGTGTTTGTGTTGAACCGTTGCTCCGTTTTGAGTGTGCTCTATATGAAACTTGCTTGATTTTGCATGTAGTTTCATATTATCATGTTGCATCCTTGTTTTGAGGTGTTTGCTTGATGTTTGGATGCATTAGCATCAATGCCATGTTTAACTTGTTTTGCTCGTATCTTCTAGGCCGTAGCTCCGAACCAAATGAACTTTATATGTAACTTGACTAAAATTTTGTGTAGATCCTCTTGGTGCTCTTTATCTTGCTGTTTAACAACTTCAAATTAATGTTTGTTCAGATCTGGACCAACTTCGAAATTTGCATTTGAGGACCTACCGGAATTGTTCTATGTTGTTTCCGGCCTCATTTAAACTTGCTTTGATGTGTTGTTCTTGTATGCATCATCTCTTGTCATGAGTAGCTTCATGTAGCCTTGTCATGCATCATACTTGGTTGAGCATCATGCCTTGTTCATGTGTGGTGTGTTTACTATGTTGTGTGCTTCTTCTCGATAGTTCCTGTTTCGTTGCGATCGTGAGGATTTGTTCATCTACGCTTGATTCGTCTTCGTGGCTTCATCTTCTTCATGGACTTGTTCTTCTTCCTTGCGGGATTTCAGGCAAGATGAGCGCTACCCTGGATCTCATTACTATCATTGCTGTGCTAGTTGTTTCATTCTATCGCTATGCTGCGCTACCTATCCTCCCAAATTGCCATGTCAGCCTCTAACGTTGTCACCCTTCCTAGCAAACCGTTGCTTGGCTATGTTACCGCTTTTGCTCAGCCCCTCTTATAGCATTGTTAGTTGCAGGTGAAGTTGAAGATTGCACCATGGTGGACAGGATTATGTTGGGATATCACAATATCTCTTATTTTATTAATGCGTCTATATACTTGGTAAAGGGTGGAAGGCTCGGCCTTATGCCTGGTGTTTTGTTCCACTCTTGCCGCCCTAGTTTCCGTCATATCGGTATTATGTTCCCGGATTTTGCGTCCTTAACGCGGTTGGGTGATTTATGGGACCCCCTTGACAGTTCGCTTTGAATAAAACTCCTCCAGCAAGGCCCAACCTTGGTTTTACCATTTGCCTCACCACCACCTACTTTTCCCTTGGGAGTAATTAACCCAAGGGTCATCTTTATTTTAGCCCCCCTGGGCCAGTGCTTCTCTAAGTGCTGGTCCGAACTAGAGCCCTTTGCAGCGCCCCCTCAGGGAAACTTGAGGTCTGGTTTTAGTTATACGGATTGCTCATCCGGTGTTGCCCTGAGAACGAGATATGTGCAGCTCCTATTGGGATGTCGGCGCATCGGGCGGTCTTGCTGGTCTTGTTTTACCATTGTCGAAATGTCTTGTAAACCGGGATTCCGAGACTGATCGGGTCTTCCTGGGAGAAGGAATATCCTTCGTTGATCGCGAGAGCTTATCATGGGCTATGTTGGGACACCCCTACGGGGTATAAACTTTCGAGAGCCGTGTCCGCGGTTATGTGGCAGATGGGAATTTGTTAATATCCGGTTGTAGATAACTTGACACCAGATCCGAATTAAAATGCATCAACCGAGTGTGTAGACGTGATGGTCTCTTTTCGGTGGAGTCCGGGAAGTGAACACGGTTTTGGGTTATGTTTGACGTAAGTAGGAGTTCAGGATCACCTCTTGATCATTGCTAGATTCACGACCGTTCCGTATTCTCTCTTCTCACTCTTATTTGCGTACGTTAGCCACCATATATGCTTAGTCGCTGCTGCAACCTCACCACTTTACCCCTTCCTTTCCCTTTAAGCTTTGCTAGTCTTGGTACCCATGGTAATGGGATTGCTGAGTCCTCGTGGCTCACAGATTACTACAACAACAGTTGCAGGTACAGGTTTTGCGATGATCATGACGCGAGAGCAATGTTTGCTTGTTTTGGAGTTCTTCTTCTGCTTCTTCTTTGATCAGGGGATAGGTTCCAGGTCGGCTGCCTGGGCTAGCAGGGTGGATGTTATTTGAGCTTCTATTTGTGTTTCATCCGTAGTCGGATGTTGCTCTTATGTATGATGTATTGTTGTACCCTTGCGGCAATTGTATGCCTTATGTGTGTATCCCTATATATTATGTAATGTTGACGTAATGATATCCACCTTGCAAAAGCGTCTTCAAGATGAGCTTCTATCCTTGGTGGGACCTTCGAGTTCCTTTAGGATAGGGTCGCATCTTGGGCGTGACACATAGTAAAGGCCAATGCATAGTATAAGCAGTTTCTTGCAATTTCATAGTATGGGAAACATAGAGAGGTGGAGAAATAGTTCCTCTCTCATAATAATTGCAAGTAGGAGCAGCAAGCACATGCATATTACATTCATCAAAATCATCATGTGCAATGGTAAAAGGCAACCCATCAATATAATCCTTAATAAGCACGAATTTCTCCGATATAGTGTAGTTTGGAGAATTCAAAAAGATAATAGGACTATCATGCATGGGTGCAATAGCAACAATTTCATGTTTAACATAAGGAACTATAGCAAGTTCATCTCCATAAGCATAATTCATATTGGCATCTTGGCCACAAGCATAGCAAGCATCATCAAAAAGGGATATTTCAAACAAATTCAAGGGATCATAGCAATCATCCTTCGGTAAGTACGAAGGGGAATTAAATAATGTATGAGTTGGAGGGTTACTCTCATTAGAAGGTGGGCACGGGTAGCTAATCCGCTCTTCCTCCTTTTGTTCTTCGCTCTCCTCATCATCTTTTTCATCCAATGAGCTCACTGTTTCATCAATTTCTTCTTCCATAGCTTCCTGTAAAATATTAGTCTCTTCTTGGAAAGTGGAGACTTTCTCAATAAATGCATTAATATTGTAATTGTATTCATAATTTTCATAGCAATATCTAAGTATAGCAAGATTTTCCGGTCTATAAACTGAATCATCAAAATCATCAAACGCTTTAAACATAGATTCAACCTCATAAGCACCCATAAAAGCAAAAAATTCTTCTATTTGTTCCACATCATAGTAATCAAAGATACCATTAGCATAAGAAACTAAGGTTTCATTACCATTGAACTTGCATGAAAAGGGAAGATGTGGAGACTTCATCCTAGAGCAGCAAGTATAATCATGCATCAAGCATAGGTGCCTAGCATACCACTTCAATAATTGAATTTGATCCCATAATAGTTTCCCTTTTTGTGTCAAGCGATAATGCCTAAAGTATTCACGTCGATACAACGTTACTCCCATAACATAATTGAGTTGGGTTTTCTCAGGATCATCAAAGTAGTACATAATATCTTGAAGATAACGAGCATCGAGGGTTTTAGGAGGTTCCCCATCTCCATGAGTAGCAAGTACACCTAATTTTTTTGGTATTTCGTGTTCCATATCCATAACTAAAGATAGAGAACAACTAAGAACAGCAAATAAAAATTACTTAGTGATAAAGCAAACAAGCACACACGAGAATATTCACCCCATGCTATGACTCCCCGGCAACGGCGCCAGAAAAAGGTCTTGATGACCCGCAAGTATACGAGATCGCAACAGTTTTGATAAGTAAGAGTGTCGAACCCAACGAGGAGCTAAAGGTAGAATAAATATTCCCTCAAGTTCTATCAACCACCGGTACAACTCTATGTACGCTTGACGTTCGCTTTACCTAGAACAAGTATGAAACTAGAAGTACTTTGTAGGTGTGATAGGATAGGTTTGCAAGATAATAAAGAGCACGTAAACATAAACTAGGGGCTGTTTAGATAAAGATGCAATAAAGTAAATATTAGTAGAGAGCTTTTTGTTACGAGAAATTTATTTGTCCAAGGCAATCGATAACTAGACCGATAATCATTGTTGCAATTCTATTTGAGGGAGAGGCATAAGCTAACATACTTTCTCTACTTGGATCATATGCACTTATGATTGGAACTCTAGCAAGGGTCCGCAACTACTAAAGATTCATTAAGGTAAAACCCAACCATAGCATTAAAGTATCAAGTCCCCTTTTATTCCATACGCAAACAACCTACTTACTTGGGTTTGTGTTTCAGTCACTCACGCAACCCACCATAAGCAAATCATAAACATATTGAAAACCCTACAGCGGGAATCCCTCACGCTTGCGCGACACGGAGGGCACAATAGGACAGCACCAATAATAAAACATGCAACTCAAACCAATAACGATCATCAATTAACCCATAGGACAAAACAGATCTACTCAAACATCATAAGATAGCCATCATCATTGGGGAATAATATCTAGCGTTGAGCACCATGTTTAAGTAGAGATTACAGCGGGTAAGACAGAGGTTACACCGCTGCATAGAGGGAGGAAGAGTTGGTGGAGATGTTGGTGAAGATGGCGGCGGTGTTGGTGAAGATCGCGGTGATGATGATGGCCCCCGGCGGCGTTCCGGCACCACCGGAAGCAAGGGGGAGAGAGCCCCCCTTCTTCTTCTTCTTCCTTGACCTTCTCCCTAGATGGGAGAAGGGTTTCCCATCTGGTCCTTGGCTCCCATGGCTTGGGAGGGCCGAGAGCCCCTCCGAGATTGGATCTATCTCTCTGTTTCTGTGTTCTGTAATCCTTCCCCTTCACCGTTTCCTTTATATCTGGAGATCCATAACTCCGATTGGGGTGAATCTTTCGCCCAGATTCTCTCATAAAATTAGCTTTCTTGCGCCAAAAGAAGAGCGTCAACCGCCTTACGGGTGGCCCACGAGAGCCTAGGGTGCACCTGCCTCCCTCGAGCGCGGCCCCCTATCTCATGGCCACCCTGGACACTGTTTCGCGTTGATTTTACTTGCCAAAAATCATAAATATTCCAAAAAAATCTCCGTCCATTTTTATCCCGTTTGGACTTCGTTTGATATTGGGTTTCTGTGAAACAAGAAACATGCAACAGACAGGAACTGGCACTGGGCACTGGATCAATATGTTAGTCCCAAAAAATAGTATAAAAAGTTGCCAAAAGTATATAAAAGTTTAATAATATTGGCATCGAACAATCAAAAATTATGGATACGATGGAGACGTATTAGGGGCACAATCCGTTGAAGAGAATATCACAAGCTTGAGCGTTGTATTACAGCATCTTCAGCTCTTCCGCGGTAGCTTCACGGATCGGTTCTCTCCCATCGAAGAATTCACCTTGCAAGGCAATACACATAATAGCCCAAATGGCGGGGGTATGTCCAAGAATAAGCATTTTCATCTTATGCTTCGAACTAGCAAAATTAGTACCATCAAAGTAAGCACCTCTACAGTGGTAATTTCCCTCGCTAGATGCCATACTCTCCTAGGTTGTGAAACCAAGGCTATGATCAGCAAAAGCTATGGAAATCAAGGCAAATGGAGACTATAGCTCTGATACCACTTGTAGGATCGAAAGTATGTCTAGTGGGAGAGTGATTAGACTACTTGACCAAACAAAAATCTAGCCTTTTCCCAATTTTAAGTCTTGGCATATTTTAGCAACTTAGCACAAGTCAGGAAATCAACCTACACATGCAATTCTAAGACTATAGCAGCGGAATGTAAATCATTGCTTATGAAGGTAACACGGAGGAGTTTGGAGGGAGCAAATGCAATGTTGACACAGAGATTTTGGCGTGGTTCCAATAGGTGGTGCTATCGTACATCCATGTTGACGGAGACTTAAACCCATGAAGGGTAACGGTTGCGTGATTCCACGGAGGGCTCCACCCATGAAGGGTCCACGAAGAAGCAACCTTGTCTATCCCATCATGGCCATCGCCCATGAAGGACTTGCCTCACTAGGGTAGATCTTCACGAAGTAGGCGATCTCCTTACCCATACAAACTCCTTGGTTCAACTCCACATTCTTGACGGGGGCTCCCAAGTGACACCTAACCAATCTAGGAGACACCACTCTCCAAAATGTAATAGATGGTGTGTTGATGATGAACTCCTTGATCTTGTGCTTCAAATGATAGTCTCCCCAACACCCAACTCTCTCTCATAGGATTGGATTTGGTGGAAAGATGATTTGAGTGGAAAGCAACTTGGGGAAGGCTAGAGATCAAGATTTATGTGGTTGGAATGGAATATCTTGGTCTCAACACATGAGTACGTGGTTCTCTCATAGAAAATGAGTGATGGAAGTGAAGGGTTGTTCTGATGGCTTTCTCCATGAATGAAGAAAGGCTGGAGGGGTATATAGCCTCCAAACAAAATCTAACCATTACACACAATTTACCAAACTCGGTAAGACCGAATCAGAAAACTCGGTCAGACTGATTTAGTTCATAATGTGACCGTTAGGCATTTCGGTGGGACCGACATGTCAACTCGGTGGGACCGATTTCTTTAGGGTTAGGGCATAACGTAATCTCGGTGAGACCGATTACACAAACTCGGTGGGACCGACTTTGGTAATAAGCTAACCAGAGAGTTGGTTAGGCAAACTCGGTGGGACCGATTCACTCATCTCGGTGAGACCGAAACGTTACGAAAGGGAAACAGAGAGTTTGCATTGTGAAATCGGTGGGACCGATCACCCATCTTGGTTAGACCAAAAAATTACAAAGGGAAACAGAGAGTTTGCAATCCCATCTTGGTGAGACCGAGATCCCTATCGGTGAGACCGAATTGACTAGGGTTTCTGGCAGTGGCTATGTCAAATGAATTTGACTTTTGGTTTGGGACAAATGTGGATATGGGAAAGTGGTTGAGGCTATTTGGAGCATATCACTAAGAATTTTGAGCAAGCAAGCCATTAAGCAACACCTCATCCCCTTTTAATAGTATTGGCTTTTCCTATAGACTCAATGTGATCTTGGATCACTAAAAGTAAAATGTAGAGTCTTGAGCTTTAGAGCTTCAACCAATCCTTTGTCCTTAGCATTTTGAGGGGTCCACATTCCTAGTCCATGCCATGCCAATCATTGAACTTTCCTGAAATATTCACCTTGAAATAGCATTAGTTCACTGAGCTATATGTTGTTGATCATTACCAAAACCACCCAGGGATAGTTGCACTTTCAAGATGCAATTTAACCAAATTGGAAGCAATACAAGCTAGACACCATATGCAACATGCAACCACATATGACACCACGAAGTTAAAGCAAGCACCTGGGATGGTGGTTCATGACGAGCGAGATCATCAACTCCAGAGCCACGTTTACCGACTCCATCTATTAAACATCTAGCCTGAAAGTGCAACTAATACCTGGGTGGTTTTGGTAATTCCTAACAACATATAGTTCATTTAACTAATGCTATTTCAATATAATCATTTCAGGAAGTTCAATGATTGGCATGGCATGGACTAGAGATGTGGACCCCTCAAAATGCAAAGGATATATATTGGCAACAAGCTCAAGACTCTACATTTTCATTTTAGTGATCCAAGATCACATTGAGTCCATAGGAAAGCCAATACTATTAAAAGGGGATGAGGTGTTACTTAATGGGATACTTGCTCAAAATCCTTGTGATATGCTCCAAAACCCTCAACCACTTTCTCATTTCCACATATGTCCTAAACCTATAGTCAAATTTGGCCCCACCGATTTCATCTATCCGGCGCCACCGAGTTTCACTTGACATAGCCACTGCCACAAACCCTAGTTACTTCGGTCTCACCGATAGGGATCTCGGTCTCACCGAGATGGGATTGCAAACTCTATGTTTCCTTTTTGTAACATTTCGGTCTCACCGAAAGAGAAAATCGGTCCCACCGAGTCTGCATTGCAAACTCCCTGTTTCCTTTTCGTAACACTTCGGTCCCACCAAAGTGAGCGAATCGGTCCCACCGAGTTTGCCCGGCCAACCCTCCGTGTACCTATTGCTAAAATCGGTCCCACCGAGTTTATGCGATCGGTCACACTAAGATTACGTTATGCCCTAACCCTAGCATATCGGTCTCACCAAGATGACTATATCGGTCCAACCGAAAATCCTAACATTCACATTTTGAACCAAATCGGTCTGACCGAGTTTGTTGATTTGGTCCCACCGAGTTTGGGAATCTATGTGTAACGGTTAGATTTTGCGTGGAGGCTATATATACCCCTCCACCCACTCTTCATTCATGGAGAGAGCCATCAGAACAAACCTACACTTCCACTACTCATTTTCTGAGAGAGAACCACCTACTCATGTGTTGAGGCCAAGATATTCCAATCCTACCATGTGAATCTTGATCTCTAGCCTTCCCCAAGTTGCTTTCCACCTAAATCATCTTTCCTCCATAGCCAAATCTGTGAGAGAGAGTTGAGTGTTGGGGAGACTATTATTTGAAGCACAAGAGCAAGGTGTTCATCAACAACACACCATCTATTACCTTTTGGAGAGTGGTGTCTCCTAGATTGGTTAGGTGTCACATGGGAGCCTCCGTCAAGATTGTGGAGTTGAACCAAGGAGTTTGTAAGGGCAAGGAGATCGCCTACTTTGTGAAGATCTACCCTAATGAGGCAAGTCCTTCGTGGGCGATGGCCATGATGGGATAGACAAGGTTGCTTCTTCGTGTACCCTTCGTGGGTGGAGCCCTCCATGGACTCGCACAACCGTTACCCTCCGTGGGTTGAAGTCTCCATCAACGTGGATGTACGATAGCACCACCTATCGGAACCACGCCAAAAATCTCCGTGTCAACATTGCGTTTGCTCCCTCCAAACTCCCCCCCCCATTTACTTTCTTGCAAGCTGCATGCTTTACTTTACACTGCTCATATACTCTTTGCATGATTGCTTGAATTGTATTGAGATTGCTTGACTTGTGCTAAGTTGCTAAAATCTGCCAAGAACTAAAATTGGGAAAAGGTTAAGTTTTTTATTTGGTCAAGTAGTCTAATCCCCCCCTCTAGGCATACTTTCAATCCTACATGTGGTATCAGAGCTTTGGTCTCCATTTGCCTTCATTTGCATAGCTTTGGTGCTCATAGCCTTGGTTTCACAACCTAGGAGAGTATGGCATCTAGCGAGGGAAATTACCATCGTAGAGGTCCTTACTTTGATGGTATTAATTTTGCTAGTTGGAAACATAAGATGGAAATGCATATTCTTGGACATAACCCCGCCGTTTGGGCTATTGTGTGTATTGTCTTGCAAGGTGAATTCTTTGATGGGAGAGAACCAAACCGTGAAGTTACCGTGGAAGAATTAAAGATGTTGGAATATAATGCTCAAGCTTGCGATATCCTCTTCAATGGATTGTGCCCCAAAGAACTCAACAAAATCAGCCGTCTTGAGAATGCAAAGGAAATTTGGGATACTTTGATTGATATCCACAAAGGTACTGACTTCGTCAAGGAATCCAAGTTGGATGTGCTTCAAAGTCAACTTTATAAGTTCAAAATGAAGGATGGTGAAGGTGTCGCCAAAATGTACTCTAGGCTTGCTCTCATCACAAATGAGATTGCCGGCTTAGGAAGCAAAGAGATGACCGACAAATTCATCATCAAGAAGATCTTGAAAGCCCTGGATGGAAAATATGATACCATGTGCACATTGATCCAAAAGATGCCAAATTACTTAGATCTCAAGCCAACCAAAGTCATTGGATGAACTGTTGCTCATGAGATGTCACTCAAGGACAAAGAAGAGCTTCACAACAAATCTAGTGGTGCTTACAAAGCCTCATGTGATGCTCCTACATCATCAAATGAGAAACAAGTCTTGAATGAAGAATTGAGCTTAATGGTGAAGAACTTCAACAAATTCTACAAGAGTAGAGCAAGGAAAGAAGTTCCAAGTCAAGGTCCTATAATGACAAAAGATCTTCTAGTCGTGAGCGAAACTGCTACAATTTTGGAAGACCCGGACACTACTCCAATAAGTGTATGACTCCCTACAAAATAAGAGAAGACTCACCTAAAAGAAGAAGCAAAATGGAAGAATCACCTCCAAGAGAGAGAAGGAGTAGAGATGTAAAAGTGCGTTATATCGACTAGAGGGGGGGTGAATAGGCGATTTTTATGAATTCTTCACTAAGGAATTTGCCGGTGAGGAAATTCCTTAGCGAAGAACTACTAGCAGCGGAATAGGTACTCAGAAGTAAGCATAATAGGATACAGACTTAGTCATCATGATGAAATGAAGACAAGCATAGAGTACAGAAAGCGTAAACACAGGATAACACAAGATGAAGACAAACAGACTGAAGAAATTGAACTGAGGAAATTGAGAAAGTCTTCAGTCAAAGTCTTCAAATACAGATATGAACAATCACTCAACACAGTAATGAGGAAATGAAAGAGTTGAGGAAATAGAACCAGTAAGGTTGGTGATGACAATGATTTGGTAGACCAGTTCCAACTGCTGTCTCAGTTGTACGTCTGGTTGGAGTGGCTGAGTATTTAAACTCGAGGACACGCAGTCCCGGACACCCAGTCGCTGAGCACGCAGCTCAGGACACCAAGTCCTCACCATATTCTCCTTGAACTAAGATCACACAGATCTCGTCCAATCACTCGTGGTAAGTCTTCAGGCGACTTCCAAACCTTCACAGACTCGGTCACTCGGCGATCCACAATTCCTCTTGGATGCTCTAGACCATGACGCCTAACCATCTGGAAGAAGCACAGTCTTCAAAGGTAACAAGCATCGGATCCACGCAGGATCAATCTCTTCAGTGATGCTCAATCACTTTGGGGTTTGTAGGTGTTTGCGTTTGGATTTTTCCTCACTCGATGATTTTCGCTCAAAGTCCTCGAAGGATTGGTTGCTCTCAAATGACAAGTGTCAGTTTCTCTCGGAGCAGCCAACCAACTAGTGGTTGTAGGGGGCGGCTATTTATAGCCTAGGGAGCAGCCCGACATGATAAGACATAAATGCCCTTGTCTGATATGACCGTTAGGTGGATAAGATATTTTGGGACAGCTGGCGCGCAGCACAGCAACGGTCGGAAATTTGACTCTCAAATTCCTCAGGGCTATCATGTTCCTCACTGTGTAGGCAATCCGCACTGGTGAATTCCTAACTCCTCACTCAGAACAAATTCCTCAGTGACCAGAAGAACTTCGTCTCTGTCACTGAAGAAAGTGACTGAACTGTATGAGATTTCGAAAGGCTTCACTCGAAGGGTTTGGTAGGTTTAGGATTTTGAGTTGAGCATCACTTGGAAAATTTTCCTTAGTATTTCCTCGACCCCCTTTAACAGTACGGTGTTTCCTATGACTCAAGAAAGAGAAAAACAAAACTGTGAAAACGAAAGTCTTCAAGCTTCATATTCCTGCATGATTATCAAGTCTTCACGGACACACCAATTTCTTCACTTTCAAAGTCTTCAGGAATACCAAAATCTTTAGTCAAAGATATTCATTTTTAGGGGTCGACTTTCTCTGTAAATATCAAACTCCTCATAGACTTATAGACCTGTGTACACTTACAAACGCATTAGTCCCTTAACCTATAAGTCTTCAATACACCAAAATCACTAAGGGGCACTAGATGCACTTACAATCTCCCCCTTTTTGGTGATTGATGACAATATAGGTTAAGTTTTCAACGGGGATAAACATGTGAAGTGTAAGTACTGATATTGAGGAATTTGATTGCAAGATATAGAAGAACTCTCCCTGAAGATGTGCATAGTGAGGAATTTGCTTTTGATGCAATGCACACTTGAAGAGTTGAATCATGGAGATCTCCCGCTATATCTTGTAATTCATACACGCATTTGACATATGATACGAAGAATTTGAAATTCATGATGAAATATGGTGCCTGATGAAATTCAGCATGCGTGCAGTAACATTAATGAGGAACAAGCATGCAGAATACAATATCGAGAGTATCAAAGCACAGTGCATCAAAAGTATCAGGGCACCATCGGGTTTAAGATTACAACTCGATCCAATAAAGTTTCAGAAGAACGAGAGTTGTAACTTAACAAAAAAAACACCCATATAATAGACCCGCTTGAAGACTAACTCAAATTTCTCCCCCTTTGTCATCGAATGACCAAAAGGATGGAAACCGAGGACTAACGCCCCTGAAGAATATCAAGTTGATGGAGGAGCGCCAGCGTTGTTGGGGTCGGTTGTTGTAGTAGGGCCTGCCGCAGTGTCGTCCAAATCTTCATTTTCATTAGTCTCGCGTGATGAAGAATAGGAGCTGGCCACCAAGGAAGGAACTTTGACCTTCTTGAATTTCTTTGGTGGGGGTGCAGACCAGTCAAATTCTTCCTTGAGTCCCATATTCTTCAGATCTGCAGCGCTGTAGACATGAGATAGAACTGCCCAAGTATGGTTGAAGGTTTCATGGAGGTAGTATTGGTTTTTCTTCACTGCATTGTATGTTGAGGTCATGTTGTGAAGAATTGAACCAAACTGACGCTTGACCCATTTATGATTGCGATCAACCTTCTGATGAAGACTGAGGAGTAACTCACGATCAGTCATCACCCTGGGAGCTGTGGCTTGAGGATTTTGCTTGGCGGTAGAGTCATGTGTGGCAGAGTCATCATTGGTGGAGTAGGATGCAGCCTTGCGAAATTGACCATCCAATGGACGAATGCCTTCATCTATTACAACAGTTGCCTTGCCTTTGTCATCAGCTGAGGAATATGTCCGTTTGAGGACTTCAATCGGAGGCAAGTAGCTGCCATGGTTCAAAGTGTCAGCTTTGTAATTTAGTGAAGCCCTTGTCCTGATGAATCTCATAATCCATGGTGCATAAGGCTTCAGCTCAAATGGTGACATAGCAATATTCGCCAGAGTCCTCATGAAGAAATCATGGAAGTTGACGGGAGCGCCATGAATGATATTGAAAAGCATGTTCTTCATGATGCCAACGACCTCTTCATCATTTGAGTCGTGGCCTTTGATAGGACTCATTGTCTTCGACAGAATGCGATAGACAGTCCGGGGCACATATAGTAATTCCTTGACGAGGAATTTGGTTCGAGGAGCCTGCCCTGGCTTCAAAGGCTTCATCAGCACTTGCATGAAATGATTTGAAAGTTCAGGTTCACTGTAGATACAACGAGCACCGTCAAGGGGAGGACTGAGTGGGAGGGCACGAAGCAATTCAATTGCTGGTGCCTTGTAGTGAGTATTTTCAGACATCCAGTCCAACACCCATGAATTCACATCTTCAGAGTTCCCTGTGATGTGCAGCGTTGCATAGAATTGAAGAATGAGTTCTTCATTCCAGTCACAGATGTCAGTGCAGAAATTTAACAGTCCAGCATCGTGAAGAACACTAAGGACTGGTTCGAAGCACGGCAGAGACTCCATGTCTACATGAGGAATGTGTTCATGATCGAAGACTTTGTCTTTGTTGAACAACACTGAGGAATAGAAATTTGCTTGACTAGCAGTCCAGAAACGCCTCTTCCTTATGCGAGCAGAGTCATAGGGGTTATAGTCAGTGAAGAACACATGCTCGCTGAAGAAATCTTCAGCCTTGAACTTTTGCTTCTTTGAGAATGGATCTGTTGGCTTGGGCACTGGAGTGTCAGTGAGTTGCATCACAACCTCTGGAATCGCAATCTCAGGTTCTTCAGGCTGAGGAATTTCTGGTTCCTCTTCAGTAGCAGGATGCGTGTTCAAGGGTTCGACGACAACAGCTTCTTCAGCACTAGCGGCTGGAATATCTTCATGCACAGATGAAGTGGGATGAGTTTCTTCAGAGCCCATTTGAACAGTTGGTGCAGGGGACTGAGGTATTTGTTGAAGCGGGGTGAAGAGTGGAGTATTGGGGTGCTGACTTTCCCAAAAGTCATCATTCATCACGGGCGTTGTGCAGCCAATGTCCACGTCTTCATCTTCAATTTCTTCAACACCAACCTCTTCAGCAGTGAACTAAGGCATTGGCGAGGAAACAACAGGTGTTGAAGGGATCACATCCACTTCAATTTCTTCGTCAACCTGCTCTGACGAAGTAGTAGATTGAGGTTCTTCATTAGATCCGCTTGGGATCACATATTCCTCACCAAAAGGAACAAGGTCCTTTGATGACATGGTGGAAATTGGAACAACATCAATCGGATTCTCAATAGAACTTGTCAGAGGCTTCATCTTCTTTGGAGCTGAAGATTCTGAAGCACTGTATGCTTTCCTCTTCTTCACTGCAGCTCGCTCTGCAGCCTTGGTCTTCTTCACATCGAATGCACATGGAAGAATTGGAGTTGGTGTAGGCGCAGATGGAGACTGAGGAATCTGGTTGAATTTCCTCAGGCGCAACTGATGCAGTTGCCCTGACATTTTCAGTTTCATCAGGCGCACCACTAGTGGATGCCTTGGCAATTTCTTCAGCGGATGGAATGGAGTCATCAGCCCTGGAACTAGCATTTTCTTCAGCAGCCTGAATGTCATTAGCGGTGCTGGCATGTTCTTAAGTTGGCTGAGCAGATGCTTCAGCATGAGGAATTTCTTGTTACGATGGGGCTGCAACATTTGTGAATTTCTCAGTCAGTTTCACAAACTTGACTTTGGCTCCTTACCAATCAGCATAGTAAGCATTGAAATCATTGCTGAGGGTTTTGATTTCAGCTTGGATCTTGAGGAGTTCATCAGGTGTCATATTGAAAACGTTATTCTTCAGGAACTTCTCCTTTCTGAACTAAGTCTTCTTGATCTGCCTGGCCTTCTCAAATTTGCATTTCTCTTCAGTGATGAAATGGGTCAGCATGTGACTTTGACCAGGAGTCAACTTGAAATCAGGCATAGGAGTATTTGGATCCTTGTGCCACAGATCAATGTAATCAAGGATCGCCCTTGGATCCAAAAGCAGTGACACATTTGTGCCTTTGGCTCTAGCGGCCCTTTCTTGTCGGTCTCTGATGATTTCTGCAAGTTCATCATCATCAGCTTCATCGTCAGATGGCACGTGGAAGGCAACCTGTTTCTTCTTTGGACTAGGCCGAGTACCTCGACCAGCCGTTGCCTTAGTCTTCAGTAGAGTGGGGCCTGATGAAGATTTTGGTGCAGCTGAGGAACTTGCTGAGGCACCAGAGGCAATAGAGATGCATGTTGTCCTTTGGCATGTAGCCAGATGTACAGGTGTTGAGGACTTTGCCGGAGCAGCTGAGGACTTTGGAGGAGGAGCAGTAGTTGGTACTGGCCGTGAGGGCTTTGAAGAATCTGGCCGTGAGGGCTTTGAAGATTCTGGCTGTGAGGGCATTGCTAAGGAACTTGGCCGTGAGGGCATAGTTGGTGAAGCACTTGGCTTGTGAGCAAGCTTCTTTGCCATTGAATTTCTTGGCTTGACAGAGGCCTCAGTGGTAGTAGCAGCAGCAGAGTCTTCATTGAATTTCCTCACTGCTTCTTTGGCTTGTCTCGCCAACTTAGCTTGGCGTTTGGCCCATTCTTCAGGAAAATCCTCACCACGCTTGATGCTGGTGGGGTCAGCTCTTTGGCCAGGTGCCAATGGAGCTCTTGGGCATGGAGGATTAAGTGCGAATTTCTTCATATACTTTGGAGTCACATATCTGTACTCCCTCCATTCTCTTGCCCATCTCCGTTCAATCTTCTGTATGCGCACCTTGCGCTGAGTTTTGGTTTCTTTTCCATACTTAGCCTCATCAGGTGTGCAATAATCAGCATAGAGGTCCTCAGGGATTTCAAAAGCAGTCATGACCTCTGGCTTCTTTCCTCCTTTCTGCGGCTTCTTACCATCAGCCATATTCTTCAGATGAGGAATTTGAACAATCGAATTTTCTGAAGAAGTATGCAACTTTTCTTCGAGGAACGCTGCAAATGAGTTAAGTTGATGAGAACCTAGTGATTCAGCAGCGGACATGAGTACCTGTGAACAGAGTATAGTTGCGAGGAATTTGGAGAGGTCATATGCGTTCTCAGAAGGTTTTTCAAAAAGAACAAGTTTGAGGAATTTGACCAGATGAGTCTTGAAGAATTTCACTAAGCGTTCTTTGTCTTAGGTTCCAGAGTTGTATAGATCGAAGATCCACACAATTGAGGAATCTTGAAGAAAAACGATGCTTAGAGAAACGAATCAAGAACAGATGACTAGTGAGGTGTTTTGTGTGTGAGGATTTGAAGAATAAAACACCTTTGAAGATTTTGTTGTGAAATTTCGAATCAAAAGGGGTAGTAAAAGTAACTTTTAATTACCCTGGATGAAGAACACGACGAACTGAGAAGCAGAACAGTGAAGTTCGTCGGTGTAGATCTTCCACGCCCTAACTTGGTGGAGGAAGACAGCTACGGCGGCGGCGGAGTGAAGATTTCCGCGGTTGGTGCGAGTACGACGACGACGAGGTCGAGGCAGTGAAGCTCTTCCTCACCGGCGATGATGGAGTAGCAGCGGCGCTAGTGTTTGAGGAGCTCGAGCGAGAGAGAGAGGGTCGAGCGGAGTAAAGGAAGTGAGGAAGGGATGAGGGGGTATTTATCGACGCAGTGAAAAACTGTTCGCCCGAAGATTTTGAATGAACCTGCCCCTGACCCTTCTCCTTCGCTTGACATATGTCACCCACGTACTGAGGAGTGGAGATCGTGTTAGATCGTGGGTGAATAGATAAGTCTTTCGTGGGATCCGGAACGGTTTGAGCGGTAAAACCGAAAATTTTGGATAAGATTAATTTTAAAGTTCCGTTCGCAAATTCTTCAGCTGTCAAAGACACAGTGAAGATTTTGAACGAGTTTCAAATAGAACACACATGAAGAATTTGTGAATAGATTGGATTGAGTATAGCATAGAGGGGGAAGGGTCCAATCACATTCACTTAGCAGAAAAATGCAACTTGAAGAATAGCCATAAGTGAATGATGTAGAGGACATAAACTCATATATATATATATATATATATATATATATATATATATATATATATATATATAGTCAATGAAGGAAAACGACGGAAACCTTGAAGATTTTGCAAAGTTGAAGAATTTGAAAAACTGAAGAATTTCAAAACTGAGGAATTTCAAAAATGAAGATTTTCAACTTTGGTGGTGGCGTGACCCACCGTATAAGAATGATGATTTCAGACACCGCGTACAATTGTCGTAGGGTTCTAAGAATCAAATTATTCATTAATTTCTTCACACTTAGAGTGTTATTCTTCATTGATTGAAGAAAAACGTTTCTTCATGTGTTGCACATCTAAGTCATCAATTTTGCATAAGTGTCAGGATGTGTGTCCTTTTCTTAAAGAACATTCGAAGATTATAAGATATTTATCTCACATCGCAACTTGCTAAATCTCTTCTCATCCAAGGGCTTTGTGAAGATATCTGCTAGCTATTCTTCAGTCTTCACGTGTTCGATGGAGATGTCGCCCTTCAACACATGATCACGAAGAAAATGATGACGAATCTGTATGTGCTTTGTATTCGAGTGTTGAACTGGGTTGTGAGAAATCTTGATAGCACTCTCATTGTCACAGAGGAGAAGCACATTCTTCACATTGATGCCATAGTCCTTGAGGGTTTGCTTCATCCATAGCAGTTGAGCACAGCAAGAACCAGCAGCAATGTACTCAGCCTCTGCAGTAGACAGTGATACGCAGTTCTGTTTCTTCGAGGACCAACAGACCAAGGATCGTTCGAGGAAATGACAAGTACCAGATGTTGACTTGCGGTCCACACGATCACCAGCATAGTCAGAGTCAGAATATCCAATGAGATCAAAAGTAGAGCCCTTGGGGTACCATAATCCTAGTGTTGGTGTGTGAGCTAGATATCGAAGAATATGCTTCACATCCTTATGGTGTGATTCCTTCGGTGCAGCTTGAAATCGGGCACACATGCAAACACTAAGCATTATATCTGGCCTAGATGCACATAAGTACAATAAAGAGCCAATCATGGAGCGGTATACCTTGTGATCGAAGTCAATACCATTTTCATCAGTGCATAGATGGCCATTTGTGGGCATAGGAATTTTGACGCCTTTGCAGTCTTGCATGCCGAATTTCCTCAGAACTTCCTTGAGGTATTTCTCCTGAGATATGAATATACCATTGTGCTGTTGACGAATTTGAAGACCTAAAAAGAATTTCAACTCTCCCATCATAGACATTTGATATTCTTCACTCATCATATAGGCAAATTCATCACTATAACGTTGGTCAGTACAGCCAAAGATAATATCATCAACGTATATTTGGCACACAAACAGTTCACCATCATAAGATTTAGTAAAGAGAGTAGGGTCGAGTGAACCGGGTGTGAAGCCATTCTTCATGAAGAATTCCTTCAAAGTGTCATACCACGCCCGAGGGGCCTGCTTGAGGCCATACAGGGCCTTGTTAAGTCTGAAGACTTTGTCAGGATTCTTTGGATCTTCAAAACCTGGGGGTTGAGCAACATATACTTCTTCCTCAAGCTTACCATTGAGGAATGCACTTTTCACATCCATTTGTTGTAAGATAATATTATGATGGTTAGCATAAGCAAGTAATATGCGAATAGCCTCAAGTCTAGCAACAGGTGCAAAAGTTTCATCGAAATCAATTCCTTCAACCTGTGTGTAGCCTTGAGCTACAAGTCGTGCCTTATTCCTCACCACAAGGCCATTTTCATCTTGCTTGTTGCGGTAGATCCACTTTGTGCCGATGATATTATGCTTGCGAGGATCTGGACGTTTGACCAGTTCCCAGACATTGTTGAGCTCGAACTGATGTAATTCTTCTTGCATGGCCTGAATCCACTCAGGCTCCAGAAATGCTTCATCTACCTTAGTGGGCTCTGTGATAGAGACAAAAGCATAGTGCCCACAAAAGTTAGATAAATGTGAAGCTTTTGAGCGTGTGAGAGGACCTGGCGCTTGAATGTCATCGATGATCTTTTCAACTTGCACTTCTTTTGCAATGCGAGGATGAGCTGGTTGTCGTTGAGGAATTTGATCAGCATTTTCTTCAGCACCATTTTCTTCAGCATTTTCATCAGGTGCACCAGCTCGATTTTCTTCACGTTCTGGAATGAATTCTTCAACAGATTCTTCGGTAGGAATAACATCCTCAGTAGCCTTGAACTTGATAGAATCCTCAGGTTCTGGTTCATCTATCATAGAAGGTAGGTGCTCTCTTTGCGAGCCATTAGTTTCATCAAACCGCACATCTACAGTTTCAACAACCTTGTGAAGAACGTTGTTGAAGACTCTGTAGGTGTGCGAGTCCTTTCCGTAACCAAGCATAAAACCTTCATGTGCTTTCGGTGCAAATTTAGCATTGTGATGAGGATCTCTAATCCAACATTTAGCACCAAAGACTTTGAAGTAACTCACATTGTGTTTCTTGTCAGTGAGGAGTTCATAGGCAGTCTTCTTGAAGAATTTGTGAATATATACCCGATTGATGATGTGGCACGCAGTATCAATTGCATCAATCCAAAAATGACGAGGCGTTTTGTATTCATCAAGCATAGTGCGAGCCATTTCAGCGAGGGTTCTGTTCTTGCGCTCCACGACGCCATTCTGCTGAGGAGTATAAGGAGCAGATAACTCATGAGTAATACCAAGTTCATCAAGATAGCCATCAAGACCGGAATTCTTGAACTCGGTCCCATTGTCAGTTCTGATGTGCTTGATCTTCACACCAAAGTTGGTTGAAGCCCTCGAGGAAAATCGTTTGAAGATTTCCTGCACTTCATGTTTGTAAGTGACAATGTGTACCCATGTGTAACGAGAATAGTCATCAACAATAACAAAGCCATATAGAGATGCATCATTTGAAACAGCAGAATAATGATTAGGACCAAAGAGATCCATGTGAAGTAATTCGAATGGACGAGTAGTGGTCATGATAGTCTTCGCTGGATGCTTGGCCTTTGTCATCTTTCCAGCTTCACAAGCTCCACATAAGTGATCCTTGAGGAATTTGACATTCTCAATGCCAATGACATGCTTCTTCTTCGCAAGCGTGTTCAGATTCCTCATGCCAGCATGACCAAGTCGTCGATGCCATAGCCGGCCTTCTGAAGCTTTTGCAAGTAAGCACATTGCTGGTTGTGGTCTTGTAGAGAAATCAACAATATACAGATCTCCTCTCCTAAAGCCTTTGAAGACTTTGGAATAGTCAGCTTCCATGATCACAACACATCGATATCTTCCAAAGACAACAACCATATCAAGATCACAAAGCATTGAGACAGACATGAGGTTGTATCCTAAGGACTCGACAAGCATGACTTTGTCCATGTGTCGATCCTTTGAGATCGCAACCTTACCTAGACCCAATACCTAACTTTTGCCTTTGTCAGCGAAGATGATGTGCTTCAGATGTGAAGGTGTTAAGGGAGCATCCATCAATAGGTTCTTGTCACCAGTCATGTGATTTGTACATCCACTATCTAGAACCCACTCGTTGGCTTTGGGCTGATCATCCTGCAGATGAATTAGTGCAACTTACGATCTCATATACTTCATCAGTGAAGAATATGATATCAAGTTCATCAGATGAATTTCATCAAACAGTAAAACAGATATTTCAGTATGAGGACGTGTGAAATGAAAGTTCATTTCATCATGATTCGCCTGCATCCTTTCAGGCACTTTGTCAGGCCTCCAGCAAATTATTCAGACGTTAAGGCACGTCTGGAGACCTGACCCTGCATAAAGATTAGTTCTTTTTCTTCACCACCCACATCTGAAGGGGTGGCAAAGAGTTCATCACTCTGCGAGCACCATATGAGAAAGGTGGCATAGAGGCCAATCCATTTGTTTCACATAAGAGGGGTTAGGGTAAGCATATGAATAAGCAGAGAAATTCTTCGAGGACTTATGAACATAATGATTTGAAGAATAATGCACATATTCATAGCCCTTAGCTCTACCCTGCGAAACAGAGTGTTAGCACGATGATGTCATATGAGGACTTTGATCCATTTGAGGAATTTGATCCATGTGAAGAATTAGGTCCATATGAAGAATTTGATCTGGGGTTCCTGTTCTTCACAGGTGGTGTCATGAGAACATTCACCTGAAGACTTTTCAACATAACTTTTGGGAACCCAGATTTTCTTCATAGGGGAACCGTTCCTGCAGTTAGTCCCAACATATCTAGCAAATACTTCACCATTCTGATTTTTGAACAGTTTATAATTGGAGTCAAATGACTCATCAGAAGAATGAGAAGATTCACATGTAAAGCCAGATAAGTTAGATGGATCAATTGGAGGTCCCTTTGCAGCAACCCATGAGGTTTTGGGATACTACTCAGGTTTCCAATATGTTCCATCAGCATTGAGTTTCCTCTCAAAGGCAATACCCTCTTTCCTAGGGTTTCTGTTGAGGATCTGCTTTTTGAGCACGTCACAAAGAATCTGATGCCCTTTGAGGCTTTTGTACATGCCTGTTGTGTACAATTCCTTCAGCCCTGCATCATTAGTGATACTAGCAATGTCCTCAGATGAGGAATTAGTGATAGCAGAGGCATGTGAAGAATTTGTAACAGTTGAAGCATTTGAACATTCAGGTGAAGAATTAGCAGATTCACGTTCAATGCACTTTAAGCATGGAGGAACAAATTCTTCTTCAGTAGCGCTGATTTGTTGAGCAAGTAATGAATCGCGATCCTTCTGAAGATCTTCATAACTCACTCTTAGCTTCTCAAGATCTTGCTTTCTTTAAAGAAATTCATAAGAAAGCTTCTCGTGATCAGATAAGAGAGTGTTATGATGACTTTGAAGATTGTCAAACTTAGTCTGAAGTCTTTGAAGATTTCCAGTTAAGTCTTTAGTGCGGTCCATTTCATCACCCAACATATCATCACTTTTGTCTAGCATGTTTTGAAATTTTTCAATGGCCTTTTGTTGTTTCACAGCAATCTTAGCAAGTTTAGAGTAACTGGGCTTAAGATTTTCATCAGATTCATCCTCACTAGATTCAGAGGAGGGGTATTTTGTTACCTTGGCACCTTTTGCCATGAAGCAATAGGTGGGAGCGTAGTCATCATTGTCTTCGTCAGCCTTGTTGGTGCGGTCAATTTCTTCAGAGTTGAAGATAGACTTGCTGACGAAAGCAGTAGCGAGAGCTAGACTCGCCACACCAGACTCTGACTCCTCAGATGCCTCCTCTTCTTCATGTTCCTCAGATTCAGCTTCAAAGTCCATATCCTTGCCAATGAATGCCCGAGCCTTCTTGGAGCTGCTCTTCTTGTGAGATGAAGACTTCGAGGATTTTGATGATGAAGATTTTGAAGATTTCTTCTTCTTCTTAGCGTCATCAGAACTGTAATCCCTGTATTTCTTCTTCTTTAATTCCTTTTCCCATTGAGGACAATCCTGAATGTAGTGACCAGGTTTCTTGCATTTGTGGCAAAGTCTTCTCTTATAGTCACTTGATGAGGAATCACTGCTTCTTGAGGATATTCCAAAGCGACCACGTGTTGAGAACTTCTGGAACTTCTTCACGAGCAGTGCTAGCTCCTGGCTCAATTCTTCAGGATCACCGAGGCTACTACCAGAGTCTTCACATCCAGATTTAGACACAGCCTTGGCCTTCAGGGCACGTGTTTTGCCATAGCTTGAACCATAGAGATCTCTCTTTTCAGCAAGCTGGAACTCATGAGTATTTAGCCTCTCGAGGATATCAGCGGGATCTAGTGACTTGTAATCAGCTCGCTCTTGAATCATCAGTGCCAGAGTATCAAATGAGGAATCTAGCGATCTCAGCAATTTCTTCACCACCTCATGGTCGGTGATGTCAATGGCGCCAAGCGCTTGAAGCTCATTTGAGATGTCAGTAAGGCGATCAAGGTTTGCTGAACATTTTCATTGTCGAGTCTTTTGAAGCGGTTGAAGAGATTGCGAAGAACGTCAACACGAGAGTCACGTTGAGTTGAGACTCCTTCGTTTACTTTGGAGAGCCTATCCCAGATAAGCTTAGCAGTTTCCAAAGCACTCACTCTACCATACTGTCCTTTACTCAGATGGCCACATATGATATTCTTCGCTTGAGAATCGAGTTGCTTGAATCTCTTCACATCAGCAGCATTCAGAGAAGGTGTGACTGAGGGAACACCATTTTCCACAACGTACCAGAGATCGTTATCAATTGCTTCAAGATGCATTCGCATCTTATTCTTCCAGTAGGGGTAGTCCGTGCCATCGAAGGTAGGACACACAACGGAGACCTTGATCATACCTGCGGTCGACATAACTAGAACTCCAGGTGGTTAAACCAAAATCACACAGAACAAGGGAGTACCTCGCTCTGATACCAATTGAAAGTGCGTTATATCGACTAGAGGGGGGTGAATAGGCGATTTTTATGAATTCTTCACTGAGCAATTTGCCGGTGAGGAAATTCCTTAGCGAAGAACTACCAGCAGCGGAATAGGTACTCAGAAGTAAGCATAATAGGATACAGACTTAGTCATCATGATGAAATGAAGACAAGCACAGAGTACAGAAAGCGTAAACACATGATAACACAAGATGAAGACAAACAGACTGAAGAAATTGAATTGGGGAAATTGAGAAAGTCTTCAGTCAAAGTCTTCAAACACAGATATGAACAATCACTCAACACAGTAATGAGGAAATGAAAGAGTTGAGGAAATAGAACCAGTAAGGTTGGTGATGACAATGATTTGGTAGACCAGTTCCAACTGCTGTCTCAGTTGTACGTCTGGTTGGAGCGGCTGAGTATTTAAACTCGAGGACACGCAGTCCCGGACACCCAGTTGCTGAGCATGCAGCTCAGGACACCAAGTCCTCACCGTATTCTCCTTGAACTAAGATCACACAGATCTCGTCCAATCACTCGTGGTAAGTCTTCAGGCGACTTCCAAACCTTCACAGACTCGGTCACTCGGCGATCCACAATTCCTTTTGGATGCTCTAGACCATGACGCCTAACAGTCTGGAAGAAGCACAGTCTTCAAAGGTAACAAACGTCGGATCCACGCAGGATCAATCTCTTCAGTGATGCTCAATCACTTTGGGGTTTGTAGGTGTTTGGGTTTGGGTTTTTCCTCACTCGATGATTTTCGCTCAAAGTCCTCGGAGGATGGGTTGCTCTCAAATGACAAGTGTCAGTTTCTCTCAGAGCAGCCAACCAACTAGTGGTTGTAGGGGGCGGCTATTTATAGCCTAGGGAGCAGCCCGACATGATAAGACATAAATGCCCTTGTCTGATATGGCCGTTAGGTGGATAAGATATTTTGGGACAGCTGGCGCGCAGCACAGCAACGGTCGGAAATTTGACTCTCAAATTCCTCAGGGCTATCATGTTCCTCACTGTGTAGGCAATCCACACTAGCGAATTCCTAACTCCTCAGTCAGAACAAATTCCTCAGTGACCAGAAGAACTTCGTCTCTGTCACTGAAGAAAGTGACTGAACTGTATGAGATTTCCAAAGGCTTCACTTGAAGGGTTTGGTAGGTTTTGGATTTTGCGTTGAGCATTACTTAGAAATTTTTCCTTAGTATTTCCTCGACCCCCTTTAACAGTACGGTGTTTCCTATGACTCAAGAAAGAGAAAAACAAAACTATGAAAACGAAAGTCTTCAAGCTTCATATTCCTCGCATGATTATCAAGTCTTCACGGACACACCAATTTCTTCACTTTCAAAGTCTTCATGAAAGTCTTCAGGAATACCAAAATCTTCAGTCGAAGATATTCATTTTTAGGGGTCGACTTTCCTGTAAATATCAAACTCCTCATAGACTTATAGACCTGTGTACACTTACAAACGCATTAGTCCCTTAACCTATAAGTCTTCAATACACCAAAATCACTAAGGGGCACCAGATGCACTTACAAGATGATTGTTATGAATGAAGAACCTGTCGAAGAAGCAAGGATACGGAAAGGAAGGACATGTCATCAAGGAGCTACACAAAATGAAGCCATCAAGCTCATGTTGGTGAATGAGTATTGATACGTCCATTTTGCATCATGCTTTTATATCAATATTTATTGCATTATGGGCTGTTATTTCACGTTATGTCACAATACTTATGGCTATTCTCTCTTATTTAACAAGGTTTACATGAAGAGGGAGAATGCCGACAGCTGGAATTCTAGGCTCGAAAAGGAGCAAATATTGGAGACCTATTCTGCACAACTCCAAAGGTCCTGAAACTCCATGGAATATCTTAAAACAAATAAAGAAAAATCATCGCCAAAGTTGAAGGCCAGGGGGCCCACACCCTGCTCACGAGGGTGCCCCCCTAGGGCGCGCCCCCTACCTTGTCGTCCCCCTGGTGGCTCTCCAACGCCCATCTTCTCCTATATGACGTCTTTCGATGAGAAAAAAACATTAAGCAACCTTTCGGGACGAGACTCCGCTGCCATGAGGGGGAACCTTGGCGGAACCAATCTAGGGCTCCGGCAGAGCTATTCTGCCGGGGACACTTCTCTCCGGGAGGGGGAAATCATCACCAACATCATCACCAACGATCCTCTCATAGGGAGAGGGCAATCTCCATCAACATCTTCACCAGCACCATCTCATCTCCAAACCCTAGTTCATCTCTTGTATCCAATTCTTGTCTCCAAGTCCGGGATTGGTGCTAGTAGGTTGCTAGTAGTGTTGATTACTCCTTGTAGTTGATGCTAGTTGGTTTATTTGGTGGAAGATCATATGTTCAGATCCTCTATGCATATTATTACCCCTCTGATTATGAACATGAATATGCTTTGTGAGTAGTTACGTTTGTTCCTGAGGACAAGGGAGAAGTCTTGCTATTAGTAGTCATGTGAATTTGGTATTCGTTCGATATTTTGATGAGATGTATGTTGTCTAACCTCTAGTGGTGTTATGTGAACATCGACTACATAACACTTCACCATTATTTGGGCCTAGAGGAAGGCATTGGAAGTAATAAGTAGATGATGGGTTGCTAGAGTGACAGAAGCTTAAACCCTAGTTTATGCGTTGCTTCGTAAGGGGCTGATTTGGATCCATATGTTTCATGCTATGGTTAGGTTTACCTTAATACTTTTGTTGTAGTTGCGGATGCTTGCAATAGAGGTTAATCATAAGTGGGATGCTTGTTCAAGTAACAACAGCACCCAAGCACCGGTCCACCCACATATCAAATTATCAAAGTACCGAACGCGAATCATATGACCGTGATGAGAACTAGCTTGACGATATTCCCATGTGTCCTCGGGAGCGCTTTTCCTATTATAAGAGTTTGTCCAGGCTTGTCCTTTGCTATAAAAAGGATTGGGCCACCTTGCTGCACTTTATTTACTTTTGTTACTTGTTGCTCGTTACGATTTATCTTGTCACAAAACTATCTGTTACCACTTATTTCAGTACTTGCAGAGAATACCTTGCTGAAAACCGCTTATCATTTCCTTCTGCTCCTCATTGGGTTCGACACTCTTACTTATCGAAAGGACTACGATAGATCCCCTTACTTGTGGGTCATCAAGACTCTTTTCTGGCGCCACTGCCGGGGAGTGTAGCGCATTTGGTAGGTGGAATTTGGTAAGGAAAAATTTATATAGTGTGCTGAAATTTTCTATGACTTATTACTATGGAAAGTAATTCTCTGAGGGGCTTGTTCGGGGTATCTTCACCCCGTCCAGTAGAGCAAAGAGTTGCTCCTCAACCTACTGAACCTATTGAAAATGAAACTCCTTTTGAAATTCCTTCGGGTATGATGGAAAAACTGCTAGCTAACACTTTTACAGGAGATGGAACAAAGCATCCTGATGAACATCTACTCTATGTGGATGAAGTTTGTGGACTATTTAAGCTTGCAGGTATACCCGATGATGTTGTTAATAAGAAGGCCTTCCCTTTATCTTTGAAGGGAGACACATTTGACATGGTATAGGCTATGTGATGATACAAGATCATGGAACTATAAAAGATTGAAACTGGAATTTAATCAAAAGTATTACCCTATGCATCTTGTTCATCGTGATCGCAATTATATATATAATTTTTGGCCTCGCGAAGGAGAAAGCATCGCTCAAGCTTGGGGGAGGCTTAAATCAATGTTATATTCATGCCCCAATCATGAGCTCTCAAGAGAAATAATTGTTCAAAGTTTTTATGCTCGGCTTTCTGATGACAATCGCACCATGCTCGATACTTCATGTGCTGGCTCTTTTATGATGAAGACTATTGAATTCAGATGGAATTTATTGGATAGAATTAAACGCAACTCTGAAGATTGGGACCTCGACAAAGGTAAGGAGTCAGGTATGACACCTAAGTTTGATTGTGTTAAATCTTTTATGGATACAGATATTTTCCGTAAGTTTAGCACTAAATATGGACTTGACTCTGAGATAGTAGCTTCTCTCTGTGAATCTTTTGCTACCTATGTTGATCTCCCCAAGGAGAAGTGGTTTAAATATCATCCTCCCATATAAGAAAAAGTAGCTGCACCTATTAAAGTTGAAGAAAAAACTGTCACTTATAATGATCCTATTGTTCCCACTTCTTATGTCGAGAAACCACCTTTCCCTGTTAGAATGAAGGATCATGCTAAAGCTTCAACTGTTGTTCGTAAAAGAAATATTAGAACTTATACACCTCCTGAAATCAAAGTAGAACCTAATATTGCTATTGTTAAAGATCTCTTGTCTGATAATATTGATGGACATGTTATTCAATTCTGTGGTGAAACTGCTAGAATTGCTAAACCTTGTGCTAAAGATAAACATAGACCTATGGTAGGCGTGCCTGTTATTTCTATTAAAATAGGAGATCATTGTTATCATGGCCTGTGTGATATGGGCGCTAGTGCTAGTGTTATACCTTATGAAATATATAAAGAAATTAAGCATGAAATTGCACCTGCTAAGTTAGAAGAAATTGATGTCACAATTAAACTTGCCAATAGGGATACTATTTCACCTGTGGGAATTGTTAGAGATGTTGAAGTCTTGTGTGGGAAAACTAAATATCCTGATGATTTTCTTGTTCTCAGTTCCCCACAAGATAGCTTTTGTCCCATTATATTTGGTAGACTCTTCTTGAGTACTGTTAATGCTAAGATAGATTGCGAAAAGAATGTTGTTACTATTGGCTTAGATGAGATGGTTCATGAGTTTAATTTCTCTAAATTTAGTAAACAACATCCTGAGGAAGAATCACCTAGTAAGGATGAAATTATTGGTCTTGCTTCTATTGCTATACCTCCTAATGATCCTTTAGAACAATATTTGCTAGACCATGAAAATGATATGTTCATGAATGAAAGAAGGGAAATAGATGAAGTATTCTTTAAATAGGAACCTATTCCGCAACACAATTTGCCTGTTGAAATCCTAGGGGATCCTCCTCCACCCAAGGGTGATCCCGTGTTAGAGCTTAAACCGTTGCCTGATAATCTTAAATATGCTTATCTTGATGAAAAGAAAATATATCCTGTTATTATTAGTGCTAACCTTTCAGAGCATGAAGAAGAAATACTATTGAAAACTCTGAAGAAGCACCATGCCGCTATTGGATATACTCTTGATGATCTTAAGGGCATTAGTCCCACTCTATGTCAACATAAAATAAATTTGGAAGCGGATGCCAAACCAGTTCGTGATCCTCAACGACGTCTGAATCCTAAAATGAAAGAAGTGGTAAGAAAAGAAATACTCAAGCTCCTGGAGGCAGGTATAATTTATCCCGTTGCTGATAGTCAGTGAGTAAGTCATGTCCATTGTGTCCCTAAGAAGGGAGGCATTACTGTTGTCCCTAATGATAAAGATGAATTGATCCCGCAAAGAATTCACAGGCTATAGGATGGTAATTGATTTCCGCAAATTAAATAAAGCTACTAAGAAGGATCATTACCCATTACCTTTTATTGATCAAATGCTAGAAAGACTATGCAAACATACACATTATTGCTTTCTAGATGATTATTCTGGTTTCTCTCAAATACCTGTGTCGGCTAAAGATCAATCAAAGACTACTTTTACATGCCCTTTTGGTACTTTTGCTTATAGACGTATGCCTTTTGGTTTATGTAATGCACCTGCTACCTTCCAAAGATGCATGATGGCTATATTCTCTAGCTTTTGTGAAAAAATTGTGAGGTTTTCATAGACGATTTTTCCGTCTATGGTTCCTCTTTTGATGATTGCTTGAGCAATATTGATCGAGTTTTGCAGAGATGTGAAGAAACTAATCTTGTCTTGAATTGGGAAAAGTGCCACTTTATGGTTAATGAAGGTATTGTCTTGGGGCACAAAGTTTCTGAAAGAGGTATTGAAGTTGATAAAGCCAAAGTTGATGCTATTGAAAGATGCCATGTCCCAAGGACATCAAAGGTATAAGAAGTTTCCTTGGTCACGCTGGATTTTATAGGAGGTTCATTAAGGACTTCTCAAAAATTTCTCGGCCTCTGACTAATTTATTACAAAAAGATGTACCATTTGTATTTGATGATGATTGTGTAGAAGCATTTGAAATACTTAAGAAAGCATTAGTCTCTGCACCTGTTGTTCAGCCACATGATTGGAATTTACCCTTTGAAATTATGTGTGATGCTAGTGATTATGCTGTAGGTGTTGTTCTAGGGCAAAGAGTTGATATGAAATTAAATGTTATTCATTATGCTAGTAACACTCTAGACAATGCTCAAAGAAATTATGCTACTACCGAAAAGGAACTTCTAGTAGTTGTATTTGCTTGTGATAAATTCAGACCCTATATTGTAGACTCTAAAGTAACTATTCACATTGATCATGCTGCTATTAAATATCTTATGGAAAAGAAAGATGCAAAACCTAGACTTATTAGATGGGTTCTCTTGCTACAAGAATTTGATTTGCATATTGTTGATAGAAAAGGAGCTAAGAACCCCGTTGCAGATAACTTATCAAGGTTAGAGAATGTTCTTGATGACCCACTACCTATTGATGATAGCTTCCCTGATGAGCAATTAAATGTCATAAGCACTTCTCGTAGCACTCCATGGTATGCTGATTATGCTAATTATATTGTCACTAAATTTATACCACCTAGCTTCACATACAAACAAAAGAAAAAGTTCTTCTATGATTTGCGACATTACTTTTGGGATGACCCACATCTTTATAAAGACGGAGTAGATGGTGTTATTAGACGTGTGTACCTGAGCATGAACAGGAACAGATCATATGCAAGTGTCACTCCGAAGCATATGGAGGTCACCACGCTGGAGATAGAACTGCACATAAGGTATTGCAGTCCGGTTTTTATTGGCCTAATCTCTTCAAGGATGCCTGTAAGTTTGTTTTGTCTTGCGATGAATGTCAAAGAATTGGTCATATTAGTAGACGTCAAGAAATGCCTATGAATTATTCACTTGTTATTGAACCATTTGATGTTTGGGGCTTTGATTATATGGGACCTTTTCCTGCCTCTAATGGATATACACATATTTTAGTTGTTGTTGATTACGTTACTAACTGGGTAGAAGCTATTCCAACTAGTAGTGCTGATCATAACACTTCTATTAAAATGCTTAAGGAAGTTATTTTTCCGAGGTTTGGAGTCCCTAGATATTTAATGACTGATGGTGGTTCACACTTTATTCATGGTGCTTTCCATAAAATGCTTGCTAATTATGACGTTAATCATAGAATTGCATCTCCTTATCACCCACAGTCTAGTGGTCAAGTAGAATTGAGCAATAGAGAGCTCAAATTAATTTTGCAAAAGACGATTAATAGGTCTCGAAAGAATTGGTCCAAGAAACTTGATGATGCATTATGGGCCTATAGAACTGCATATAAAAATCCTATGGGTATGTCTCCGTATAAAATGGTTTATGGAAAATCATGTCACTTACCTCTCGAACTAGAGCATAAGGCATATTGGGCTATTAAAGAGCTCAACTATGATTTCAAACTTGCTGGTGAGAAGAGGTTATTTGATATTAGCTCACTTGATGAATGGAGAACCCAAGCTTATGAGAATGCCAAGTTGTTTAAAGAAAAAGTTAAAAGATGGCATGACAAAAGAATACAAAAGCGTGAGTTTAATGTAGGTGATTATGTATTGCTATACAACTCTTGTTTAAGATTTTTTGTAGGAAAACTTCTCTCTAAATGGGAAGGTTCTTATGTTATCGAGGAGGTCTACCATTCCGGTGCCATAAAAATCAACAACTTTGAAGGCACAAATCCGAAGGTGGTAAACGGTCAAAGAATTAAACATTATATCTTAGGTAATCCCATAAATGTTGAAACCAATATTATTGAAACCGTAACCCCGGAGGAATACATAAGGGACACTTTCCAGACTGTTTCAGACTCCAAAAAGGAATAGGTGTGTGGTACGGTAAGTAAACCGACTCCAAAACAATTTTTAAGGCATTATTTCTCCGTTCTGGAATATTTGGAAAAATAGAAAAATAAGTGGTAGTCCGGGAAGGACACGAGGCCTCCACGAGGGTGGAGGGCGCGCCCTACCCCCTGGGCGTGCCCCCCTACCTCTTGAGCACCTCGTGTGCCCTCCGGACTCTGTTTTCTTAAACGATACGTATTTTGGTCGGTAAAAATTCATTATATACTCTCCTGAAGGTTTTGACTCTCGTATCACGAAAATCTCCCCTGTTCTTGTTTCGAGCTGTTTCTCTGACAGGTCTAGATCATCATGATGATCCCAAGTGCTTCCAAGGACAAGTTCTTCGAGAAGGTGATCAACCCTTACCTCGCGGAGGTGCTGCGACACCCTCAAAACATTGAGATGCGTGATGAGTTGCTGCACATCCGTGATGTTGGGGGACCAAAGGGAACCGGAAGCGTGGAGTCGAGGCTCGAAGCAATGGAGCAACAAGTTTTTAAATGCCAGGGGATGGTGGAGCGTGGAATCAACGCTAGCCACGAGATGCTCACGGAGTTCAGCAACAACTACGAGCCGGATGCCAAGAACACCGAGGAGACCATCTTCAAGCTACATGAGAAGATCGAGCACCTCCAAGCACAAATTTATGATCTGCAAAATCAAAACTGTGAGTATGAATATAGATTCAAAAGGATGAGTTTGGCTGCAGATTTGAGGATTCCGGAGACTCGATCATCCTTCTATGATGGTGAGCCTATGCCATGGAAGGTGGACGACAAGCCTGCATCATCAACAACACCTCCACCACCAACAACAAAGAAGGAGACTTAATCACATGGGTATGGGCACTCCCCTTGGCAACTACCAAGCTTGGGGGAGGTGCCCTGGTATCGTATCACCATCACAACTCTTATCTTTACCGTTTTTCTTAGTTCGATCCTTTTAGTAGTATCTTGATTTAGTAGAATAAAGTCTTGGCATGATCTAGTCTTGAGTTTTGCTTTACGATCCCTCTATGTAATCGAGTCCATGAGCTATCTATATAATAAAGATTAGTGTTGAGTCAAGGGCTTGATTATTTTTGCCATGATCTTGGGTGAATAGAAAGAAGAAAAATAATAAAAATAAACAAATAGTTCATATTGATCTTATTGAGAGTAATGACTTCACATAGAAAAGAGTATGATGATTAAAAGTTGTTGGGAGTTGGCAAATATAGCTTTGGTCATCGTTGCAATTAATAGGAAGTAATAAGAAAAGATAGGTTTCACATATAGATATATTATCATTGACATCTCTTATGATTGGGAGCACTCATTAAAATATGACATGCTAAAGAGTTGAGGTTGGACAAGGAAGACAACATAATGAGTTATGTTTTCTTACATCTGAGATAAAGTATGTTGTCATGGATCCTCTAACATGTTGAGCTTGCCTTTCTCCCTCATGCTAGCCAAATTCTCAGCACCAAGTGGAAATACTACTTGTGCTTCCAAATACCCTTAAACCAGTTTTGCCATGAGAGTCCAGCATATATACCTATGGATTGAGTAAGATCCTTCAAGTAAGTTGTCATCGGTGCAAGCAATAAAAATTGCTCTCTAAATATGCATGACTTATTAGTGCAGAGAAAATAAGCTTTGTATGAACTTGTTGTGGAAGTAATAAAAGCGACGGACTGCATAATAAAGGTCCACATGCAAGGGGCAATATAAAGTGATGTTCTTTTGCATTAAGATTTTGTGCATCAACCCTAAACGCGCGTGACAACCTCTGCTTCCCTCTGTGAAGGGCCTATCTTTTATTACTATTCTCTACTTTATGCAAGAGTCACGGTGATCTTCACCTTTCCTTTTTCATTTTATCCTTTGGCAAGCTCAGCATGTTGGAAAGAACATGAGATATATATCTAGTTGGATGTAGGGGAGCATGAATTATTATTGTTGACATTACCCTTTGGGTAAAAGGTTGTGGGGCAAAACTATAAGCCCCTATCTTTCTCTGTGTCCGATTAAAACTCCATAACCATAAGTATTGTGTGAGTGTTAGCAATTATGAAGGACTAAGTGATAGTTGACTATGTGGACTTGCCTTCAAGCTCTGACATAGACTCTTTCCGATGTTATGATAAATTGCAATTGCTTCAATGACTGAGGTTATAATTTGTTGGTGCTCAACAAGGTTTCTGATTCATACTTTTGCATTGTGAAAAGATCATCACTTGAACATGAGTAATCATATGACAAAATCTATACATGTTGCTGTTATGGAAATAATCATGATGCCTTCATGTCCGTATTTTATTTTTATCAACGCCTCTACCTCTAAACATGAGGACATATTTATTGTTAACGACTTTTTCGCTTGAGGAAAAGCAAGGTCTAAGCTTGGGGGAGTTGATACGTCCATTTTGCATCATGCTTTTATATCAATATTTATTGCATTATGGGCTGTTATTTGAAGTTATGTCACAATACTTATGGCTATTCTCTCTTATTTTGAAAGGTTTACATGAAGAGGGAGAATGCCGGCAGCTGGAATTCTAGGCTGGAAAAGGAGCAAATATTGGAGACCTATTCTGCGCAACTCCAAAGGTCCGTAAACTCCACGGAATATCTTAAAATAAATAAAGAAAAATCATCGCCAAAGATGAAGGCCAAGGGGCCCACACCCTGCTCATGAGGGTGGGGGGCGCCCCCCCGGGCACGCCCCCTACCTCGCCGGCCCCCTGGTGCCTCTCCGACGCCCATCTTCTCCTATATGAGGTCTTTCGATGAGAAAAAAACATTAAGCAACCTTTCGGGACGAGACTCCGCCGCCACGAGGCGGAACCAATCTAGGGCTCCGGCAGAGCTGTTCTGCCGGGGACACTTCCCTCCGGGAGGGGGAAATCATCACCAACATCATCACCAACGATCCTATCATAGGGAGAGGGCAATCTCAATCAACATCTTCACCAGCACCATCTCATCTCCAAACCTTAGTTCATCTCTTGTATCCAATTCTTGTCTCCAAGTCCGGGATTGGTGCTAGTAGGTTGCTAGTAGTGTTGATTACTCCTTGTAGTTGATGCTAGTTGGTTTATTTGGTGGAAGATCATATGTTCAGATCCTCTATGCATATTATTACCCCTCTGATTATGAACATGAATATGCTTTGTGAGTAGTTACGTTTGTTCTTGAGGATAAGGGAGAAGTCTTGCTATTAGTAGTCATGTGAATTTGGTATTCGTTCGATATTTTGATGAGATGTATGTTGTCTAACCTCTAGTGGTGTTATGTGAACGTCGACTACATAACACTTCACCATTATTTGGGCCTAGAGGAAGGCATTGGGAAGTAATAAGTAGATGATGGGTTGCTAGAGTGACAGAAGCTTAAACCCTAGTTTATGTGTTACTTCGTAAGGGGCTGATTTGGATCCATACATTTCATGCTATGGTTAGGTTTACCTTAATACTTTTGTTGTAGTTGCGGATGCTTGCAATAGAGGTTAATCATAAGTGGGATGCTTGTTCAAGTAAGAACAGCACCCAAGCACCAGTCCACCCACATATCAAGTATCCAGCTCCGACTCCGACCACCACTCCGAGAGAAGTTATCACTCTGACTCCGAATATACTCAAGATGAAGGTGTTGTCGGTCTAGCACTTGTGTCAACCAACTCCTACAACATATTTGATTCACCAAATGAATAAATTGGGAGATGCTTCATGGCTAAAAGCCCCAAGGTAACACACCCCGAGTATGTTGATTTTAATAGTGATGAAGATGACTTGCTAGGTGATGATGATTTACTTGTTGACAACTCTAGTGATGAATACTACGATGAAACGTCAATTAATCATGCTAATCAAGACGAAACGAATGACAATGATAAGAAGGAGATTGAGCTTCTAACTAAAGAACTAAACACTCTTAAGTTAGCTCATGAAACTACTTTAGAAGATCATCGAGAACTTTTAAAAACTCATGAGACGTTACGCTTCGAAAAGCTCAATCTTGAGCAAGATCATGAGTTCTTAAAGGCCATCAATGATGATCTCGGAAGAAAAGTTCTTCTTACATTGCCAAGTGTTTACTCTTGTCTACTTACATGCCACAAGTGAAATCTAGCAACAATAACAAGAAAGATTCTTCTTCTAGTAGTAAGAATAATCATGCTAAATCCAATATTGTTGCTTCTAGTAGTTCTCTTGATTCCACTAATGATTCTCTTAGCCAAGTTACACTTGAGTAAGAAAATAGCTTATTGAAGGGAATTATAGAGAAAGGTGTTTACAAAAGCCTTGCCGGAAGTAAGCAATTTGAGGAAATTGTACGTAAGCAAGGAAGGCACCAGAAGAATCAAGGTGTTGGTTTTGAACGAAAGTTCAATGCCTATGAAGTTGAGTGGGAAGAAGATCAATACCCCAAGACGAAGTTTGTTCCTCAACAAGAGAAGTATGACCCTACTTCCTTCAAGGGGACACAAGCTCAAGATGATCTTCCACCACAAGACCACCAGCTAAAAGGTAAGGACAAGCTTCAAGAAGAGATTGGTGCATTTGAAGATGCTCCGAAGACCTTGGTCAAGTGGGTTCCCAAGACTACATCAAGTTCTACTTCATCAAGTACATCTACAACTACAAGGATTCCCATCAAAATGATGTGGATACCGAAGAAGAAGAACTAGAGAGTTCTTGAGGGTGACTCCGCCAACATACTTCACTCATATTTATTTTTGCAAGGACAAGTGCAACCAACTTCCACATCTTGCACTAGTTCAAGGAGTTACAAACCCTCTTGTTGGTAAGACAAGGGACAAGGTAACCTAAAGCTTTCATGGACATCATCATGTGTGTGCTTCACTCTATGTCTATGGATATCCTAGTTTGTTCCTTGTGGGACTAACCCATGTAGGTATTGAAGTTAAACTCACTGCAATGGATTGCTTCAAATGATCTACATCAACAATGAGCATCCACATCTTTGATATCTACATGAAGTCATCATCAACAAAACCCAAGGTTAGTTGATCCCTCTTAAGGAGGGATATCACATCTAGGGGGAGCTTTACTCTAAGAATTGAGGTAAAGCAACTCTAATGGTGTGAACACAACAATGCTTTATATAAAAGTGGTACCCCACTTGTGCTTAAACGATGAGTATGACCTATGATCAAATGTTATCATTTGACTCCTAAGTCAATATACTCATATATAGATGACCTAGGCATCGCCAATTGCTTGATAGATGCTAGAGTGATTGTGCATGCTTTGCCACATATTTCATTTGCCATTTTATTGTGTGAGCATGTTGGTTGCATACTTTTCTCATTCGAGGACATCCATTTGTTGCATTGATTGTTTGGAGTTTCTTGTTTTTGCCAAATGGATGGACAAGAATGCCTAAGAACTGCCTCTAGCTATCTATGATTTTATCTTCTCAAATTATATTCGTGCTACATCACAAAGTTTGATCTAAGTAAAATGCAAACCCTCTGTGTGGGGAGCACTCAGAGTCCTATTTTGTCATAGACTTAAAACTTCCAAACCCTCTTTGTGTATTTTGATCTAACCGACTCCTCCATTTCGGTCACACCGAGTTCACTGGGTTGATCAAGTTTCAATCTCAGTGCAACCGATTAGAACCTTTCGGTCTCACCGAGTTCTAGTGACCGCTTGTGATTCTGCATCTCGGTGCCACCGAGTTGTTCCACTTGATCACACCGACAGTGTCAGGATATAAATACTGACGGGCCAGATTTTGGAAATCACTTCAAAACCCAGTCGCTCGTGCATGTCCTGCTCTGCCTCTCGGGTCTCCGGATCGTCACCTCATTGCCAGCGACCTCCCACCACTGGTCCCCGCCGCCGTCAACGGATTTCTTTGCCGCCGTTCCCGCTGTAGCGAACTCATTGCCGAACTAGGGTATGAGTTCGACCCCTTGTGCACTCATTTTACTTCTGATTCTAAGCACAAGGTCAACGCCATGTTCTATTCCATGTATGCGATCGATCCATCCATAGAGAATCTCCTTTAGACTAGATTTGATTTGAAAATTTAGGTTTCCGCCGGACTCATCTCGGACCGACCAAGTTGTAGGAATCGGTTCCACCGATTTGGCTTAGGCCAAAGCACAAGTGATTTTCGGTTTGACCGAAAATTGAAAATCGGTGTGATCGATACCAGGACTTTGTGAAAGCCTAGAAAACTCGAAGTCACCAAACTGTGCCTCGATTTGACCGACTCCACATGTTTAGACTCCAAAGTTGCTTCGGTATCACCAATTTTTACAAATCGGTAGCTCTGAAATGCTTCCTGTAGAAAACTAAAACTAAGTTTTTGACTCATTCTTTTTGCAAAAACTCTGCAGTTTGTGATGCTCATCTTTTCTACCTCATATATATCTATTCATAGGGTTTGTTGTCAGTTTGATTTGCCAGAATGTCTGACCAGAGTGATAGCCAACACAAATCAGAAGAGCAAGTGCACGTGAGTGAGGGCACTAGTCCCTCTAGCAGCTCTGATGATGGCAGCAGGAGCACTCCAAGCAACTTGCCCAGGGAAGCAACAAGGACAAGGAAGAAGAGAACCTTAGATTCAGAGGATGAGGACTATGTGGCTGCTGAGGATGAAGTTAGCTCCAAGAAGAAAGTGCTGAAGAAGGAGTATGGAACTGCTGCTGCAACAAAATCTGGTATGCACAAGAAGGCACCTGCCAGGAGAGTTCCCATGTCAAAGGCCAGAACTTCCACTCAGGAAACTATGGTCTTCTCACTTGATCCAAGAGCAGGTAATGGAGGGAAGAAGAGGGTCAGAAAGACAACAGCTAAAGTGATTAGAAATCCTTCTATGAGGAAGGATTCTGAAAGTGAAGAGGAAGAAGAGGTTGTAGCTCAAGCACCTCCTACAAAGGCACAAAAGCTGATGGGGATGCCATCAAGTCTGGGGCAGCTCCTTCTAAGCCCAATACAGCCCCCAAAGCTCCAGTTCAAGTTCCTAAGAGAAGCACCAGAAACATACCTGCAACTGAGAAGAACAAGGCCCTAGTGCCCGAAGCTGCTGAAGAAGCTGAAGCCCAAGTGCTTAGGAATCTCAAGCCCAAGATTCTAGACCATAATGATAGTCACCCAGTGGCTGAAAATATGAAGGAAAGAAAGGATGCTAGTCTCAGGAAGTGGAGACAAGCTGATCCATATGTTGTGAGAAGGAGGACTGAAGTGGACTACAGATTCCACACCAAAGAGCAACAGGATTTCTATGATACAGTGTTGCTAGACAAGAAACCCATAGTCAGTGATATGAGATGGGTGGACTGGAAATTCATTGATGCAAATGCTAATCATTTCCCAAGTGTGCATGAAAGCTTCAAAGCTAATGGTGTTGATGACTTTGTTGGTCAGAAGCTCACCAAATGGAATGATGATCTCATTATGCAATTCTACTCAACAGCTCATTTCTATCCAGATGGAAGAATTGTGTGGATGGTAGAAGGGCAGAGGCACCAATCAAACGTTGATGAGTGGGCTAGACTCATAAATGCCCCTGAAGAAGAAGAGCATCAAATAGATGTGTATGCTGAGAGGAAGAAGGATCACAACACCATGGCCAATATGTATAAGGAAATACCAGATGAGGCCTTCGAAACACACAAGTTCGGATCAGTCTACTATCTGATATCTAGTTTGGCCACTATAAACACTATCTTCAGGCACACTTTTTTGCCCAAATCTGGATATCACAGGATGATCATAGGCCATTCCATCAACTTGCTGCAGTTGTTTGATGTTGTGCCACAGAAGTTTAAGGTCATGAGCTTGATTGTTGAAACAATCAAAAGGACAGCAGCTGACCAAAAGAGATCTTGTGGATATGCTCCACACATCCAAGAGCTAATCAATTCCAATATGAAGCAAGGAGTGTATCTTTTGGACAAAGAACATCTTCCTTTGCTACCTGAATTTGAGGACAACACAGTTGTCATGGATGCAAATGATCCATCTTCAGTTGCGGCTCATGAGAAGAAGGAGAAGGCCAGGGCAGCAAAAACAACAAAGATGCCAAGTGCAGCAGAGGCTTCAGAAGTCTTTCTCAAGTCAAAATAAGACCATCTTGGGTTTCTGATTCAATCAATCTTGAGGGTTGAGAAAGGACTAGCTACCCTGACTCAGAACCATGAAAGCTTGGAGAGGATAATAGAGACAAAATTCTATTACCTGGACTTGAAGGTGACTGAGATTCAGATAGATGTTGAAGAACTCCAGGAAGAAGCTCATGAGAGGAAGGGAAAATCTACAACGCAGGTGTTCCACAGAGTGCCCAGGGCACAGAGGTCTACAGCAGTGCCAGTGACAGACACTAGAGCTACAACTTCAGCACCTGCAGCCACAGCTCCCACAACTCCTATTGCCCCTCTAGTGCCAACCCCTCCAGCTCAAACAACATCTACAGAAGCATCCGTCCTTGGAGTCATCTCAACACCACCTCCTGAAGATCAAGCCTAGAGAGACGCATAACACTATCCATTTTCGAGCTCTTTGGTAACTTGTTGCCAAAGGGGGAGAAAGTGTATAGATCATAGGCTTCAGACAGAGAGAGAGAGTTGTCTTTTTGCTACTTATTTGCTTTGCTTGCCTGGTTGACACACATTACGTCTGTGTGTGTGAGATACCTCATATGATCATGTGCTTGATCATATCACTCTTTATGCTTTGCTTGAATGATGACATTATCTATCTCATGTATGATCATTCACTTTGCATTGGTAATGAGTGCTTGTTCTTATTTATTATCATTTTGAGCGCTCCACCAAGATGTATGTGACATGGAAGAGTGACCCATGATCCTAACAGATGTGCATTTGCAGTCCGAAGCAAATTTTAAACAGTGCACAAATTTAAAGGGAGCTCTTGCTTATCACATACTTCTCAAAGCGACAATGTACTTCATTCTTATCATCATTTCTCGAAGCTTTGATCTATATGTTGTCATCAATTACCAAAAAGGGGGAGATTGAAAGTGCAGCTAATCCCTGGGTGGTTTTGGTAATTCCTAACAACATATAGTTCGTTGAACTAATGCTATTTCAAGATAATCATTTCAGAAAGTTCAATGATTGGCATGGCATGGACTAGAGATGTGGACCCCTCAAAATTCAAAGGATATATATTGGCAACAAGCTCAAGACTCTACATTTTCATTTTAGTGATCCAAGATCACATTGAGTCCATATGAAAGCCAATACTATTAAAAGGGGATGAGGTGTTGCTTAATGGGTTACTTGCTCAAAATGCTTTGTGATATGCTCCAAAACCCTCAACCACTTTCTCATTTCCACATATGTCCTAAACCGAAAGTCAAATTCGGCCCCACCGATTTGATCTATCTGGCGCCACCGAGTTTCACTTGCATAGCCACTGCCACAAACCCTAGTTACTTCGGTCTCACCGATAGGGATCTCGGTCTCACCGAGATGGGATTGCAAACTCTCTGTTTCCTTTTTGTAACATTTCGGTCTCACTGAAAGAGAAAATCGGTCCCACCGAGTATGCATTGCAAATTCCCTGTTTCCTTTTTGTAACACTCCGGTCCCACCAAAGTGAGCGAATCGGTCCAACCGAGTTTGCCTGACCAACCCTCTGTGTACCTATTGCTAACATCGGTCCCGCCGAGTTTATGCGATCGGTCACATCGAGATTATGTTATGCCCTAACCCTAGCATATCAGTCCCACCGAGATGACTATATCGGTCCCACCGAAAATCCTAACGTTCACATTTTGAACTAAACCGGTCTGACCGAATTTTTTGAGTCAGTCCCACTGAGTTTGGGAATCTGTGTGTAACGGTTAGATTTTGTGTGGAGGCTATATATACCCCTCCACCCACTCTTCATTCATGGAGAGAGCCATCAGAACAAACCTACACTTCCACTACTCATTTTCTGAGAGAGAACCACCTACTCATGTGTTGAGGCCAAGATATTCGAATCCTACCATATGAATCTTGATCTCTAGCCTTCCCCAAGTTGCTTTCCACTCAAATTATCTTTCCACCATAGCCAAATCTGTGAGAGAGACTTGAGTGTTGGGGAGACTATCATTTGAAGCACAAGAGCAAGGAGTTCATCAACAACACACCATCTATTACCTTTTGGAGAGTGGTGTCTCCTAGATTGGTTAGGTGTCACTTGGGAGCCTCCGTCAAGATTGTGGAGTTGAACCAAGGAGTTTGTAAGGGCAAGGAGATCGCCTACTTTGTGAAGATCTACCCTAGTGAGGCAAGTCCCTCGTGGGCGATGACCATGATGGGATAGACAAGGTTGCTTCTTTGTGGACCCTTCGTGGGTGGAACCCTTCGTGGACTCGCGTAACTATTACGCTTCGTGGGTTGAAGTCTCCATCAACGTGGATGTACGATAGCACCACCTATCAGAACCATGCCAAAAATCTCCGTGTCAACATTGTGTTTGCTCCCTCCAAACTCCCCCTATTTACTTTCTTGCAAGTTGCATGCTTTACTTTCTGCTGCTCATATACTCTTTGATGCTTGCTTGAATTGTATTGAGATTGCTTGACTTGTGCTAAGTTGCTAAAATCTGCCAAGAACTAAAATTGGGAAAAGGTTAAGTTTTTATTTTTTCAAGTAGTCTAATCACCCCCCTCTAGACATACTTTCGATCCTACACAGCCTTTAAAGCGCCGACATGTGCCTTGCCTGCACGCGAAGAAAGCAGGAGAGACTTCTCTATGTTATTTCGTGTTTCTGTCAAGGCAGAGTCTGAAATACCCATGCATAAAAACACAATAGTGAGAGTATGGGTGAAGTGTGTGCAGAACTAGTGCACTGTAAAAGTAGCAGATAGCAGGTGGTTGAAAAATAAATGACAGGAGACATATGATAGCTCTACAACATTGCACGGAAAACAAAATTAGATTCTACTCCGTATGATTCTGTAATATATGAGCACAGGGATGGCTGGGAAATGCAGGTACTCCAGCACACCACCACATGTGGTCCTATCAAAATAACAGTCGACTGAAAATAAATAGGCCAGTCGATTTTTTATGAACCGTCCGTTCTATAAGGAACAGGCAGATGGCCTTCGTCTACCTCCCGCTAGTCACTCTTGACGATCTTTTTGGAACCGCCGTCGACCACCAGCCCAGACCCCTGCCTCCGCTGCCCCGCCCTCCCCTCGACCTCACCACCACCGTGCTTGGCAGCGCCCCCCAGCCATCCCTTTAATCTTGGCCGACCTCTAGATCAGGCGCCAGCAGCTCCTAGGCCCCACACCCCCTAATATAAACACCGAGGCACTACTTCCCCAGCGTAATAGGCGGACTAGCGCCTGTTACGCTGGGGAATGCTTCCTTTAATTGGGAATCAACTGGACAGGAATTGAAATCCAGGGGGGCGACGAACCTCTAGCTAAGGTGAAATAATATATGAGGAGAAACCTTGTGCATCGCAAGTTACTAGGAACATCTAGTATCAGGAAGAAGCGGTCAACTAGTGTCTTTTGTGTGATGAATACCATGCAAGCAGACACGTAAGATTTGCATGAATAAGTGAAGAGGAGTACCATTTCAGGTTTCCAGTGTTGTGTCCTCCAGATGTTGCGGCGATTTTCCTGTTCTTTAGGATGCCCCTTCAAGTTAGGTTGGATGACTAGTAATATCAGAGATAAGGGGTTACCTTGGTCCGAGGACCTAGAGTTACAAATCCTAGCCGGCTTTGTCAGTGGACATAGAGTCCTTCACGACTATGCTATCTTTGTCTTGTACGACTAGTCCTCCATGGGTCTCCCTAAATGCGTCACGGGCTGACCAATGTGGCACAGGATGGAACCAACCCAAGGGCCTCACCTCGGACCACTGGACCTCACGTCGTGACACACCCTAAGCCCCCAGGTCTCGTTATCTTCTCACACCCACACATACCAACACAGACACCACACAAAATATTTTTTCCCCATGCCTCTATCCCGTCCCCCTTGCATATACACACTCGAGGGCATCTCTCGCCGTGATATCCTATTCGTCTCTCTCTTTGTCTAGACCTCTCATTTCTCGTGATATCTCTCCCACCACCCCCACCCCCCGCGCCGCCGGCCCCTCTATCCACTCCTCTCTCGAATGCGTAATACATACACATACCTCTCTAGGCCCTGCCAAATACATCAACTACACATTCACACATGTTACATCACGTACCCCATTGATCTAAAGAGCCCTCTCTTCACATTTATTTCACATACAACATTCCTTTTGAATAAAACCACACAAAGTGTGGCCAAAAAAATATTTTAGAATTTCTACATATATACAACATACAAAGTTATATGGAGGAGTATGAACGTTAATTTGCATTCCATGGTGCCCCCAGTGATATTTATTTTGCACTGTGAATTTTTATATTTTTATACTATATATAAAGTTATTCATAATAAAGAAAAATGAAGAGCATCTCTCTCTCCATCGCATACACCCCCTCTACGCCCCTTTCACGTACGCACACAAACTATCTCCATGTCCTCTAAAAGTACGCCCCGAGCACATTCACACATGTTTCATCTTTCTCTCGCGATATATACAATGACGATCATTGTATTTGAAGTGAAAGCACGATACGTACATTGGACTTAAGAATCCACTCATTACGGTCACCATTTATGTTTTTTGGTTATTATACAGTCACGGGCTCACCATATAGCTCTGTATTTGCTGAAGACACGACTCGTTGACCAGCTAAACGCTCGACGTGGCACCTCTAGTGTTGCATCACATTAGCTCACTACCATTGGGCCCACTTGTCAGCGTGTATCAGAATGAAAACAAACGATAAAAAATATTGGAAGGTCGTTCGAAGTTATGACCGCGGGCACATCGGACAAGGTGGCCTTGTATTGGTATGTTGAGCCATCTGTTTTAACACACATGAGCTGGTGTTGTGATTATACACACACGCACGCATGCACACGAACTGCATGCACGCAACACTCACATGAACACATGCAGCCACGCACGCACGCAACACTCACACATACACACACAACCATGCACGCACGCAACACTCACGCGCACACACCCACGCATGCATGCACACACCACACGACCAACACACACTCTCACGCTCAAGTGCTCAACCTACACGTGCATGCGCGCACATCAGGCCCTGATAGACACATATACAACAAGGTGGTTCCCACGCACGGGTTGGAGTCTTGTCGCGCCTTTGTAAATTTGTGTTTATCTGACCTTTTTCCTATGCGAACTGACAGGTGGGACCCACAAGGAACATGGACAATTTAACTAGTCAACATAGTGCCACACAGACTATTTGGCTGGTCAACAGAGTGCAATCCGATGCTGAACGGTGAGCAAGTGACCATATAATCACTACAAAACGTATATAGTGATCATAATGAGCGTATTCTGAAGTCTGGTGACCGTATTACGCTTTTCGCTTGAAATACACTGACCTCCCGTGTATTTATCTCTTCTCTCACTCTCTCTGTGGAGCCAAGTAGGCCAACGTGCCAGTGCCTAAATTAGCGCACACCACCCCATTATTGTTGTACTGGTTTCGTAAGAGCGAAGAAGCATTCACGTCCGCGAGTTACAAATGCTATGAAGACGAATACAAATATTTGAATCCACTTTATGCCCAATTTTTCTCTGTAGGCCCTCCAAAAGTACATCCTTACACATTCTCGCATGTTACATCTAACAACCATGCAATACAGCACTACTACTACACTCTAACACAATAAATCATATGTGTCTTTAGTTTTACTAGATCTAGTATTGTTAGTTAATTGTTCAGTTTGCATACATTAAAATTTCCTTTGAAATGTATGGCTAGTATCATCTACCGCGCGGGGAAAATCCTGCCCTTTCCTGTTTAATCAGGTTTCATCGATGGATAGTGCAAAACAGCAAAACTATAGTAGTACTACAGTACAAGTAACAGTTCACTGGGCTGATGTGTCGTGTACTCCTCTGTTGTAAGAGTGGAGTGCTCGCTTTCATAAATGTTCTAGTCCCTTTCGCTGACATGTGGGACATCGAGCAACCGGGTCCACGTGCCATATCGATATAACATTGCAGAGCAGCAGGGGTGAAGCACCCCAGTCATGGCGCCGGCGTAGTAATGAGCAATGAGGCGTCAAAGCACAAAGCCGCACATTTCCCATAGTTAAGTTGGAGGGATGAAGTAATCTCTACTTATACTCCTATAAAAGACTCAGTTGGTGATGATGGTGTGTTTGCCATCCACCATTTCGGACCATTAGATCTGCATCTAATGGATGTGATGTAAGCTGTGGCCTTTTTGTAACAATTCCCACTTCTCTGCTCCAGTTTACACAAAACCCCTTAGTACCTTGAAGCCAACCACATTCCTCCCTTACCTCATCAAAACAGCCCAAAGAAAATATTTGGAGTGAAATATAAGATATTTTTAGTGATATGTATATCAAAACTAAATTGTTTTCTTTCAAATTTGTGAATATGTATTATTCTAATTTGGATCCGTTGCAACGTACGGGCTCATTGCTATAGTGATATTTCTCTTGCATCATCACAACAAACATCTATTGTACTTGTCCGGGCCGGATGCTCGCAACGCGAGGGCCTGAGTTCGAATTCTATCCTAAAGTTTAGTTTTTAATATTTTTTAATATATACTTCTTTCGCTACTGTACTGTCAGTGGAACCCACAGAGTACTTAGAATACAAGATTAAGGATGGATTTGTTTCTTTTTAACTTTCTTTATGAATCTGTAGCCAGCCTGCAAGTCATGGACACAGTATACTGACAGTGGAGCCCACAGAATACTTAAAATACAAGATTTCTCGGTTTGCATGCGGGTTTAACAGGGGCGTTTGATGGAGGGGAGGAGGCGAGTTTAGCCTGGCATGCAACGGGCGGCGCAACACTATTTGAGAATGGGCGGCGATGTTCCTGATACGGGTTTAATGCAGACGAGGGAGAGGGTAGCGGTTCCTGAAATAATGAACGGAAAATGGTGCATCCTCCTTTAATTAGCATCGTGAATGCATGAGGGAAGTAATGGGAGGAGGACCGGGAAAAGAGGCAGCACGATGTGAATGCAACGCAGTTTGCACTCATATAAAGGCGCCCCTCCGTTCCAATGCATCTACCACATCGTACGCACCTAAGCACCTACATTAAGTGCAAAAGTGCTCACTCCAGACCCATGGCGGAGATGCACGCGAGCGGCCAGCGGCTGTGCCAGATGGTCCACGACGCCGGCTTGCGGCAGGCACCAAGGGTCGTCTCTAGACGGTGTTGGCGACCGGCTAGTGGATGGCCAGCGTCGACGCTAGCTGTGACTCTCAATTGGAGCAGATGATCGTTGCCACAATCAACAAGTTCACCGTTGTCAAGAAGCTCGTGGACGACATCGTCGTACTCCTCTTGCCCGGACGCCCAGGCTCCTCATTGCCTGCCACCCTAATCGGCCTCCATGGCCGGAACCTCTTTGAAGCACTGGTGGCCGTACGACTGCCCGCCGACGCAACAAAGAATGTCCACCTAGAGGTCGCGCTCGCCGTGAGGCGCCTCGCCTCGCAAGAATTCGTCGACCTATACATCCACGTCTACGAGCTAGTCATGTACATAGGTATCTACAAGGCCGGTGAGGACGCTACGACGTTAGCCTTCCTCAACCGGCTGGAAGTACTAGACGCCTTTGCTGAGAAGCACCTTGACCTTGCCACAAAAGTCGCAACTGCTGAGTGAGTCCTGGATTAGGGGGTCCTCGCTGAACTGTACTGCAGTTCGTTTGATACACTTCCTCGTCGAACTGTACTGCAGTTCGTTTAGGCACTTACTATACATGCCGCGACGAAGCCTTCTGTTCTCCTTCACGGAGTCCGCCAGCTGAGCTCGAACATCTGATAATTGGATGCCCAGTCGGACATTGGCATCTTGGAGATTATTCTTCTCCCGCCTAACATGTGTAAGCACACGCTCGCCAGCCTTCGGCTTTCTTTGGAGATGCGACTCGCTATCTTTTACGATCTTCGGATTCGTCCCAGGATGGTCTGCAGAATTTTCTGTTAGACTTATGAAGCAAGCCAATTGCTAACTGGTATATTCCTTTAAAATTTCTCTATTAAGACAAATGTTACCAGATGAGGCCTTCTGGGATTCCTCTAGTTTGGCAACCGCGACCCTCAGCTGGGTCTTGCACTCCTCCAGCTCTTGAGACAATTGGGTATTCTTATCTACAAGGACCTGTGCATAAAATGATCCTTAAACCAGTTGTTCCAACCGTTTCAAGTCTCAGGGGCTACTGCTACACATGCTTATCAAATTTCCATACCCGTATATCTTTTGCATACTGGTCCGTCACTTGGGCGAGCCCGCCTTGAGCAGCTTGGATGTATGTGTCTCCCGAATTGAAAGCATTAAATGCCTCTTCAGAAAAGATGCTATTGCGAAGTACGGCCCGTCGGCGCCAATGATTCATGGCACTCTCTACTTTGGAATTCGTGGCGGAGAGCATATCCGCATCCTCTGTCAGAGGACAATTCGGCATCGCCCCCGCATTGGCCTTCTCTCTCGAGGCCGGCACTGGAATCCGGCTGGTGGAGGCGTGATCGGCAGGTGATACGTCTCTGTCGTATCTACTTTTCCAAACACTTTTGCCCTTGTTTTGGACTCTAACTTGTATGATTTGAATGGAACTAACCCGGACTGACGCTGTTTTCAGCAGAATTGCCATAATGTTGTTTTATGTGCAGAAAACAAAAGTTCTCGGAATGACCTGAAACTCCACGGAATATCTTAGAATAAATAATAAAAAATCCTTGCCAAAGATGAAGACCAGGGGGGCCACACCCTGTCCACGAGGGTGGGGGCGCGCCCCTCCCCGCTGGGCGCGCCCCCCTACCTCGTGGGCCCCCTGGATGCCTTCCGACGCCAACTCCAACTCCATATATTGGCTTTCGGGGAGAAAAAAATTAGAGAGAAAGTTTCATCGCGTTTTATGATACGGAGCCCTAATCTCTCTCGGGAGGGCTGGTCTGGAGTCCGTTCGGGGCTCCGGAGAGGGGAATTCGTCGCCGTCATCATCATCAACCATCCTCCATCACCAATTTCATGATGCTCACCGCCGTGCGTGACTAATTCCATCGTAGGCTTGCTGGACGGTGATGGGTTGGATGAGATTTATCATGTCATCGAGTTAGTTTTGTTAGGGTTTGATCCCTAGTATCCATTATGTTCTGAGATTGATGTTGCTATGACTTTGCTATGCTTAATGCTTGTCACTAGGGCCTGAGTGCCAAGATTTCAGATCAGAACCTATTATGTTTTCATGAATATATGTGTGTTCTTGATCCTATCTTGCAAGTCTATAGTCACCTATTATGTGTTATGATCCGACAACCCCGAAGTGACAATAATTGGGATACTTCTCGGTGATGACCATAGTTTGAGGAGTTCATGTATTCACTATGTTCTAATGCTTTGTTCCGGTTCTCTACTAAAAGGAGGCCTTAATATCCCTTAGTTTCCAATAGGACCCCGCTGCCACGGGAGGGTAGGACAAAAGATGTCATGCAAGTTCTTTTCCATAAGCACGTATGACTATATACGGAATACATGCCTACATTACATTGATGAACTGGAGCTAGTTCTGTGTCACCCTATGTTATGACTGTTACATGACGAACCACATCCGACATAATTATCCATCGCTAATCCGGTGCCTACGAGTTTTATACTGGTTTACACTTATTTACTTTTCCGTTGCTACTGTTACAATCACTACAAAATACCAAAAACATTACTTTTACTGTCTTTACATTTGTTTTCGTTACCACCACTATCATATTACTTTGCTACTAAAAACTTTGCTGCAGATATTAAGTTTCCAGGTGTGGTTGAATTAACAACTTAGCTGCTAATACTTGAGAATATTCTTTGGCTCCCTTGTGTCGAATCAACAAATTTGGGTTGAATACTCTACCCTCGAAAACTGTTGCGATCCCCTATACTTGTGGGTTATCAAGACCTTTTTCTGGCGCCGTTGCCGGGGAGCATAGCTCAATTCTTTGAGTCACTTGGTATTTATATCTGCTGGACTCTATGAAGAACTTGAAAGGCGCTAAGACAACTATTTATCCCTCAACTACAAGGGGAGGTAAGGAACTGCCATCTAGCTCTGCACTTGATTCACCTTCTGTTATAAACAAGCTAGCGACACCTAAACCTGCTTCTGCTATTCGTTCCAATATGTCGCATGTTATTGATGATGCCACTTCTGCTATGCATGATACTTATGATGAAACTACTTCTATGCTTGATACTACTGTGCCTCTTGGTGAATTTCTAGATGAACAAATTTCTAAGTCTAGAGAAAGAGAAATTATTGAAACTGAGCACAATGATGTTAGTGATGATGAAAATAGGCCTGCTATTCCTGAGGGTTACCTTTTTAATGCTGAATCTACTGAAGCTATTCTTGCTTGCCAGGATAGTCTTGAACGTAATAGGTTGCTAGTTAAATGGAGTAAAGAATCTTTTAGAGGTAGGATGAGACCCGACCCTGCTTTTGCTACTTCACCTATCTGTGTTCCTGATCAGGATTATTATGATTTTTCTGTTGATCCAGATATAATTACTTTGGTTGAATCTGATCCTTTTTATGGCTATGAATCTGAAACTGTTGTGGCACATCTTAATTTAGATGATATAGCTGCCCTGTTTACTAATAATGAGAGATCGTGCTACCTTTATTTACTCAAAATATCTCCATTCTCATTAAAGGGTGATGCTAAGATATGGTTTAATTCTCTTGATCCTGGTTGTGTGCAAAGTCCCCAGGATATGGTTTATTACTTCTTTGCTAAATATTTCCCTGCTCATAAGAAACAAGCTGCTTTGAGGGATATATATAATTTTGTGCAAATTGAAGAAGAGAGTCTCCCACAAGCTTGGCGGAGGCTTCTCAAGTTACTTCATGCTTTGCCTGATCATCCTCTTAAGAAACCTGAAATACTTGATATCTTCTATAATGGACGAATTGATGCTTCCAGAGATTACCTGGATAGTTGTGCTGGTTCTCTTTTCAGGGAAAGAACACCAGATCAAGCTGAAATTCTATTGAATAATATGTTGACAAATGAAAATAATTGGGCACCTCCTGAGCCAACTCGGGAGCCAATTACTGAGCCTATTGCTAAACCAACTCTGAAGAAGAGAGGTGTTCTATTTCTCAGTCCCGAAGATATGCAAGAGGCAAAGAAATCTATGAAAGAAAAAGGTATTAAAGCTGAAGATGTTAAGAATTTACCTCCTATTGAAGAAATACATGGTCTTAATTTACCGCCTGTTGAAGAAGTATATGATCTCAATTACTTATTTAATGAAGAACCTCCCGACATCCCGACACAGGTAGTAAAGGTAAATTCTCTCTACAGATATGATAAAACCGAAATCCCTCCTACTAAAATTGCTAGTCAGTGCTTGGATGAGTTTGATGACTTTATGTTTAAGCAAGATGACTTTAATGCTTATTTTGGTAGACAATTAAAACATAATACCTTTATGATTAAACGCTTGAGTGATTATATGGCTAATATTAGAGGTGAACTTAAACTTGTTAGCAAACATGCTTCTATGGTTACCACTCAAGTAGAACAAGTACTTAAAGCTCAGAAAGAAGTGCTTAATGAAATGAATAGTAAGAAAAATGATTATGCTGTTAGAGTGGCTACTAGAACTGGTAGAATGACTCAGGAACCTTTGTATCCTGAAGGCCACCCTAAGAGAATCGAGCAAGATTCTCAGAGAAATAATATTGATATGCCTAGTTCTTCTAAAAGGAAGAAAAAGAAAAATGATAGAACTGTGCAAACTTCTAGTTAACCTATTGCTGAACCACCTGATAATCCATATGATATCTCTATGTCTGATGCTGAAACACAATCTGGTAATGATCATGAACCTAGTAAAAATGTTAATGATGATGTTCATGATGATGCTCAACCTAGTAGTGATAATGATGTAGAAGTTGAACCTGCTGTTGATCTTGATAACCCACAATAAAAGAATCAACGTTATGATAAAAGATACTTCGTTGCTAGGAAGCATGGTAAAGAAAGAGAACCATGGGTTCAGAAACCCATGCCTTTTCCTCCCAAACCATCCAAGAAAAAGGATGATGAGGATTTTGAGCGCTTTGCTGAAATGATTAGACCTATCTTTTTGCATATGCGATTAACTGATGTGCTCAAAACAAATCCTTATGCTAAATATATGAAAGATATTGTTACAAATAAAAGAAAGATACCGGAAGCTGAAAATTTCCACCATGCTTGCTAATTATACTTTTAAGGGTGGAATACCAAAGAAACTTGGAGATCCAGGAGTACCTACTATACCATGCTCCATTAAAAGAAATTATGTTAAAACTGCTTTATGTGATCTTGGAGCCGGTGTTAGTGTCATGCCTCTCTCTTTATCTCGTAGACTTGACTTGAATAAGTTGACACCTACTGAAATATCTTTGCAAATGGCTGATAAATCAACTGCTATACCTGTCGGTATTTGTGAGGATGTGCCTGTTGTGGTTGCAAACATTACTATTCTAATGGACTTTGTTATTATTGATATTCCCGAGGATGATAGTATGTCTATTATTCTTGGAAGACCTATCCTTAATACTGCAGGGGCTGTTATTGATTGCAACAAAGGCAATGTCACTTTTCATGTTAATGGTAATGAGCATACTGTACACTTTCCGAGGAAACAACCTCAAGTTTATAGTATCAACTCTATTGGAAAAATTCCATCGATTATATTTGGAGGTTTTGAATTTCCCCTCCCTACTGTCAAGAAGAAATATGATATACTTATTATTGGGGATGTCCATATCCCCGTTGAGGTAACATAGTGTTATTCGAAGTTTCTCCAGTTCCACGATTATCGGAATGAGTTTGTTAACAAGACGTGATCAACCTTGTTAGTGGATTCTTTTTGATGAGCATGAGATGGATGAAACTAGAAGCACAACCTTCTATACCCTCTTTATATTTTCTGTTACTTAGTAGAAATAAAGTAAAATAGTATTTTTCTGTCTATTTCCTGATTTATCCATGCAATATAAAAATATCCCGAAAATAAAAGTCCTCAGAATGCCATGCCAATTAATATGATTTTTTCGGGAATATTTAAGAATTTACTGTGCAAAAATCACCACGGGGGAGCTGCCACCTGGCCATGAGGGTGGAGGGCGCGCCCTACCCCCCTGGGCGCGCCCCCTGCCTCGTGGGCCCATGGTGGCCCTCCTCCACTTATCCCTGCACCCATCTTCTTCCTCTGTCTCACACAAACCCGAAAAACCAACTCAAGCATGAGTTCCATCCCCCGTTGTTGTGATTTTCGATCTCCTTGCTTAAAGCACCTCTCGCAAAACTGCTTGGGGAGATTGTTCCTTGGTATGTGACTCCTCCATTGGTCCAATTAGTTTTTGTTCTAGTGCTTTATTCATTGCAAATTTGTGCTGCATAGGTGACCATGTTCTTGAGCTTGCATGTCAAATTTATATGGTTCTAAGTAGTTCTAATGCTTGATAAAGGCCCTAGGCACTTGTGGGAGTTGTTGCTATCAATTTTATTGAAGTTGGTTCACTTTTACTTGAAGTCACTAAAAATTTCAGATTGTTTCAGAAATAATGAAGAGACTTTTGAGGGGCTCGTCGAGCTGAAGCTCTAAGGAGAAACAAAAGGAAGAAGAACAGAAGCCCAAATTTAATTTGCCTCGTATCGCGGAGGTTCGGCCGTGTGAATGGCCTTCCGATGACTTCTTGGGGAGAGCCGGGATTTATGAGGATTTCTATCTATTAATTGAGAACGCCGGCCTCACCAACTTCCTCCGCGACCAACGTCATCAGTATATCTTACTCACAAATACTTTTGCGCTGAACTTCTAGTTTTTCCCTAAGAAATCACCTCCAACAGTAGAGTTTCATTTATATGATGTTGTTAAAGAGATGCCATTAGCTGAATTTTGCTAGGTTTGCAAAATACACTTTGAGGGCACCTTAGATGAACCACACCATAATGAAGTGGAAGCTTTTATTAACACTATCACTGTGGGAGAAACCAGGAAGGTTTCTGATGCAAGAATTACTAGCATACATTTTCCTGTTTTGCGCTACTTTGCCTTATTTGCTAGTCGTTGCTTGATTGGTCGTGGGAACTATGGAAACCTTAGCATTCCTGATATTATTATTTTGTTTCATGGATTATACCGCAATAACTCTATTAGTATGGGTGGAATTGTTGCTAGACGGTTAAGTCTGAACCGCACTAAGGGCCCCATCTTTGGGGGCATTTATGCTTCACGCCTAGCTGAATATTTTGAAATACCTATTAGGCATGAGGAGAAAGAGGAAACAGCGCTGCCCCATGCTTATTTAGATTATAAGAGTATGCTAGCGCATAATTTTCTTGTTAAGAGTCGCGAAGGGGAGCTTAAATATAAATTGTACTTTGATAAACATCACCCTGAGACTATTACTTTGCCTGCTCCCTCTTTGTTTAACTTGTCTACAGGTTCTTACATTGTTCCGTGGGAGGCTGTTCAAGCCTATCGGAATCCTGCACCAGCCCCGGAACCGGAGCCACAAGATGAGCCTCCACGAATGTTTGTTTATTCTTGGGATCCTGAGGCGGTTACCAGCCAGTGGCAATCAGAGTCCTCTGTATCGCAGTACGACCCCAGCTAGACCTATGGGTATTAGCCAGGCTATCCCTGGCAATACACCAACTTAGGCCGAAAGCCTAAGCTTGAGGGAGTACGTATTTCCCACCGACATTACATTTATGTTCACACACACTCATTGCTAGATGTCGGTGCTCATACTCTTTCACTGTAATATCCATGCTAGTTTATTTTCTTTTTCCTGATTTCTTCTTGTGTGTTTGATAAACCTTAAGAAAAAACCAAAAAAAAATAGTAGTAGTTTATTTCTTTGCTGTAGTAATAATTAAAAAGAAAACCCAAAAATATTTCCCGTTCTTCTTTTGCTTGTTGGGAGCTTTCCCGTGTAAATAGTTTTTATTTCTTTTCCTTTCTTTGGGGGTCGAGAAGACTATATTGAAAATGCTTAGTGGCTCTTATATGCTTTATTGCTTATCTAACTTAGAGCCCATATTACTTGTCTTCTCTCTTGAGTTGAATGCTTGCAGATTCCAGCTTAGTCCAATGCACGTGCACTCTTATTATTATACACACCGTTCGGTCGTGCAAGTGAAAGGCAATAATGATGATATATGATGGACTTATTGGGACGAGAAAAGCTGGTATGAACTCGACCTCTCTTGTTTTTGTAAATATGATGATTCATCGTTCCTGATTCAGCTATTATGAAGTAAACATATTTGCAATGACATTTAGAGATTATAGTTGCTTGTGCCATGCTTGATTAGCTATGAGTTATAATGGTTTACCTTGCGTGCCAACATGCTATTAGAATGGTTATGATGTGGTATGATGGGATGGTATCCTCCTTCAAATGAATTGAGTGACTAGACTTGGCACATGTTCACGCGTGTAGTTGAATCCAATCAACATAGCCTTCATGACATTTATGTTCATGGTGGATTATATCCTACTCATGCTTATATTCGGTGTAAATTAATTTTAATGCATGTTTACGACTGTTGTCGCTCTCTCAGTTGGTCGCTTCCCAGTCTTTTGCTAGCCTTCACCTGTACTAAGCGGGAATATTTCTTGTGCATCCAAACTCCTTAAACCCCAAAGTTGTTCCATAAGAGTCCACTATACCCTCCTATATGCGGTATCTACCTGCCGTTCCAAGTAAATTTGTATGTGCCAAACTCCAAACCTTCAAATGAAATTCTGTTTTGTATGCTCGAGCAGCTCATGTGCAACTAGGGCTTCCTATATCTTCCATGCTAGGTGGGTTATTCTCAAGAGGAGTGGACTCCACTCCTCATTCACGAGAAAGGGTCGGTAACCGGGATGCTCAGTCCCATGATCCAAAAAGATCAAAGAAAATCAAAATAATTAAACAAAACTCCCCTTGGGACCCATTGAATGTTGGAGGCACTCGTTGTTTTGAGCAAGCCATGGATTGATGCTTGTGGAGGAGGGGGAGTATAAACCTTTACCATTCTGTTTGGGAACTGCCTATAATGCATGTAGTATGGAAGATACAGCCATCTCATAGTTGTTGTGTTGACAGTGAAAGTATGCCACTCAAAATATAATTTATCTCTATTTCAAAACCGAGCTCTGGCACCTCTACAAATCCCTGCTTCCCTCTGTGAAGGGCCTATCTATTTACTTTTATGTTGAGTCATCACCCTTCTTATTAAAAAAGCACCCGCTGGAGAGCACACTATCGTTTGCATTCATTATAATTGGTTTATTTTGGGTATGACTTGACTGGATCTCTTTTACCATGAATCACAAAGTTTAGTCAGTCCTTGATCTTTAAAGGTGCTCTGCATTTATGTTTTGCGGTCTCAGAAAGGGCTAGCGAGATACCATTTCGTTATATCATGTTATGATTATTTTGAGAAAGTGTTGTCATCCGAGTTTTATTATTATGGCTTGCTAGCTGATTATATTATTGATATGAGTAATTGTGAGACCTACGTGTTATTGTGGGTATGGTTAGTTCATAATAATTGCTGAAACTTGAATGCTGGCTTTTCATGTTTACAACAACAAGAGCAAACAAAGTTTGTAAAAGTTTTTCTTTTTCTCTTTCAGTTTGTCAACTGAATTGCTTGAGGACAAGCAAGGGTTTAAGCTTGGGGGAGTTGATACGTCTCCATCGTATCTACTTTTCCAAACACTTTTGCCCTTGTTTTGGACTCTAACTTGTATGATTTGAATGGAACTAACCCGGACTGACGCTTTTTCAGCAGAAATGCCATGATGTTGTTTTATGTGCAGAAAACAGAAGTTCTCGGAATGACCTGAAACTCCACGGAATATCTTAGAATAAATAATTAAAGATCCTCGCCAAATATGAAGACCAGGGGGCCCACACCCTGTCCACGAGGGTGGGGGGCGCGCCCCCCTACCTCGTGGGTCCCCTGGATGCCCTCCGACGCCAACTCCAACTCCATATATTGGCTTCCAGGAAGAAAAAAATCAGAGAGAAAGTTTCATCACGTTTTACGATACGGAGCCGCCGCCAAGCCCTAATCTCTCTCGGGAGGGCTGATCTGGAGTCCGTTCGGGGCTCCGGGGAGGGGAATTCGTCGCCGTCGTCATCATGAACCATCCTCCATCACCAATTTCATGATGCTCACCGCCGTGCGTGAGTAATTCCATCGTAGGCTTGCTGGACGGTGATGGGTTGGATGAGATTTATCATGTAATCGAGTTAGTTTTGTTAGGGTTTGATCCCTAGTATCCATTATGTTCTGAGATTGATGTTGCTATGACTTTGCTATGCTTAATGCTTGTCACTAGGGCCCGAGTGCCATGATTTCAGATCTGAACCTATTATGTTTTCATGAATATATGTGTGTTCTTGATCCTATCTTGCAAGTCTATAGTGACCTATTATGTGTTATGATCCGACAACCCCGAAGTGACAATAATCGGGATACTTCTCGGTGATGACCATAGTTTGAGGAGTTCATGTATTCACTATGTGCTAATGCTTTGTTCCGGTTCTCTATTAAAAGGAGGCCTTAATATCCCTTAGTTTCCAATAGGACCCCGCTGCCATGGGAGGGTAGGACAAAAGATGTCATGCAAGTTCTTTTCCATAAGCACGTATGACTATATACGGAATACATGCCTAAATTACATTGATGAACTGGAGCTAGTTCTGTGTCACCCTATGTTATGACTGTTACATGACGAACCACATCCGGCATAATTATCCATCGCTAATCTGGTGCCTACGAGTTTTCCATATACTGGTTTACACTTATTTACTTTTCCGTTGCTACTCTCACAATCACTACAAAATACCGAAAACATTACTTTTACTGTCTTTACTTTTGTTACAGTTACCACCACTATCATATTACTTCGCTACTAAACAATTTGCTGCAGATATTAAGTTTCCAAGTGTGGTTGAATTGACAACTCAGCTGCTAATACTTGAGAATATTCTTTCCCTCCCCTTGTGTCGAATCAACAAATTTGGGTTGAATACTCTACCCTCGAAAACGGTTGCGATCCCCTATACTTGTGGGTTATCAGCAGGATATCCGGATATAGTCCGGCGACTCCTCTTTCTGCCAGAACACGAACGACGCTGTTACATTTCAAATACAATAATCACAGAGCGGGTTTTTACCATACCTCTGTAATGGCGTTTCGGCCCTAACCGCCTTCCTCTTAAGCCTGTCGGACCCGGATGTCCTTTGCCGACGATCCCCCAGGGGCTCGGCGCCGTGATCCGATGGTCGTCTCTATAAAAATACGATATTTTATGTATAAGGCATGATATCAGAAAGGAATCCTCTTCAGAGGATAAGGTTTCGACCTTGCTTACATGCGATACAGGTAGCAGTCCGGGATAATCGGCGGTAATAGCCACCGAGGTGCCATCACAGCTGGCTTGATAAAATGTCCCATTGACAAGCTCCACAGTAATATCCGGATCTTCTTCGAGTCCTAGATCAAAGGCCCTTCTGGGGTCCTCTGTCTGCAAGGAGGGGATGTTGAATCCTTCCACGGACATCCTCAGTTCCTACTCAGAAATATCGAGGTAAATGATCGTGAGGAAGGACGCCAGAATAAATGGAGCGGGGGAAAGAGTGACGACTTACCCAGCTTGGGGGGTTGTACATGGAAAATCCATCCCGCGGTTTAATATGAAGGAATTCTTCTTCTTCCCCTTTGTACAAATCGGACAGTATTTTCGCCAGAGCAGTGGCGGAGTCCGGACCTTTGCGACCACAGCGGGTGGCATCATCTTCCCCATTGTAGTGCCACATGGGCTTCTCCTGATATTGAAGCGGCTGCACCCCCCGCATTATGAATATTGCTATAACCTCGACTATTGTCAGCCCTAATTTGGCCAGTATCTTTATCCTGCTCATCAGGAGGTGTACTTCTCTGGTATCCTCCTCTTGGGGGCCCTGAGGGCGCCAACTTCGGCGTGCCTTCGGCGGAGCCTTATTGAACTCAGGGAGACCCGTCTGGACTGGATCCTGAAGGGGAACGTCATCAACATAAAACCACTCCGAGGGCCAGTTTTCATGTGCCTTCTTGGGAGTGCCGGACAGGTATCCGGTCTCGACGACGCGCCATATTTCGGCTCCGCCCACTTGACATATGGATTCCCCTGGTTATGAGGGACGAGGTAGAACAACTTCTTCCATAACCCGAAGTGAGCCTCACAGCGCAGGAATAATTCACAAAGGGCGACGTATCCTGTGATATGCAGCACGGAGGCAGGGGTGAAGTTGTGCAACTGGAGGCCGTAGAACTCTAGGAGCCCGCGAAGGAATGGGTGGATTGGAAACCCGAAGCCTCTTAGCAGATGCGGGATGAGGCATATTCGCTCCCCCGGGGATGGATTAGGAGATCTCTCTGCTTGCTCCCCGCCATTATAGGTGGCTAGTCTGGCTCGGACGGGGACAATGAACTCCGGTGGAAGAAACCCTTGGGTCTGCAACTCTATTGAATGGCTTTGAGGAATAGAACATTCTTCCCAATCACCTGGCTTAGAGCTAAGGGAGCGAGAGGAGGAGCTGTGGTGACCGGCCATGCTGGAATGGTTTTTTCTGGGCGCGCTCTGTTGGATGCTCGCTCAAGGGAAGAAGGTGAGGCTTGGATTTGAGAATCCCCGTCCCTTCAAATAGACGGTTTGCCTGTAGGGCCAGGATAGCAAATGCAAAAAAGCCCCAGCTCCTCATATTCGCTCGACACGTGGAGATGGCCATTATTGAAGCACAGAAGCCGAGGAGTACAACATTGATGGGAAGCCGGACACTGTTCATTACAACAGATACTTTGGAGTATTCAGAGATGGAACCCGCCTTGCAATGCCGAAGACAAACTGCGCGCCGGACTCATCGTCATTGAAGCCTGGTTCAGGGGCTACTGAGGGAGTCCTGGATTAGGGGGTATCCGGACAGCCGGACTATATACTTTGGCCGGACTGTTGGACCGTGAAGATACAAGACTCAAGACTTCCTCCCGTGTCCGGATGGGACTCTCCTTTGCGTGGAGGACAAGCTTGGCGATCTGGATATTAGATCTCCTTCTTTGTAACCGACTCTGTGTAAACCCTAGCCCCCTCCGGTGTCTATATAAACTGGAGGGTTTGGTCCGTATAAGGACAATCATAATCATCATAGGCTAGCTCCTAGGGTTTAGCCACTACGATCTCGTGGTAGATCAACTCTTGTAATACTCATATCATCAAGATCAATCAAGTAGGAAGTAGGGTTTTACCTCCATCGAGAGGGCCCGAACCTGGGTAAAACATCATGTCCCTTGCCTCCTGTTACCACTAACCTTAGACGTAGAGATCAGGACCCCTACCTGAGATCCGCCGGTTTTGACACCGACGGCTGCTAAGCCACCGGTCGGTGGCCCGGCGCACTGAGAAGAGGAGGAGGTCATACGTTGATGGATGCATCTTTCTTCCCTCCTGTACCCACCACTGTGATTGCATCATCGTGGCCTTAATTCTTATTGCCCTATTGCATTCTCGCTCCAGTCAATACATACATGTGTGATAGCTTTGCTCACATTTGGAGGCAATTATATGCATCACTGTAACTAGTACGCCATCCATCGAATTATAAGTTGTGGTTACCTTTTCCATCATCTTCGTGCAACGCACGGGCGTCTTGCTAGTTTTAATATTAAAAAAATAAGTTTGAGGGACAAAGCAACCATCAATTCACTCGTTGCTGAATCCGCTTCTCCCTCATCTTCTTCAAGTTAACCATGTGTTGCTTCTGCCGTTGTTCTGCCTCACGTGGGACGCAGATCGGCTTGGTAAAGCACTGACACGTGGGACCGCATGTTAGCAAACCGCCAGGCTAACACCCTCTAAAAATAAGAAACCTCCCCTGCCATTCGCGCGGCAAAATCACCTCCTTTTTAACTAATCTTCATACTATAATTTTTTAGATCAATATAATCGAGATTTGCATAGATAGCACACAGGAGCAAAACCAAGTGGTACGGTTAAGGGCATCCATAATGTGTAGCCAAATGTGAAAATAGCTTTTGGCATCGATGGGAACCATTGTGGACGGTGCTGCCAAAGCGAAAAAGATGGAACCGAAGCTCCCAAATTGATTGATTGAAGGAATAGAAAAATGCAACCTCTCCCCTCTTTCAACCGTGATTGGACGCATGTACAGTATAGAGCATAGATTCTACTCCGCTATCCCTTCTATCACATATCACAAAGCAATGAGGCGTCAAATCATAAAGCACGGACGAAGCAACCATCATTTCACTCTTCGCTAACTCTGCTTCTCCATCGTCTTCTTTGGGCGTAGGAGAAAAAATACGCATTAATTGACACATTTTTTGCCCAGCTTGCCTAAAGTTTGTAGAGTAAAATGCACCGGTGGTCAAACTTGTCATGTACACTTACTTTGGTCACTGTACTTAAGAATACGGTCACTATATATGTGTTGAGGTGATTATACGGTCACTGGCAGATCGTATAGCTCCATATGCATCCATTTTGACCGGCCAATCAGACCACTTGGCGCCTCATTAGCTCACTTTCTCTCTTTGTCACGCAGGCCCTACCTGCCAATGGGTGGAAGAAAGAAGTGGAGGGGAAAATAAAAAATTTGCGCAGGGTGGGGATTCGAACCCAAGACCTCCGGTTCATCTGCGAGCAGGCTAGCCAGTTGAACAAGCTTCACGTTGTGATTTCATAGAGGAATACATGCTTGTATACCATCGCTGAATTCACGTGACAACCATTGATTGTTTTTCTTTTTTGCGGGTGAGTATTAGATTTAAATAATAATTCTTTCATGTGGCTTCAGTGGTTGGGCCTTTCGGGATTATGATTATGATTGTAACATTCAGATTGTCAACATTCGGCCATTGGGATTTTATTTTCTTGCCTTGTGGTTTGTTTCCAATGTATGCAGTCTGAATGTTCAAAATAAATTTAAGTGCTAATGCAATCTTGACGGTGAACCCTATGTACGAGTACATTTAAAAAAATGTACGAGTACAGAGTACTGCCAACACTGCTTTAAATCCCAAAAAAGACCAACCACTGAAAATACATTTAGCGATTATGGGTTCTCAAAAAAAAGATGAAACGATTATGATGGCGCGCGCGCAAAAAAATGCACTCAATGGCTGCCATGTGAATGCAGTGGAGATTTCTAAAATGCATTGTTTCCTCCTTGTAATCAAATAGTTTCATTGGTGAGCTGGTTTGTTCGCTATTCCATAAGCGCGAGGATTCCGGTTCGAATCCCCACTCACCCGTTATTTTATTTTGGCTCTATTTCTTTCTTCCACTCACTGATAGGTAGGACCCACATGACAGAGAGAGAAAATGAGCTGGCCATGTGGATTGTTTGACCGGTCAAAATGGATGCATATGGAGCTATATGATCTGCCAGTGACCGTATAAGCACCTTAATTAACACGTATATAGTGACCGTATTGACTATATTCTTAAGTATAGTGACCAAAGTGAGTGTACGCGACAAGTTTAATGACCAACAACGCATTTTACTCAAGTTTTCAAAATGAAAAGGAGGTACACTTGCGCACGGCGGTCGCGGTCGCACCGCACCCTCACACAGTCGCTCCTGCATGCAGCAAACCCAAACAAGGGAACGCAACCTCGCTGACACGTGCTACCGCATATGATCAAACCAATCTCAGGCATCCTACGCTGATACATAATTTCGTTCATACAGTATGTTTATCCAACCGCATGTTGGGGAAGATCTGTATGGCCCGTGCGGTGGTCTGTTGGGCAAGAAGAAGAGGTGGGGAAGAAGGGTTAGGAGACGTAGGATATTCATCCAACCTTCTGAAATGGTTGACTGACCCAAATGATGAAAGTCAGGCGACTCACATAAATATATGTTTTTACACAACAAAAGGTCCCTAAAAACATCATAAAGAAAAACTATCACTGCTCATGGAACAAGACGGCCTCGTCGTCTTTGGCTGCCGGCGTGAATCAACCGTAGCTGCCGAAGGAGATGACTGTACATGGTGAGGATGACGGTACGGACCCACCAGGATCATGGTAGTAGGCAAGCAAGTGCCTCCTTTATTACAAGAAAAAAAGGGTTCCTCCTGATGGTTTCCTGGCATGTGGGTTGCATGCCACCATCAACGTAGTCAATAAGCGAGATAACTGCACAAGGAGCGACAGACACCCGGGACCCAGCAGCACGTGCAGTAATTCTTTTGTTTCGGGACGGGGAAGGGTATCAACTGGGTTGTGCGGGAGCTGTGGCCCATCTAGCCCAGGCTTTTATTTCATATGTTTACCATATGACCAACCCAGTTTTTTTCCTTTCTGAAAATGGCTAGCCCCGCTATTTTTGTTTTCTGCGAAATAACCAAAGTAGGCCTACTTGCTTTTCTACGCCTTGTTGGGTCAGAAATCTTTCAAGACGAGGAGAGATGCATTCGGGCTTGCCCAGAAAATGGGCTATAACTAATAAGAAATGTGCTACAAGTAATAATAAATGGGCTGTAAAATGAAAAAAATACAGCAAACAAGCAATTAGTTCCAAAATACTTTTTTCTTTCTGATTTTGATATTTTAAATTTCATTGTTTTTGTGTGGGTAAAATTTCTTTGGATTTAAATTAAGGTATGTTTCGTTTTAAAATTAATTTGAACCTGGCTAGAAATTTCGGGATGTATGCTGTTTGGGACAGATTTGGAGGCTGACTTGTGGGTCTACTAGGTTGACGTATACGAAAGGCTTTGTCAACTTAGTCAACAAACGATTCTAGCAGAAGTGATCGTGGGATGTTGATCCAACAGCCGTGTTGCTTCTTCAATATCTGATCTTTCTTGCTCTAGCCGCCCAAACCAGTGCCGCTGGGACTTCCTGCTCCTGTCTCTCGTGGCCGGCTGCCGCACAGGCCGCACCACCCCACCCTACTCCATCGCTAGCCAGCCATTCCTCTACTCACCCACACCTCCTGTTATTTTCTGACGACGGCAGTCGAACCAGTAAACCCTCGTACTCCGCACCATGTGGGTAACCAATGCCGAGTCTTCACCGGCTCTGGGTCATTCCCTTCCTAGGCCTCGCCATCTCCACCGCCCTGGTGCTCTCAGTGCGGCGTGGTCAACGAACAACATTCGTCGAAAGAGGACTATACGCGGAGAGGCTGACAGCTGGGTCCAGGGCCGCATGCAACGAAGTGCCTCCTTATTACGCGCAAAATAATTATTCCTCCACCTGACAGTTGGGACCCACCGGAAGGGCCTTTGTACTTCTCAGAAAAATGTTCCTCCCACTGACAGCTCGGACCCACCAGCTATATCTTCGCACGCAAGGAAGTGCCTCCTTATTACGCACAAAAAAAACTGAATGCTCCCCCTGCTAGCTGGGACCCACCATAGTGGGAGGCTGACTTGTGGGCCTACTAAGTTAACCGGACGGAGGGCTTTGGTCAACTTAGTCAATATAAACGATTCTAGCTCTTGTGACCGTACAATGTCCATCCAACGGCCGTAGTGCTTCTTCAACCTCTGGTCTTCTTGCTCCAGCCACCCAAAACAGTGCCGGTCGTGTCGCCTGCTCCTGCCTCTGATGGTTGGCTCTGCAGTCGTGCAGGCCTCACCGCCCCACCCTACTCCAACCTCTGGCGAGGCCATCCCTCTACTCACCCACAACCCCTGTTATTCTGTGGTGACGACAGCCTCACACCACAGTCGAACCAGTCAACCCTCGTACTCCTCTCCTCATGGGCATCCACTGCCGCGTCTTCCTCGGCTCCGTGTCGTCCCCTTCCTAGGCCTCACCATCGTCCACCGCCTTGGTGCTCTCAGAGCGGCATGGTCAATGTGGTCAAGGAACGACTTCCATCAGAAGAGTACTTTACATGGAGAGGCTAACAACTGGGTCCACAACCGCAGTAAGGAGGTGCAACCTTATTACACGTAAAAAAATATTCCTCCACCTGACAGAAGGGACCCACCGGAAGGGCCTTTGTATTTCATGAAAAAATGTTCCCCCCGCTGATAGCTCGGACCCACCAGCTGTATCTTCGCATGCAAGGAAGTGCCTCCTTATTACGCACAAAAAATGAAGACTCCCCCTACTAGCTGGGCCCCACCATAGTGGGAGGCTGACTTGTGGGCCTACTAAGTTGATGCGGAAGGAGGGCTTTGTTACTTAGTCAATATGAACGATTCTAGCTCCAGTGACCGTATGGTGTCCATCCAACGGCTATAGTGCTTCTTCAACCTCTGGTCTTCTTGCTCCAGCCGCCCAAATGAGCGCATGTCATGCCGCCTGCTCCTGCCTCCGGTGGCCGGCTTTGCTGCCGCGTACGCCTGACCACCGCACCCTACTCCAACCTCTGGCTAGACTATCCCACTACTCACCCACAACCCTGTTATTCTGCGGCGACAGCAGCCTCACACCGTAACCAAACCTGTCAACCCTCGTACTCCCCTCCATGTGGGCATCCACTGCCGCGTCTTCCCCGGCTCTGCAATGTCCCCTTCCTAGGCCTCGCCATCGTCCACTGCCTTGGTGCTCCCGGTGCGGCATGGTCAATGTGGTCAAGGACCGACTTCCATCGGAAGAGTACAATACGTGGAGAGGCTGACAGCTGGGTCTGCGACCGCAGCAAGGAAGTGCCTCCTTATTACGCGCAAAATAATGATTCCTCCACCTGACAGCAGGGACCCACCAGACGGGCCACCGTATTTCGTGAAAAAATGTTTCCCCCTGACTGCTGGGACCCACATGCTACATCTTCGCACGCAAGGAAGTGCCTGACAGTCAGGACCCACCTGGTCGAAGCGTACATAGCGTTGTCATTCTGGTCGCGGACATGTACGTACATATTGTCAATCGGTCCGTCTGCAGGCTGCAGCGATGAACCGTGGCCGAGTAAAGAAGGGCACGTGTTGTAGTAGAGGCGTGCACGTACCATGTACACGTACGTACAACCAGGGTGCAAGAAAGTAAATACGGCCGCGTACATACATACGGGCGAGGTCTCGAACACCTACTCACGCATATGTATGGCCAAGGTTCGTGTACATGGAGAGGCAGCGAGGGCGTCATGTTCATGGGCAGCCAACTGGCTGGGTCGGAACGGACGAAACAGCGTCGTGTTCGCCGCTAGCCAAGTGACTGGGTCGGAACGCGTCCAGTTCATCGGGAGGCAAAAACCTGGGTCGAAATGAGTCGTGTTCAATGGGAGCCAACTGGCTTGGAAGAAATAGCCGGAAGGGGGTCTGGCGTACCGCATCAGAGAAAAACGGCCTTGTGTTCAACCGCGTACGATTGAAGGGGTCCTGATCATCGGGAATGGTCTTCTTCCTCTAGCCACCCAAACGAGCATAGGTCATGCCGCCTACTCCTGCCTCCGGTGGCCGGCTCTGCTGCCGCACAGGCCTGACCGCCCCACCCTACTCCAACCTCTGGCTAGGCCATCCCTCTACTCACCCACAACACCTGTTATTCTATGGCGACAACAGCCTCACACCACAGTCAAACCAGTCAACCCTCGTACTCCTCTCCGCGTGGGCATCCACTTTCGTGTCTTCCCCGGCTCCTCCTCGTCCTCTTCCTAGGCCTCACCGCCGTCCATTGCCTTGGTGCTCTCGGCGCGTCATGGTCAATATGGTCAAGGAACGACGTCTATCGGAAGAGTACTGTATGTGGAGAGGCTGACATTTGGGTCCACGGCCGCAGCAAGGAGGTGCCTCCTTATTACACGCAAAATATTGATTCCTCCACCTGACAGCGGGGACTCACCGGACGGGCCACCATATTTCCCGAGAAAACCGTTTCCCCCTGACTGCCTAGACCCAACAGCTACATCTTCACACACAAGGAAGTGCGTCCATATTACGGGCAAAAAATATGATTCTCCCCCTAACAACTGGGACCCACCAGCTATATATTCGCACGCAAGGAAGTGCCTCCTTACCTCCCTGATAGCTGGGACCCACCTGGTCGAACCGTACATAGGGTTGTCTATCTGGTCGCGAACGTGTACGTACATACTAGTCGATCGGTCTGTCTGCAGGCTGCAGCGATGAACGGTGGCCGAGTAAGGAAGGGCACGTGTTGTAGTAGAGGTACAGATGTAGCATGTCACGCAGTCCCGTCAATATCGTGCACATGTACGTACAGCTAGGGTGCAAGAAAGTAAATATGGCCACATACATACATACGGGCGGGGTCTCGAATCCTACTCGCGCATACGTATGGACAGGGCTCGTGTACATGGAGAAGTAGCAGAGAGCAGCGACGTCGTCCTGTTCATCGGCAGCCAACCGGCTGGGTCGAAAAATGGGGAAACTGCGCCTTGTTCATCGGGAGGCAATGAAATGTGTCGAGTTCATCGGGAGACAACCGGCTTGGATGGAACAGCCGAAACGAGGCCTGCCGTACCGCAGAACAGAGGAAACGGCCTTCTATTCGACCGCCTACGGTCAAAACAGGATCCTGTTCACCGGGAGGGGTCTCGCGTACCGCAAAACGGAGGAACGGACTTCTCTTCGACCTCCTACGGTTGAAACAGGGCCCTGTTGATCGGGAGGGGTGTGGCATACTGCAAAACGAAGGAAACAGACTTCTCTTCGACTTCCTACGGTCGAAACGGGGGTCCTGTTCATCAGGAGGGGTGTGGCGTACCGCAAAACAGGACTCCACGGGCTACTGTTCATCCATCGTCTACTACCTCGCTCCAGCCTCCACGGGCTACTGTTCATCCAGCGTTGACCTCCTCCAGCCTCCACCTGTGACTGTTCATCCACGACGTCTCCCTCCTGCCTCCACCAGCTATTGTTCATCCACGGGCTCCTGTTCATCCAGCCTCCATCGGCTACTGTTCAACCAGCCCTCCACGGGCTACTGTTCATCTAGCCCTCCACGGGCTACTATTCAACCAGCCCTCCACGGGGTCCTGTTCATCCACCCCCAACCGGCTCGATCGGTGTCCTGTTCAACCAGTGGTAACAACCTCTACTACCACGGGGTCCTGTTCATCCAACACCCACCGAGAACTATTCATCCAACCCCCAACAACTCCCACTGTTCATCAAGAGGTAGAAGGTTCGATCAGCTTCAGTTAGGAGTAGTAGCAAACGAATCGCTCGATCGGGTTCAGTTAACAGCTAGGGATCGATCAATCGCTCGGGTTTAGTAACACGTAGCTAGTGCAATCACTCAGGTTCAGTAGGCGAACGCCTCGCTCAGGTTCAGTTAGAGCCCAATGCCTCGCACCCACGCGCGTACGTGTAAGAGAGAAACGTGCAATCCCTCCATGCATCGCTCGGCCCCGACCACCCACCATAACCGGGAACTCCCTGATATTTTCCTCGCCTTGCTTCTACCATGGTTTTTTCCGTCATGGGCGGCCCAAAGAATGTCATGCAGCTGCGTCACCGGCCCGCCCAGGATGAAAACTCCATTTTCTGTCATGATTTTTTGTCATACAAATAGGATCCCACCACATCTATGATGATACTGGGTTTTGTCACAATTATCGTCATAGAAGTGTCATAAGCATGACAGAAAAAAATTGTTCGGCCCAAAATGTCACGGATGTGTCTTTTTTTTGTAGTGCATCACGTGGGACAACATATGGGCAACCGGCATCGTAGTATCAGCTGAAGCCTTCTGGACATCAATGACTGAGCGGCGCGCGCCGGTTCAAACCGCGTAACACAACTTCCTTTGTAATGGAGGTTGCTAGGTCTGCTCACCCTCCGCCCTCACAACATGCGGGAGTGCAAAGGGCGATGGGCCTAAGACCCCTGCGCGCTTAGGATTTAGACTGGTGGGTTGACCTCTTTGTCGGGCCTATGTAGGGCTGCGAAGTGTTGATCTTCCGAGGCCGGGCATGACCCAGGAAAGTGTGTCCGGCCAAAGATGATCGAGCGTTTCAGGTTATGTGGTGCACCCTGCAGGTTAGATTGATCTATTCGAATAGCCCTGTCCACTATAACAGGACGTCCTGGAGTTGTGTTCTGACCTCATGACAACTAGAACCGGATACTTAATGAAACACACCCTTTCAAGTGCCAGATACAACCTGGTGATCGCTCTCTCACAGGGTGACGAGAGGATCGTCGGGTAGGATTATGCCATACGTTGATACTTGGTTAACTTACCAGCCACTCTCTTCTACATGCTTCAAGATGGAGGCTTCAAGAAGCGTAATCTTTGATAGAACTAGCTTCTTCCCCCTCTTATTCTGGCATTCTGTAGTTCAGTCCATAGACACTACCCCTTTGACACTGATGCATATGTAGAGTAGATCTGATGTCAGTCTTGCGAGTACTTTGGATAAGTACTCACGGTTGCTTTGCATTCCCCTTTTCCCCTATACCCGGTTGATGCGATCAGATGTTGGAGCCCAGGAGCCAGACGCCACCGTCAACGACGACCCCTTCCTACACCGAGGGAGCCTACTACTACGTTCAGGCCACAGACGACCAGGAGTAGTTTAGGAGAATCCCAGGCAGGTGGCCTGCGCCTCTTCGATCTGTATCCATGTTTGTGCTAGCCATCTTATGGCACCTTGTTTAACTTATGTATGTACTCAGATATTGTTGCTTTCGCTGACTCGTCTGTGATCGAGCTTATGTATTCAAGCATCGAAGCCCCTGGCTTGTAATATAAAGCTTGTATTATTTTATTTATGTCTAGAGTTGTGTTGTGATATCATCCCATGAGTCCTTGAACTTGATCATACACATTTGCGTGTATTATTAGTGTGCAGTCAAATCGGGGGCATCACACCCACCCTCCACCACCCCCTTTGGTCTAGCGGGAGGACGAGGAGGAGGCTGCGTACCAGGCCGCGCTGGCGGCGGCCATGTAGACCTCCATCAAGGACGAGTGGCGCAAGGCAGTGGAGGAGGAGGCGGCCTACAAGGATAGGCTGGGGAAGGCCCTCGCCCTCTCTACGGCAGACGACTGCGTGGTTCCCCCGTCGCTGCCGAGGAGGCTCCCAGAGCCCAAGGCCTAGCCGGAGCCCGCGAAGCGCTATGTCTGGACCGGCGAGCTGCGCGAGTGGGTCAATGCCCCTCCCCTTGTGGCTTGGCACGATGCCGACGCAGGAGCAAGCCTACCTCCAGCATTGGAAGGCCCAATCATTGGTCACGGAGCGGTAAGAGGGCGAGCGGCTGATGCAGCTCGATCCCAAGGAGGAGCGATGTGCTCATCAGCAAGCAGTCCAGCCGATGATGCAGGTGGCGCAGCAGGGCGATGTGGACCGGGCCTGGGAGGCGGGATTCCCCTGGGCTGGGCTGGCGCCGGAGCTGGTTGACCTCACCTAGTCGGACGACAAGGAGGCCTAGTGCAGCGCACGCGACGGCATGACATTTTTTGTTTAATAAATGTTTAATGCTTTGAGTGGACTTTGGCCGGCATTTGACCGGTTTTTAATATATAATTATGTTAAATTTAAACGTGATTACTCTTTTTATTTAAAAAGTCAGCGTCTCAGAAATATGGGTCGAGCCAGCATTGGGCGCATGCACCAACCCAAATGAAAAAGCGGACACGGACATCCGCCCGACCGATCTAAACAAAGAAAAATGGATAAAGCGCATGTTCGTTTTGGTCAATCCGTTGGAGTTGCTCTAATCGGCCCAAGAACGATCCGCGACATGGACAAAGGCAGGTGCCAGGGGAAAAATAATCTCATCCTCGGGGTGCATCGACGAGAGGGAAAGACCTAACATATGGCGCGTGGAGAAAAAGTATAAAAAAATCTTAGCCCAACTTCTATCTAAGGGTTTGTCTATGTCTCAGTCGACTGAGACTTCGCGAAGTCTAAGTCATGTGACATCATCCAACGGTAGCCCAATCTATTTTAGTTTTTTATTAAGTCTGTTACTTTTCTACTGTGCTGAGTCGGCCCTGTTATTGCAGCCTAGTGCCTTCATTTTCTCGGTTCATTTGTGCTTTTGGGTGTTGGAAATATTCTCTAGAGGCAATAATAAATTGGTTATTATCATATTTCCTTGTTCATGATAAACGTCTATTATCCATGCTAGAATTGTATTGATCGAAAACTCAGATACATGTGTGGATACATAGGCAACACCGTGTCCCTAGGGAGCCTCTACTAGACTAGGTCATTGATCAAAAGATGGTTAAGGTTTCCTAACCATAGACATGTGTTGTCACTTGATAACGGGATCACATCATTAGGAGAATGATGTGATGGACAAGACCCATCCTTTAGTGTAGCATTTGATCGTTCAGTTTATTGTTGCTGCTTTATTAATGCCGAATACATATTCCTACGACCATGACATCATGCAACTCCCAGATACTGGAGGAATACCTTGTGTTCTATCAAATGTCACAACATAACTGGGTGATCATAAAGATGCTCTACAGGTATCTTAGAAGGTGTCTGTTGAGTTGGCATGAATCGAGATTGGGATTTGTCACTCCGTATGATGGAGAGGTATCTCTGGGCCCTCTTGGTAATACACATCACAAGAAGCTTGCAAGCAAAGTGACTAAGGAGTTAGTTGCAAGATGGTATATTACGAAAAGAGTAAAGAGACTTGCCGGTAACGAGATTGAACTAGGTATAGAGATACCGACGATCGAATCTCGGGAAAGTAACATACCGGCAGACAAAGGGAATTATGTATGTTGTCATAAAGGTTCAATCGATAAAAGATCTTCATAGAATATGTAGGAATCAATATGGGCATCCAGGTCCCGCTATTGGTTATTGACCGGAGAGGTGTCTCGGTCATGACTACATAATTCCCGAACCCGCAGGGTCGCACGCTTAATGTTCCTTGACGCTAGAGTAGTATTGGGATATTTGATGAGTGGTAACCAAATGTCGTTCGGAGTCCCGGACGTCACGAGGAGTCTCGGCATGCTCGAGAGGTAAAGATTTATATATGGGAAGTCATATTTTGGGTTCCGGAAAAAGGTGAAGTTTTTTCGGTATTGTACCGGGAAGCTTCCAGAAGGTTCCGGAGGAGTCTGGAAGTCCACAAGTGGGTCCACCATGACCCAAGGGCTAGCATAGGCTGCCGGGGGGGGGGGGTCCCTGCCTTATTGGGCTAGGCGCACCAAGTCCTCAAAAGCCCATGTGGCTAGGGAAGGCAAAAAAAGGAAGGAGTCCTAGTAGGAATAGGATTGGACTTGGAGTCCAAGTCCTCTCCCCCTTAGTTGCACCCTGAGGCTTGGAGGGGCTGTTTCCCACGCCCCTCCACCTATATATAGAGGGGAGGGGCACCCCAAGAGGAGACACCAAGGCCTTGGCGCCCCTCTGTCTCTCCTGTTACTCCGTAGTCCCACCGCCTCGTCCCAGCGACGCTTAGCGAAGCGCTGCCGGTCCTCCACCACCACGCCGTCGTGTTGGTTGTGATCCCATCTACTTCTCCTCTCCCGCTTGCTGGACCAATAAGGAGGAGATGTTAATGAGCCACACGTGTGCGAAACTCGAAGGTGCCATCTGTTTGGCACTAGATCGGTTAGATCGTGATCGGATCGCGACGAGTACGACTACATCAACCACGTGAGAACGCTTCCGCTTAGCAATCTACAAGGGTAATAGATGCTCTCCCCCTCTCGTAGCTATGCATCTCCATGGATAGATCTTGCGTGTGCGTAGATTTTTTTTTCATGCAACGTTCCCCAACATTGGGCCAGCGATTTTTTTGACTGTAACGAGCATTTTTGGAGGTGCTGCTCATTCTGGTACACTGGTCAGGCTAGTAGTAACTTTCTTTTGGTTTTTTACAGGGAGGGCCAGTAGTAACCTTAGCCTTTTGCATGATTTTGCTACCATCCGGCTTGTTGTTTTCTTTTCGTTTTGGTTTTTCTGTTTTTTCTTTTGTTTGTTAAATGTTTATTTCCTTTTAAAAATAAGTTATTGGTTCACTATAAAAAAGAAATGAAAGCATTCTTTACATTTATAGTAATATTTTGGAAAAATTGCTTGTTTATTTTTCAAATTATTCATCATGTGTTGAAACAAAAGTATTCTTAAAAACATCATGTATATTAAAAAATGTTCATGGCGTGTTTAAAAAAATAGAAAATAACTAAAAATACAACAACATAATAAAATAAGAAGAAAAAAATAAAATATGGTAATAATAGTAGTAGTGATAATAATAATGATAATAATAACACCACAAAATTTGCATTTTCAAAGACATGTAGTTATAGTCATGATGACACTGTTTCTAGTGGATGATATGGAACTGTCCCCCTCATGAGAAAAACATCACTGAGTTGCAGTCAGGTTGAAGACATGCAATTGCAGTCCGGAGCGACACTTGTAGTGGTGTCTTTAATGATAGACATGAAAAAAAAGGAAAGTTCCACACCGATAGTAGACACGTAATTACGCGTGATTTAATGTACATGCAATTGTGTGTGATCGATGTATGTGCAAACTGGTGGTGATATTTTTGGAAAAAAACTACTAGAAAATAGAAAAAATGAGGAAAGGAAAAAAATAAAATGGGAGCGAAGCAGGGGAACAATCCAACAAGAATGCAACACAAAGCAAGAACAAAAAGAACAAAAAACACAAACAAAAAGGCCTGCTTGAACACCTGCCCAGCCCACAAAAGCAACACTCGTACACCACAAAAAGGCCCGACGAAAAAAAGAGGAGAAAACGGGCGACACTTGCAGTTGCATGCCTAGTGTCAGGCATGCAGCTATGCCCCTCTCCTGCTACCCTCTGATGAAATGAAGGTCAGCTGTATTCGGATGGTTAGACATTAAGTTGCAGTTGGGGGCGACACTTGAAGTTGCGTACCTAGTGTTAGACATGCAACTGCAACATTTCCTGTCGCCCTACAATGTAAAAAACATCAGTTGCAGTCGGATGGGTAGACATTCAATTGCAGTCGAGGGCGACACTTGCAGTTGTATGGCAAGTTTTAGACATGCAACTTCCCCCACCTCTCTCGACGCCCTCCGACAAAATAGAAGTTCAATTACAGCCGGGGGCGACACTTGCAATTGCATGCCTAGCGGCCGACATGCAACTGCCCCTCTCCCACCACCAGCTGACAAAACAAAGGTCGGTTGCAGTTGGATGGGTAGACATGCAATTGCAGTCGGGTACAATGCTTGCAGTTGCGAGCGTGGTGTTAAGCATGCAACTGCCCCCTCTCCCGTCGTCGTCTGACATAATAAAAGAGTCAGTTGAAGTTGGGTGGGTAGACATGCAGTTATAGTCAAGGGAGACACTTGCAGTTGCATGCCTAGTGTTAGACATGCAACCCCCCCCCCCCCGCTCTCGGACTGCTCACCGAGAAAACAAAAGGATAGTTACAACCGGGTGGATAGACATGCAGTTGCAGTCAAGGGAGACACTTGTAGTTGCATGTGTAGCATCAGACATGCAACTGTCCCCTCTCCCATGGCCTACCAACAAACAAAAGGTCAGTTGCAGTCATTTGGGTAGACATGCAGTTATAGTCAAGGCGACACTAGTTGCATGCCTAGTGTCAGACATGCAACTACCCCCTCTCTCGCCTCTCTTTCACGAATCAAAAGTCGGTTGCAGCTAGATCGGTAGACATGAAATTGCAGTTGGTGCTGATCCTTTCAGTTGCGTGCCTAGTGTCATACATGTAACTACCCCTCCTTTCTCGTCGTCCTACGACATAACAAAAGGGTCAACATAGATCCGATTTTAAATTCCTCCCACACATAGATGCCAACCACTACTCATGTTCTTATGCTTGCAACGACTCAAGCAAACTTCACAGACCATTGCCTGAGCGCATAAAAAACAAAAAACACGAAGATGTTAACAAGGATATGAAAAGGACATATTTTATGACTAGACAGGCAAACAATGATTTCTTAACTAGGATAAGAAAAAAGTGAACATATATGCATATATGGTATAAAAAAGAAACAATTACTAACAAAAATATGTATAAGTGGATATTTTTTTTGTATAAGTGGATATAGTAACAGGATGTGGTCACAAAAATTGAAAATGGACATTTTATTGACTAACAAGCAAATTCTGATCAAACATTTCAGAAACTAGACAGAAAAACAAACATACATGCATACTTCTAGAATGTCTTCATGAAAACTAACAGAAACTCTGCATTGACTAACAACAAATTTTGTTGCATTTAAAACAAAGAAACATTTCAATTTGAAACTACTAGAAACTCTGCTTGAAAATACTAGACCACACGTCCAAGCCGGCAATGCCATAAGTATGTTGCATTTATCTCATTAGGCTTATGCCTCTTGACATTCACATTATAGACCGGTTCCTGTTCCAGATTCAATATAAATAGCCCATCAACAGTGGGTGCATAGCCTTGGAACATACCATTCAAATAAAACAAACAACCATTGTCCTTTAAATAGAATTCATAACCCTGACTCATCAAACATGAGGCAGAAATAATGTTCCGACTAAGTGCAGGAATGTAATAACAATTATTCAATTCCAAAATAAATCCAGAAGGAAGCTGGAGCTGCATCATGCCGAGCTCCAATGCAGCAACTCTTGCTTTTGTTGCCGACCCTGATGTTAATCTCCCCTTGTGCCGCACGCCTAGTTCTTACCAGCCCCTGCATCGAGTTGCAAATGTGAACAACCGATCCAGTATCAAATACCCAAGAGCTACTAGGTATGTCAGCAAGGTAAATGTCCATAACATATGCAACAAGTGTACCTTTGCCTGAAGCAGCATTCTCGGCCTTCTTGCCATGCTCTGCAAGCCACTTGCTACCGTTCCTCTTCGAGTGACCAGTTTCCTTGCAGTGATAGCAAATTGTCTTTGAGTCCGGTCCTGACTTTGGCGCAATGGCAGAGGTTACCATCTCCGTGCCCTTGGCCTTAGCCTTTTTCTTCGATCAACTCTTCTTGACTTAGCCGATTTCTGCACCATCAACACTTGATGCGTGCCTTCCTTAATATCCTGCTCTGCCACCTTGAGCATCCTATGCAATTCAATGAGCTTCTTACCCATGCCATGCATATGATAGTTCGAGATGAACGTCCCATAGCTAGGCGGAAGAGGACCCATAACTGCATCAGTAGCCAGCTCATCCAAGAGCGGGAAGCCCAACCAATCCAAAGCTTGCACGTATCCGATCATCTTGATCACATGTGGGCTCAATGGATCACCTTCCTTCAGCTTGCAATCCATCAAGGATCACCAGACGTTGGACCTCTCGGACCTAGCCTGTACCTGAAACATGCTCTTGAGACTCTCGATCATATCGAAAGCCCCAACATCTTCGAAATGTTGTTGCAAATCGGGCTCCATACAAGCCAGCATGAGGCAGCTGATCTCGTTTGATTCATCAACGAGTTTTTGGTAGGCATTCTTGGTTGTGGCATTAGCATTAGCGGCAGGTTCCTCTGGAAGTGGATCCTCTAGAACATGTTCCTTTTTATCATGCTTGAGAACAATTCTCAAATTTCTATACTACGTGGTAAAGTTTGTTCCATTCAGTTTATCATTTTCCGGAATTGATTTAAATGCAAAGCTGGGTTGAGCAGGTGGTGCCATTGATCTACAATAGAAAATCTGCAATCACTAAGAAATGTGTTTATGTAGAGTAATTATAGCCTTAAATAGAAATACTCCCACTGAAGTCAGCATCCCTCCGCAAACTCTCGATGATTCAGGATCCGACTAGCACATGCGACTAGTGAGCTTTAGCATCACTGCTAGACAACATGCCTATTCGGTAAGCATCTCCTTGCTAATCGCATCTCCATACGACTCCTATCGGTAGGGAAGGTATCTCATACCTCGGCCCCGAACCTTCTTTTCCACAAGGCCCAAAACCACTTTGATAGCCTTGTCAAGTTAACTTGAAGCAGTGCATGTTCGTGTCTGACACAAACCCTTCAGTTCAAGGACATGCTTATCCTAGTCGGATCACACGAGGGTCCCAGAGTATATCTCTCCTGATCGGAGGGGCAAATTCCATCTAGCTCGACCATGTCTCGCAGCATGGGTCTGGACAAGCCTGAAATCTACCTTTGTAACTACCCAGTCACGGAGTAGCCACTACAAAAAAATACACTTCCGTGATGATACGTGTTTGTCACAGTAGGTCGCGTTTTTTGTCACGCATGTACATCCATGACGATTTTATGACAGAATCAAGATAGTCATACATGTGCTGTCGTAGAAGTGTTCCATGACATTACCAAAATTATTATCACGGAAGTGTCCACTTCCATGATGATAAATCACGTGTCACATAAGTGCGTTCGTCAAGGGTGACCGACACGTGGCATCCATCGTAATGGAACGATGTTAAGCTATCGGGTCGGGTTTTGGATTCGATAACCCGTTAACAGCCCCGACCAATGGGAAATTTCCACGTGTAAAATTCTTATTGGCTGGACAAAACACGTGTCAGCTCGTCAGTGGGTCAGATAGGCGCCTATGATATGTCAACACGTGCCACGGCCCACCACTGGCCCATTTATCTTACAAAGTCGGCCCGTTTGACTTGGTCAAAAGTTAACGGGCTGGCTCATGAAAAGCCTGTTAACGGTCTCTTTGCAAATAGCCCATTTTATGGCACGTTAGGCCCTAAAGGAAATTGGCCCAACAACGTCATGTGGGTCGTCGAATATAACACCAGCCCATTTCACTTTCACCCCATGTATGGCCCACAACGTCTTTCGGCCCATATAAGGCCTTCGTATCTTTCAGCCCTTTACAGGCCCATGGTGACTCTAGCCCATAATGAACAGTAATTTTCTTTGTACCCGTTAACAGCCCGTGATTTACATGGGCCGTTTCCAGCCTGTGTTAGCTTGCCTATTGACGGCCCATATGTTCTTGGGCTCCTTTTTGGCCCTCGATTACTTCTGGCCCGTTACTGGCCTGTTCCCCAAATGGGCCAAATTCGGCCCATGGCATGAGTCGGCCGGTTACTGGCCTGTTACCCTAATGGGCCAAATTCGGCCCATGGCAAGAGTCATCCCGTTTCTAGCCTGTTAACCCGTTGCACCGTTTCCAGCCCGTCCTATATTCTCGCCCATTAAAGACCCGTTATTCCTGTGACAGAATGAAGCCGTTGTTGTCCTACGGCCTATTAACGGCCCGTTACTGTGCTGGGCTGATACCAATTACGCCCGTTTATGGACCATGTAGACCCATTTATCCGACGGCCCGAGGCCCACCGATTCTACGGCCCTGTTGCAGGCCCATTTATCGACGGCCCGTAGGAGACCCATGGATCCTATGGCCCGTATATGGCCCATGGTTGTTGCGGCCACTAGCAAACTAGGGAAAAATAAGACTAGGAAATAAATAAGGCCGAAACTAACGCTAGGCTATTAAGGTGATTGCACATATTACATCCACTCGGCATCAAAGATTGCCACCAGTGCAAATATAGGGAACACCCTACACTATACAAAAATGGCTTGATGTTTTCTTCAGCTGGTGGCTGCATGTTAAGAATAAATTTTGTATCGCACCAAAACAAATTACAACTATATAACAAAAGGAAGGTTGGCATAAAACTTAACAGTCTAGCAGATAAATGCACCACCAGAAGTTCAGAAGCTTAGTTCATTTGACCTCACTGTTATGTTTTCTTGTTGTATTGTCCGATGGAGCACCATAACCCTCGCCTTCATTTCCCCTAGGCTCTTGAACAACATAGCAAATTTCTAATAGTCTGGTTTCAAAACCATGCATATCTTGACGACATCGAACAATGTCTCTCCTTGTTTCACAAAGGGTCTCTGTTAGGGAATGGACTTGTGTCTGGAGCGCAGATACAACATTGCTTTGAGCTTGCATATCTTGATCACGAGGCAGTTTGGACGATATTGCCTTAACAACCAACCCAGTATTATGCAGGAACGTGCTTTTGGCACTGTTAGTGGACAAGTACTGACCCACTGCTGCAAGAGCTGACATTGCGGTTATAGTTTCCTCGCCACCTTCAGAAGGTGGCGGTTCCACCATTTTTTCCATAGCTTGCTGAAAAGTAGAGGTTTTACATTAGTAGTACCAGAACAAAAGATATTAAGGAGGCAGCAAAACCAAACAAAATAGCTTTGGTCTATATACATAACTTATTCTGGTGAACCCATGTAAAATATTAGTTGTATTTTATTGCAAAGTATATAATAAAACCAGGTTCCAAACATATGACCATGTACCATCGCTAATGTATTGTCTATTTCTTACCATTGTATTGAGGGCTAAGGATAAAGAGACAAAGTTTATAATAAGGTAAGCATAGTATGACATCATTCATATCACAAAACAACTGAGAACAGACAAACATGCAATTGTAACATTGTGTGGGCAAGTCCAGCACGGAAGTAGATTACGGGTCAAGATCAAAGGAGCATCACTCCTCTCTTTTAAACCTTGTAAGGTGAAATGGTACGCTAAGACAATTGTGTATAAAATTGAAAAGAGTAATAGACATTGGCCGCAAACCATGCACTTCAAGGCACAAGTCAGAGTAAGTAGTAGTTAAAAGGCATGAGGATTAAGGACTTACAACAGCGGCTTTGACTGGTGTAGTAATGCCCTTCTTCTTGCTAGTGTGACAGTCCTTGAAGATTTCCACAACATTTGGTTCAGGTACTTTTTGGTCCTTGCGGGCTTTCCTCTTCATTTTGAACAAGTCAATATAGATCTGATAATATGGTACAGCGAAAAGAGTGAAACAGCAGCTAATTACAAGAGCCTCGCAGTGTGCAATATAGCTACGAGATCCTGTCATCTGTTGGAATTTCACTTTCGTACGGTTGGCCTTGTTCTTTGAATAGTTCACCTACAAGAAGATAGATTTGTGTGGCACATGCATAAATAGGACTTCAACATGTGATCTGATCACATATATATAATGTACCTGATACTTCGGATCAGACCAGTGTTTAACAAGGCCCCTCCAGTTTTCATCCGATATATTTTCCACTGGAGATGTTTGGGAAAGTCCACTGTTAGCCTTGCCTTCAAAGTGAGTTTTCCATAAGTTATACCGATACTGTCGCGGAGCAGACTTGAAAACATGGGTGCAAGCTTGTCTGGTTGCATCATCTTGGCTATCCAACTTGAACCTCTGATACGTCTCCAACATATCTACTTTTCCAAACACTTTTGCCCTTGTTTTGGACTCTAACTTGCATGATTTGAATGAAACTAACCCGGACTGACGTTGTTTTCAGTAGAACTGCCATGATTTTTTTTATGTGTAGAAAAGAAAAGTTCTTGGAATGTCCTGGAAATCCACAGAGGCACTTTTCAGATTTAATAAGAATTTTTGGCGAAAGAATCAAGGCCAGGGGGCCCACGGGATGTCCACGAGACAGGGGGCGTGCCCCCCCCTAGGGCGCGCCCTCCTATCTCGTGGGCCACCTGGACCTCCTCCGACCTCAACTCCAACTCCATATATACCATCTCGGGGAGAAAAAAATCAGGGAGAAAGTTTCATCGCGTTTCACGACACGGAGCCGCTGCCAAGCCCTAATCTCTCTCGGGAGGACTGATCTGGAGTCCGTTCGAGGCTCTGGAGAGGGGGATTCATCGTCGTCGTCTTCATCAACCATCCTCCATCACCAATTTCATGATGCTCACCGCCGTGCGTGAGTAATTTCATCGTAGGCTTGCTGGACGGTGATGGGTTGGATGGGATTTACCATGTAATCAAGTTAGTTTTGTTAGGGTTTGATCCCTAGTATCCACTATGTTCTGAGATTGATGTTGCTATGACTTTGCTATGCTTAATGCTTGTCACTAGGGCCTGAGTGCCATGATTTCAGATCTGAACCTATTATGTTTTCATGAATATATGTGTGTTCTTGATCCTATCTTGCAAGTCTATAGTCACCTATTATGTGTTATGATCCGACAACCCCGAAGTGACAATAATCGGGATACTTCTCGGTGATGACCGTAGTTTGAGGAGTTCATGTATTCACTATGTGTTAATACTTTGGTACGGTTCTCTATTAAAATGGGGCCTTAATATCCCTTAGTTTCCACTAGGACCCCGCTACAACGGGAGGGTAGGACAAAATATGTCATGCAAGTTCTTTTCCATAAGCACGTATGACTATTTACGAAATACATGCCTACATTACATTGATGAATTGGAGCTAGTTCTATATCACCCTATGTTATAACTATTGCATGAGGAATCGCATCCGGCATAATTATCCATCACTGATCCATTGCCTACGAGCTTTTCACATATTGTTCTCCGCTTATTTACTTTTCCGTTGCTACTGTTACAACTACTACAAAAACCCAAAAACATTTACCTTTTCTATTGCTACCGTTACCATTACTATCATACCACTTTTGCTACTAAACACTTTGCTGCAAATACTAAGTTATCCAGGTGTGGTTGAATTGACAACTCAACTGCTAAAACTCAAGAATATTCTTTGGCTCCCTTTGTGTCGAATCAATAAATTTGGGTTGTACTTCACCCTCGAAAGCTATTGCGATCCCCTACACTTGTGAGTTATCAAGACTAATTTCTGGCGCCGTTGCCGGGGAGCATAGCTCTATTCTCTGAGTCACTTGGGATTTATATCTGTTGATCACTATGAAGAACTTGAAAGACGCTAAGACCAAGATCTATCCCTCAACTACGAGGGGAGGTAAGGAACTGCCATCTCGCTCTACACTAGATTCTCCTTCTGTTATGAGTAAGTTTGCGACACATGAACCTGCTACTGCTATGAATTCTGATATGTCGCATGTTATTGATGATGCCACTTCTGCTATGCATGATGAAACTACTTCTGTGCGTGATACTACTTTGCCATTAGGTGAATTTCTTGATGAACAACTTGCTAGAGTTAGGGGGAATGAAAATATTGAAGATGCTATTGATGATAGTGATGATGAACGTCCCCCCAATCATTATGTATTACCTGTTGTTCCTAAGGGTTATGTTATGAATGAAAAAGCTGCTATGGAAATTCTTGCTTGCAATGATAGATCTCATCTTAAGAAATTATTAGCTAAATGGAAGCAGCAGTCTCTTAATGCTAGAATGAAACCCGATCTTGCTTTTGCTACTTCACCTATCTGTGTTACTGGTAAGGATTATGAATTCTCTGTTGATCCTGAGATTATTACTTTAGTTGAATCTGATCCTTTTTATGGCCTTGAATCTGAAACTGTTGTGGCACATCTCACCAAGTTGAATGATATAGCCACCCTATTTACTCATGATGAGATGTCTCGCTATTTATATATCCTTAAGATATTTCCATTCTCATTAAAGGGTGATGCTAAGACTTGGTATAATTCTCTTGCTCCTGGTTGTGTGCGTAGTCCCCAGGATATGATTTATTACTTCTCTGCTAAATATTTTCCTGCTCATAAGAAACAAGCTGCCTTGCGAGAAATATATAATTTTGTGCAAATCAAAGAAGAGAGTCTCCCACAAGCTTGGGGGAGGCTTCTCCGGTTACTTAATGCTTTGCCTGATCATCCTCTTAAGAAAAATGAAATACCTTATATCTTTTATAATGGACTAACCGATGCTTCCAAGGACTACTTGGATAGTTGTGCTGGTTGTGTTTTCAGGGAAAGAACAGTCGACGAAGCTAAATATTATTGAATAATATGTTGACTAATGAAAATAATTGGACTCTTCCGAGCCAATTCCTGAAGTAATTCCTGAACCAATTGAGCCAACTCCTGAGCCTATTCCTAAACCCACTCCGAAGAAGAGAGGTGTTTTATTTCTCAGTCCTGAAGATATGCAAGAGGCAAAGAAATCAATGAAAGAAAAAGGTATTAAAGCTGAAGATGTTAAGAATTTACCTCCTATTGAAGAAATACATGGTCTTAATTTACCGCCTGAAGAACCACCTTGTCTTGATAACCCGACATAGGTAGTGAAGGTAAATTCTCTCTATAGATATGATAAAGTTGAAATACCCTCTACTAAATTTCATAGCCCATGCTTAGATGAATTTGATGACTTTATGGCTAGACAAGAAAGTTTTAATGCTTATGTTGGTAGAGAGTTAAAGAATAATGCTTTCGAGATAGGACACGTAGGTGATAATCTGGCTAGAGTTAAAGATGAACTTCACCGCATTAGCAAATATGCTTCTATGGTTGCTACTCAAGCTGAGCAAGTATTCAAAGCTCAAAATGATTTGCTTGAGGAATTGAATAATAAAAATGACTTTGTTGTTAGAGTGGCTACTAGAAGTGGTAGAATGACTCAGGAACCTTTGTATCCCGAAGGCCACCCTAAGAGAATCGAGCTAGATTCTGAGAGAAATAATTTAGAGGCACCTAATTCTTCTAAGAAGAAGAAAAAGAAATACGAGAGAACCTCGCATGCTTCTAGTGAACCTACTGTAGACACACCTGAGAATCCCAATGATATTTCTATTTCTGATGCTGAAACACAATCAGGTGATGAACATGAACCTAGCGATAATGTTAATGATAATGTTCATGTTGATGCTCAACCTAGCAAAGACAATGATGTAGAGATTGAACCTGCTGTTGATCTTGATAACCCACAATCAAATAATCAAGGTTATAATAAGAGAGATTTTGTTGCTAGGAAGCACGGTAAAGAAAGAGAACCATGGGTTCAGAAACCCATGCCCTTTCCTCCTAAACCATCCAAGTCAAAGGATGATGAGGATTTTGAGTGCTTTGCTGAAATGATTAGACCTATTTTCTTACGTATGCGCTTAACTAATATGCTTAAAGTAAATCCTTATGCTAAATATATGAAGGATATCATCACAAATAAAAGAAAGATACCGGAAGCTGAAATTTCCACCATGCTTGCTAATTACACTTTTAAGGGTGGAATACCAAAGAAACTTGGAGATCCAGGGTGTCCAACTATACCATGCTCCATTAAAAGAAATTATGTTAGAACTGCTTTATGTGATCTTGGAGTCGGTGTTAGTGTTATGCCTCTCTCTTTATATCGTAGACTTGAATTGAATAAGTTGACACCTACTGAAATATCTTTGCAAATGGCTGATAAATCAACTGCTATACCTGTCGGTATTTGTGAGGATGTGCCTGTTGTGGTTGCAAATGTCACTATCTTAACGGACTTTGTTATTCTTGATATTCCCGAGGACGATAGTATGTCTATTATCCTTGGTAGACCTTTTCTTAATACTGCAGGGGCTGTTATTGATTGCAACAAAGGCAATGTCACTTTTCATGTTAATGGTAATGAGCATACGGTACACTTTCCGAGGAAACAATCTCAAGTTCATAGCATCAATTCTATTGAAAAAGTTCCAACTATCATTTTTGGAGGTTTTGAATTTCCTATCCCTACTGTCAAGAAAAAGTATGATATTCTTATTGTTGGGGATTTTCATATCCCCGTTGAGGTAACTTAGTGTTATTCGAAATTTCTCTGGTTCCGTGTTATTCGGAATGAGTTTGTTAACAAGACTTGATCAACCTTGTTAGCGGGTTCATTTTGATGATCACGAGACGGATGAAACTAGAAGGCACAACCTTCTATACCATCTTTTTACATTCTGTTATTTAGAATAAATAAAGAAAAAATAGTATTATCTGTCTATTTCCTGAATTATCCGTGCAATAAAAAATAGTCCAAAAATAAAAGTGCTCCAAATGCCCTGCAAATTTAGTATGACTTTTTGTGGAATATTTGAGGATTTTAGGCACTGAAAACACTGCAGGAGGGCCAAGCACCAGGCCACGAGAGAGGAGCCCCCCCCTATAGGGCGCGCCCCCTGTCTCATGGGCCCCTCGTGGCTCCCCTCCACTTATGCCATCACCCACACACTTCATCTTCTACCCAAAAAAATTCCCATCCAGCTCAAACCCGAGTTCTAGCTCGTTTTGCTGTGATTTTCGATCTCTTAGCTCAAAGCTCCATTCGCAAAACTGCTTTGGGAGATTGTTGCTTGGTATGTGACTCCTCCGTTGGTCCAATTAGTTTTTGTTCTAGTGCTTTATTCATTGCAAATTTTTGCTGCATAGGTGACCATGTTCTTGAGATTGCATGTTAAATTTTTGAGGTCCCAAGCAATTCCAATGCATGATATAGGCTCTAGGCACTTGTAGGAGTAGTTGCTATCAATCTTGTTTAGTTCTATCCACTTTTATTTCAAAGTTACTAAAATTTCAGAATTTTTCACAAAAAGAAATATGCTTAGAAGAATGTACCAAGGAGGTTCCTCGGCAAAGAAAGGGCCAAGAATTGCTATGAGTGAACAAGATGTTAATTTCCCAAGGGACGCAAATGTACGGGCTTGCGAGTGGCCATCCGATGATTTTATGGTCAAAGCAGGCTTCAAGGAGGAATTTGACGCGTATGTGCATAATGCCGAGCTGGAGGACTTCTTACAAGATAAGTGTCCTCAATATTATCAATTAACTGATTCCTTTGTGCGGAGGTTCGAATATATTTCTTTGCTTAATTCTCCTAGTGTTATGTTTGATATTTATGATACATCTTATACCATGGATTTAGAGGATTTTACAACTGCTTGCAAACTCCTGCAATGGGGTAATATTAATGATCCTCCCAAATCTGAAGTTAGAAATTTTCTTGCTAATATTATTGTGGGAGAACCTAGGGACGTAACACAAGCTACCATAGGGAGCATTCATTTTCCTGCTATACATTACTTTGCTCTCTTTATTGGTAGAAGCATTAACGGTAAGGACAAAGTATGTCACATGTGTGCCCCTGATCTTTGTGTCCTCAAGAGTGCTGTGTCAGGTTATAGAGGTTATAACTTGGGGGCAATAGTTGCACGTAGGTTGCAGAATAATAGTAGAAGGGGTAATTTCTTTGGAGGAATTTATGCAACCCGTGTGGCTAATTTTCTTAATATAGCTCCATGAGAGGGGGACATGATTGTACCTCCTATTTATTTGGATAAAGAAGCTATGTTTGATCATCATTTTCTTGAGAGGAATGAACAATTCCTCCATTATCGACTAATCTATGACAGACGCAATGTCGTCCTTGTTACTCTTCCTGCTCCCTACCTTTTTGATTATCAGGCAAAAGGAAGATATGTTGTCACCAGGGAAGAAGCATCTGAATACGAGAGGGGAATGGAGGCAGCCTGCCAACACGCTGCTGCTCAGGAGGCGGTCACCTCTGCATCTCAGTACAACCCCAGTTTCACTTATGAATATCAGCCAGGCGGTCCCTGGTATTAGACCAACTTAGGCCAAAAGCCTAAGCTTGGGGGAGTACGTATTTCTCACCGACTTTACATTCATGTTCACACACTAGTCGTCGGTGCTCATACTCTTTCATTGTATTATCCATGTTAGTTTAAATTTCTTTTTCTAGCTTTCTTCTTGTATGTTTGTTAAACCTTAAGAAAAACCAAAAAAATTAGTTAGTTTAATTTCCTTGCTTGTAATAGAAATTAAAATGAAAACCCAAAAAGATTTCTTGTTCTTCTTTTACTTGTTGGGAGCTTTCCCGTGTAAATAGTTTTATTTTCTTTTCTTTTTTTGGGGGTCGAGAAGACCATATTGAAAATGCTTAGTGGCTCTTATATGCATCATTGATTATTTAATTTAGAGCCCACATTACTTGTCTTCTCTCTTGAGTTGAATGCTTGCAGATTCCAGCTTAGTCCAATGCACGTGCACTCTTATTATTATACACATCGTTCGGTCGTGCGAGTGAAAGGCAATAATGACGATATATGATGGACTTATTGGGATGAGAAAAGCTAGTATGAACTCGACCTCTCTTGTTTTTGTAAATATGATGATCCATCGTTCCTGAGTCAGCTATTATGAAGTAAACATATTTGCAATGACATTTAGAGATTATAGTTGCTTGTGCCATGCTTGATTAGCTATGAGTTATAATGGTTTACCTTGCGTGCCAACATGCTATTAGAATGATTATGGTGTGGTATGATGGGATGGTATACTCCTTTGAATGTATTGAGTGACTCGACTTGGCACATGTTCACGCATGTAGTTGAATCAAATCAACATACCCTTCATGATATTTATGTTCATGGTGTATTATATCCTACGCATGCTTGTATTCTGTGTGAATTAATTTTAATGCATGCTTAAGACTGTTGTCGCTCTCTCAGTTGGTCGCTTCCCAGTATTTTGCTAGCCTTCACCTGTACTAAGCGGGAATACTGCTAGTGCATCCAAACTGCTTAAACCCCAAAGTTGTTCCATATGGGTCCACTATACCTTCCTATATGCGGTATCTACCTGCCGTTCCAAGTAAATTTGTGTGTGCCAAACTCCAAACCTTCAAATGAAATTTTGTTTCGCATGCTCGAGCAGCTCATGTTACAACTAGGGCTGCCTATATCTTCCATGCTAGGTGGGTTATTCTCATGAGGAGTGGACTCTGCTCCTCACTCATGAGAAAGGGTCGGTAACCGGGATGCCCAGTCCCATGATCCAAAAAGATCAAAGCAAATCAAAATAATTAAACAAAACTCCCCCAGGGTTGTTGTATGTTGGAGGCACTCGTTGTTTCGAGCAAGCCATGGATTGATGCTTGTTGGTGGTTGGGGGAGTATAAACCTTTACCATTCTGTTTGGGAACTGCCTATAATGCATGTAGTATGGAAGATACAGCCATCTCATAGTTGTTGCGTTGACAGCGAAAGTATGCCGCTCAAAATGTTACTCAATCTCTATTTTAAAATCGAGCTCTGGCACCTCTACAAATCCCTGCTTCCCTCTGCGAAGGGCCTATCTACTTACTTTTTATGTTGAGTCATCACCCTTCTTATTAAAAGCACCCGCTGGAGAGCACACTGTCATTTGCATTCATTATTATTGGTTTATATTGGGTATGACTTGACTGGATCTCTTTTACCATGATTTACAATGTTTAGTCAGTCCTTGATCTTTAAAGGTGCTCTGCATTTATGTTTTGCGATCTCAGAAAGGGCTAGCGAGATACCATTTTGTTATATCATGTTATGATTATTTTGAGAAAGTGTTGTCATCTGAGTTTTATTATTATGACTCGCTAGCTGATTATGCTATTGATATGAGTAATTGTGAGACATGTGTGTTATTGTGAGTATGGTTAGTTCATAATATTTGCTGAAACTTGAATGCTTGCTTTTCATGTTTACAACAACAAGAGCAAATAGAGTTTGTAAATTTTTTTCTTTATCACTTTCAGTTTATCAACTGAATTGCTTGAGGACAAGCAAAGGTTTAAGCTTGGGGGAGTTGATACGTCTCCAACGTATCTACTTTTCCAAACACTTTTGCCCTTGTTTTGGACTCTAACTTGCATGATTTGAATGAAACTAACCCGGACTGACGCTATTTTCAGCAGAACTGCCATGATGTTGTTTTATGTGTAGAAAAGAAAAGTTCTCGGAATGTCTTGGAAATCCACGGAGGCACTTTTCCGATTTAATAAGATTTTTTGGCGAAAGAATCAAGGCCGGGGGGGCCACGGGCTGTCCACGAGACAGGGGGGCATGCCCCCCCCAGGACGCGCCCTCCTATCTCGTGGGCCACCCAGACCTCCTCTGACCTCAACTCCAACTCCATATATACCGTCTTGGGGAGAAAAAAATCAGGGAGAAAGTTTCATCGCGTTTCACGACACAGAGCCGCCGCCAAGTCATAATCTCTCTCGGGAGGGCTGATCTGGAGTCCGTTCGGGGCTCCAGAGAGGGGGATTCGTCACTGTCGTCATCATCAACCATCCTCCATCACCAATTTCATGATGCTCACCGCCATGCGTGAGTAATTCCATCGTAGGCTTGGTGGACGGTGATGGGTTGGATGAGATTTACCATGTAATCAAGTTAGTTTTGTTAGGGTTTGATCCCTAGTATCCACTATGTTCTGAGATTGATGTTGCTATGACTTTGCTATGCTTAATGCTTGTCACTAGGGCCCGAGTGCCATGATTTCATATCTGAACCTATTATGTTTTCATGAATATATGTGTGTTCTTGATCCTATCTTGCAAGTCTATAGTCACCTATTATGTGTTATGATCCGACAACCCCGAAGTGACAATAATTGGGATACTTCTCGGTGATGACCGTAGTTTGAGGAGTTCATGTATTCACTATGTGTTAATGCTTTGGTCCGGTTCTCTATTAAAAGGAGGCCTTAATATCCCTTAGTTTCCACTAGGACCCCGCTGCAACGGGAGGGTAGGACAAAAGCTATCATGCAAGTTCTTTTCCATAAGCACGTATGACTATTTATGGAATACATGCCTACATTACATTGATGAATTGGAGCTAGTTCTATATCACCCTATGTTATAACTATTGCATGATGAATCGCATCCGGCATAATTATCCATCACTGATCCATTGCCTACGAGCTTTTCACATATTGTTCTCCGCTTATTTACTTTTCCGTTGCTACTGTTACAACTACTACAAAAACCCAAAAACATTTACCTTTTCTGTTGCTACCGTTACCATTACTATCATACCACTTTTGCTACTAAACACTTTTCTGCAGATACTAAGTTATCCAGGTGTGGTTGAATTGACAACTCAACTGCTAATACTCAAGAATATTCTTTGGCTCCCCTTGTGTCGAATCAATAAATTTGGGTTGTACTTCACCCTCGAAAGCTCTTGCGATCCCCTACACTTGTGGGTTATGAACCTCATCTGTTGACAATTATGGGAGTCTCATTAGCAGCAACCTAGAAAGTATGGGACAGAGCAAAACGATATTACTAGTTTCCATACATAACCATACTTACAGATAAATGGTCGAGGAAGGTGTTGAACTGGGTTTCGTCTTTGTCATTCCTGTACTGAATCCATGTTGGGAGGATACATACATGACACCTAACGGCAACCGCTGCCTCTGATACTAACTTGGCTGACTCTATAGCATCACGCGGCCTTTTTAAACCTGCCGCAAAACAGATCTCCATTTTTCTTCCTCTCGATTTAGTTAACCTATCGAGCTTTATCCCTGATGTTTGTTTCCTCTTGCGCCTAGGTGCTAGTCCAACAACGAACATAGGAAGTGTTAGTGTACATCAAACTGTGAGACTACATATAAAGAAGCATGCAACTGTAACTTGACTCCAGCAATTACCTTCTTGATGTTGAATCTCACAAGGTTCATCTGATATTGCCAACTCTTCTTGTGTCAAGATTGCTTGGGAAGTAGTGTCAGGTGGCAAGGGAGCTTGGGAACGTGCTGCTAGCTTAGTTGACGCACGAGTAAGTCGTGCAACTGGTAGTACTGTGGTAGGTGTTGCAAGAACTAGGGCTGTCTCTGCTTGTTTGGTGACACCTATTTGTTTCTGTTTGGCTTTTTTGCAGCTCGTGTAGCATGGGATGCCGTGTTTGTAGAATTTTCCGCTGCACTTTGACCTTCTATTGCACCATCAGTACTAGCAGAATCTGCAGGATTCATCCGCTTCTCATTCCCTGCCATTCTGTGTTTCTTCCTCTTTCTCTGTGCCATGTTAAGTCAAGTCGACAAGAAAAATGAATAACAATTTAGTTCTTCAGAAAAAATTGATGCATGATGCAGACGAACTGAACTTTGATGTTAGACAACCACATGATAGGAGGATGTAATATGTATGAAAAACAGGACGGAAGAGATAACCAGAACTATGATGTGTAAACTAAGAAGAAGACATTTCACCAAATTAGAAGCAATGCAATGGAAGGTAGACACCATATGATAGATTCTACAAATATCGCTCTGCCAAGTTAACAGTGTCTCATCATAAATGGCGTTTAAACAAATGTGAAGCAGTACAAGAAATAAATCATATGCAAGATGCAAACAACATCACACTACCATGTTAGAGGTCTCTCGTCATTAGTGCCATTGCATATTCACAGGTTATGATGTGTAAACTAAGAGAAGGCATTTCAACAAATTAGAAACAATGAAAGCTAGACACCATATGAAAGATGCAACAAATATCACTCTACCAAGTTAAAACTGTCTCGTCATAAGTGTCATTTCAACAAATTAGTAGTACAAGCTAGAAAAGAATGCGAGATGTAACCTATATCACACTCCAAAGTCAAACATGTCTTATGACAAGTGATTGTTACAGGTTACACAATAGTAGTAATTTGCTGTAAGAACATGGTGTGATAGACAGATATTGTATGTTCTAGAAACAGGAACACGTGTCTTATTCAAGTATAATGTGTAAAGTAAGCAGATGGAATTCAACAAAATTAGAAGCAATACAAGCTAGACATCACACATAACATGCAATCACATATAACAGTGCCAAGTTAGAGGGAGCACCGGTGATGGTGCACTAGTGGAGACGTGCTCATCATAAACACAACTTTGTTGAGTGTCTATGCATGTGTTGTCTTGGAAATCATCTTGGGGGTGTGGAGGAGTAGAAACTGTAGAGGCCCTCAGTTCGGAAGGAGCACCTTTATCCGCTGCCTTGCTAACTTCCTTCCGCTTTATTGATTTTGAATTGTCAAGTAAAACCGACAAGAAAAAGCAATAAAATTCTCTCTTCAGAACTCATTCATGCATGATACTGATAATCACTAGTTTGATGTAAGGCAAACACATGATACCAGGATGGAATATGTACTAAAAACAGGACGACATGGCATGTTCACAACTGTTTGTGTAAACTAAGCAGAAACCATTCCAACAAATAAGAAGCAATGCAAGCTAGACACCACATGAAAGATGCAACCAATATGACTCTGCCAAGTTAAAAGTGTCCCATCATAAATGGAATTTCAACAAATTAGAAGCAGCGCATGCTATAAATCATATGAAAGATGCAACTAATATCGCACTGCATATACTAAAGGTGTCTCGTCATATTGATTGATGCGGGATACAAAAAAAACAATAGTTTTATGTAAGTACATGCTTAATAGATAGATCTACTATGTACTAAATACATGAAGGCATGTCACATTAACATGTATAATGTATAAGCTAAGCAGACTAGCACATGCAGTTTAACCAGATTGGAAGAATTACAATCTAGACACCATATGCAACATGTAACCACATATCACGCTGCCAAGTTAGAGCAAGCACCTGTGATGCTAGTGTAGGGGAAATGTTGTAATCAACTACAGAGCTACATTCACTATCTTCATCTAGCATTTCTGTTTCTTGAGAATCATGTCGGGAGGCTGACACTGCATTCTCTAAATGAGGAGTAGTCCCCTTGCCTACCTGCCTCATCATAAGTGATTGATGAGGGATACATAAGAACATTAGTTTGATGTAAGAACATGGTTAATAAACAGATGTACTAGTATGTACCAAAAACAGAAAGGCATGTCATATTCAAAGGCATAATGTGTAAGCTAAGCAGATGCAATTTAACCAAATTGGAAGCAATACAAGCTAGACATCCGGTTGGAGTTGTGACATGATCATCTAGGACCTAAGAGCCTGGTGGGAGGCGGGCTGCATCGCCACCATCGCAACTTTTTAGTTGGCTTCCAGGTGATGCCTATCTTTGATGGGCTTGTCATTGGCTCAGCCAGTGCCCTGACTAGCTATTTGTCTTCTGGTGCTCACGGGATGGTGGTTCATGTAAAAAAATATCTTTCCTTATCTTGGGGCATTTTGGTTTGTGACTAACTTTGCCAAATGTTGCCACACCTAAAGCTAGGCAAGTTTGACTAACTTAGGTGAGTGTTTGGTTCAAGCCACACCTTAGGCAAGCCACACTTGGACCCCACATGGCATACACACAAAAAATGTGGCAAGATTCCCTTAGGCTTGCCAACTTGTGGCTTTCATTTTGATGAACTAACCTTAGGCAAGCTTGGCAAAAATATGTGGCAAAGTGTGGCAATGCTAGGCCTAGAACCAAACAGCCCCAAAGACCGACTTCGGCCTTTCGAATACAAGCTAGACACCATATGGAACATGCAACCACATATGACACTATGAAGTTAAAGCAAGCACCTAGGATGGTGGTTCATTGCAAGCGAGGTCATCAACTCCAGAGCTACGTTTATCGTCTCCATCTGCTGACACTGCACCCTTTATAGCGCTATAACGTGTCGTGCCTAACCGTGAAGAAAGTTGGTTCAACTTCTCTCTTATCTTTTTTGCTTCTCTTTCGGCACACTCTGAAATACCCTTGCATAAAAGCACAATAGTGAGAGTATGGGTGAAGTGTGTGCAGAACTAGTGCACTGTAAAAGTAGCAGATAGCAGGTGGCTGAAAAATAAATGACAGGAGACATATGATAGCTCTACAACATTGCATGGAAAACAAAATTAGATTCTACTCCGTATGATTTTGTAATATATGAGCACAGGAAATGCAGGTACTCCTCCAGCACACCACCACATGTGGTCATATCTAAGATAACAGTCGACTGAAAATAAATAGGTCAGTCGATTTTTTAATGAACCGTCCGATCTATAAGGAACGGGCACATGGCCTTCGTCTACCTTCCGCTAGTCACTGTTGACGATCTTTCTCGAACTGCCAGCGACCACCGACCCAGACCCCTGCCTCCGCCGCCTCACCCTCCCCTCGACCTCACACCACCGCGGTGCTTGGCAGCGCCCCAGTCTATCCCTTTAATCCCGTCCGACCTCCAGATCGGGCGCCGGTAGCTCTAGGCTGCACACGCCCCTAAGATAAACACCAAGGTGTTGCTTCCATGGCGTAATAGGCGTACTAGAGCCTGTTACGCCGGGGAATGCTTCCGTTAGTTGGGAATCAACTGGCCAGAAATTGAAATTCGGGGGGGGGGGGGGGGGCGACGGACCTATAGCTAAGGTGAAATAGTATATGAGGATAAATCTTGTGCATCGCGAGTTACTAGGAACATCTAGTATCAAGAAGAAGCGGTCAACTAGTGTCTTCTGTGGGATGAATACCGTGCTAGCAAACACGTAAGATTTGCACGAATAAGGGAAGAGGAGTACCATTTTCGGTTGCCGGTGTGGTCACCTCCACATGTCATGCCGATCTTCTTCTTTTTACCGGGGAAACCGATGTTCTCGAGGGTGCAGGCTTGGATGAACCCATGGCCAAATTGTTGAGTGTTTTGCCGTGTCCATATGTCGGCGAAGGGGAAGCAGATCCGAGGCGACGAAGGACGGCGTAGCAGGAACGGCTCCGGTGCCATGGAGGGTGGCAAAGTTGGAGCGGCAGTGGGGAGGCGCAGGACGGCATGGTTGAACTGGCTCAGGTACGGATGGCTCGGCCTCAACTTCAACTACTAGCCGTGGAGGGCGTTGCAGTTGAGGTTGCGGTGGACGACGACGTCGGGGTATCGGCTCCGGCGTGATGGAGGAGGGCGGTGGTTGATGGGTGGGATGGGGTGGCGGACGGAGGACGCCGAGGTTTTGCGGCTAGTGGAGAGGTAGTTTTGGCGCCCACGGAGTACGAATGGGGAATCGGACGGGTGGGGGGGAACCATGTTTCGGTCTGGGACGCGCTTGTTTTTGTCTTTTTTGAACAGAAGATGGGACGCGCTTGTTTAAAATTTGGGGAAAGTACAAACTTTGCCCCCCTCTTAAATTTCGGACCTACTGCGGGTTGGGGTAGGATGGTAATCCTAGGTATCCCAAATAGTGGGCGGGGGCGATTTCGGCCGCGTGCATGTGTGCTTAGGCAGCCATTGTGTATGAATGTTTTTCGGAGGCGGTTGCGTGGCGTCTAGATGAAGCTACAAACCTACCCCGGTTTAGACCTTTGGACGTCGGTCTGGTCGGTTTCACGGGTCGGAGTTATTAGAAAAGTAATTTCCTTGTACTACCAAACATTGGTCTCACGCTGTTTTGGGCGAGTAGAGGCTCTTTTGGCGCTTCGTTCGAAATTTTGAAACACAAGCATTCACGTTTAGAGTACTCTTGAACTATGAGGATTGACCTAAATAGACAACGTTATATTTGACCTTGTATGTTTGAAAACCTCATTAAATTATCTGCTTCTTTTTGAAATTTTGACACTTGAAAATCCTATAACTACGATTATTTTGGAATGGAGGAGCTAAATTTGAATCTATTTTGTACACGACTACATATACTATTATGTACAAAATCAGAGCAAAGATTGGTGCCCCCATAATTTAGGTATGGTTTACAAATGCCATGATATCAAATTCAAATAATTGAATGGACTTCATGTTGAATTCATTTTTTTAAACCACCTTAAGTTGAATTCAAATGTATGCTAGTTCATAGGTAGCTATTTATAATGTTCATTGTGTAACTTTCGTATGTATAATGTGCTTTACACACACAACATGAACTATACTCACGTTTATATTCGATTGCTAAAGCGATGCATTGTCTGGAGTTCAAAATACTAACTATGTGGATCAATTGTGTCGAATAATAACATAGACATGCTCAAATTCAATAGAATCTAGATGTCTGACGGATCAATTACCGCTCCTTACGCGAATTGCAAATATCATGATTCCATCCTAATATTTGGATACAATTTATATCTTTAATCAATGTGTACAGCAGTCTTTTACGTGTAGTTTCACTCTCCATCGGTGGTCTCTCACACATGCTCACACACTCTCCCGAGGTGTCTTTCTCGCACACATGCTCTAGATATAACCCTTCCTCCCTCTCGTAACCATTTACAACTGTTTTCACTAACCTTTATCACAAGTACTCTTCCTTTCGCAAACATACACACGCACAATCCCCATCGACCCTTTCTATATACATGGACCTGCCTACGTGTCTCATGTACGCACATTATCTTTAGGCCTGTCTCTCACGCATTGTCTCACACCTCTCTTCCTAATCAACGAGTATGATTCTAGTAGAGCATTCTGTAGGATGCCCCTTAAAGTTAGGTTGGATGAATAGTAATATCAGAGATAAAGGGGTTACCTTAGTCCGAGAACCTAGGGTTACAAATCCTAGCCAGCTTTGTCAGTGGACACAGAGTCCTTCACAATTCTGCTATCTTTGTCTTGCACGACTAGTCATCCATGGGTCTTCCTAAATGCGTCACGGGCCGACCAATGTGGCGTAGGACGGAACCGAAGGAAGGGCCTCACCTCGACCCACCGGACCTCACGCGGTGACACACCCTCTGCCCCCACGTCTCATTATCTTCTCACACCCACACATACCAACACAAACACCACGCACACAAAAAATTTCTCCTGGTGCCTCTATTCCCTACCCCTTGCATATACACACTCAAGGGAATGGAATCTCTCATCGTGACGTCATATTCGTCTCTCTCTCTCTAGACCACTCTCATTTCTCGTGATATCTCTCCCACGCCCCCCCCTCGTCGGCCCCTCTATCCATGCCTCTCTTGAATACGTAATACACACACATACCTCTCTAGGCCCCGCCAAATGCATCAACTACACATTCACACATGTTACATCACGTACCCCATTTATCTAAAAAGCCCTCTCTTCACGTTTATTTCGCATACAACATTCCTTTTGAATAAAGTGTGGCCAAAAAATTATTTTAGAGTTTCTACATATATACAACATTACAAAGTTATATGGAGGAGTACGAACGCTAATTTGCATTGTGTCGGGGAAGCTGATCCACGAACACCTATGGGACCGGCGGACCGAGCCCCTTTCGGTTCGGCGGGGGGCGGAGATCGCACGAAGAGCGGATCGAGGCGAAGCACACGAGCAGTTTACCCAGCTTCGGAGCTCTCCGGAGAGATAATACTCCTACTGCTGCTTGTCTGATTGTATTGTGTTCTTGCTCAAGAGCGCTGAGTGCTACAGTACACTCTAGCTGCTAACGAGACCGAGCGTATGTGATTTTCTGGGTTCGGACCCCCCCTACGTTGCGCATGGGCCTCCTTTTATATGCTCAAGGGGTCACCGACAGGTGGCAACGTAGGCAAGGGTAAAAATGGAAAAAGAGGGGTGGTTGGTATAGCTACCTGTACAGTGTATCCTACCTAACCCTGACGGCAGGGGACAAAGGCATTACATGCCCGTCTGCGTCACCCAAACAGTGCAAAAAGCGACCGTCAGGGACGCCCCCGCTCGCCACGATGGCGATCTTGTCAGCGTCGCATGCCACCGCGCACCGCTGGCTGCACACCTTCTCGCCACGCGCGCCTGGAAAGGCCCCCGGGGCGACACGTTGGTGGATGCGCTGGAACGTGGGTGAAGAGTGGTAACCTATTGCGGCAAGCGCCTTGCCGCGGCCGTTGTCTTGTCGCGTCCGGAAGCTTGTTGCTCACCGGGTCTTGCCGGGACGCGTGGCGCGTCGCGGCAAGTTCCTCGAAATGCCTTGGTTGGCCTTCCTGGCAAGCTCCTCTTGCCGGGGCCTTGTCTCCTTGGCTTGAATACTTTGTTCTTGAATGGCTCCAAGGGAACCACGGAGGACCTTGGCGGTCGCCCGGCAAGCCTTGCCGCGGGGTGCTACAACTGCCCGTGCACAAGTTCGGGATACTAGGGTACCCCTACTCTAGTACACCGACAGGAGCCCCCGGGCCTGGGCCACACACGGTGTCGAGTGTTGTTGGGCCAGGCCCAAAGCAGGGCACGGGCACGCGCGGCCTGGGTCACGCCGTTTCTTACTCCGTATCCACCGCGCCCTCCCCGAACGGCACGCGTTGAATGCGGCGTCGTGGGAGAGATCGTGGGTGGTTTCTTTATTCGGAAGGGCGAAACGTCCGCCCCCTCCCTCTTTATAAGCAGGGGAAACAGGGGCAGTTTGCCCACTTCGTCGGTTGTTACCCCATTCTCGAAAATCTCCGCCGCTCCCCCTTCTTCTCAAAGCCGAAAGAGAGCAGCACTCCGCCCCCCATCGCCACCGACGCCACCAACGCCGTCGATCTCCCCCGCCACCTCCGCCATGGCTCCGAAAGCCGACAAGGGGAAGGGCGTGAAGTCGGCCGAGGCGCAGCGGCTCGCGGTGCTGCGAAAGGAGCGGGCCATCTTCCCCCCTCAGCTCGATGCAAAGGAGCTGAGGGAGTACTACTACCTTTTCTGATCGACGGAGACGCGGGCGCACCTGCGCACGAGGGTACTCCCGGCTGCCATTTCGGAACTGGCTCCAAACGGGTACCCCTTGTTCGCGCTGTTCTTCTACTGCGGGCTCTGCCCGCCTTTCTCTGAATTCTTCTGCGACATCATGAACACCTACGGGTTCCGCCTCCTTGACTTCACCCCCAACGCTGTTCTGACCATGGCAGTTTTCGCACATCTGTGCAAAAACTTTGTCGGAGTCCACCCAAATGTAGATCTCTTCCGCCATTTCTTTATGCCCCGTGTTGAGAGAGGGAGCCTCTTGCCGTCAGGATCGCTTGGATCTCAAGAGTCGGCAAGAAGGAAGCTTATCTGGAGGGAGAGCTCCATAGCAAGTGGGAGGAGTGGAGAGCAGAGTGGTGCTGGATCGTCGAGGAGAACCCGCAGCCGTTTACTGCCCTGCGCCAAGCTCCAATAGTGCGCGGCAATGATTGGAGCAACGTGGCCCCGAAAGACGACAGGCTGAAGATTGCCGTCACCCGGATCCTACGCCTTAGGCTTGCCGGGCTCACCGTAGGCGCCGTTGGCGCAGATTTTCTTCGCTGCCGCATCGCCCCCCTGCAGGAGAGGGGGAGACCCGCCTAGGAGTTCCAGAACTCGGCGGATATCATGAGGCTGCGCCCGGGCCTCAACTTCAACTTCACCATCCTGGAGCTGGACACGATGCTCCTGGAGCTGTTCAAGCGCGATCCCCAACATCCATTCGTGCTGCCGAGGGGTGTCATCCCATTGTGCAACAACTCTTCGCTCGACCGCATCCATGCAATGATGTCGTTGTGCGATTCGCATGGGATCGTCCCGACTTGGCAAGAGCCTGCAGACGACGTTGTGCGGCAGTTCTTTGACGGCCTGGAAGAAGTGCCGATCCGCGCCGATGAACAGAAGAGCCTCACCCGCGACACCATCGATGATGAGATGCAGCGCATCGCCACCAGGCTGGAAGAGGTGGCAGCAGCCGCTGCCGCGGGCGAGTTCAGATTCACCATGGAGGAGGCAGAGGCAGCTGAGGCGGCAAGCCTTGTCGAGCGAGAGGAGTTTGCCGGCATGGTAGAGCTTGCCGGGCCTGAAGCTGAGTCGAGCGAGCCCGGCGAGGGAGATCTTGTCGGGCCCGAACCTTCAGACAGCTTGCCGCAAGCAGAGCCCCCAGCTCCACCAAGAAGGCATCTCTGCAAGGCCGGGGACGTAGCGGGGCGACAAACGAGTCAACAGCCGCCGTGCCGCGTGACACGCTCTACCGCGGCAAGCACTGTTGTCGCGGGAGCGCCTCATGCTGCTGCGGCAACTGGAGCGGGGTCTTCCTGGTCCACCGTCACCGCGCCTGCCAAGCGGACAAGGGAGCCTACTCCTCCGCCTCGTCGCTCCGGAGGCAAGCCGGACTTCGATCTCTCCGCACTCAGCTCCGACGAGGAAGAAGAAGAGTAAGATTCCCTACTGTACTTGTAGTTCTTCAATTTCGTTGCTTTGTCTTGTATCTGATTTGCTTCATTCTGAACCCGTTCCTTTTCAGGACGCTGGCCCAGAGAGCGGCGAAAAGAGCCAAGGTCCCGGTGATTGTCATCGAGGACGAACCCACCACGCCAGCGGAGGGCGTGCCCGAGACCACCTTGCCGGACCCGGCAGCTTTTCCCCAAAGCAGCCCCCAGCGCAGCCCCTAGCATAAGTAAATGGTTTAGTTCTTGCTGTCAAGCACGCATAGGTGCTCTTTTCTTTGCTGATATCTGTCTGCTGATTTGTGCAGGAGCAGAGCAGCCTCACCAGGAGTGCCCGGAAGCCGCTCCCGAAGTGCCATCTGCTTCGACTACACCGCCAAGGGAGGATTCCCCGGCAAGGGAGCGTTCTCCAGCAAGGGAGAATTCTCCGGCAAGGGGCAGTTCTCCGGCAAGGGACAGCACTGGCGATCCTCCGGTGGTTGAGACATCGACCGCAGATCCTAGCACAGGTAATCCCCTTGTCTGAAAAACTTCCCTTTGGATCTTCTTCTTCTGATTTTCTTCTTGCATATTTGCTTGACTTCTCTCCCTTTTCCGTTTGTAAGATCCACCTGCCACAGAGCCGATGGAGACCGAGGACGCCGGCGAGGAGGGCGCGCGTGGCAGTGCCGACGACGCCGTCGCCACCGAAGGAGAGGCCGGCGCTGATGAGCCCGCCGGCGAAGAGGCCGTTGAAGCTGCCGCCACAGAAGCTGGCGAGGGATCCGGCGATCGCACTGACGACCCCGAGGCCGCAGGAGCGCCAGGCGCTGCGCCGACCGCCGATCCCTCCGCCGCTGCTGCAGAGCCAGGCTCCGAAGAGCCCCAGCCCGGCGCCTACTTGAAGGCTGGCGATGGCATCTTCATCAAGCTCCCCTGGGCGTCAAGCTCCCGGGCCCCGGTCGAAGGAGAGATCCTGGACGGAGAGGTGCTTGCCTCCGCCGGGCTGGCGCTGGTTGATGCGCCAAGCAGAAACAGCGACGAGCCTGAGGAGGACCGGCTGCTGCGGAAGCTGATGTCGCTCTACCGCGCCCGACAAGCCAAGCTGGCGTCCCGAGAAGCGCTTGTCGCGAGGGCGGGAGTTGACATTGAGAAGTGCGCGGAGGAGCTCCGGGGCCTCAGGCAGGAAGCTCTCCGGTCCCTGGCGGAGGAGCGGGGGCAACTTCTCGAGGAGCGGAAAGCCTTCCTCCTCGAGAAGGCCGAAGCTGAAGAGAAGCAACAGCTTGTCGCGGAAAACCTATTTGCGCAGGAAGGAGAGTTGGCGCAGCGCAAGGTCAATCTTGACAGCCACGAGGAGGAGCTTGCCGCGCGCGAGCAAGCAATTGGCGGGGCTCTCAAGGAGGCAAAGGATGCTGCTGCAGCTGCCGAGGCCGCCAAGAAGGAGCTGGAGACGAAGGTCGCGCAGCTGGAAGCCGATCTTAGGGCGAGCGGCGAGGAGCTTGGCGCACTCAAGCGTGAGCGCGGGAAGGACGCTGCCGCTTATGGTGAGCTGCAGGGTCATCTCGCTGAGAGGAGCAAGGAGCTCAGCGCCGCCAAGGACTCCAACGCAGATCTCGAGCTGAAGCTGGCCACGTTGACTCAAACGCTGGACGGCGCCAGGGAGCGGGAGGTGGCCTTGTCGGAGAAGATCAAGGCCGACGAGGCGCTACTGGCGAGTGCTACTGCCGCCCAGGATGCTTTCAGGGAGACTGTGGAACACTGGACCGAGGGTCTGGTGAATGTTGCCGCGGCCATCGACGGGGAGCTGGCGCAGCTGGGGATGGAGGATCTCGGGTACTCCTCCGACGAGCACCTCCAACCCAGCGCCAAGCTCAGCTTGTTCTTCAAAGGCGTGGCGACGGCACTCCAGCGACTCCGGGAGAAGATCCCAAAGCAGCTGGCCGACGAGTCGCGCAAGATCTGCGTGGGAGTTCTTCAGAAGGTGCTGGTGAAGGTGGCCTTCCGCAACCCAGGCCTCAACTTCACCAACGTCCCCAGGTCCCTGCCGCCGGATGCCGATCTGGAAGCGCTCAAGGCCCTTGTCGCACCCATTGTGGACAAGGTGAGCGAGATCAAGAGGGTTGAGGGCGATCGCGTAGATTAGGCCGCCCATTTTCTCTTTTTCTTGTCGCTGCTAGTCATGTTATAAAAACAATCTGTTAGAGCTGCGACAAGCTATCTTGTGATATAACTCTATTTTGGGTAGCTATTGCTATGTTATTTCCTTTACTTGCTCCCTTCCTTTGTATGTTTTTACCCTACGCTTTTAGGGAACTTGTCGGCGCAGGCACCTTTGCGGCGGGACATCAGCAGCCTACTGGCGGTGCCGCTTCCGACAAGAAACCTTGTCGCAACTAGTCGCAGCTCACTTAAGTTGTTGAGCGGACTCGAAACAAAGTAAGGGCGCAACTAGCTACGAGTTGGTTCCTCCGCGCACAGGTTTTCCATACAAAGTACGGCCGTTCGAGGAAGATAACTTAAAAATTTAAAACTGATTGCTCAAACTTTGGCAACTTAGCTTTTCTGTCGTTTGCTTTCCGGTAAGGCGAAACTTCCTTGAACGATGCCTGGTCCACACCATTATCTTCTCCTTTCCCCCCGGCAAACTTGTGTGCGAGGGAACCTTCCTTTCCTTTTTGAGAAAAAGCAAGAAGAGAAAATAAAGATATGGAGCCTTACGGCTCATTATTGCTTACCGGGGGTAGGTGCTGCACAAAGTGTCAGATAGCACATGCAAGAGAAGTATAAAGCATGAAATTGACAAGATGTGCGGAGCACATGAGTTTTACTCATGCACGGGATCTGCGCCCGGCTTTGTACAAAGGATTACATGCAACATCGGCAAGACTTGTACAAAAGGTGGTTGCCGGAACAGGTTCCGGCAACCGCGCCCTACTGGTAAAACTTACGAAGATGCTCAATGTTCCAGGAGTTGCTCACCGGAATGCCATCTTCGGTCTCAAGGCGGACAGCGCCGGGCCTAGTGACTCGTTTCACCCGGTAAGGGCCTTCCCACTTCGGTGTCAACTTGTTGGAATTCTTGGCGGACTGAACGCGCCGAAGAACAAGGTCGCCTTCCTCGAAACTTCTGGCATTAACTTTGCGGCTATGGTAGCGGCGCAAAGCTTGCTGGTATCGAGCAGCTCGTACAGCAGCCTGAAGACGGTCCTCCTCAAGGAGCAGCGCGTCATCTTGTCGCAGCTGCTCTTGCTCAAGCTCATCATAAGCGAGCACTCGAGGTGACCCGTATACGAGTTCCGTGGGGAGAACTGCCTCTGCTCCATAGACTAGAGCGAAAGGTGTCTGGCCAGTGGCTCGATTTGGCGTCGTCCTGATCGACCAAAGAACCACCGGCAGCTCCTCAATCCAGTTCCTTCCGCACTTGCGCAGCCTGTCGAAAGTCCTGGTCTTGAGCCCGCGCAGCACTTCAGCATTTGCCCTCTCCGCTTGACCGTTGCTTCTCGGATGAGCAACAGAAGCGAAGCAGACCTTGGCGCCAAGATCTTGGACGTACTGCATGAAGGTGCGGCTCGTGAATTGTGTGCCGTTGTCGGTGATGATCCTGTTAGGGATCCCGAAACGGCAAACAATCGACCTGAAGAACTTGACTGCTGACTGTGCTGTCACCTTCCTCACTGCTTCCACTTCCGGCCACTTTGTGAACTTGTCGATTGCAACGTACAAGTACTCAAAGCCCCCGACAGCTCGGGGAAAGGGGCCGAGGATGTCGAGCCCCCAGACCGAAAATGGCCAGGATAAAGGGATCGTCTGGAGAGCTTGAGCTGGCTGGTGTATCTGCTTGGAATGGAACTGGCACGCTTCACACTTGGTTACTTGTGCAGTTGCATCCTGGAGGGCTGTCGGCCAAAAGAAACCTTGCCGGAAAGCTTTGCCGGCAAGTGCTCTTGCGCCAATGTGGTGACCACATATGCCTCCATGTATCTCTGCCAACAGCTTTTGTCCATCTTCCCGGTGAATACACTTCAATTTCACACCGTTGAGTCTTCTTCTGTACAGTGTGCTGTCGACAAACTGGTACATACTTGACTGCCGGGCTACTTTTTCCGCTTCTTCTTGCTCTTCGGGAAGTTCTCCTGTCTGAAGGAAATGGACAATCTGCTGTGCCCATGTTGGAGCTTGCGGCTCGACAACAAGGACTAAAGGCACATCTGCTGCTGCGGGAACATCCGCTTCTACGGCAAGAACTTGCGGCTCAGCCGGAGCTTGATGTTCCCCGGCAAGCTTGCCGGGGCAAAGCTTGCCGGGAGCGTTTGCTTCAACGGAACAAACCCCATGGCTTGCCGGAGCAGACTGCTCCTCAGCATCTTTGGTGTTGATCTTGAGGACCTTCTTGGCGGCGGCTTCGGGAAGCTCTGCCGGAAAATAGTCACCAGAAATCAACTTCCTCTTCTTGCTTTGTCCAGTTGATGGTGTTACGGATGGTCGAGTCAGCTTGAGCACAAAGATCCCTGGTTCCACAGGTAACTTAAGTGCGGCGCACTTTGACAGGCCATCAGCAATGTCGTTCTGAGCTCTCGGAACATGCTCCATCTGTAGGCCGTCAAAGTGCTCTTCTAGCCTTCTCACTTCATCAACGTAAGCTTCCATTAACGGACTCTGATAATTCTTGTTCACTTGGCGGACGACAAGCTGTGAGTCACCCCTGACAATGAGCTTCTTGATCCCAAGGTCTGCCGCGATCCTGAGACCGGCAAGCAACCCTTCGTACTCTGCGGTATTGTTTGTGGCTTGCTCCTTGGGAAAGTGCATGTGGACTACGTACTTGAGGTGCTCTCCGGTGGGTGCAACTAGTAGCACGCCCGCACCGGCGCCTTGCAGCGAGAAGGCACCGTCAAAGTACATCAGCCACTCTTTGCTTGCTTCCTTGACGGGGATGCTCGTTTCTGGAATTTCTTCATCTGGTGTTGGCGTCCATTCTGCTATGAACTCTGCTAATGCTCTGCTTTGGATAGTTGAAGTGCTTTCAAACTTAAGGCCAAAGCTTGATAGTTCTAGCGCCCACTCGACAATCCTGCCTGTTGCTTCTGGATTTTGCAGTATCCTCTTCAGTGGAAAACGAGTGACGACTGTGATCTCATGTGCTTGGAAGTAATGGCGCAGCTTTCTCGAGGCCATGAGGAGGCCGAAAAGCAATTTCTGCACACCAGAGTACCTTGACCTAGCCCCCTGCAGAAGGGAACTGTCAAAGTAAACTGGGCGCTGCACCATTCTCTTCTACATCTTATCATGCTCCTGCGCAGATCCATCCTTGCCGGGACCAGAGCTTGCCGGTGAAGTCCTCTGCTTGTCGTTGGATGCATCTGCCGTGGTTGCTGGCTCATCATCCGCCTCCCTCTCCGCTACTAACGCAGCACTAACCACTTGGTTGGTTGCCGCTATATACAGCAGCAACTTCTCTTGTGGTTTAGGTGCGACAAGTGTTGGAGTGGAGGACAGGTATCTCTTTAAGTCCTGCAGCGCAGCCTCCGCTTCCGGAGTCCATTTCATTGGACCCGCCTTTTTCAATATTTTGAAAAATGGCAGGGCGCGCTCAGCAGACCTAGAGATAAACCTGCTGAGAGCAGCTACGCAACCGGCAAGTCTTCGTACATCCTTGACGCGCTTCGGTGCTTCAATCTGCTCAATGGCCTTGATCTTGTCGGGATTGGCCTCAATTCCGCGTTGAGACACAAAGAACCCGAGAAGCTTGCCGGAGGGGACTCCAAACACGCACTTCTCGGGGTTAAGCTTGAGGTTGATCTTGCGCAGATTTGCAAAGGTTTCGTCTAAATCTTGAATCAGAGTCGCCTTGTCTTTGCTCTTGACCACTATGTCATCCATGTAGGCTTCCACATTTCTGTGCATTTGCGGTTCAAAAGCGTCATGGACTACCCTTGCAAATGTTGAACCAACATTCTTCAAACCGAAAGGCATCCGTACGAAACAGTATGTGCCACACGGGGTGATGAATGCGGTCTTCTCCTCATCCTCTTCTGCCATGAAGATCTGATGGTATCCTGAGTATGCATCAAGAAATGAAAGCAAATCACATCCGGCCGTGGAGTCAACAATCTGGTCGATGCGCGGCAAAGGAAATGGGTCTTTGGGACAAGCTTTATTAACATCGGTAAAGTCGATACAAAGCCTCCATTTCCCGTTTGCCTTGCGCACGACTACAGGATTGGCCAACCACGTAGGATGGAGCACTCCTCTGACAAGGCCTGCTGCTTCCAATTTCTTGATCTCTTCTGCAATGAATTCTTGGCGCTCCAATGCCTGTTTCCCGACTTTCTGCTTAACGGGCCGCGCATGAGGGCAGACGGCAAGATGGTGCTCGATTACTTTCCTGGGAACACCGGGGATGTCAGACGGTTGCCACGCAAACACGTCGACGTTCGCCCGCAGGAAAGCAACGAGCGCGCTTTCCTATTTAGGGTCGAGAGTGGCACTGATGGTGAAGGTACCACCAGTGCCATCCTCCTTGGCGGACACTTTCTTGGTCTCTGGTGGAGCTGCCATTGTCTTCTTACACTTGCCGGTGGAGCTCGATGGTGCGTCCTCGACGGTAGCGCAGCACTCCGAAGAGGTGCGCTTGCCGGAGTGGGCATCAGAGCTCTTGTCGGACTTGGTCTTCTTCCCCCCGGGGGCTTCAACGGCAAGTGACCTGCGATTTGTTGCGGCTGCTTCTTCCCGGTAGATCTTGTCGGCGCAGATAAGGGCATCCTTCTTGTCGCCAGGGACAGAGATGACACTTATCGGGCCTGGCATCTTTAGCACGTTGTATGCATAGTGAGAGGCTGCCATGAATTTGGCGAGTGCTGGACGGCCGAGTATCCCATTGTAAGGCAATGGGAAGTCAGCAACGTCAAAAGTGACCCTCTCAGTCCTGAAGTTCAACTCGCTGCCAAATGTCACCGGCAACGTGATCTTTCCCTTCGGCTTGCTCCTTCCCGGATTGATTCCTTGGAATGTGCCGGTCTCTTCGAGCTCGCCATCAGGGATCTGGAGTTTCTGGAGTACCGCGGAGGAGATCAGGTTCAAGCCGGCCCCGCCGTCAACTAGCATCTTAGTGACCTTGAGGTTGCGGATAGTTGGTGAAACCAACATCGGCAAGCACCCGACCGCAGTTATGCGATCAGGGTGGTCCTCAATATCAAAGATGATAGGCGTGCTGGACCATTTCAGAGGCTTGCGTGACTCGACGGGTGGTTCTGCCGCATTGACTTCCCGCACCCACTGCTTGAGCTGGCGGTGTGAAGTATGCAGAGAAGCACCACCGTCAACACACAGGACCTCTGTGGCTTTCTGGAACTCCTGCTCGTCGGTCTCGTCATCATCCATATCTTCATCATCGTCGTCATCTTCATCCTTGTCGCGGCCGCGGGGAGGTCTATCTCCTTGCCGCTGCTTAGCCTTGCCGCGGCGTCCTCCTCGGCCGGGACGTTTCTTGCTGGCTCCTCCAGCACCTTCCTGGGCTTTCTCCTTGTCGCGCCGCTCGTATTCAGCCTTTTGCTGCTCGACAAGCTGCTCGACTTTCTTGCAGCTCTGAAGATCATGGCCCTTGGTGCGGTGGATCTTGCAGTACTGCTTGTTGGTGCCGTCCTGCTTGTCGGCGACCGCCACAGCCTGGCAGTTGGTGCCCGCGGCAATCTCCTTGCCGGAGCTACCAGCTTTGGCTTTCTTGCCGGACTGCTCAACGACTAGCACCTCTTTGCCTTTCTTCTTCCTGTTGTTCCGCCGCCGGTTTTTCTTTGCCGGGGCGGCATCCTCACTGTCAGATCCTCCTGCTCCTATATTCTCTCCGGGGAGTCTCCTCCCTTCCTCAGCACGTGCACACTTGTCGGCCAGGGCATATAGCTCACTGACGTCTCTGATCTTGCACATCGCCATCTCCTCCCGCATCCTGCGGTTCCGCACGTTCTGATGGAACGCGCTGATTACCGCGGCAGGGTGGACATCTGGGATGTTGTGCTGTACGCTGCTGAATCTCTGAATGTACTTGCGCAGGGACTCTCCTTCCTTCTGGGCGAGCAGATGAAGGTCACTCTCTTGGCCATGAGGCTTGTGGCCGCCTGTAAAGGCGCCGACAAACTGATGGCATAGATCGGCCCAAGAGGATATGGAGTTGTCCGGCAAGTGCATGAGCCAGGATCTGACGTTGGGCTTGAGCACCAGCGGGAAGTAGTTGGCAAGGATCTTGTCGTCTCGTCCCCCGGCAGCCTGCACCGCAATGGTGTAGATGCTAAGGAACTCCGACGGATGCGTCTTGTCGTCGTACTTCTCCGGTACGTCTGGCTTGAAACTCTTCTTGCTGGGCCACTGGACTTGCCGCAGCTCACGAGTGAACGCAGGGCAACCTACCGCGTACGGCAAGTCTCCTGGTTCCCCTGGCGCATGCATGTCAACGGAGGGCCCAGCGCGCTGGTCAGATTGACGCCGCGCTTCTCTTCGGCGCTCGATGCGAGTACGAGCGTCTTCTTGCTGTCGTTCGCGAAGAACTTGGCGTTGATCGCGACGAGCTCGTGGATCCGATGATGCGGTGGAGTCGCTGTCGAGGTGGACCCGGCGAGTCGGCGATCTTGGCCTTCGGGGTGGAGAGTGCATGGTGGTTGCACCCCCACCGGTTTCGTCGCCATCGGCTCGCGCCTGGCGGTCCTGCCGCGGCAGCGACGTACTTGGCTGCCGCGGAGTGTCGCCGTTGGCGAAGCCGATGAGACTCTGAATGGTGGCCCTCCATTGATCGGTCTTGTCCGCCGTTGGAGGGTAATCCAGGAGCAGTTGAGCTCGCGCCAAAGCTTCTGCTGGAGTGGTGGGCGGCAGTGGCGAACGGTGCGAGGAGCGGGATGTGCTCGGACTTCTAACTATGTTAGAAGGAGCAGTATCCCGTCCAGGCGACCGTGTCTCGCTCGTGCCAGCACGTTGGCGTGCATGCTGGTCTTGAGCACCCCGAGATCCACCAGCTCGATCTTGGTCCAACAAACGTATGGTACTGCGACCACCATGACGCTGTCGGTCCTGCGCCTCCTGAGATGGGCACGGAACATGTACGGACGCTGAGGTCTGCGCAGCCTTGTCCTTGGATCTGGTAGCACCGTGAGCTCCTTCATCGATATCCGTTCTTCCGCCAGCGTCCACCCCACCACCCGTTTGCTCCGGTGGTGGTGGGATCGACGTGGACGGAACAGCTGCCTCCGAAGCCTTCTTCTTCGGTGGCATGTCGATGAAGAGGATGAAGATCTAGCTCGTGTGAACGCCGGATCAGATTCACACAACCTCGACGCCCCCTACCTGGCGCGCCAAAGATGTCAGGGAAGCTGATCCACGAACACCTATGGGACCGGCGGACCGAGCCCCTTTCGGTTCGGCGGGGGGCGGAGATCGCACGAAGAGCGGATCAAGGCGAAGCACACGAGTAGTTTACCCAGCTTCGGAGCTCTCCGGAGAAATAATACTCCTACTGCTGCTTGTCTGATTGTATTGTGTTCTTGCTCAAGAGCGCTGATTGCTATAGTACACTCTAGCTGCTAACGAGACCGAGCGTATGTGATTTTCTGGGTTCGAACCCCCCCTACGTTGCGCATGGGCCTCCTTTTATATGCTCAAGGGGTCACCGACAGGTGGCAACGTAGGCAAGGGTAAAAATGGAAAAAGAGGGGTGGTTGGTACAGCTACTTGTACAGTGTATCCTACCTAACCCTGACGGCAGGAGACAAAGGCATTAAATGCCCGTCTGCGTCGCCCAAACAGTGCAAAAAGCGACCGTTAGGGACGCCACCGCTCCCCACGATGGCGATCTTGTCAGCGTCGCATGCCACCGCGCACCGCTGGCTGCACAGCTTCTCGCCACGCGTGCCTGGAAAGGCCCCCGGGGCGACACGTTGGTGGATGCGCTGGAGCGTGGGTGAAGAGTGGTAACCTGTCGCGGCAAGCGCCTTGCGGTGGCCGTTGTCTTGTCGCGTTCGGAAGCTTGTCGCTCACCGGGTCTTGCCGGGACGCATGGCGCGTCGCGGCAAGTTCCTCGAAATGCCTTGGTTGGCCTTCCCGGCAAGCTCCTCTTGCCGGGGCCTTGTCTCCTTGGCTTGAATACTTTGTTCTTGAATGGCTCCAAGGGAACCACGGAGGACCTTGGCGGTCGCCCGGCAAGCCTTGCCGCGGGGTGCTGCAACCGCCCGTGCACAAGTTCGGGATACTAGGGTACCCCTACTCTAGTACACCGACACATTGCATGGTGCCCACAATGATATTTATTCTGCACTGTGAATTTGTATATTTTTATACTATATACAAAGTTAGTCATAATAAAGAGAAACGAAGAGCATCTCTCTCCATCGCATACCCCCCCTGTATGCCCCTTTCACGTACGCACAGAAAACTATATCTAGGTCCTCTAAAAGTAAGCCCCCAGAAAATTCACGCATGTTTCATCTTTCTCTCGCGATATATGCAATGAGGATCATTGTATTTGAAGCGAAAACACGATACGTACATTGGACTTCAGAATCCACTCATTACGGCCACCATTTACGTTTAGTGGTTATTATACAGTCACGGGCTCATCGTACAACTCTGTATTTGCTCATGACATGACTAGTTGACCAGTTAAACGCTCCACGTGGCACCTCTAGTGTTGCATCACATTATCTCCCTACCATCGTGCCCACCTATCGACTTGTATCTACTCTACATCTACACTCCTATAAAATACATAAAATACTCTTATAAAAACAAAGTTGGTGATGATGGTGTGCCTGCCATCCTGCAATAAATGCCGTCCGATTTATATCTGATGGATAGGAAAGAAACTTTGGCAATTTTGCAAAAAGGTACCCACACACCTCTCCACATTTGCAAATAAGGCCTTCCCTCGTTCATCCTTTTCTCTCACAAGATAAACTAGTCATACAAATGCATCTTGATGTTACGCGCAACGCACGGGCATCTTGCTAGTAAGAATGAAAACAAACGACAGAAAAATGTTTGGGCGGTCGTTCGAAGTCATGGCCGCGGGCACAACGGACAAGGTGGCCTTGTATTGGTATGCTGAGCCGTCTGTTTTAACACACAGGAGCTGGTGTGGTGATTATACACACACGCACGCATGCACATGAACTGCATCCACGCAACACTCACACAAACACATGCACCCACGCACGCACGCAACACTCACACATACACACGCAGCCACGCACGAACGCAACACTCACACGCACACATGCACGCATGCATGCACACACTAGTACACCACACAACCAACACACACTCTCACGCTCAAGTGCCCAACCTACACATGCATGCGCACACATCAGGCCCTGACAGACAAATACACAACCAGGTGATTCCCGCGCACAGGTTGGAGTCTTGCCGTGCCTGCGTAAATTTGTGTTTATCTGACCTTTGCCCTATGCGAACTGACAGGTGGGACCCACAAGGAACATGGTCAATTTAACTAGTCAACATGGTGCCACGCAGACTATTTGGCCGGTCAACAGAGTGCAATCCGATGTTGAACCGTGAGCAAGTGACCGTATAATCACCGCAAAACGTATATAGTGATCGTAATCAGCTTATTCTGAAGTTTGGTGACCGTATTACGCTTTTCTCTCTGTAGGCCCTCCAAAACTACATCCCTACATGTTCTCGCATGTTACATCTAACAACTATGCAGTACAACACTACTACTACACTCTAACACAATAAATCATATGTGTTTTTAGTTTTACTAGATATCATATTATTAATTATTCAGTTTGCATACATTAAAATTGCCTTTGAAATGTATGGCCAGTATCATCTACCGCGCGGGAAAAATCCCGCCCTTTCCTATTTAATCAGGTTTGTATCGATGGATCGTGCGAAACAGCAAAACTATAGTACTATACAGTACAAGTGACAGTTCAATGGGCCGTCGTGTAGTGTACTCCTCCGTCGTAAGAGTGGAGCGCTCACTTTCATAAATCTTCTAGTCCCTTTCGCCGACATATGGGACATCAAGCTAGCGGGTCCATGTGCCATACCGGAATACAGTGCAGAGCAGCCGGGGTGAAGCACCCCAGTCATGGCGCCGGTGTAGTAATGAGCAGAATGAGGCGTCAAATCACAAAGCTGCACCTTTCCCGCAGTTAAGTTGGAGGGATGAAGTAATAATGCTAAAAAAATAAGTTGGAGGGACGAAGCAACCATCATTTCACTCGTTGCTGAATCCGCTTCTCCCTCATCTTCTTCAACTTAACCATGTGTTGCTTCTGTCGTTGTTCTGCCTCATGTGGGACGCGGATCGGCTTGGTAAAGCATTGACATGTGGGACCGCATGTTAGCAAACCGCCAGGACAACGTCCTCTGAAAATAAGAAACCTCCCCCGCCATCCATGCGGCAAAATCACCTCCTTTTTACTAATCTTGATTCTATAATTTTTTAGATCAATATAATTGAGATTTGTATAGATAGCACACAGGAGAAAAACCAAGTGGTACGGTTAAGGGCATCCACAATGTGTAGCCAAATGTGAAAATAGCTTTTGGCATCATGGGAACCATTGTGCATGGTGTTACCAAAGCCAAAAAGATGGAACCGAAGCTCCCTGATTGATTGATTGAAGGAATATAAAAATGCAACGTCTCTCCTCTTTCTCCCATGCTTGAATGCATGTAGTACAGTATAGAGCACAGAGTCTACTCCCCTGTCCCTTCTATCACAAATCACAAAGCAGTGAGGCGTCAAATCACAAAATCACGGACGAAGCAACCATCATTTCACTCTTCGCTGACTCCGCTTCTCCATCGTCTTGTTCGAGAAACCATCTCACCGCACTAAGCTGGACGGACGACGCTATTGTGTACTCCTAGTAGTACTAGTCCTTTGGTTCAACGGACTTCCTGGATGCAAATAAGGCGGTTGTCTCGGCTTGCAGGCGGCACTTGCGAACGACTTACCGTGGTCTCCCTCAATGGTGTTCTCCGTCGAACGCACTTCGCCCAACCACAAAAACAAGATATCATCAACGTCACCGCAATGGGGAAGGAAGTCAAATATAGTTACTACCTCCATTTTTTTGTACACAAGGCCAGTATATCAAAATTACAATTTGCAAAAGGCCACTAACACTAATCGAGGAAAAATTGATGGGGTTTGCCTCGTACTAGTAACCAAGGACATTAATATCCCTTGCATGCATGCAGAAGTGAGAAGGTTGGTTTGCATGGCGCTACATTAATCAAACAATGAGGAGTGACATGGTTAGCTCTTTGGTCTTTGGAGAAAAAACTACGCATTAATTGACACGTGAATCGAGGATTTGTATCGATTAAATCCCGCAAAGGAAAACCCCGCCTTTCTTTTTTAACACTAGTACTCCTAGTACGTACGTACTTATCCTGTTTGGGTCTAGGCCTTGCATTGCCAAACTTCCCCACACATTTTTGCCAAGCTTGCCTAAAGTTTTCAAAATGAGAAGGAGGTAAACTTGCGCACGGCTGTCGCGGTCGCACTGCACCCTCACACGGTCGCTCCTGCACGCCGCGGTCGCACCACACCCTCACACAGTCGCTCATGCACACCGCAAACCCAACCAAGGGAACGCACCCTCACTGACACGTGCTGTCGCATGTGAACAAACCAAACTCAGCCATCCTATCGCTGACACATAATTTTCATTCATAGAGTATGTTTATCCAACCGCATGTTGGGGAGTATCCGTACGGCCCGTGCGGTGGTCTGTTGGGGAAGAAGAAGAGGTAAGGAAGAAGGAAAGAAGGGTTAGGAGACGTAGGATATTCATCCAACCGCCTGAAATGGTAGACTGACCCAAGTTAGGCGACTTGCATAACAAATATATGTTTTTACACAGCAAAAGATCCATAAAAACAACAACATAAAGAAAAACTATCACTGCTCACGAAAAGAGACGGCCTCGTCCTCTTTGGCTGCCGGCGCGAACCAGACGCAGCTGCTGACGTGTGTCTCCGCACCATGGTTGTCCTCGGCCTCTAGCTACTCGTTCAAGCGGAGCGTGCGGGCGCTCTGCACGGACGAGAGAAGAGCCCAGTTCAAGTCGAGGACGTCCGGTTCCGCTGCAGGAGGGCCTTGATGGCAGCGACATCCGCGCACTCCGCGTCGAGTTGAGCCTCCGCCGCCCGGTTCAAGTCCAGGATGTTCGGTTCCGCCTGCAGGATGGCGTCGATGAGAGCGGCATCTGCACGCTCTGCATCGAGTCAAGCCTCTGCCGCCCGGTTCAAGTCCAGGACGTCCGGTTCCGCCTGCAGGAGGGCCTCGATGGCAGCGGCATCCGCGCGCTCCGCCTCAAGTTGAGCCCCCGGTTCACATCCACGACATCCAGTTCCTCCTGCAGGAGAGCCTCGATGGCAGCAGCATGCGCGCGCTCCACGTCGAGTTGAGCCTCTGCCTCCCAGTCCTCCTTTAGTATCGCCATGTTGAACCGCTGGTCCGCCTGCACCATGGCGGACTCGGACGCCGGCACGAAGTCGACGTCCATCGTCTTATACCCATCGGGGGCCTTCTGCGTCGCGACCTCCGCCATGAACATTGGATCGGCTGCCTCCTTCTCATAGCTTGGCTCCAGAGAACTCGGGGATTGGCCCACCGCAAAGCGAGCTTGGGAACTGAGGTCTATGGCGCCGACCGCCGCCGCGATTTCTGCGCGGCACTCCGGCGTCAGCATCTTGTAGTAAGTGATCTTGCAGTGCACCATGGCTTTCCGGGGAACTAGGGGATGCTTGATGCGAGCTAGGGGGTCGAAAGGTGGGGGAATGGGTTAGAGATTAGGTGTGATTTTAGGGCAGTGGCTGGCGTAGGCCGAGCAGCGAAGGTTCTGGTGTGAATAGTGGTTCCGGTGATGACCGGTCAATCGGTTTTGACTGTACATCGCTGTTGTCGCGTTCGCGTTGCAGCCTGGCACGCTGGACCCTCCACGTCGCTCACTGAATGGAACGCGCTTCGTCTTGCGTTTTCGCTTGCTTGTGGGACCGCAGGTGAGAGCAAACCGACGTCCCTCCCCCTCCCCCGCCCGCGTCATTTATTATACTACCACTCCCTCTGTTTTATGCGGAGTAAATAAAAACAGAGGGAGTATACTACAGATGAGGATCCCCTGACATGGCCGAACCCATTGAGTAACTTACATGCGGGGCCTAGCAAGCATGGGGTCTGCCAGTAAGTGGCCAAAAGGGAGGGTAAGGCAGGGATACCTACGTCAGAGGATCCACTTCCACTACTACTCCCTCCTTCCATTTACTATACAGGGCCTAATGCATTTTTCAAAGCTAACTTTGACCAAATGTTAGAGTAATAATATATGACATGCAACTTACACAAAGCATACGGTCAAATTCGTATGTGAAAGGAGTTTCCAATGATATAATTTTCACATTATACATCTCATGTACTATTAATCTTGTTCATGATAATCCAAGAAACATTGACAAACTGGTTATGGCAGGATTTGCGAAATGGTTCAAGAACCATGTAAGCTTTTGAATTGCACTGTCAGTTTTTTTTAATATATTGAGTACATACGATGATCAGCTTGTCTATTTTGTAACCATAGGTTAAGAAGATGCGGGAGGATGGGCAGGCAGTTGATGATGCCCTTTACTCACTAGCAATGGGTCCTGATACTTGAGTAAGACATTATGAATCTTGCGTTGTTGGAGATGTGCACTACAACACCATTGCACGAGACGAAGGCAGCAAGACACAAAACAGTGCCATCATGAGCACGGATACGTATGACAAAGAGATAACAGAAATGTATGCTAACATAACAGACATTGTTCAGTTGCAGTATATCTCCAGTTTCGAGGATCATTGGTGTGTGGTTCTGTTGTGCTGTCATTGGTATAACCTGTTTTCCAGGATCGCAAAACCCAGAGCTGATGATTATTTCAAATCCATCAATGTCAAGGCGGCGTACCAAACCAACGAGCCTTTTATTTTGGCAAACCATGCAACACAGATATTTTTCTTGGAAGACACATTTGCACGTAGCGATGATTGGAGAGTATTGCAAAGGTTTGAGCAGGGGAATTCGTTTAATGAAGTTGCACAACAAGATGATGCTTACACTGCTCCTGATGTACAAGATAACACAGATGTTCCTAATATCTTTGAGAACCATCACGTCAATGACGCCGGCGAAAAGATTGCATGTCGTGTTGTGGACATACAAGAGTTGATCAAGAAGAAGCCAACGTTTGAGGACGTTGAGGATGAAGAAGAAGATGACACCGTGGGGAATTACAATTCAGACTGATACACATGGCGAATGTGTTGACGCTGTTGTTGCAGATGATGATTACATTGCTTTTGTCGTATTTGCCTGTCAGAAGAAGTTTTTTTATCTACTATGTGAAATTGTGTTTGCTATGACAACTAAAACCTGATGAACATGTTGTTTAGTATTTTGCTGTGAGAACATCACTTGTTATGTATGCTGATTTGTGTTTGGTGATTATATGACAACTAAAACATGATGACATTGTTGTTTAGTTGTACTCATATTTGGCTATCAAACTTGTATTTGATGACATAGTTTGTTGTTTGACTGCAATTTGCTCGACGTCTTCGAATGAGAACAAAGCTGACCCGACAGGGCCTCTGCTATTTATTTATTTATGAGCAAAAGGGGATACCCCCTGATTTCCGTTAATAGAAATCATTAGATGTTCACAACACTACGCCCAGCCTGCTACCCAGGTTTCATTCATTACTAGTTTCAGCAAAGTGCTCATGTCATCGCCACTAAATACATCACGAGTGCTACATACACTGCCAATAAAAAGACAATCATCCTACAGAGCACATCGATTTTCCCCATTATCTTCACAAGCTCTTTCATCTCCTCATTGCCATCAAGGCCGTTCAGCAACTGTTGCTTGGCCATGATCAGAGGAACTGCATCTTTATGTTGGAAATATGCCCTAGAGGCAATAATAAATTAGTTATTATTATTATATTTCCTTGTTCATGATAATCGTTTATTATCCATGCTATAATTGTATTGATAGGAAACTCAAATACATGTGTGGGTACATAGACAACACCATGCCCCTAGTAAGCCTCCAGTTGACTAGCTCGTTGATCCATAGATGGTTACGGTTTCCTGACCATGGACATTGGATGTCGTTGATAACGGGATCACATCATTAGGAGAATGATGTGATGGACAAGACCCAATCCTAAGCCTAGCACAAAGATCGTGTAGTTCATATGCTAAAGCTTTTCTAATGTCAAGTATCATTTCCTTAGACCATGAGATTGTGCAACTCCCGGATACCGTAGGAATGCTTTGGGTGTACCAAACGACACAACGTAACTGGGTGGCTATAAAGGTGCACTACGGGTATCTCCGAAAGTGTCTGTTGGGTTGGCACGAACCGAGACTGGGATTTGTCACTCCGTGTAACAGAGAGGTATCTCTGGGCCCACTCGGTAGGACATCATCATAATGTGCACAATGTGACCAAGGGGTTGATCACGGGATGATGTGTTATGGAACGAGTAAAGAGACTTGCTGGTAACGAGATTGAACAAGGTATTGGGATACCGACGATCGAATCTCGGGCAAGTACTATACCGCTAGACAAAGGGAATTGAATACGGGATTGATTGAATCCTCGACATCGTGGTTCATCCGATGAGATCATCATGGAACATGTGGGAACCAACATGGGTATCCATATCCCGTTGTTGGTTATTGACCGGAGAACGTCTCGGTCATGTCTGCATGGTTCCCGAACCCGTAGGGTCTACACACTTAAGGTTCGATGACGCTAGGGTTATAGGGAATAGATATACGTGGTTACCGAATGTTGTTCGGAGTCCCGTATGAGATCCTGGACATCATGAGGAGTTCCAGAATGGTCCGGAGGTAAAGATTTATATATGGGAAGTCCTGTTTTGGTCACCAGAAAAGTTTCGGGTGCTATCGGTAACGTACCGGGACCACCGGGAGGGTCCCGGGGGTCCACCAAGTGGGGCCACCGGCCCCACGGGGCAGCATGGGCCAAGTGTGGGAGGGGACCAGCCCCAGGTCGGCTGGTGCGCCCCCCCACCAAGACCCAAGGCGCCTAGGGTTTGGGGAGGAGGCGCCTCCACCTTACTTGGGGGGCAAGTTTCCCCCTCTCCCCCCTTGGCCGCCACCCTAGATGGGTTTTGGGGCTGCCGCACCCCTTGGGGTGGGAACCCTAGAGGGGGCGCAGCCCCCTCCCTCTCCCCTATATATAGTTGAGGTCTTTGGGGCTGTCAACACAAGAGTTTCCACCTCTCACTGGCGCAGCCCTACCTCTCTTTCTCCTCGTCTCTCACGGTGCTTGTCGAAGCCCTACTGGATTACCACGCTCCTCCATCACCACCACGCCATTGTGCTGCTGCTGGACGAAGTCTTCCCCAACCTCTCCCTCTCTCCTTGCTGGATCAAGGCACGGAAGACGTCACCGGGTTGCACGTGTGTTGAACGCGGAGGTGCCGTTCGTTCCGCACTAGGATCTCCGGTGATTTGGATCACGACGAGTACGACTCCTTCAACCCCGTTCACTTGAATGCTTCCGCTTAGCGATCTACAAGGGTATGTAGATGCACTCTCCTCTCTCTCATTGCTAGTCTCTCCATAGATAGATCTTGGTGATGCGTAGAAAATTTTGAATTTCTGCTACGTTCCCTAAGAGTGGCATCATGAGCTAGGTCTATGCGTAGTTTCTTTGCACGAGTAGAACACAAGTTGTTGTGGGCATTGATTTTGTTCAATATGCTTACCATTACTAGTCCAATCTTGTTTCTACGGTATTGTGGGATGAAGCGGCCCAGACCGACCTTACACGTACACTTACGTGAGACAGGTTCCACCGACTAACATGCACTTGTTGCATAAGGTGGCTAGCAGGTGCCAGTCTCTCCCAGTTTAGTCGGAACGGATTCGATGAAAAGGGTCCTTATGAAGGGTAAATAGCAATTGGCATATCACGTTGTGGTTTTGCGTAGGTAAGAAACGTTCTTGCTAGAAACCCATAACAGCCACGTAAAACATGCAAACAAGAATTAGAGGACGTCTAACTTGTTTTTGCAGGGTATGCTATGTGATGTGATATGGCCAAAAGAATGTGATGAATGACATGTGATGTATGAGATTGATCATGTTCTTGTAATAGGAATCACGACTTGCATGTCGATGAGTATGACAACCGGCAGGAGCCATAGGAGTTGTCTTAATTTATTGTATGACATGCGTGTTATTGAACAACACCATGTAATTACTTTACTTTATTGCTAAACCGTTAGCCATAGTAGTAGAAGTAATAGTTGGAGAGACAACTTCATGAAGATACGATGATGGAGATCATGGTGTCATGCCGGTGACGATGATGATCAAGGAGCCCCGAAGATGGAGATCAAAAGGAGCAAAATGATATTGGCCATATCATGTCACTTTTTGATTGCATGTGATGTTTATCATGTTTATGCATCTTATTTGCTTAGAACGACGGTAGTAAATAAGATGATCCCTCATTAAAATTTAAAGAAAGTGTTCCCCCTAACTGTGCACTGTTGCGAAAGTTTGTTGTTTCGAAGCACCACGTGATGATCGGGTGTGATAGATTCTAACATTCACATACAACGGGTGTAAGCCAGATTTACACACGCGAAACACTTAGGTTGACTTGACGAGCCTAGCATGTACAGACATGGCCTCGGAACACAAGAGACCGAAAGGTCGAGCATGAGTCATATGGTAGATACGATCAACATGAAGCTGTTCACCGATGATGACTAGTCCGTCTCACGTGATGATCGGACACGGCCTAGTTGACTCGGATCATGTATCACTTAGATGACTAGAGGGATGTCTATCTGAGTGGGAGTTCATTAGATGAACTTAATTATCCTGAACATAGTCAAAAAGGTTTTTGCAAATTATGTCGTAGCTCGCGCTTTAGTTCTACTATTTTAGATATGTTCCTAGAAAAAATTTAGTTGAAAGTTAATAGTAGCGATTATGTGGACTAGGTCCGTAAACTGAGGATTGTCCTTGTTGCTTCGTAGAAGGCTTATGTCCTTAATGCACCGCTCAGTGTGCTGAACCTCGAACGTCGTCTGTGGATGTTGCAAACATCTGACATACACGTTTTGATAACTACGTGATAGTTCAGTTAAACGGTTTAGAGTTGAGGCACCAAGGACGATTTCAAAACGTCGCGGAACATATGAGATGTTTGGAGGGCTGAAATTGGGATTTCAGGATCGTGCCCACGTCAAGAGGTATAAGACCTCCAACAATTTTCTTAGCCTGCAAACTAAGGGAGAAAAGCTCAATTGTTGAGCTTGTGCACAGATTGGCTGAGTACAACAATCACTTGAATCAAGTGGGAGTTGATCTTCCAGATGAGATAGTGAAGTTTCTCCAAAGACATTGCCACCAAGCTGCTAGAACTTCGTGATGAACTATAACATATCAGGGATAGATATGATGATCCTTGAGATATTCACGATGTTTGACACCGCGAAAGTAGAAATCAAGAAGGAGCATCAATTGTTGATGGTTAGTGAACCACTAGTTTCAAGAATGGCAAGGGCAAAAATGGGATACTTCATGAAACGGCAAATCAGCTGCTGCTCTAGTGAAGAAACCCAAGGTTGAACCCAAACCCGAGACTAAGTGCTTCTGTAATAAGGGGAACAGCCACTGGAATAGAATTACCCTAGATACTTGGTAGATGAGAAGGCTGGCAAGGTCGATAGAAGTATATTGGATATACATTATGTTAATGTGTACTTTACTAGTACTCCTAGTAGCACCAGGGTATTAGATACCGGTTCGGTTGCTAAGTATTAGTAACTCGAAATAAAAGCTACGGAATAAACGGAGACTAGCTAAAGGTGAGCTGACGATATGTGTTGGAAGTGTTTCCAAGGTTGATGTGATCAAGCATCGTACGCTCCCTCTACCATCGAGATTGGTGTTAAACCTAAATAATTGTTATTTGGTGTTTGCGTTGAGCATAGACATGATTGGATTATGTCTATCGCAATACGGTTATTCATTTAAGGAGAATAATGGTTACTCTGTTTATTTGAATAATACCTTCAATGGTCTTGCACCTAAAATGAATGGTTTATTGAATCTCGATCGTAGTGATACACATGTTCATGCCAAAAGATATAAGATAGTAATGATAGTACTACCTACTTGTGGCACTGCCATGTAATTCATATTGGTATAAAACGCATGAAGAAGCTCCATGTTGATGGATCTTTGGACTCACTCATTTTTGAAAAGTTTGAGACATGCGAACCATGTCTATTGGTGTATATGCATGAAGAAACTCCATGCAAATGGACCGTTTGGACTCACTTGATTTTGAATCACTTGAGACATGCAAATCATACCACATGGGCAAGATGACTGAAAGCCTCGTTTTTAGTAAAATGGAACAAGAAAGCAACTTGTTGGAAGTAATACATTTTGATGTGTGCAGTCCAATGAGTGCTGAGGCACGCAGTGGATATCGTTATGTTCTCACTTCACGGATGATTTGAGTAGATACTGAGTATATTTACTTGATGAAACACAAGTCTGAATTATTGAATGGTTCAAGTAATTTCAGAGTGAAGTTGAAGATCATCGTGACAAGAGGATAAAGTGTCTATGATATTATCATAGAGATGAGTATCTGAGTTACGAGCTTTGGCACGCAATTAAGACATTGTGGAAATTGTTTCACAATTAATACCGCCTGGAACACCATAGTGTGATGGTGTGTCCGAACATCATAGTTGCACCCTATTGGATATGGTGCGTACCGTGATGTCTCTTATCAAATTACCACTATCATTCATGGGTTAGGCATTAGAGACAACCGCACTCACTTTAAAAGGGCACCACGTAACTCCGTTGAGACGACACCGTTTGAACTATGGTTTGGAGAAACCTAAGTTGTCATTTCTTAAAAGTTTGGGGCTGTGACGCTTATGTGAAAATTTTCAGGTTGATAAGCTCGAACCCAAAGCAGATAAAATGCATCTTCATAGGACACCAAAACAGTTGGGTATACCTCCTAATTCAGATCCGAATGCAATAGGGATTGTTTCTTGAATCGGGTCCTTTCTCGAGGAAAAGTTTGTCTCGAAAATTGAGTGGGAGGATGGTGGAGACTTGATATGGTTATTGAACCATCACTACAACTAGTGTGTAGCAGGGCACAGGAAGTTGTTCCTGTGGCACCTACACCAAATTGAAGTGGAAGCTGATGATAGTGATCATGGAGCCTCGGATGAAGTCACTGCCGAACCTCGTAGGATGACAAGGACGCGTACTGCTTCAGAGTGGTACGGTAATCCTGTCTTGGAGGTCATGTTGCTATACAACAATGAACCTACGAGCTATGGAGAAGCGATGGTGGGCCCGGATTCCGACAAATGGCTCGAGGCCATAAAATCCGAGAGAGGATCCATGTATGAAAACAAAGTGTAGACTTTGGCAGAACTACTTGATGGTCGTAAGGCTATTGGGAATAGATGGATTTTAAAAGAAAGACGGACAATGATGGTGAGTATCACCATTAAGAAAGCTCGACTTGTCGTTAAGATGCTTTCCGACAAGTTCAAGGAGTTGACTACGGTGAGGCTTTCTCACTCGTAGCGATACTAAGAGTCTGTTGGAATTATATTAGCAATTACTGCATGATTTATGAAATCTTGCAGATAGGATGTCAAAACATTGTTCCCACGACATTATTCTTGAGGAAAGGTTGTATGTGATACAACCAGAAGGTTTTGTCAATCCTGAAAGATGCTAACAAGTATGCAAAGCTCCAGCAATCCTTCTAAGGACTGGAGTAAGCATCTCGGAGTTGGAATATACGCTTTGATGAGATGATCAAAGATTTTGGGTTTATACAAAGTTTATGGGAGACTTCTATTTCCAAATAAGTGAGTGGGAGCACTATAGCATTTCTGATAAGTATATGTTGTTGACATATTGTTGATCGGAAATGATGTAGAATTTATGGAAAGCATATAGGGTTGTTTGAAAGGTGTTTTTCAATAGAAAACCTGGATTAAGTTGCTTGAACATTGAGCATCAAGATCTATGAGGATAGATCAAAAACCGCTAAATGGTACTTTCAAATGAGCACATACCTTGACATGATCTTGAAGGTGTTCAAGATGGATCAGTCAAAGAAGGAGTTCTTGTCTGAGTTGTAAGGTATGAAGTTAAGACTTAAAGCTCGACCATGGTAGAAGAGAGAGAAAGGACGAAGGTCGTCCCCTATGCTTCAGACGTAGGCTCTATAGTATGCTATGTTGTGTACCGCACCGGAAGTGTGCCTTGCCATGAGTCAGTCAAGGGGTACAAGAATGATCCAGGAATAGATCATTGGACAGCGGTCAAAATTGTCCTTGGAGTAAATAAGGACATATTTCTCGATTATGGTGGTGATAAAGAGTTCGGCGTAAAGGGTTACGTCAATGCAAGCTTTAACACCTATCTGAATGACTCTAAGTAGCAAACCGGATACGTATAGTGGAGCAACCATTTGGAATAGCTCCAAGTGGAGCGTGGAAGCAGCATTTACAATATGACCTAGAGATTTGCGAAGTACATACAGATCTGAATGTTGCAAACCCGTTGACTAAAACCTCTCTCACAAGAAAAACATGATCAAACCCCAGAACTCATTGAGTCTTAATCACATGATGATGTGAACTAGTTTAGTGACACTAGTAAACTCTTTGGATGTTGGTCACATGGCGATGTGACCTGTGAGTGTTAATCACATGGCGATGTGAACTAGATTATTGACTCTAGTGCAAGTGGGAGACTGTTGGAAATATGCCCTAGAGGCAATAATAAATTAGTTATTATTATTATATTTCCTTGTTCATGATAATCGTTAATTATCCATGCTATAATTGTATTGATAGGAAACTCAGATACATGTGTGGGTACATAGACAACACCATGTCCCTAGTAAGCCTCTAGTTGACTGGCTCGTTGATCAATAGATGGTTACGGTTTCCTGACCATGGACATTGGATGTCGTTGATAACGGGATCACATCATTAGGAGAATGATGTGATGGACAAGACCCAATCCTAAGCCTAGCACAAAGATCGTGTAGTTCGTATGCTAAAGCTTTTCTAATGTCAAGTATCATTTCCTTAGACCATGAGATTGTGCAACTCCTGGATACCGTAGGAATGCTTTGGGTGTACCAAACGTCACAACGTAACTGGGTGGCTATAAAGGTGCACTACGGGTATCTCTGAAAGTGTCTGTTGGGTTGGCATGAATCGAGACTGGGATTTGTCACTCCATGTAACGGAGAGGTATCTCTGGGCCCACTCGGTAGGACATCATCATAATGTGCACAATGTGACCAAGGGGTTGATCACGGGATGATGTGTTACGGAACGAGTAAAGAGACTTGCCGGTAACGAGATTGAACAAGCTATCGGGATACCGACGATCGAATCTCGGGCAAGTACTATACCGCTAGAAAAAGGGAATTGAATACGGGATTGATTGAATCCTCGACATCGTGGTTCATCCGATGAGATCATCATGGAACATGTGGGAACCAACATGGGTATCCAGATCCCGCTATTGGTTATTGACCGGAGAAAGTTTCCCCCTCTCCCCCCTTGGCCGCCACCCTAGATGGGTTTTGGGGCTGCCGCACCCCTTGTGGTAGGAACCCTAGAGGGGGCGCAGCCCCCTCCCTCTCCCCTATATATAGTTGAGGTCTTTGGGGCTACCAACACAAGAGTTTCCACCTCTCCCTGGCGCAGCCCTACCTCTCTTTCTCCTCGTCTCTCGCGGTGCTTGGCGAAGCCCTGCTGGATTACCACGCTCCTCCATCACCACCACGCCGTTGTGCTGCTACTGGACGGAGTCTTCCCCAACCTCTCCCTCTCTCCTTGCTGGATCAAGGCACGGGAAACGTCACCGGGCTGCACGTGTGTTGAACGCGGAGGTGCCGTCCGTTCGGCACTAGGATCTCCGGTGATTTGGATCACGACGAGTACGACTCCTTCAACCCCGTTCACTTGAATGCTTCCGCTTAGCGATCTACAAGGGTATGTAGATGCACTCTCCTCTCTCTCGTTGCTAGTCTCTCCGTAGATAGATCTTGGTGATGCGTAGAAAATTTTGAATTTCTGCTACGTTCCCTAACACTTTAATCTTCTGCTCTGCATCTTCCTCTTCTGTCGTTCCTTCAGTTACTTGTCCAACACCCCAACCTGTTGGTATTGGGATTCCTTGGCTAACCAAATAATCAGCGTAGTAGCACTCCCCCACATCAGCAACTTCCCAGAAATACAAATCACACGAATCTTCCCTTTTCTGCACGAATCAAATTGGAAGATCATCAACCAAACTATTAAAAAAATCAGCAACTGAAAGCAGCAGAACAACACTTAAACATATTATTACCCCATGATTCGGGCATTAGTAGAAGACTCGATCACGGTTGAGGATTGTGGTTGAGACGCGATGGATGACTCTGCATGATTTTCAGCAGTGGCACCACACCAACGGCAGCGGGTTGTGATGAGCAATCGGCCGCGGTGCGTGTGCCGGCGGGGGTGTGATGAGACCAACAGGCGATGGTATGGGTGGCGACTTGGCGCATATCTGGTTGTTGCCTGCTGAAGAGCAGGTGGACGAGCAGCCAGTGGACATGGTTGCTGCGGCCCGCCCCACCCTACTTCATTGCTGGCCAGGCCATTCCTCTACTCACCCACACCTCCTGTTATTTTCCGGTGATGGTAGCCGGACTAGTAAACCCTCGTACTCCCCATCGCGTGGGCAACCATTGCCGAGTCTTCCCCGACTCCGTGTCGTTCCCTTCCTAGGCCTCGCCGTCGTCCACCGTCATGGTGCTCTCGGCGCGGCCTGGTCATCATGGTCAACGAACGACATCCATCGCACGTGGATTGTACGTGGAGAGGCTGATAGCTGGGTCCACGGCCGCACACAAGGAAATGCCTCCTTATTACACGCAAAATAATGATTCCTCCAGTTGACAGCTGGGACCCACCGGAAGGGCCTCTGTATTTCGCGAAAAAAATGTTCCCCCCGCTGACATGTCGGACCCACCAGCTATATCTTTGAACGCGAGGAAGTGCCTCCTTATTACGCACAAAAAAATGAATACCCCCCTGCTAGCTGGGACCCACCATAGTGGGAGGATGACTTGTGGGCCAACTAAGTTGACGGGGATGGAGGGCTTTGTCAACTTAGTCAATATGAACGATTCTATCTCCAGTGACCGTACGATGTCCATCCAACGGCCGTAGTGCTTCTTCAATCTCTGGTCTTCTTGCTCCAGCCGCCCAAAGTAGCGCCGGTCGTGGCGCATGCTCCTACCTCCCATGGTCAGATGTGCTGCCGTGGAAGCCTCACCGCCCCCTACTATTCCCACCACTGGCCAGGCCCTGTGGTGACGGCAGCCTCACACCGCAGCCGAACCACTGATCCCTCATACTCCTCTCCGCGCGGGCTTCCACTGCTGCGTCTTCCCTGGCTCTGTGTCATCCCCTTCCTAGGCCTTGCCGTCGTCCACCGCCGTGGTGCTCTCGGTGCGGTGTGGTCAACGTGGTCAAGGAACGACTTCCATCGGACGTGGACTATACGTGGAGAGGCTGACAGCTGGGTCCACGGCCGCAGCAAGGAAGTGCTTCCTTATTATGCGGAAAATAATGATTCCTCCACCTGACAGCTGGGACCCACCGGACGGGCCACTGTATTTCGCAAAAAAGATGTTTCCCCCTGACTGTTGGGACCCACCAGCTACATCTTCGCACGCAAGGAAGTGCGTCTGGGAAAAAAACGATTCGCCCCCCTGACTGCTGGGACCCACCAGCTACATCTTCGCACGCAAGGAAGTGCGTCCGAGCAAAAAAAACGATTCGCCCCCCTGACTGCTGGGGCCCACCAGCTACATTTTCACATGCAAGGAAGTGCCTGACAGTCGGGACCCACCTGGTCGAAGCGTACGTAGCGTTGTCATTCTGGTCGCGAACGTGTACGTACATACTGGTGGATGTAGAGGCACGCACGTGTCGTAGTAGAGGCGCGCATGTAGCATGTACACGTATGTACAACGGCCAGTGTGCAAGAAAGAAAATATGGTCACGTATGTGTACATACGGGCGGGGTCTCGAATGCCTACTCGCGCATACATATGGCCAGGGCTCGTGTACATGGCTGGGTCAGAACGGAGAAACCGCGTCGTCGTCGTGTTCATGGGGAGGCAACGAAATGCATCGTGTTCATGGGAAGGCAACGGATTGCGTCGTGTTCATCGGGAGGAAACGGAACGCGTGGGAGCCAATCGGCTTGGACGGAACAGGCGATGGAAACGAGGCCTGGCGCACCGCAGAATAGAGGAAACGGCCTTGTGTTCGACTGGCCACGTTCGAAATGGGATCCTGTTCATCGGGAGGGGTGATACGTCTCCAATGTATCTATAATTTATGAAGCATTCATACTATTTTATTATATGTTTTGAATGATTACGGGATTTATTATACACTTTTATATTATTTTTGGGACTAACCTATTAACCGGAGGCCCAGCCCATATTGATGTTTTATTGCCTGTTTCAGTATTTTGAAGAAAAGGAATATCAAACGGAGTCCAAACAGAATGAAACCTTCGGCAGCGTGATTTTTTGGAAGAATATGATCCTGGAGACTTGGAGTTCACGTCAAAAGATCCTCAAGGAGGCCAGGACTTAGCCCCCCCTACTGGGCGCGCCCCTGTCTCGTGGGCCCCTCGAGCACCCCTCGACCGACTTCTTTCGCCTATATAGTCCCACGTACCCTAAAAACATCCAAGGAGAAGATAGATCGGGAGTTCTACTGCCGCAAGCCTCTATAGCCACCGAAAACCTCTCGGGAGTCTGTTCCGGCACCCTGCCGGAGGGGGAACCCATCACCGATGGCCATCTTCATCATTCCGGCGCTATCCATGATGAGGAGGGAGTAGTTCACCCTCGGGGCTGAGGGTATGTACCAGTAGCTATGTGTTTGATCTCTCTCTCTCGTGTTCTCTCTATGGAACGATCTTGATGTATCGCGAGCTTTGCTATTATAGTTGGATCTTATGATGTTTCTCCCCCTCTACTCTCTTGTGATGAATTGAGTTTCCCTCTTGAAGTTATCTAATCAGATTGAGTCTTTATTTGAGAACACTTGATGTATGTCTTGCCGTGTTTATCTATGGTGACAATGGGATATCACGTGCCACTTGATGTATGTTTTGGTGACCAACCTGCGGGTTCCGCCCATGAAACTATGCATACGGGTTGGCACACGTTTTCTTGACTCTCCGATAGAAACTTTGGGGCACTCTTTGAAGTACTTTGTGTTGGTTGGATGAATCTGAGATTGTGTGATGCATATCGTATAATCATGCCCACGGATACTTGAGGTGACAATGGAGTATCTAGGTGACATTAGGGTTTTGGTTGATTTGTGTCTTAAGGTGTTATTCTAGTATGAACTCTATGATAGATCGAGCGGAAAGAATAGCTCTATGTTATTTTACTACGAACTCTTGAATAGATAGATCAAAAAGAATAACTTTGAGGTGGTTTCATACCCTACCATAATCCCTTCGTTTGTTCTCCGCTATTAGTGGCTTTGGAGTGACTCTTTGTTGCATGTTGAGGGATTGTTATATGATCTATCTATGTTATTATTGTTGAGAGAACTTGCACTAGTGAAAGTATGAACCCTATGCCTTGTTTCCTACCATTGCAATACCGTTTACGCTCACTTTTATCATTAGTTACCTTGCTGTTTTTATATTTTCAGATTACAAAAACCTATATCTACTATCCATATTGCACTTGTATCACCATCTCTTTACCGAACTAGTGCACCTATACAATTTACCATTGTATTGGGTGTGTTGGGGACACAAGAGACTCTTTGTTATTTGGTTGCAGGGTTGCTTGAGAGAGACCATCTTCATCCTACGCCTCCCACGGGTTGATAAACCTTAGGTCATCCACTTGAGGGAAATTTGCTACTGTCCTACAAACATGTGCACTTGCAGGCCCAACAACGTCTACAAGAAGAAGGTTGTGTAGTAGACATCAAGCTCTTTTCTGGCGCCGTTGCCAAGGAGGCTAGGTAAGGGGCACTCACACCCCGTCAACTAAGCTCTTTTTTGGCGCAGTTGCCGGGGAGGTGAGTTCTTGAAGGTATATCTTTAGATCTTGCAATCGAATCTTTTTGTTTCTTGTTTTATCACTTGTTTAGTTTATAAAAGAAAAACTAAAAAATGGAATTGATTTTGTCTCATACGCTTCATCTTTTTAATCTCTTTCGCGAGTTTGATGAAAAGGAAAATTGTGCTCAAGTGCTAGAAGAAGAAATCTATAGAATGTTTGATACTAAATCTTTGAATGATGAGCATGATTGCAATGTTGTTAGTATGAATTTCTTGAATATCCATGATGCTAATGATATGCAAAGCCACAAGCTTGGGGAAGCTATGTTTGATGAATATGATATTTTTTGTCCCCCAACTTTTGATGAGCAAATTTATTATGATGATAGCATGCCTCCTATTTATGATGATTATATTGATGAAAGTGAGTTTGGAAGAGTGTCAACTTTAGGAAGTAGTGATCCCACTATTTTGGAGGATGTTGAATCTTATTGTAATGAACATGAAAGTGGATTTGGAAGAGTGTCAACTTTATTTAGTGATGATTCCACTATTTCGGAAGAGGTTCCAATTGATTATGAGAACAAAGTTGCTATCTATGATGATTATTGTGATGATGTGTATGCTATTAAGAATAATGATAACCATGAAACTTGTCATCATGTTTAATTTTCAATCGGATGATGCCTCACAGGATAATTATTTTGTTGAGTTTGCTCCCACTACTATTCATGAGAAGAAATTTGCTTATGTGGAGAGTAATAAATTTTCTATGCTTGTAGATCATGAAAAGAATGCTTTATGTGCTGGTTATATTATTGAATTCATTCATGATGCTACTGAAAATTATTATGAGGGAGGAATATATGCTTGTAGGAATTGCAATAATATCAAGTTTCCTCTGTATGTGTTGAAAATCTTGAAGCTATGCTTGTTTTACCTTCCTATGCTAGTTGATTATTGTTCCCATAAGTTGTTTGCTCACAAAATCCCTATGCATAGGAAGTGGGTTAGACTTAAATGTGCTAGTCATATGATTCATGATGCTCCCATTATGTTTCAATTCTTATCTTTTATGTGAGCATCATTGTCATCATCATGCCTAGCTAGAAAGGCATTAAAGAAAAGCGCTTTTGGGAGACAACCCAATATTTATCCTTACTGTTTTTGTGTGTTCACATGATTATGCTACTGTAATAATCATGTTTTATAGCTTTTGTTTCAATAAAGTACCAAGAAGACCTTTAGGATAGCTTACGGTGATAGTTGTGTTGATCCTGCTAAGAATCAGAAACTTTTGCACCCAGTAAATTAGTTTTGTTAATTCACAGAAACCTGATCTTGATCTGATTCTTTTTGCTCTGGATTGGTACACGAATTTCTTAGGACTTCCTAATTTGGTAGGCTTTTTGTAGTTCCAGAAGTATACATTTTTCTATGTGTTGTTTGCTTATTTTGATGAATCAATGAGTAGTATCAGAGGGTATGAACCATAGATAAGTTGGAATATAGTAGATATTACACCAATATGAATTTAGAATGAGTTCATTACAGTACCTAAGTGGTTGTTTTATTTTCTTATACTAACGGAGCTTACGAGTTTTCTATTGAGTTTTGTGTTGTGAAGTTTTCAAGTTTTGGGTAAATATTCGATGGACTATGGAATAAAGAGTGGCAAGAGCCTAAGCTTGGGGATGCCCAAGGCACCCCAAGGTAATATTCAAGGACAACCAAGAGCCTAAGCTTGGGGATGCCACGGATGGCATCCCCTCTTTCGTCTTCATTCATCGGTAAACTTTACTTGGAGCTATATTTTTATTCGCCATATGATATGTGTTTTTCTTGGAGCGTCATTTTCTTTTGTTAGTATTTGCTTGCTGTTATTTATAATAATGTTTTGCATCTTTAGTTTCAATAAAAAATGTCAAGGATAGCCTTTGCCATGCTTATTTTGCTAGTATACATGTTGTTGTTTAAAAACAGAAAGTTTACCGTTGTTGCAAAAATTCCCTAGAAAAGTCAGAGAATGATATAATGTTGAAACTTTTTGCATAATGAGCTCTGATAACTTTACTACAGTGGGAATTGTATTTCATAATTTTTGGAGTTAGGGAAGTATGATGAATCTTGCATTCTTTACAGACTGTACTATTTTGACAGATTGCTGTTATGGTTGCATTGTTTGCATATGTTTGCTTGTTTAATTATTCTATTTGAGGATAGACGTGTTAAATATGCAAAGGCATTTAGTATGCAATGTTGAATAATAATTTTAGTGATTTGTTACAGTAGAAAATGATAAGGTTTTGCATTGGTTTATACTAACCTATCTCACGAGTTCTTGTTGAGTTTGTTGTGAATGAAGCTTTTGATAAAAAGAAGAGAAACCATGATATGAGAGGAATTAAGGAGACATAAAAGCTCAAGATTGGGGATTCACAAGGCACCTCAAGATAATATTTCAAAAAGTCTCAAGCATCTAAGCTTGGGGATGCCCCGGTAGGCATCCCACCTTTCTTCTTCAACAACTATCGGTTAGTATCGGTTGAGCCTAAGTTTTTGCTTCTTCACATGAGTTGCGCTATCCTTGCAATGTCATTTTATTTTGTTTTGCTTGCTGTTTGAATACAATACCAAGATCTGAAATTCTTAAATGACAGAGAGTCTTCGCATAGTTACATAATTATTTAGCTACTCATTGATCTTCACTTATATCTTTTTGGAGTAGTTTGTCATTTACTCGTGTGCTTCACTTATATCCTATGAGTAAATGGTTGAATGAGTTGATTGTCATAAATCTGAAATTATATATGTCTCATTTGCTTATTCCATAGGGAGTAATGACTTCACATCTAAGAAGTAGAGGTTGTAAATTTATTGAAGGTTAGCAAGCATTGTATTGGTCATTTGAACAATTCATGAAAGAATATTGAAGGAAGAGAGATTTCACATATAAATATACTATCCTAGACATCTTTTATAATTGGGAGCACTCATTAAGTATGGCGTGCTAAAGAGTTGATGTTGGACAAGGAAGACAACATAATGGGTTATGTTTTCGCACATCTCAGTTAAAGTATATTGTCATGGATCATTCAAACATGTTGAGCTTGCATTTCCCCCTCATGCTAGCCAAAATTACTTGCACCAAGTAGAGATACTACTTGTGCTTCCAAATATCCTTAAACCCAGTTTTGCCTTGAGAGTCCACCATACCTACCTATGGATTGAGTAAGATCCTTCAAGTAAGTTGTGATCGGTGCAAGCAATAAAAATTGCTCTCTAAATATGTATGATCTTTTGGTGTGAAGAAAATAGCTTTATACGATCTTGTTATGGAAGCAATAAAAGCTACGGACTGCATAATAAAGGTCCATATACAAGTGGCAATATAAAGTGGCGTTCATTTGCATTAAGATTTTGTGCATCCAACCATAAAAGTGCATGATAACCTCTGCTTCCCTATGTGAAGGGCCTATCTTTTACTTTATCTCTTTTACTTGTATGCAAGAGTCAAGGTGATCTTCACCTTTCCCTTTTTCATTTTATCCTTTGGCAAGCACCTCGTGTTGGGAAGATCCTGATATATATATACAATTGGATGTAATTTAGCATGAACTATTATGGTTGACATCACCCAAAGGTGAATACGTTGGGAGGCAACACTATAAGCCCCTATCTTTCTCAGTGTCCGATTGAAACTCCAAAACCATTAGTATTGCGTGAGTGTTAGCAATTATAGAAGACTATATGATAGTTGAGTATGTGGAGTTTGCTATTCCTGAAAATAAGATGAATTGCAATTGTTTGATGACTGAGAATGAAGTTTGCTACTTTTCAAGAAAGTTTATGGTCTATGCTTTGACATGTGAATTGCTTGTTACTTAATCGCGAGAAGTTTTATGAGATGAACTACTGTTATGACATATTATCGTGCTAGAAAAGGTGATTGAAATTATCATTGATCAAACTTGTGCACCTTCTAGCATTCACACTTCATAAATTCTTTCTTTTATCATTTACCTACTCGAGGACGAGTAGGAATTAAGCTTGGGGATGCTGATACGTCTCCAACGTATCTATAATTTATGAAGCATTCATGCTATTTTATTATCTGTTTTGAATGATTACGGGATTTATTATACACTTTTATATTATTTTTGGGACTAACCTATTAACCGGAGGCCCAGCCCATATTGTTGTTTTATTGCCTGTTGCAGTATTTCGAAGAAAAGGAATATCAAACGGAGTCCAAACGGAATGAAACCTTCGGCAGCGTGATTTTTTGGAAGAATCTGATCCTGGAGACTTGGAGTTCACGTCAGAAGATCCTCGAAGAGGCCAGGAGATAGGGGCGCCCCCCCCCCTATTGGGCGCGCCCCCTGTCTCGTGGGACCCTCGAGCACCCCCCGACCGACTTCTTTCGCCTATATAGTCCCACGTACCCTAAAAACATCCAAGGAGAAGATAGATTTGGAGTTCCGCCGCCGCAAGCCTGTGTAGGCACCAAAAAACTATCGGGAGTCTGTTCTGGCACCCTGCCGGAGGGGGAACCCATCACCGGTGGCCATCTTCATCATCCTGGCGCTATCCATGACGAGGAGGGAGTAGTTCACCCTCGGAGCTGAGGGTATGTACCAGTAGCTATGTGTTTGATCTCTCTCTCTCTCTCTCTCTCGTGTTCTCTCTATGGCACGATCTTGATGTATCGCGAGCTTTGCTATTACAGTTGGATCTTATGACGTTTCTCCCCCTCTACTCTCTTGTGATGAATTGAGTTTCCCTCTTGAAGTTATCTTATCGTATTGAGTATTTATTTGAGAACACTTGATGTATGTCTTGCCGTGTTTATCTGTGGTGACAATGGGATATCACGTGCCACTTGATGTATGTTTTGGTGACCAACTTGCGGGTTCCGCCCATGAACCTATGCATAGGGGTTGGCACACGTTTTCTTGACTCTCCGGTAGAAACTTTGGGGCACTCTTTGAAGACTTTGTGTTGGTTGGATGAATCTGAGATTGTGTGATGCATATCATATAATCATGCCCACGGATACTTGAGGTGACAATGGAGTATCTAGGTGACACTAGGGTTTTGGTTGATTTGTGTCTTAAGGTGTTATTCTAGTAGGAACTCTATGATAGATCGAGTGGAAAGAGTAGCTCTATGTTATTTTACTACGAACTCTTGAATAGATAGATCAAAAAGAATAACTTTGAGGTGGTTTCATACCCTACCATAATCTCTTCGTTTGTTCTCCGCTATTAGTGGCTTTGGAGTGACTCTTTGTTGCATGTTGAGGGATTGTTATATGATCTATCTATGTTATTATTGTTGAGAGAACTTGCACTAGTGAAAGTATGAACCCTATGCCTTGTTTCCTACCATTGCAATACCGTTTACGCTCACTTTTATCATTAGTTACCTTGCTGTTTTTATATTTTCAGATTACAAAAACCTATATATATTATCCATATTGCACTTGTATCACCATCTCTTCACCGAACTAGTGCACCTATACAATTTACCATTGTATTGGGTGTGTTGGGTACACAAGAGACTCTTTGTTATTTGGTTGCAGGGTTGCTTGAGAGAGACCATCTTCATCCTACGCCTCCCACGGATTTATAAACCTTAGGTCATCCACTTGAGGGAAATTTGCTACTGTCCTACAAACCAGTGCACTTGCAGGCCCAACAACGTCTACAAGAAGAAGGTTGTGTAGTAGACATCAAGGGGTCTGGCGTACCGCAAAATAGAGGAAACGGAGCTCCTACGGTCGAAACGGGGGTCCTGTTGATCGGGAGGGGTGTGGCGTACCGCAAAACGGACGAAACGGACTTGTGTTGGAGCGCTACGGTCGAAACGGGGGTCCTGTTCATCGGGAGGGGTGAGGCATACCGCAAAACGGGACTCCACGGGATAATGTTCATCTCCACCGTCGACCTCCTCCAGCCTCCACGGGCTACCGCCGACCTCCTCCAGCCTCCACGGGCTCCTGTTCATCCAGCCTCCACCGTGCGCTACTCCACCAGCTACTGTTCAACCACCCCTCCACGGGCACCCTCCACCGTCTACTATTCATCTAGCCCTCCACGGGGTCGTCCTATTCATCCAGCCCTCCACGGGGTCCTATTCATCCAGCCCCAACCGGCTCGATCGATCGGGGTCCTGTTCATCCAGAGGCAAAGCCACCGCTCACTGTTCATCCAAACCACCCCCCCCTACCCGCAACGCTCACTGTTCATCCCAGAGGCAGCATCGATCGGCTTCAGTTAGCAGCAGTAGCGAAGGAATCGCTCGATCGGGTTTAGTTAACAGCCATTGATCGATTGCTCGGGTTCAGTAACGCGTAGCCTGCAGTGCAATCGCTCGGGTTCAATTAGAGACCAACGCCTCGCTCGGGTTCAGTAAAAGCCAACACCTCGCACACACGCGCGTACGTGTATGAGAGAAACGCGCATCGCTCGGCCCCCGACCGCCCATCGTAATCGGGAACTCCCCGAAATTTTCCTCGCCCTTGCTTCTACCATGGTTTTTTCCGTCATGGACGGCCCAAAGAATGTGATGCAGCTGCGTCTCCGGCCCGCCCAGGACAAAAAGCCCATTTTCTGTCATGATTTTTTCTCATAGAAGTAGGAGCCCACCACATCTATGATGATACCAGGTTTTATCACAATTATCGTCATAGAAGTGTCATAAGTATGACAGAAAAAAATTTGTTCGGCCCAAAATGTCACGGATGTGTATTTTTTTTGTAGTATAGCATTTGGTCGGCCCAAAGCAGGTCTGGCACCATCCCGAGTACATGCGCTAGCTCAGGTCTTAGGACATAGAACATATGTAGTACTAGAGACTCACAGATGACATATCGCTGCATCTCATAGTTGGGTCTGTCCGACTCAGATCTTATCTCAACTCGGATCCGACTACGTCGAATCTGACCAGATCCTTCCGAGTCCATATTATCCGGTTAGCATCCAATGCTCCATGGCTAGTGAGACCAAGCCATCGACCGTGTCATATGCTAGTCTAGTTTGTTGCGCGTCCACACAGCCCTTTCGACTAGGGACCTTTTAGGACAGTCATCATACAATGCATAGTCCCACAAACAAGTAACATACTTGGTGATACACATCATTAATAATGTCCAAGGACTATATTTATTCATAAACTCATAGGAAAAATCATCATACATGATTTCCTCTAGGGCATATCTCCAACAGTCTCCCAATTGCACTAGAGTCAATCAAATAGACCTCGAATGCCCATAGCTCTCACATGTCGCTCATGCTTGGGTTGTGGAAGCGGCTTAGTCAATGGATCTGCAACATTTGCATCTATGTGAATTTTGCATAACTCTACATCACCATTCTTTACGATCTTTCGTATTAGGTGATATTTCTGATCTATGTGTCTAACCTTGTGGTGATTCCTCGGCTCCTTGGCTTATGCGATGGCACTAGAATTATCACAATAAAGGTCCAATGGTTTTACCGGGGCTGGGAAAATACCAAGATCATCCAGAAAGTTCCGGATCCAAATACCTTCCTTTGCAGCTTCACATGCCACAATGTATTCGGCTTCTGTGGTGGAATCGGCCACTGTATCTTTCTTGGAACTCATCCAGCTCACCGCTCCTCCGTTCATGATGTACACGAATCCGGACTGTGATTGACAATCATCTCTGCCGGTTTGGATACTAGCATCAACGTAACCCCTTACGACGAGCCCCTCCTCACCTCCATAAACTAGGAACATCTCTTTAGTCCTTTTTAGTTTCTTCAAAATAGTCTTTACCGCTGCCCAGTGACTCTCACCTGGGTTGACCTGGTATCTACTTGTTAGGCTTATTGCAAAAGCAATATCAGGCCCTGTACATATCATGACATACATGATGGATCCGATTGTCGAGGCATATGGAATCCTACTCATCCTGCTTCGCTCATTAGATGTCGAAGGACTCTGAGTCTCGCTTAGCCTTATACCATGTGAGAGTGGCAAGAACCCTTTCTTCGCCTCACTCATGTTGAACAGCTTCAACACTTTATCAATGTACGTGCTCTGGCTTAAGCCGAGCAACCTCCTCGATCTATCTCTATAGATCTTAATGCCTAAAATATAGACTGCCTCACCAAGGTCCTTCATCAAAAACTAGCCATTCAATGATTCCTTAACCGAGTTTAGCATCGAAACATCGTTCCCGATCAACAATATGTCATCCACATACAAGATCAAAAACACTAGCGAGCTCCCACTTAACTTCCTATATAAACAAGCTCCTCTTCGCTTTTGATGAAACAAAGACCTATGACGACCTCATCAAAATGAATATTCCAGCTCTGAGATGCTTGCCTCAACCCATAAATGCATCTCTTGAGCTTTCATACCTTACTAGTGCTAGTCGGATCGATAAAACCCCCGTGTTGTATCATATACACGTTCTCGGTTAAATTTCTGTGAAGGAAAGCTGTCTTGACATCCATCTGCCATATCTCGCAATCGAAATATGAAGCTATAGCTAGTACAATTCTCACCGACTTCAGCATCGCTACCGGCGAGTAAGCCTCGTCGTAGTCAATTTCTTGAACTTGTCCATAACCCTTAGCAACAATCCGAGCTTTGTGGATCTAAACATTTCCATCCACATCGGTTTTGTTCTTAAAGACCCATTTGCAACCAATGGCAGATATGCCAGGCGGCGAATCAACCAAGCACCTGACTTGATTCTCATCCATGGACTTTAAATCGGATCTCATGGCCTCCAGCGATGCCCTGGAATCTGGGCTCACCATCACTTCCGCGTACGTGGTCGGCTCGTCGCTTTCTAGCAACAATACATCATGCACTCTACGCAATCTTTCCGCCTCCATGGTTCCGATGCCGCTTCCACTACGGGTTCCCTGACTAACTCCGGTCTCATCACCAGCCGAGCCATCCACGAGTGGTCCTCGAATTTCTTCGAGTCAGACCGTCCTCCCACTGGCCTCCCGACTGAGAAACTCTTTCTCAAGGAAAACCCAGTTCCAAGCAACAAACACTTTGTTCTCTTCACGGTTGTAGAAGATATATCCGACTTGGGTGTAAGCTTGTGTGACATAAGTCGCTTGACAAATGCTACACAACCCCAAATCTTTAGAAAAGACAAACTGGGACTCTTCCCGGTCCACATCTCATGTGGTGTCTTGTCTACAGATTTTGATGGTACCCTGTTAAGTGTGAAAGCTACAGTTTCTAGAGTGTATCCCCAGAATGACAAGGGTAAATCCGATTTGCTCATCATAGACCGGACCATGTCCAACAAGGTCATATTCCTCCATTCCGACACGCCATTTCTCTGTGGTATACCCGGAGGTGTGAGCTGAGGTACTATACCTCGACTTTTCAAATGATCATCAAACTCCTGGCTGATGTACTCACCTCCACGATCAGATCATAGAAGCCTTATAGTCTTGCCGAGATGATTCTCAACCTCTTTGAGCTTTTTAAAAGTTTCCGACTTGTGCCTCATTAAATAGATATACCCATATCTACTCAAGTCGTTGGTAAAAGTTAAAAAGTACTGATAGCCACCTCTGGCAGTTGTGCTCATTGGGCCACACACATCATTGTGTATAAGCTCCAATAGCTCGTACGCCCTCTCGCAACTCTTTGCGAAAGGAGACTTAGTCATCTTGCCGAGCAAGCATGATTCACATGTCTCGAACGACTCAAAGTCAGACGTACTTAGAAGCCCATCATCATGGAGCTTCTTCATGCGTTTCAGACTGATGTGTCCAAGCCGACAATGCTAGAAGTATGTCAGATTTATCTCATTAGGCTTATGCCTCTTGACATTCATGTTATAGACCGGTTCCTGTTCTAGATTCAATATAAATAGCCCATCAACAATGGGTGCATAGCCGTGGAACATACCATTCAAATAAAACGAACAACCATTGTCCTTTAAATTGAATTCATAACCCTGACTCATCAAACATGAGGCAGAAATAATGTTCTCACTAAGTGCGGGAATGTAATAACAATTATTCAATTCCAAAATAAATCCAGAAGGAAGATGGAGCTGCATTGTGCCAACCTCCAACGCAGCAACTCTTGCTTTGTTGCCGACCCTGATGTCAATCTCCCCTTGTGCCACACGCCTAGTTCTTACCAGCCCCTGCATCGAGTTGCAAATGTGAACAACCAATCCGGTATCAAATACCCAATAGCTACCAGGTATGTCAGCAATGTAAATGTCTATAACATATGCAACAAGTGTACCTTTGCCTGAAGCAGCATTCCCGGCCTTCTTGCCATGCTCTGCAAGCCACTTGCTACTGTTCCTCTTCCTGTGACTAGTTTCCTCGCGGTGATAGCAAATGGTCTTTGAGTCCGGTCCTGACTTCGGCGCAGTGGTAGAGGTTAACATCTCCGTGCCCTTGGCCTTAGCCTTTCTCTTGGACCAACTCTTCTTGAACTTAGCTGATTTCTACACCATCAACACTTGATGCGTGCCTTTCTTAATATCCTGCTCTACCACCTTGAGAATCCCATGCAATTCAGTGAGCTTATTATCCGTGCCATGCATATGATAGTTCAAGATGAACGTCCCATAGCTAGGCGGAAGAGAACCCAGAACTACATCAATAGCCAACTCATCCAAGAGCGGGAAGCCAAACCGATCCAAAGCTTGCACGTATCCGATCATCTTGATCACATGCGGGCTCAATGGATCACCTTCCTTCAGCTTGCAATCCATCAAGGATCGCTAGACGTTGGACCTCTCGGTCCTAGCCTGTACCGAAACATGCTCTTGAGACTCTCGATCATATCGAAAGCCCCAACATCTTCAAAATGCCGTTGCAAGTCGGGCTCCATACAAGCCAGCATGAGGCAGCTGATCTCGTTTGATTCATCAACAAGTTTCTGGTAGGCATTCTTGGTTGTGTCATTAGCATTATCGGCAGGTTCCTCTGGAAGTGGATCCTCTAGAACATGTTCCTTTTTATCATGCTTGAGAACAATTCTCAAATTCCTATACAAGGTGGTAAAGTTTGTTCCATTCAGTTTATCATTTTCCAGAATTGATTCCAATGCAAAGTTGGGTTGAGCAGGTGGTGCCATTGATCTACAACAGAAAATATGCAATCACTAAGAAATGTGTTTGTGTAGAGTAATTATAGCCTTAAATAGAAATACTTCCACTGAAGTCAGCATCCCTCCTCAAACTCTCAGTGATTCAGGGTCTGACTAGCACATGCGACTAGTGAGCTTTAGCATCACTGCTAGACAACATGCCTATTCGGTAAGCAACTCCTTGCTAATCGCATCTCTATACGAATCATGTCGGTAGGGAAGGTATCTCATACCCCAGCCCAGGCCCAAAACCATTTTGATAGCCTTGTCAAGTTAACCTAATGCAGTGCATGTCCGTGCCCAACACGAACCCTTCAATTCAAGGACACCTAGTAGTACCCCAATTTTATGAGCCCACCACTAGACGTACTTGACGTGCGAAGGTGCAACATCGGGAATGGCAAGTTACTTGATATTAACGAGGGATCTTTCTATCATTCTAACATGGTGCAACATCGGAAAACAAGAAGCATAACAATCACAAATAAACATATATTGTGAAATAGTATGGCTCCTTCATGGACACTACAAAAAAAAGACACATCCGTGACATTTTGGGCCGAAAGAAATTTTTTCTGTCATCCTTATGACACTTCTATGACGATAATTGTGACAAAACCCGGTATCATCATAGATGTGGTGGGCTCCTACTTCTATGACAAAAAATCATGACAGAAAATGGGCTTTTCGTCCTGGGCGGGCCGGAGACGCAGTTGCATGACATTCTTTGGGACGTCCATGACAGAAAAAACCATGGTAGAGTGAGGGCGAGGAAAATTTCGGGGAGTTCCCGGTTACGGTGGGTGGTCGGGGGCCGAGCGATGCGCGTTTCTCTCGTACACGTATGTGCACGTGTGCGAGGCATTGGCTCTAACTGAACCCGAGCGAGGTGTTGGGCTCTAACTGAACCCGAGCGATTGCACTGCAGGCTATGCGTTACTGAACCCGAGCGATCGATCGATGGTTGTTAACTGAACCCAATCGAGCGATTCCTTTGCTACTGCTGCTAACTAAAGCCGATCGATGTTGCCTCTCTGCATGAACAGTGAGTGTTGCGGGGGGGGGGGGGGGGGGTTGGATGAACAGTGAGCGGTGGGGTGGATGAACAGGACCCCGTGGTGTTGCCTCGATCGAGCCGGTTGGGGCTGGATGAACAAGACCCCGTGGAGGGCTAGATGAACAATAGACGATGGAGGGATGCCCATGGAGGGGTGGTTGAACAGTAGACGGTGGAGTAGCGCGCGGTGGAGGCTGGATGAACAGGAGCCCGTGGAGGCTGGAGGAGGTCGACGGTAGCCTGTGGAGGCTGGAGGAGGTCGACAGTGGAGATGAACAGTATCCCGTGGAGTCCCATTTTGCGGTACGCCACACCCCTCCCGATGAACAGGACCCCCGTTTTGACCGTAGCGCTCCAACGCAAGTCCGTTTCCTCTATTTTGCTGTATGCCACACCCCTCCCGATCAACAGGACCCCCGTTTCAACCGTAGGAGGTTCGTTTCCTCTGTTTTGTGGTACACCACACCCCTCCCGATGAATATGATCCCGTTTCGAACGTGGCCGGTCGAACACCTGGCCCGTACGCTGGGCCTCGTTTCCATCACCTGTTCCGTCCAAGCCCTCACGATGAACACGACGAGGCATTTTGTTCTGACCCAGCCGGTTGGCTCCCCATGAACACGACGACGACGCTGTTTCTCCGTTCCGACCCAACCATGTAAACGAGCCCTGGCAGTACGTATGCGCAAGTAGGCGTTCGAGACCCCGCCCGTATGTACGTACGTGGTCGTATTTTCTTTCTTGCACCCTGGCCGTTGTACGTACGTGTACATGCTACGTGCGCGCCTCTACTACGACACGTGTGCGCCTCTACTACGACACGTGCGCGCCTCTACATCGACCAGTATGTATGTACACGTTCGTGACCAGAATGACAATGCTACGTACGCTTCGACCAGGTGGGTTCCGACTGTCAAGCACCTTCTTGCGTGCGAATATGTAGCTGGTGGGTCCCATCAGTCACGGGGCGAATCGTTTTTTCACCCGAACGCACTTCCTTGCGTGCGAAGGTGTAGCTGGTGGGTCCCAGCAGTCAGGGGGCAAATTGTTTTTTTTTCAGACGCACTTCCTTGCGTGCGAAGATGTAGCTGGTGGGTCCCAGCAGTCAGGGGGCGAATCGGTTTTTTTCGGACACACTTCCTTGCGTGCAAAGATGTAGCTAGTGGGTCCCAGCAGTCAGGGGGCGAATCATTTTTTCGTGAAATATGGTGGCCCGTCCGGTGGGTCCCTGCTGTCAGGTGGAGGAATAATTATTTTGCGCGTAATTAGGAGGCACTTCCTTGCGGCTGCCGTGGACCGAGTTGTCAGCCTCTCCATGTACAGTCCACGTCCGATGGAAGTCCTTCCTTGACCACGTTGACCACGCCGCGCCGAGAGCACCACAGCGGTGGACGACGGTGAGGCCTAGGAAGGGGACGATGTGGAGCCGAGGAAGACGCAGCAGTGGATGCACACGCGGAGAGGAGTACAAGGGTTCACTAGTTCGGCTGCGTTGTCGTCCCCGTAGAATAACAGGGGGTGTGGGTGAGTGGAGGGATGGCCTGGCCAGCGGTGGGAGTAGTAGGGGGCGGTGAGGCCTCCGTGGCAGCACAGCCGGCCACGGGAGGCAGGAGCAAGCGGCACGACCGGTGCTGCTTTGGGCGGCTGGAGCAAGAAGACCAGAGGTTGAAGAAGCACGACAGTCGTTGGATGGACATTGTACGGTCACTGTAGCTAGAATCGTTTATATTGACTAAGTTAACAAAGCCCTTGGTACATCAACTTAGTAGGCCCATAGGTCAGCTTCCGAAATGGTGCGCCCCAGATGTCAGGGGGAGGAATCATTTTTTGAGCGGGTGAAGCTGGAATATCCGAGATTGAAGAAGAAGCACGGCATCTGTTGGATGGACATCCAATGGCCACTGCTGCTAGAACCGTGTGTTGACTATAAGTTGACAAAGCCTTGCATACGCGTCAACTCTCTTTTTTTAGGGGACGGGTCAACTTAGTAAGGCCAGAAGTCTGTGGCAGAGAACTTATAGCCCATTTGAGATTTGTAAGAATGTGCAACCCATTTTTGAATTCTAATGGAATTTACTACAACCCATTTACAGTTTGTTAAAACTACAGCCCATTTCAACCAACCGTTCAATATAGAATTCAATAAAATTTCTCACATTTTTATGGGATCCGAAATATTTTTATCCCGAAATTTCTAGTCAAATTAAATACAATTTCAATATAAATTTATATTACGTAAAAATCCAACAAAACATTGCGCTCGCAACAATTAATGAAATTAAAATTTTCAATATCCAAAAATAATATTTTATAAAGTAATTACGTGTTTGGTGCATTTTTTTATAGTTACTGCCCAGTTTTTGTAATTACATCCAATTTATTATGTCTCAAAGCCCATTTTCTTGTTAAGCCTAATGCATCCCTCCTAGGAAAGATTTGCAGCCCAGCGGGGCGGAGAATAACAACTTGACCTTGCCTGGGTATTCCTAAAAAAAGTATAGCTGGGCTAGCCATTTTCAGCTTGAAAAAAATTAATATCTGGGTTGGATATCTGGCCTGGGCTAGACGGGCCACAGCCCGCCCAGTTAATACCTGCAGTGATGTTTTTGTTGTTGTTCAGAGGAGAAAAATTAATATCTGGGCTAAACATCGAAAAACTCTGTAGTGCTCACACCTCAAAAACACAAATACTGCTCGAGCTGCTTGGTCCCAGCTGTCGGCCGCTTCTTGTGCAATTCTCTCGTTTATTGACTACTCCCTCCTTTCTGGTTTATAGTGCTCAATTCAAAAATCTCACCAATCAAGGTAGATGGCGAGTGGTGGAATAATTTTTGTAGTTTTGCAAAAGCACCTCATTAATGCTCTTGTTATCCTAAAAAATTATGTTTATCAATGCATTAGTTGCAATGCATGCATGCATAAAGTACATGCATTGGTCAATTTTCTCTTAATACTTGCATGCAATGATCTAATGCACCTTGGAATCTAAACATGTGATGGAAAACAACCAAATTGAGCCTTATAAAATGGAAAAACTAAAATTTTGAGATAAGCCCTATAAACCGGAAAGGAGGGAGTACATAGGTTGACAATGGTGTGGGACTGTGATGTCAGGAAACCAGAAGGAAGAAAAATAAATTATAGTTATATATATATATATATATATATATAATAAGGAGGCACTTGCGTACATGAGGCTATGGCCCTGGTGGGTCCCCGTTGTCATACTCTCCAAGTAAAGTCAGCTCCTCGCCCGCGTGCGCTTTCTGCCCGAAACAGTCAGCGCCGCCTGCCCCACTTCCTGGTGCAGGCAATTGCTCCGCCTTCAACTGACACAAGTGTCGTCCATCCGTCCATCTGCCGCCCACATTAATGATACGCGGTTGCCGAGGCAGCTACTCCGGCGCCACACGTCCATCCCTCCGCCGCCCACCATTGCTATATAAACTGCTGCACCGGCCATAGCCACAGTCATCCGCATCCGTTCCCTTTCTCCTGTCCACACCACTACTGCCCACCATGGCTTCCTCGCGCTCCAGCGCTCTTAGGGACGGGCAGACGACGGACCACAAGGAGATGGCAGCCATTGCTGCTGATCGGTTGGCCGGCAGGCAGCCGGAGGACGATGACATCCCATTGGAGAACATGGTAGTCGATGATCCGACTCCACCCCCCTCCTCCGTGCCATCCTCGCCGATGCATTGCACCATGACCATCGGTGAGGCCCGTGCCCAATATATGGACACGGTGAGGCAGATGCGTGAGGAGCAGTTTCGGGAGGCGCAGGCCGACGCCGCCTACAACCACCATCTCCTCCAGGAGCACCTACAGGCGGAGGAGCAGATCACCACGGAGCGGGTGGAGCAGGAGGCGCTGCTCGACTCGTACCGCTCCGCCCGCAAGGGCCGCCTCGAGCACTGGCGGTACCGTATGCGGGTGGCGGAGGCTGCGGCCGCCTACAAAGAGGGCGATGAAGCGGGCGAGGCGCTGTTTGGCGAGACCGAGGACAAGGCAGAGGACAATGCCGGCTCCGACGAGTCCCCGCTCCACTGGCATCGACGAGGCCCTGCTCCACCGAGGCCCAAGGCGCCAACAACGAGGCAGAGGACACCGCCGGCTCCGTCGAGGCCCCACCCCGCCAACAATGAGGAAGAGGACATCGCCAGCTCAGCCGAGGCCCCACCCTGCCGGCTTCCACACCGACTTTGTCCCTCATAAAGCTCGTGACTCCAAGGTGCCAGACTCCGGACCCCCCGCGCCCGCCCTGATCGAATCCGATTGGGCGCCGATCATGGAGTTCACTGCAGCAGACGTCTTTCAACACTCACCTTTCAGCGACATCTTGAGTTCCTAAAATATCTCTCGTTATCAGGAGAGCCCTGGCCGGACTGCGGTCAGGACGGTTGGGATGCGGACGACGAAGAAATTCAAAGCCCACCCACCACCCACTTGGTAGCCGCTGTTGATGATTTAACCGACATGCTAGACTATGACTCCGAGGACATCGACGGTATGGACGACGATGCCGGAGACGACCAAGAACCAGTGCCCACTGGGCACTAGACAGCCACCTCATCGTATGACATATACATGGTGGATATCCCAAAAGATGGGAATGGCGAAGGAACAGAGGAGGATGACCCCTCCAAAAAGTAGCCCAAGCGCCGGCGTCAGCGGCGCCGCTCTAAATCCCGCCACAGCAAGAATGAAGACTCCGGCACCAGAGACAATAATACACCGGACAGTGCCGAAGACAACCCGCTCCAGCAAGATGCAGCGCAAGAGGACGGAGACGCCAGCCCTCATGAGAGAGCGGCAGAAGAAGAGGTAGAGGATTATATGCCTCCCTCCGGAGACGAAGCAAGCCTCGACGACGATGAATTCGTCGTGCCTGAGGATCCTGTCGAACAAGAGCGTTTTAAACGCAGGCTTATGGCCACGGCGAACAGCCTCAAGAAAAAGTAGCAACAGCTTAGAGCTGATCAGGATCTGCTAGCCGACAGATGGACTAAAGTCCTCGCGGCCGAAGAGCATGAGCATGAACGCCCCTCCAAAAGCTACCCTAAACGCAAGTTGCTCCCCCGATTAGAGGAGGAGGCTTACGAACCCGGATCACCAGGAGACAATACGGCTGACCGACCACCCCGTGGTCGCGACAGAGTGGCCTCTAGGCCCTTCACCAAACCCGTGCCCCAGCATCGCTCGAAAAGCACACGGCCATAGGGGAACACTCCGGACTTGCGAGATATATTGGAGGATAAGGCAAGACAATCAAGATCGATCTACGGATCGCGTGGCGTCCCATGATACGTGACGACAATCGTCGCGCCGGACACAGTAAGTCCGGCCGGGCCGAACAAAATAGACCAAGCTCCCTTGAGCTCCGTCGTGATATCGCCCAGTACATAGGCGCCGCACACCCACTATGCTTCACAGATGAAGTAATGGATCATCAAATCCCCGAAGGGTTTAAACCCGTCAATATTGAATCCTACGATGGCACAACAGACCCCGCGGTTTGGATTGAAGACTATCTCCTTCACATCCACATGGCCCGCGGTGACGATCTTCATGCCATCAAATACCTCCCCCTCAAGCTTAAAGGACCAGCCCGGCATTGGCTCAACAGCTTGCCAGCAGAGTCAATTGGGAGTTGGGAGGACCTGGAAGCCGCATTCCTCGATAACTTCCAGGGCACTTATGTGCGACCACCAGACGCTGATGACCTAAGCCACATAATTCAGCAGCCAGACGAATCGGCCAGGCAATTCTGGACACGGTTCTTAACCAAGAAAAACCAAATCGTCGACTGTCCGGATGCGGAGGCCCTCGCGGCCTTCAAGCATAACATCCGCGACGAGTGGCTTGCCCGGCACCTGGGACAGGAAAAGCCGAAATCCATGGCAGCCCTCACATCACTCATGACCCGCTTCTGCGCGGGTGAGGACAGCTGGCTAGCACGCAGCAACAACCTCAGCAAAAATTCTGGCAGTCCGGACTTCAAGGACCGAAATGGCAGGCCGCGTCGCAACAAAAACAAACGCCGCATTAACGGCGATCATATTGAGGATACGACAGTCAATGCCGGATTCAGAGGCTCTAAACCCGGTCAGCGGAAAAAGCCATTCAAAAGAACTACTCCGGGTCCGTCCAATTTGGACCGAATACTCGACCGCTTGTGCCAGATACACGGCACCCCCGAAAAGCCAGCTAACCACACCAACAGGGATTGTTGGGTATTCAAGCAGGCAGGCAAGTTAATTGCCGAAAACAATGACAAGGGGCTACATAGCGATGACGAGGACGAGACCCAACCGCCGAACAATAGAGGACAGAAGGGTTTCCCCCCACAGGTGCGGACGGTGAACATGATATACGCAACGCACATACCCAAAAGGGAGCGGAAGCGTGCACTCAGGGATGTATACGCAATGGAGCCAGTTGCCCCGAAGTTCAATCCATGGTCCTCCTGCCCGATCACTTTTGACCGAAGGGACCACCCCACCAGCATTCGCCATGGCGGATTCGTCGCACTGGTCTTAGACCCAATCGTCGATGGATTTCACCTAACCAGAGTCCTGATGGACAGCGGCAGCAGCCTGAACCTGCTTTACCAGGATACAGTGTGCAAAATGGGCATAGAACCCTCAAGGATTAAACCTACCAAAACGACCTTTAAAGGCGTCATACCAGGTGTAGAAGCCAATTGTACAGGCTCAATTACACTGGAAGTGGTCTTCGGATCCCCGGATAACTTCCGAAGCGAGGAGTTAATCCTCGACATAGTCCTGTTCCGCAGCGGCTATCATGCCTTGCTCGGACGTACTGCGTTTGCAAAGTTCAACGCGGTGCCGCACTACGCATACCTCAAGCTCAAGATGCCAGGCCCTCGAGGAGTCATCACGGTCAACGGAAACATTGAACGTTCTCTCCGCACGGAGGAACATACAGCGGCTCTTGTGGCAGAAGTGCAATGCAGCCTCTCAAGGCAATTCTCGAGTCCGGCCTTTAAGCGGCCGGACACAGCTAAGCGCGCCCGGAGTAACTTACAACAAGACCACCTGGCACGTTCCGAGCACGCGTAGTAGTGCGGACCCAACCCCAGCTCCTGCGAAACGTTAAAGCAGGTCCTTCGCGTACACCATTACGCTCTGAACATACCATGGGCATGGGGAGAGGGGTACGACCACGATAAAACCCAGACTGCGGCTCAACCGCACCAGGGGCTCTCAAGTGTGTCGTTCTTTTTTCTTTTCCTTTTTACCTTTTATTTTTTACACATAGGACTCTGTTTGTCAGAGGCCCTGTCCGGCAGCAGATCCGCCGAACTCACGATGCAACAGCCAGGGAAGGATAAAGGCTACAACGAATATACAGGTGGTCTCCGTTACGAGCATTTTTATACACCAATCTGCAGCCTACCCCTGGAGGGGGACGTGTTTAACAGCCCCATATCCTTGCTTATCGCACTATTTGTATCGTTCTGCATTCGTAACAGCACTTATTGAATAAAACAATGCAGCACCTTTTTGCTTCTAATTGCATTTCCTTTTCATACATATGTTCATTCACGGCATATTGCATCCGTACACTTTGGTACGGCTAATACACACCAGGGGCTTATGTTCCCCACGTCATGGTGTGATAAGTCCGAACACTTTCACAGGTGCGGCACCTCGAACTTATAGCACTATATGCATCGGCTCCGAATCATGTCTTGGGTCAATAGTTGGGTTTGCCCGGCTCCCATGTTTTGGTACCTTACGTTCCGTTATATCGGCTAAGGTAGCACTGGGAGAACCACTACGATTGCGCCCCAGTTGAGTTGGGTTAACGCCTCAGTGGAGAAAGCTAAAACTGACCTCATGATGAGGCGAGAGCCAGTCGCTGTTTGAGAGGTTTTTTGCGAGTCCTTAAAGACTTATGCCGCTTAGAGCGAGGAGCCGGATACTGTCCGGCCAAGGCGTGGATAGCGCCCCAAATTCGGCCTTCCGAAGACTAGGGGCTTCGCCGAAATTTAAAATTATAGAATTCTATGGCTAAGTGAGAGTGTTCAAGCATTATAAGTCCGGTTGCCTTGTTCGCTGTGTCGAGCGCCTCCCTAGATGGACCCAAAAATGGGAACAAGAGCGCTCGAGTTTATCCCGAACACCCCAGCACTCGTGGCATGGGGGCTGAAGCTGACGACTTTCCATCTCTCAGATTTGATAAACAGCCGCACAGAAGGTAATATTTTAAATTAACAACCGTTGCTTAGCGCATATGAACCAAGTTTTCAGCGCACAGGATAACAAAATGCGAGTCTACTCAAATATTACATCTTTGGAGCACTCACCCGCAATAGTGCAGGCGCCCTTCAGCACACTCTTATAATACATCTCGGGCATGGGATGCTCCTTGCCCTCTGGTGGCGGGTCCGTCACGAGCTTCTGGGCATCCATCTTGCCCCAGTGCACCTTTGCGCGGGCAAGGGCCCGGCGGGCACCTTCAATACAAGTGGAATGCTTGATGACTTCAACCCACAGGCACGCATCCACCAGCCGCCGCACCAGGCCGAAGTAGCTCCCAGGCATGTCCTCCTTTGGCCACAGCCGAACTATGAGGCCCTTCATGGCCTGTTCGGCCGCCTTGTGGAGCTCGACCAGCTGTTTCAGCTGGTCGCTAAGGGGCACCGGATGTCCGCCCTCAACATACTGAGACCAGAAGACCTTCTCCATCGAGCTCCCCTCCTCGGCCCGGTAGAATGCGGCAGCATCGGACACGCTGCGAGGAAGATCAGCGAACGCTCCTGGAGAGCTCCGAATTCGGGTAAGCGACAGGTAATTAACACTCACATGCTTACTTTGCATGAAAAATGCCTTACCCGCTGCTATTTTCTTTACCGCCTCGATCTCCTGGAGGGCCTTGTAGGCTTCGGCCTTAGCGGCTTTGGCACTCTCAAGAGCCGTTGCAAGCTCAGACTCTCTAGTCTTCGAGTCACGCTCCAGGCTCTCATGTTTCTTCACGAGATCCTGGAGCTCTTGCTGTACCTCCGCCACCCGCGCCTCCTGTTTCTCTCACTCAATGCGCTCCGTAGCCGCATTGCGTTCGGCCGTGGCCACCGCCTCTTTCAGGGTCGCCACCTCGTTAGTGGCCCCTGCAATACCCAAGTTATCCTTGTCATTTTTCTTGCAACCAAATCCTTTTCTGTAAGGTACAATTTTCATAAGGTATTACTCGCCTTCTTTTTCCTCGAGCTGCTTCTTGGCATGGCCGAGCTCATTCAATGAACCACTCAAGGTTTTCTTTCAAAGTTTTAACCTCCGCAGTCAGTGCGGCGGAGGTCAGCAGCACAGCCTGCAATCCCATATTGACATATTTTCATGACTCCTGCGTTTATCTTTCTAAAGATCCTCAGTCCGGCTTTTCTTCCCGAACACCGAACCGAGCATCAGGGGCTACTGTCTATATGGTACCATTTTACATATATTGAAATTCTTACCTCAAAGCCTGTTAGAAGGCTGCTGCAGGCTTCGGTCAGCCCGCTCTTGGCGAGCTGAACCATCTGAATCACCGCACTCATAACAGTGCGGTGTTCCTCTTTGATGGAGGCGCCGTTGAGCGCCTCCAGCAAATTATCCGGCACCTCCGGTTGGACGGAGGCAGCCGGCGTCGCGGTCCTGCCCTTCTTACGAAGGGGTCGCTCGCCGGACTCCGGAGCCACTGTGGGTTCCGGGGCTGAGTCCGGTGCAAAGTCCGGGAGGTTGTCCTGCGACACCTCCAGGGCCCTCTCCTCCTGGTGGGTCCCTTCCTGGGATCCCACCTCAGCATTGTCCGCATCACGGGGGGTGGAGGCAATCGGAAGAGAATCCATATCCGACGCCCCTAAGGACCCACTCGACGAAGTGGGGAGATCATCCTTAGGCGGACTGCAGGGTTGTATGCGGCATCATAAAGACATAATGTGGCAGAAAATGAAAACCTTGAAGTTATTCGGGAGTCCGGATACTTATGATCTTGCCAGAGGCTTGGCCCTTGGAGGCCAGTCCTCGTCATCGTCACTAGCGTTGGCGGAACAGTCCGGGGGAAGAGTTTTTCCCTTCTTGGACCCTTCGGCCTCCCTTGTTGGGGAGGCCTTCCTTTTCTTCCCTCCCCCCGCTGGGGGAGAGGCTTTCTTCTTCTCCTCCTCGCCCTGGTGGGAGGAGTCGGCCTCGGATTCATCATCCGATAGCACCTGAAAACGGGAACTCTTCCGAGTCCCCATGGCCTTCTTCTCCGGCACCACGTGGGGTGCCGGAGCCAGCAGCCCTGTTAGGCGGGCGTCAGCTGGGTCCTCTGGCAATGGGGCTGGACAGATAGCCTGTGCGGCCTTCTTCAGCCAGTCCTGTCAAAGGAAAGGGAGTTTAGATCCCGCATAGAGTCAAACTATGGAAAACAAGCGTCCCTTAAAGGACAGAATAACTTACTTCATCAGCTGGACGCTCCAAGCTGAACCCGCGATCTTCAGTAGCGGATGCGGGAGCCTCGGCGCCCTTGAACAGCACCTTCCAGACCTCTTCGTACATAGTGTCGAAGAGCCCATCCAAAGTCTGGTGCTGCGCCGGATCGAACTCCCACATATTGAAGCCCCGTTGTTGGCACGGGAGAATCTGGCGGATGAGCATGACCTGGACTACGTTGACAAGCTTGAGCTTCTTGTCCACCAGCTTTTGGATGCAGGCTTGGAGTCCGGTCAGCTCCTCCAAATCGCCCCAAATCCGGCCACTCTCTTTCCAGGAGGTGAGCCATGTGGGGATGCCGGATCTGAATTCGGGGGCCGCTACCCATTCGGGGTCACGCGGCTCGGTGATGTAGAACTACCCCGATTGCCACCCCTTGATGGTTTCAACAAAAGTGCCCTCCAGCCACGTAACGTGGGACATCCTGCCCACCATGGCGCCTCCGCACTCCGCTTGGCTGCCCTTCACAACCTTCAGCTTGACACTGAAGGTCTTGAGCCACAAGCCGAAGTAGGGCTGGATGCAGAGGAAGGCCTCACATACGACTATAAACGCCGAGATGTTGAGGATGAAATTCAGGGCCAGATCGTGGAAATCCAGGCCGTAGTAGAACATGAGCCCCCGGACAAAGGGATGGAGCGGGAAGCCCAGTCTGCGGAGGAAATGGGGAAGGAATACTACCCTCTCATGGGGCTTGGGGGTGCGGATGAGCTCTCCCTCGATGGGGAGCCGGTGCACGATGTCGCTGGACAAGTATCCGGCGTTGCGCAGCTTCTGGATCTGCCCCTCCGTGACGGAGGAGGCCATCCACTTGCCTCCCGCTCTGGACATAGTTGGAGAAGGTTGAGGTGAGAAGTGCGGACTTGGGCGCTGGAGCTCAAGTTCGCAGAGATGGATAAGCTGAGGAGGAAGAAGGCGCATGTTAAAAGGTTGGATCTTTATCCCCTTATATGGGCGGACAGAAACACGCGTCCCCACCGGCCTGGTAAAACTCGCTTATCTCCCAAGCGTCACAATCAATGGTGTGGTTGGGTTACCCACGTCCGTATTGGTGGGAATCCCGGAATAAGGGGAACACGATCTCTGCTTCGACAAGACGTGCCAAGGAAACCGCCTCGCTAAACGCGCTAAGGTGGAACAATAAAAACAATTCGAGTAAAGGCTTGGAAGTGGTGTGACGTCACGCCACAGAATATGTCAGCAGATTGATCTTGTGTAATATTATTCTCTCTACGGTGGTATGTGGAATTTATTTTTGCAGAGCCGGACACTATCCTGGTGTTCACAATCTTCTATAAATTATTCGGAGGAGGAACCCGCCTTGCAATGCCGAAGACAATATGCGCGCCGGACTCGTCATCATTGAAGCCTGGTTCAGGGGCTACTGAGGGAGTTCCGGACTAGGGGGTGTCCGGATAGCCGAACTATCATCATCGGCCGGACTCCAAGACTATGAAGATACAAGATTGAAGACTTCGTCCCGTGTTCGGATGGGACTTTCCTTGGCGTGGAAGGCAAGCTTGGCGATACGGATATGTAGATCTCCTACCTTTGTAACCGACTCTGTGTAACCCTAGCCCTCTCCGGTGTCTATATAAACCGGATGGCCTTAGTCCATAGGACGAACAACAATCATACCATAGGCTAGCTTCTAGGGTTTAGCCTCCTTGATCTCGTGGTAGATCTACTCTTGTAACCCATATCATCAATATTAATCAAGCAGGACGTAGGGTTTTACCTCCATCAAGAGGGCCCAAACCTGGGTAAAAACATCGTGTCCCTCGTCTCCTGTTACCATCTGCCTAGACGCACAGTTCGGGACCCCCTACCCGAGATCCGCCGGTTTTGACACCGACAGGGAGGATTTCAACTGCTCTGCCGAGGCGCCGCCCGCCGGCAACGAGACAGAGGACATCACCGGCTACGCTGAGGCCCCGCCCCGCTACCAACGATGCCGCACCAAACAGAAAACGAGGAAGAGTAGAACACGGTAGGTCGCTGCCGCTCGGGTCCAAGTAAGGCCACCACTGCTACCCTCCGGTTGAAGCCAAGCTAGGCGGGTTGACCATTGAGGGCCGGTTAGCTTCTTGGCGGTGGCGTGGAGTCGGAGAGCTGCGCTGGAGAAGAACGCTGCTTCTACTTAACTGCTGGTGCAGTTAGCTGACTGACACGTGGGCCCAACAGGCCACATGTCAGTTACGCAACTGCACCGGCAGTTAAGTCACTGAAGCTTCTGTTCGGCTCAGCGGGACAAAGGTGCATAGCTTCGGTTAATTAATTATACCTCCACCACACACCTTTTTAGTTGAAGAATGTATGAAATGTAATGAAATCTGGCATGTTTATATGAAATCCGACCGTGTATGAATGAATTTATTTCGATTAGTTTGAATTCTTGTATCACTGGCATTGGATGAACATGCAAAACAATACGTACTAGCATTATTCCCAGGGTGATCACCTTGTTTGCAGCAGTTTCACATGTACTCCCTCCTGTCCTTTCTAGTCTGCATACAAGTTTTGTCTACAGTCAAAGTATCTCTACTTTGACCAATCTTATACAAAAAAGTATGCACTTTCACAATGTGCAAAGTAAAAAGGAACAGAAGGAGTACAAAGAGTTTGAGCAGCTTTTTAGCGTTTCTGTACATTGCAATCAAACACACAGGGTTGGCAATTCATAGAGAACATTCAAAACAATCCATAATTATGCATCTCAGCGACTCACATGTCAGAGGCAATATTTACTTCACAACTAAAGAATAAAGAAAAAATTGATCGACGCTGCTGATAGCAAAGGGCGTCCCATTCGAAAATATCAAACACATGTCTTGCTAAAATTAATGAGCAAAATTTGACAAGGTTGTCCCATTCCAAAATATCAAATGCCTACGATTGTGGAATGGGCAGGGTTTGCCATCAGTTCGGACATTGACATGGCACCTCGTGCTAAATAAACCAGCTGTTCTTTTTGTGCAGTTCCATCAAAATCAACCAAATTCGCTCGTAGCTTGTATGATTTCGCCCTTATATGTTGCAATGCCTTAAACTTATCGGCACCTCCTTTCTTGTGGTGGAAATGAATGATTCGATGTATTCATGAACATTTTGTGCAGTTCCCATTGAAATCAAGCTGAGCACCCCTGTTTGCACAAATACAAAAAAGTGATTAGTATAAAGCAAACTGTACTATGAATTGACAGTTTAAACAGGCACCTACATGGTCCATGTAGAGCACACTTTTAGAAAAATGGAACTCACCAGAAAGAATCCTAGAACAACATTGTACTCGCGCATCACAGCAAAAAAATGGAGATTTGTCAGTCCTTCTGAGCTGAAGTTAGTTTGGTCTTGTGGGGAGTAATGTAACCATCCTTCAACTGCTCCTTCTGATGAGAAGATAGACAGGGCTTCTTCATCCTGGCATAATCGGAACTAGTCACTTCACGTACTCCATATTCTTCTTCAGAGGAAGATGATCCTGTTGTGCAAAGACAAGAGGACTACTAAATGCTAGCATCCCTGTTTGCTCGAAAAAAGGAAAGGAAATATTTAAAACAGCACAGATGAAGCACTTCTCAAGGACAATACCACTTTTTCATGACAGTATCTAAACAGTAGCACAACACCAATAGAGATGACAAAGCTCAATCATATGGATGAAATCAGTGGGCGAGTACCAACCTTTGTCAGGAGGCTTATTGTGTAGAGCATACAGATGAAGCACTTCTCCGGAACCATCTGTTGCTATCTACGGTGGTGGCCATGCTTACTATATACTCCTCGATTAGTTTAATGTTTCCAACATCTTCTTGTGCAGTTCCACTAAAATATATGGTATCTTCAAAGAAGATCCCTGTTTGCACAAGTAGAGATAATTACGTATTACATTAAGAGTGGCATCAAATCAGTGGCAAAACAATTGCTCGTTCCAGCCATAGCAATAAATTAAGATGCAAAACTATATCATTACTTGTGTCATCACAGTTCCAGTGCTTCATTACAGCACCGGGAGTTGATTTTTGTTTTTCTTCCGCTTGTTCTTCCCCTTCATCACTTGGTTCAATAATAGACAAGCTTCGCCTTCAATGTAAGATTTGGCATGTCAATTAGGGAGCACAAGTATAGTACTAAACTTAATTTTCTGATGAAAGTGGCAAAATACAGGCCAACAGTTGTGAATATCCTTATCTTACCTCAATGGGATATTACGGTGCACATACAGATTGGAAGTCTTGTCTCCATTTGTGCAGTTCACTAAAATCAAGCAACATTATCGTACAAGTAGCACAACATATGAAAGCACACTGCAGAATCATGTGAAAGAAGGCTAGTACTGACCTCTCATGATGCGGAATTCAAACAACTCACAAGAAGAAGATCTGAACCAAATTTGCCAACACGGATAGGAAGTAAGATCTCCTCTTGTGCAGTTCCACTAAGATCAAGCAATCAAGCAACGTTGTCAGTGTGACATTTTGGTTGAACTGCACAAAACACTCTTAAAACAAAAGTGTTTTGTGCAGTGCAACAAAAGGTCACAATGGCAACGAGGTGAAGTAGATAACCCTGTTTACACAGAGGTGCAAAGGAAACAATTAGTGGTCAATAACGGTGGATGACACAGAAGCCAACAAAAAGAAGCATCTACCTTATCTAAATGGGAAAGAAAGCAAGACAGTAGCATTTCTCAAATGGTGGCATTGATTAATATTAACATAGAGATTATATTAACAATAAAATTCGTTAAACATGTAATTTGCTTTTAACTGTGGCATTGCATCAATTTTCCAGCGGCATTATTAGAGGGTGTTTGTTTACAGGGACATTTTGGTGTAGGGACTAAAAAACTCTGTGTCAGTCCCATCTAAACCAAACAGGAGGGACTTTTAGGGACTAAAAGTGGGCATTTGGGACTAAAGAAAGAAGACCCCGAGGGAGTCTTTTTGGGACTTTTTCCAACAGTTGCCCCTGCCACGCATCGCACCTTGTCTCTATTAGTTCATTACTAGGGGTAACATGGTCTTTTAGCATGTCATTTAATAACCTCTAGTCCATGTTTAGTCCCTGGAATCAAGCAGGTAGGGACTAGGGAGTTTTTAACCAAACAAGGCCTTAGATTAACAACAGCTAATGAGTTGCACGGGACAGTGGACGCACCAGAACCATGTGCATCTACCGATGTACTGTGGTCATGCACAGTCTGTTGCAACAAAGAACAAACAACCAAGGAGCATATTTGTGTTGGTCCCAGTTTTGTTATCTTTAGACACCTTTCCCTATGTGAGCGCAGCAAATCTAGTCCTGCTCAAACTCTATAGCCTTGTCCCCCAAAACAAAAGATCAGTTTGTTACAGATGTGTGTACTGCGTTTGTCATTGTTTTCCCTTTTCGACCAACGTAGGTGCTGGATAGCCAGTCTGTACTAGTACTTTCGCCCCTTCCTTTCCTCTTTGAACCACGCCCTAGATTTATTCGATACAACTTTCCCCACAACTTTCCCCCATTCCTTTCCTCTTTGAACCACGTCCTAGATTCATGCTATACAACTTTGCCCCTTCATTTCCTCTTTGAACCACGTCCTAGATTCATGCTATATACAACTTTTCCCACTACTTTCCCCCACTCCTTTCCTCTTTGAACCACGTCCTAGATTCATGGTATACATGCAGCTAGAGCAATGCATGTGGAGTAAGTAAATTATACCTTAAGGTTCTTGAGGCATGGTTTGGTGGGCGACGGGACGACAACAAATAAGAAGGGGTCGGAGGCCCTCCCGCGCCGCCGCTGGGTGAAAGTGAACAGTTGCGCCGGTAGTGGATTCCCTCCCTCGCCAACGGCGACAGTGTTAAGCCTCCTTCCCTTCCGGTGGATGGATCATGCTGGCTCTTTGAGCAGCAGTGAGGGGAGAGAGAGGCCAACAAAGTCTTGTTTAGATCTGGAGAGGGTGAGAGAGGGTGAAGAGAGCAACTACAAGCGCTGAGGCTCCAGCGTGTATATATATACTGGAGAGAGTGTGTGAAGCGTGCAAACCCTAGAAAACAAGCTCCGAAGCTACAGCTTATGTGTGGTGAGGTGATTATACGGTCACTACGAGATCGTATAGCTCCGTATCCATCCATTTTGACCAGTCAAAGAATTCTCTTGGCACAAATTATGCTCAAGTGTAGTTATCGAACCCAAGACCTCAAGTTTGATGAGCGAACAGGCTAACTAGCTACACAACCCTCCCGTTATGTTCAACAAGAGGAAAATAACCTTTTATACATTCCTGCATTAGTGTGACAAGCATGCCGTGTTTTTTTGTGTCTGTGGGAGTCATTGGATTTCAATCATAATTGTGTCATGTGGCTTTGGTGGTAAGACTATCCACAGTGGTGCAGAAATAATGCAGCCTTGGTCACCTTACCTCTCCCACGTAGTATGTTGGGTCCCACCAGTCAGAGGGTGAAACAAACAAATTAATAAGAAAAATTAAAAGCGCCAGCGGTGTATCTTACCTCACACATCTCGCTACTGCTCGGGAACACTGTCCAATTGATCCCTCTGTTCGCTCACGTTCTATTTTAAGTGAGTCCTTATTATAACATGCACACAATTTTGGGCAATTGTATTCGACTTAAGTCAGTGTGCCACCATATCTCGTATACTTACTACTCCCTCTGTCTAGGTGTAATAAGTCACGTTAGAAGGTGCAACGGGACCAAGGTGTGTGTGTGTGTGTGTGTGTGTGTGTTTAACAGCATGTGTGTGTTAGAGAGAGCGATAGATCGACCTACTCCTACAGAGAGATGGTGTGTAGTGTATGATTTTAGCCGCGAGAGTCGGTGCATCCTCTTATTTCTGGGCGTGTCCGGTAGGGACATGCGGACAGTTGCCATGCCCGCTCCTAACCAGCCTGGCCCACCCAAAGCCCCTCCATCGCCCGCGCGTGCTTCCCACCCGAAATGGTCAGCACCGCTCCAAAGAATCGGTGCTGCCTTCATGCCCGGGCCGAGCGGACGCGACCTCTCACTGGCGCAAGAGTGATGGTTGCTTCATCCGTCCAACTTACTGTTGGGTCTATGTGATTTGATGGCTCATTGGTCTTTATTAATGAGGTGGTAGGACTGCTGGATGTCCCACGCTTTCGGCGAAAGGAGGTACTACTAGATTACAATTTTCTCCATTCTTATAGCGGAGGAGTGCAAGAGCAGTGAAAACATGCAGGCTCAGTGATTACATGGCCCACCTCACACTATCACCGTGCGACACCTAACTCTTTACATAGTACTCCCTTCGTTCCTAAATATTACTAGATGAGTCCCCGCGCGTTGCCGCGGAACAGCCGTATATCTCTCTATGCAAAATTATCGATTTCATAGAACTAAAAAAACTCTATAACCGCATGACAAATGTGGTAGCCAAACTAAATAAACTCCCATCGTCATTTAGATCATCCCACGTAAGGAAAAAATCAGCCAACTCCTACTGCATAATGGGATTATATTTTTCTTTTTGGCATATTAATGGGACTTAAAGCTCACATACATGCATGCTACCGGTGCATGCTTGCATGCAGATATGTTGATGTGATTTAAAACCCACTCACATGCATGCCACGGTATTTCTGCATGCTTGCATGTGGCTTAGTGCGGAGCCTCTCAACATCTAGATCTGACGGCTATTATGGACTGATTTAGTTCATCTAATGGCTACATTAATTTTGATGATGTGGCTCAAGGAGAGGATAGAGAATTCCTAGTAGTGGGGGCTAGCTATTACTAGTAGATAAGTCTTTGTAGAGATTCCACTAGGTGAACTACATACGGAACAAAATGAATGAATCTACACTTAAAATGCATCTATATACATCCGCATGTGGTTCATGGTGAAATCTCTACAAAGACTTTTATTTAGGAACGGAGGAAGTACTAGTATAGTACGTACTGTAATTTATCAGCGAGATAAATTTGTACAATGCTATGAAGCTTCCAGCTTCTGTTACATGTATCTTGCATCCAAGGTTGCCCGTTGCAACATTTCATCAAATACAAAGGAGACTAGCATGCATGCTATTGCATCTCAATGATTGACAGATCATAGCAAATATGTACTCCCTCCATTCCAAAATAAGTGTCTCAACTTTGTGCAAACTTTAGTACAAAGTTGTACTACTACTAAAGTTGACACTTATTTTGGAACAGAGGCAGCTAAAGAAAAAAACGGTCCATGTAGTCCCTAGCCCTTGAACCGTGAACCCTAACCAGGATTCAATTTGCTGGCAACGTTCGAGCTTCCTAATAAATGAAGTTTGCAACCTTTTGACCATCGGATCATTCTGTTACATGTATCTTGCATCCAAGGTTGCCCGTGGCAAAGAAATTGAAGAAGCGTGATTAGAATAAGATTACTGGGACTAGTTGATGAGACATAAACTCATCACAAATACAGTACGTAGAAGCCAGTAGAGGTATGTGCGGGGCAAAGAAGTAGAGAAATATCCACAGGGAGTGATGTGGGCAGCTGGAGCAGTGGTGCAAGCCAGCTGTAAAGGGAGTTGTACCTGAGGGACATAGCTCAACCTTGAGGAGGGCGGCAGGAGGCGGCAATTGCCCATGTCGCGGCAGTGGCAAGGGATGAGGCAACCTCACCGGCTTTGTGAGAGAGAACGGCGGGGACCCCTGATCGGGACGTGCCGACAATGGGTTTTTGCCGTCAGCGACGGCGACCGCATCTACACTAAGCATTCACCCCTTCCCCCAGCGGACGTGATCCGCCGGGATATTAGAGATGTGGTCACAGTCATTTTGTGCGAGAGAGTGTGAAGAGAGCAACCCCAGCAAGCAACCGTGTAGGCTGGCCCGTCCTGACTATGTATATAGTGGAGCGGTTTCCTTTTCTATCCATATGAACCTATCATATTGCGTACGTGCCACTGAAGAAAAAAACTTTATTTATAAATGACGCGACACCTACTACTCGTTCTCCTATAACCTTGTGCTTGGCATCTCCAAAATATTAACCATGCGATTGGCTCTTCGCCTGTTCGGGAAGTCGAGCAATAATGGTAGTGCAGTATATATTGTTCTAGCTATATGAGACAGAATGAATTGCTGCACGTCCACCACGTGGGCGAGGGTCGAGGGGCGAGGAAGAGTGCTACATACGGAGCAAAATGAGTGAATCTACACTCTAAAATACGCCTATATACATCAGTGTTTGGAGTATGTACTAGTAGTTCATATTGAAATCTACTAAAGGACATATATATTCCAAACAATATGATATAATCTCTATAACCAAGGTAGTAGGGACGAGGAGTAAACGGAGGGAGTAGTAAATTTTTTCTCCTCGTCCTGTGAGCCACCGCGCCCGTGGGCGGGGGAGACGGCGTACTAAGCAAGCTTCTGCTCGTTCTGTGAGTTGACGGGACACATCAAAAGTACTCCAGTGTATAGAGCCTTGCCTCTAAGGTAGGCCCCACATGGTTTGCCTCTTTTTTTATTTTAACATAACGTGTCAAGTCACAATTTGTTTGTTCACCCATGGTAGACGATCCTCCCTCCACCAAGTGGACAGCCAGTACACGTGCCAAATTACCACATAGGCTGCCTTTTTCGTACAGAAATGAGCTCCACCGTGTACCCGCACGGGTGTGGTTGGGAAAGAGATGGGAGTACGTGTGCCGTGCATGCACCTCTTCTCTTCGTGCACGCCCCCCACCTACGTGGGTGTGTGTGAGATATACAAACCACGTTCGTGAGTGTTTTTTGTTTTGGGGTAGGGGTGGGGGTGGGGTGGGGGGTTGATTTCGTGAATTATTTGTGGGAATATGTGTCGATGACATCTCAAACAAAATTTTGCATGCAATGTGTGTGAAATGGAGGCCTATCCATATCATATATAGAGGGTCGGGCCATCCACGAGAAGAGAGGGAAGGTCATAGCTATCGATAGAGTCGAAGAGAGGATCAAGTGGGTGGGTGCGAGATCGATGAAGAGAGCGATCAAAATTGTGTGTGTGTGCAAGTCAAAGATATAGGGCGACTGGCCTACCGGAACGTTAGAGGGCACATGTCAAGTTTGTGTGTGGCAGGGAGACATGACTAGAGCGCTCGATGTATCGGTGTGTGGGGGAAGGGGGTGGGGGAGGGGTAGGCAGATGCCTAACTATAGAGGTAGAACAACTTGTATATGTGTTGAGAAGGAGAGACCCAGCTATGTCTTGAGGGAGATCGGTCGACATCCATACATAACTGAAGGACGGGAAATATGATGGGATAGAGAGAGAGAGGAGAGAGAGAGGGAGGGAGAGGGGTAGAGTGTTGGATGGGTGATGGAGTTGCTTCTCGAAGATGGTGGGAGAGGCCTACTAGACAAACTGAGCGTGGAACTACAATGTTATCAATAAGAGTGGGGATGTGTTTCTGTGTGTGCCTGTGTGTGATAGATCTGTCGAGACGCATCCATGGATGATGAAGGGGAACCATGTGTTTGGTAAGCAAACCTAACTAGATCGGTAGATCAATTGTTGTTTGTCGGAGGAAGGGAGAGACACAACTAATGAGGTAGATCGATCGACGCGTGGGTAAAAACGAGTTATAAGGACCTAGCTAGCTATATGTATAGCGAGAGATCGGTCGGTGTACATCCATTTGTTAGAGGCAAATAAGGCCCAGCAAGATGGATAGACAGAGAGAATGGAGCTAGGAGGTGGTGCGAGAGGCCCAGCTACTAGCTAGATAGGGGGAGGAGTGTGCGGTTGTGAGATCGATGAAAAGAGGGGCTAGAGTTTACACGTGTGTGTGACCGTATGAGAGACACGAGGCAAGGACACATAAAGGAGGAGATTGAAGGTGTGTGTGTATGTTGTAGGCAGGCATCGCTGGAGAGGTTTATCGATCGGTGTGTGTCAGAAAGGAGTTGTGGAGACTCTGGGAGAACGACCTAAAGAAAAAAAAATGAATGTGCCCGGTGGATAGAATGCCGAGGGAGGGGGAGGGCGAGGAGGGCGTGTGCATGCATGAGAGAAAGTTAGTGGTAGCTATAAAGGTTAAAGGATTGTGTGGGTGTAAGAGACTAACAAAGATCATAATTTGGTATGAAAGCGGATTCATATATTTGAATAGGAGATCATAGTGTTTTAAACATTACATGCATGAATACATCGGTGATACACGTGCTATGCACATGTTATACCATAATGTGATAATGCATGGCGTTTGCAACTCACAGCTAAATGCCGAACAATCTAAACCATACTATACATCAAACAATCTCACATTTTATTTGAATTTGTGATAATGTGTGGTGTTTGCAGCTTACAACTAAATATCGGACAATCTAAACAATACTATATATCGAACATTCTCACCATTTTATTTGAATTTGTGGTAATCTGTGGTGTTTGCAACTCACATCTAAATACTTGTAGGCGTAGGGGGCGGGGCACCATACATAATGTGATAAACCCATTATACATATGAGACATGCTTTAGATTATGAAGATCTAGCTAGAGCTAGAAATGTAATGTGATTTGAAATCAACATAAAGTGGATTCAAAAAATCGAGTTCGAGTTCATATAGTACACATAGTTCATATGTAAATCGAGACTAATCATGTGGTGTGCTGTGAAGATAATACACAAATGATGGTTTAACTTGACAATAATGATGATTGTAGATCTTATTAAAACAGAGAAACGAATTCAAATGCTTTGACTTCACAACAATCATTACTATAGATCTTATTCAAATAGAGAAATGAATTCAAATTTAGTTCATATTGAAGCGGTAGTATATACGTTTGGAATGCACTAAAACATTCATTTGAGTAGTAGGTTGCATGCATTATACACGTAGCAAAATATTTTTAATTGAACATAACATGAATTCAAAGTTTTGAATGACATTTGTAGTGCACATTGATTTGGTACAGTACACATTAGGCTTGTCCAGAAATTTCAACCCGCGCCTTGTTAGCCTGAAATATTTAAGATATATCTTTGTCTCGTCGTGCTCCGACAACTCCCTCCATCTCAACCCGCGCCTTGCTATTCCAAAATTACAACGCGCGCGAAAACTCCCACCTCCTATGAAATCCCGACACGTGAAATGCCCGTGGTACCGCTGAACCGAAAGAACCGCCTCAAACCGGTGGGGGTACTTTCGTAAATTACCCCACATTTCAGACAAGCGCGTCCCTAAGCCATGGTTCCCCACTGCCATCCCATCCGCCCACCCATTTGTACACAGAGGCCGCGAAAACCCGCGACGAAACCCCACACCCTGCTCCGTCTGCCACCCAGCCGGAGCCTCTTCCCCGACGACATCGTCCACAGCAACACCTTGACGTCCCTCATCCACCGTACCGGATGAGCATCCGTCGTCGATCTCGTTGTCCCGCCGGTTCAGCCACCCCATCCTCCACCTCCAAGGAGCTGCCCCGACGTTCCCCTTGTCTTTCGCGCCACCTCCATTCCCACACCGCGGTCTTCACCTGCACCACCGGAAGAGCATCATCATCACCGTTTCCTCGGATGAAGCTGCGGCCTAATTGGCGCCACCAAAGAGGTTGTACACTAATCGCCGCATTTTCTTCTTGATTCGATCTCACGGTGCTGCCGGCGCTCGGTCCCGAGCCGAAATGGCACGGCTCCATCCACGGCGGCGTCGCCGGCCACTTCCTCCATGGTGTCGCTCCCTTGGCGGCGACGTCCACATCAGTAGAAGCTGTTGCTGCTTTAGCTCTCGCTCGCGCAGCTGCTCTGCTCTTCCTCTCAGTCCCCTGCCTGGTCTGCTCTTGCTATTGCTCTTGCTCACGCTGCTGCTCTCGCTCTTGCTCTTGCTTGCGATGCTGCTCCGATTTAGCTACACTTCAGTCTACTGAATCGACTTTTGGGTCAGTCGATTTTCAGGGGGTGGGGGGCTTGCCAGGGTGAAGGAAGAACCAGCCGCAGCAGGGAGGGGGGCTCGCCGGAGAGGTACCCCACTATCTATCTTAGGGTTTAGGGTGGGGGCGGTGGTCGCCGGCGTTGGCGGGGCGGTGGTGTGGGGATCGCCTGAGAAAAAGTTCAGCACGGGGGCCTAGAGGGATGGCCGGGGCGGCGGCGGACCGGCGGTGGGGAGTGTATTCGGGGCGGGAGGGGCGGCGCACCGCCGGCCGCGGGCGCCGGGGGCTGCTGTTTGGCCGGTGGTGGCTGGCGGCTCGGGGGGTGGAGGTTGAAGATGAAGCGCAGGCCCTTGATTTTGTATCCAACGGCTGCAAAATCGACTGACCAGAGATGAAAAAGTCAGTCGACCGACGTGTAGCCTCACCTTGCTAGTGCGTTTAGTTTCGACAGCAAAATTTAGTTTCAACAGCAAAATTCAGTTTCGACAGGTAAGTTCAGTTTCGACAGTTAAGTTCAGTTTCGACAGTTAAGTTCAGAGATGAGCGGCTGATGTATTATACATCTAGCACTTTGTGGTTATGTATTTTATGTCATGTATTAGAGATGCTATTAGAATTCCACTCAGGTTAACGTTGTTCGTTGTCTCTCTTGCTTCAGCCTCGGCGTCGTACAACTCACCGGAGCTGCTCCAACGACGAAACCCTCCATCATAGCGGAGCAGTACCTCGGGCTCCATATCGAGACGCCTAAGATCTTCTTCCCCTCCTCCGACAGCCAAGTCAGCCGGAGCATCCTCACCGGCCAACCCAATCACGCTGAGATCGACATGGCTTCGCCAAAGAGGTTGTACACTTGTTGCATCTCTTTTTTACTCTACATGTTATATATATTGTCCACTGAGTACACAGATTTGTTCCTTTAGTGTCTCCTTGAAAGAAAAACATAGGAATTTTAATTTTCACTTTTCCTCCTTTTCAAATTCCTATTCATGAAGCACAAGACTAAGAGATAGTAGCATAATAGCATTATAACCGTACATTTTCTTGTGGTTTGACTTAATCTCACCATGCTTCTTTGCATCCTGTGATCTTCCAATTGTTGTGAATCAAACACCCAGATTGGCAGAAATCCTATGTTTTTAAATTCTCTGTTTTGCACGTGCATTCCTATCCTATTCCTGTCTATTTCCTATCCCTGCATTGTTGGAATCCTCCAATTCAAATGAGCCCTTATAGAATTACTTCTCTTACAGATAGTTGTCAAAGAAAACCTTGTGTGATTTGTCCCGCTCCTACTGCGACGTCGTCCACCCCAGCTCAGCTGCTCCAATGACAGAAGGGTCCAGCACAGCAGGGATCCGGCCTCCAGACTGTTTAGCCAATCATCATGTATGTGAATTATATCATGCTATCATTTTTTTGTATTACGGGTTCCATTTGTCGATAACATTTGTATATTAAACTACTCTTCCTGTGCATCAGCCATTTGAAGCGGTGATGGAAGTATCTGGAGTGAAAACAAGGTATTCAGAGCAGACAATGCTACCTCCTGAAGCAGACATCTTGCTGGTTACAGAGAGCTCCTCAGAGGAGGATCCAGAGGCTGATGACCAGTCCTATTTCCCCCCTGAGGTCTATGCTCAAAGTTGGCAGGGTTATATTACCCTGCATGTTGTCTTGCATTGCTTAGTTTTTACATCATATATGGATTGTCATCTGCTTACTTGCTTACTATATAAATCATATATTTGAATTATATCATGCCATCATGTTTACATAGTACATACACATCATCTATCTGAATTATGGCATGGCAACCCATTTAATAAAGACATCATATAGTTATATCATCTCATCCTGTTTAGTGTTTACAGTCATCATATTTTGAATTATGGCATTCTATCCGTGAATGTATGTGAATTATGGCATGCCAACCTATTTAATAAACACATTATATAGTTATATCATGTCATCCTGTTTACATAGTCTCATATTTTGAACTATGTCTTTCCATCTTTTTTAGTTAGCCATCATAATGTGAAATTGTGTCATGCTATCCTGTTTAGTTAGCCATCATATATGTGAAATTGTGTCATGCTATCCTGTTTGGTTAGACAACATAAATATGAATTATTTCATGCCCTCTTTTATTCCCCACTATCCATTGCACCTTTCTATCATACAATGTCTATACTTTCAATTACTTTTCTTATTTATCAACCATTTGAATTGGAGAGGGTAATGGCAGTATCTAAGGGAGTAACAACACGGTCTTCAGAAAAGATAGTGCTACCAGTTGATGCAGATAGAACCACGGTTGTACTTGCCCAAGGACCAGATCCACCACACATAACCTAGACTCTCGCAGATTGTACCCCTACCCAGTTGGACAGAGAACCAGCTACACCCCTTCTAACCCCAACCCCGATAGATAGTAACCCAGTTCCAGTTGACACAGCACCGTCTCCACCACAGAGCACCCAAACACGAGCAGTTGGTAAGGGAATGCAGTGCCCAAAGCACGAGGACCACCACTCTGAATCCCAACTCAACGCTTAAAGGAGAAGAAGATTTGTTCTCAGGTCAGGTTCTGTAGCTATGGTTCATACTCCTTTCCTCTTGCATTACTATATTTACTCATACTGACTATTTTCAAATTTGAAGGATGGAATTGAAACTCCAATGGCGCAACAGGTATGTTTTAAACCTGTTTCTTTAACTGGTTTGCTATTGTAACCTGCTCTATGTTGATTTCAGTTTCAATTGAATAAACAGTTATGTTCTCATGTCATGCACATTACAAGTGTTGTTATTGCTCTATAGTTTCCCACACTTATATTCTGTCTATTCTGCTTTGTCTTGAACAAATATTATTTGAACTGTGTCTCTATCTTGATTTGGCAACAAAAACTAGAATGATATAGACCATAAAGTGACCATGGTACATGGATATATGTTTGTTTCATGCTGTTATCCTGTCCACTTTACTACTGAACTCATTTACCAAAATGAGTTTCATATACAACATGGTAAACATGTGATGTGTATGCTTGTTTCTCTTTTAGAATGCGGACAAAATATTGGAGAACAGTACCGCATTATCCATTGGTACAGGAAGTAATGCAGATAAGGTTCAAGATAGTGAGACATCCCTGTTGGTCTCCAAGAAAGCTGATAAAAACTATCTTGACGACAGCGAGAGAACCCAAAAGTCTTGTCTTGATGTAGTGTTCGAGTTACTGGCCACTACTACTGGCACAAGCTCCTCGAACTCGCTGCCTGAATCAGTTCGTCTTCTTGAGTCTGAACTTCAAGTTGAAAGATATCGATCAGATGTGCTGCGACAGGAAGCTGAAGGACTGAGGAAGTCCCTGCAGAATTCAGATGCATATTTCCTGGTGCAACAACAAGCGTTGGAGGATTTAAGTGCCAAACAAGAGAAAGTTAATAAGCTAGATAAGCATCTTGCCAGCATTATGGGTACCCAGGATATTGTTTTTTGAGATCTTCTCAAGTGGTTTCAGTTCTGGATTTGTTTTGTTGCGGCGTTTATTTGTGCTGGTCGCCAACTTTGACAACCAGTGTATATGATATGCTGCTTTGTTCCCTATATTTGCACTGGTGGCGAACTTTGATGCCCAGTGGCTGTAATATGTGTAATAGCCGTGATAGCCTAGCATTAGTTGCTTGCTTATTTATTTCCTTGTTGTCTTGTTTATTTGTTTGCTTGTAGTCATTGCAGTTCTTTTTCCGTGGTTTGCTAGTGGCTGCAATAACCTATTTTTTAAAATTAGGCCACAATAACCATGGGCTAATATTTACTGTAGTGACACTGGGCCTCCTATGGGCCGTAGAAATAGTGGGCCTTCAACGGGCCGTAGAAACAATGGGCCTTCTACAGGCCGTAGAAACAATGGGCCTTCTTCGGGCCATATCATCAATGGGCCTTATACGAGCCGTATGATCGATTGGCCAAACATGGGCCAAACAGTCTGCATTATGGCCGTAAACGGGCTAGACTTGGAATCGTCCATTCATGGACCAACCATAACGGGCCATCGTTAATAGGCCATATTTGATGACGCTATGAAAATGGCCCAACGTATTAATGGACCACAAACGGGCCGATTGTAACCATAGGCTGAATTTGGCCCACAAGCAGAAAATGACAGTAACGGGTCATAAGTAAACGAATGCTAGAAATGAGCCCAAAAATAAATGGGCTCTGAGAAGGCCGAAAGATAACATGGGCTGGAAACGGCCCAACGGAATAACGGGCCGTTAATGGGTATAAGGTGATACACTGTTCATTACGGGCCAGTTTCACCACGGGCCGTTAATGGGTGTAAAGTGATACACTGTTCATTACAGGCCAGTTTCACCACGGGTCGTTAATAGGCCAAGAGTTACAAAGGGCCTCATATGGGCCGAAAGACGTCATGGGCCATACATGGGCCAGAAGTGAAAACGGGCTGGAATCATATTGGATGGCCCAGATGACGCTACTGGGCCTAATTCGGATAGGGCGTAACGGGCCTTGGGTTAGCGGGCTGTAAATGGGCTATATGCGAACATGTCGTTAACAGGCTTTCCATGGGCCGGCCCGCCACCTTTTGACCAAGTCAAACGGGTCGGCCTTTTCACAGGAATGGGCCTCTGTTGGGCCATGCCACGTGTCGACGTATCATAGGCGCCTTCTGTCCAATGAGTGGATGACATCTGTCCCAATGATGAGCGGACGCGTATTTCCTCCAGCCAATGATGATTTTACACGTGGAAAATCCCCATTGGTCGGGGCTGTTAACGGGTTATCGGATCCAAAACCCGACCCGATAGCTTAACGGTGTTCCGTTACGGTGGATGCCATGTGTCGGTCACCCTTGACGAAAGCACTTTTGTGACGTGCGATTTATCGTCATGGAAGTGGACACTTCCGTGATGATAATTTTGGTAATGTCATGGAACACTTCTACGACAGCATAGGTATGACTATCTTGATTCTGTCATAAAATCATCATGGATGTACATGCATGACAAAAAACGCGACCTACTGTGACAAACACGTATCATCACGGAAGTGTATTTTTTTGTAGTGGGATGTTCTTCCAAGTCGGCTCCGACTCCGATGACCATCTAGGAACTCCATCTTGTTTATCACACCGGGACGCCAAGCCACCAACCTGATCTCTATAATCCAACTACTACAACTAGTAATGAATTTTACATAGAGTCACAAGTCGACACGCAGGTCGTTATACATTATAATGACAACACTTTGGCTCCTGCCGACTGACAAACAACATGACACGCATGCCATGTATAAATTACACACATGCATCACATACACATGAGCCATACTATTCACATCAAACCTGCAAAACAAAGTTACACATAGAATCGCATTCTACCGGTTTGAGTGATCGTGTACGAAATACAAGGCGCTACGCACACGGCGAACACCAACTGGTAGGGGGAGGTTGTGTCACGACCTCATCGACTCCGATCATCAGAAAACATAGCCACATCCATCCCCATGTGCAGTTGATCTCATCAACCATGCACACAACCGATCTTATCAACGATAACAAATCTCATCTGCCGCCTCCACATATCTAATATGCATACGATCTGAATCCAAATCCTATAGCAGAGGCTCTGATAACACTGTTGGGTTCTATGGTAGGGTGCATCGACTGCAAATTTAAAATTTTCCTACGCGCAGAACATCCAGGAACATGCTACGGGAATGGATCACATATCGTTACCACTGGATGCGCAGTGCCGTGCAGCGGAAGAAGAGTTGGGGCAGCGCGCCCGCATGGATCGTCTCCTCCTCATCCGATCTCCCTCGAATAGTCGGTCGTTGGTGCCCACGTATAGGTTCTCCGGAGCAGCGCAAGTGCACCGCCTCTAGTGGTATCCGCGCGTGCAGGAGGAACACCGTGCGGCGGACTGCTAGGTCCGATCACACAGTCGGCAACGAGTGGAGGTGGCTATTCGCAACACATGCAAACCGTAGTGATAGCGCTGAAGCGATCAATCGAATGAGTGTGCCGCACCTCCACTTTATATAGGTGTCCGTCGCGGGCTCAACACTTGGGCCTCGCACGGACCCTAAAGCCCAAAATCTGTTCGGCCAGGATCCGAGTCCGAGTAGGATCACATCTGACTCGTGGAGTCTGATCCGGCCTCACGGGTTCCTTCCCTTAAGGGCGCGAACCCTTAGGTTCAAGTGACTTGGCCACAGTTCAGATCACCTCCAAACTGCATGGTTGGTAGCAGCCTCTAGCAAGGCATGCCGACCACCAAGCACACTATGAAGCCGGTTGGCGAACCTGTACATCGCACTTCCATTCCCTTTTCCACATGATATACATTGTCGGGATCAAGGCGAGTCTGTCATCCTTGTGCTAGTCTGACCTCTTTCTCGTTCCAGTGATGCCGATCACAAACCGGATTATCTCATAATCCTTGTCGCATGGCCATGCTTATCCTGGTCGGATCACACGAGGGGCCCAGAGTATATCTCTCCTGATCGGAGGGGCAAATCCCATCTTCCTCGACCATGTCTCACAGCATGGGTCTGGACAAGCCTGAAACCTACCTTTGTAACTACCCAGTCACAGAGTAGAGTTTGGTCGGCCCAAAGTGATAGAGTCAGAGGTGTCTCGATCTTTCGATGAGATGATAACTATCGATTTGGTGAAGATGACTTTGATGATCCGACTACAAACGTGCACGACGTTGCGCCTTAGCAATCGCTAAACCAACTCCGAGAGGTTATTGACCACGCCGGAGCACAATCAACCTGACCATGAAGGTCTATTCCTGCAAGCAATCGAAGAACAAGCAAGAATATGATAAAAGCAATCTGAATATTGCGAGTATATATGAAGTATTGATAAAGGTGGGGATCCGTAAGCGGTCTTGGTCTGGTCGTTGGACACAAACGAAGTACACGAAGTTGCCATGGCTAACTTTTAACTAAACAAATCCCAAAGAAAAAGCTACTAGATGGATCTACTTATATAGGAGGAAGGGGTGGCGGCTAAGGAGGTGGTAGAACGTCCCAAGGCATCCTAAAACCAACCCTAGGTCGTACAAGGCTCATGGGCCCAAGTGGAGGTGATGCAACACCTTTGGACTTGTTGTCTGACTCGGATTCTGCTGCAGTGTCTGATTGTTTGGTCGATATCTCAACGCTCCGGACGAATTTGAAGGTCAATCCAATTGGGCTGGAAAGAGCACAAAATCTAGATTCCAACAAAAAAGAATCACCCAATTCGGAGTCCGTATGAAAAAGTTGTTGGCGTTTTGAGTCAGGTATGTCTGTGCAGTCCGAATCTGAATCCAGAACGTGAGAGACTTGGACTCTATCTTCTCTTGGCCCAAAAGTGACGTGAGAGAACTTTTTGAACATCACTTAAACATCTCTTTCTCCCTTATCTTCATATGTGAATTGTACAAATGTCCTATACACCTGCAATTAGACAAAACACAAAAGTGTGTGAAGTATTTTTGTTCTGGATAACATAAATAAATTATTGAATAGTTTGCACTAGAAATCACCTGACAAATATGCATGTATGCAATATTTTCGGTCGTATCCAAGGTAGTCATGTCCTCATCATCCTCCCCTTTTTGAAAACAAAGCCATCCTCGGCGTTGCTTAATCTGAAATGTGGTTAACAAAAGAGACAAGGTATACATGTTGTATATGTATATGTCATCCATTTTTACTTCCCTTGATTTTTGCACATATGACACATATATAAACGAGTAACTTTCATAGATCATAAAATCTAAAGCCAAAATATTATCATAAGTAGAAGGCATGAAAATATTGCAACTCAGTTTGCACATATAAGTGAAGCTCTTATTCCTATCAAAAGATTAACAATATTCATCATTAAACCATCCCAACATTGGTGAATAAACCTTACTTGCATCAAATTTACATGCTACAACATGCTTAAATAAGCAAACATGCAGTAAGTCATTGGACACAGAATCATCACCAAGATTGGAGGCATATCAAAATGATTAAACATTGGTTCTTTTGCATCAATAGTTAATTCAATGGGTGCACCCAAAATTGTTGGTATTTCAATTGTTTGATCGCATGATGCATTCATAAAAGTAACATGATTCTCTAAAATAGGTGGCGTGCTCAAATCAACAGGTAACTCAACACATGATGTATCTAAGTTAATTAGGGATGCATCATTCTCATGTGAAGTTATATCATCAATACCTTTACTGTTACCTTGTCGCAAAGACGTAGCTGATGTCGGTATGGACAATGACAATGTACCATACACTTGAGATGATGTCGCACTCACAATCTGAGGTGTGGCTGCTCTAGTAGGTGCAACGGTGGAGGAATCAACCAATGGTAGTGAGCATGAGTTGGAATAGTAGTTGTTGTAGTCACCCAATGCATCCTCCTGTAACTGTCTCTCAAAGGTACAAGCATGAACATACATACTAGTAATGCAATGAGGAATATACCTAAATCTTGCCTGAATATCATGGTTCAAACCACCAAAAAATCTATTCATTGTATCATCCTCAGATTCTTCTATGTCACAATGATGCATATAAGATTTGAATTGTTGGTAGTAAGCATGAACAGTGTTATTGCCTTGTTTAAATTGTTCAAATTTGCGAAGCAATTCACGAAGATAGTAAGGAGGGAAAAATTGTTGTCTCATTACATGTTTCAAATCTTTCCAAGTTGTGGGATGGTTATCAATGTTTTTCTTACAATGCACACTCCACCAAACAGAAGCAAAACCAGTAAATGCTCTAGTGGCAGCTCGTAGTCGCTCAAGTTCAGAAAAGTCATGGTAACTAAAAACTTGTTCTACTTCAAGCTCCCAATCTAGATAAATAGTAGGATTAAATCTACCCTCAAATGATGGTAAAGAGATAACCTGACCATGTGCTTGTGTCTGTTGTCCCAACTCTTGTGATGGTGAAGATGTGTTCGTCGTCCAAGAACTTCTTTCTCCGGAACCTATCATGATTAGTAGAAACAAGAAACAAAATTCGAGAATAATGTTCCTATGAACAACTAGGATGTGGTTGTAACGTGCTCACAGTAAAGCAAATATCAATATCTTACAAGTTCTTACCATGTGACAGGTGGTGACAGGCAACCAGCGGTGTCAAATAACTCCAAAGATTGTGTAAAGCAATTGCCAGGGGAACATACGTATACACGGTGTAGAAATATGTGGAGCTGGGTTGGCTATATATGGTAGCAAAAGATTAGCAATAATCAATTCAAAGATGCAATGTTGAATAAACGCTCAACGACGATACTATGCTAGTCCTTGGCTAGGCCGGACTAGAGACGCGAGCCTAGAACACTAATGAGGTCACGGCATAGCACAACTAGCATCAATGAAGGATAAGTAGCTCTGGACAGCAAGATATAAGTGAAGATCACAACGGCAGTAAAGATAATGATGAATAACAACTGCCAAGCAGGATATATAACAACTCTCTCTCCAATTTTCCTCTTCAAAAGTTTGCTACTAACTCAAGCTTTCCAATGCAGAAAGAATCACTCAATTCCGAATTGATATGAGGAGTCAAAGAATTCTAAAACTGGCCTGAAAAACTGGAACAAATTGTATGCGCGAACTTCGGAGGGCAAAAAGACCTATTTAGAAGCTGATTTTGAGACGTCAAATATTGAATTTTCTTTTGCAACTATTCAGATGCGTATAGTCGCTAGTTTTAATTTGAGTACTTGTGGAGCCAAAACGGAGTTCGTATGAGGAGGTTATGCCTGTTTTACTGAACAGTGCACAAAATAGATTCCAATCCAAATTCAACTACGAGACTGAGTCTAGACAGATCCGAATTTTGTTTCTTTTCTTCTCTCTTTTTTTCTCACATTTTTTTCTTTTTCTTTCTCTTTTTCTTTCTGACTTTTTTTTACTTTTTTTTCTCTCTCTTTTTTTCCCTCTTTTTTTTGTCTCTCTCTCTTTCCAAAACAAACTAGATAAGATGCAGATTGGATCAAGCGAAGATGTGAACGATCTCAACTATGATTATGACAATGAACGGTGGGTAGCACATGGTGGAATTTGATGGATGAGTGGTGGATAGTGGAAGGGATAACGATGCAGCGGCGGCGTGACTAATGTGAACAGAACTCGAAACTCTAAACGAACTAGACACTAAGACCAGCAACCCGACACGACGATGCAACCGATAATTCAATAATGCAAACAATGAAAAGAAAATTGCATAGGCTCGGACTGGCTTGGACAAAGGATGAATAGATCTAACTTTTTTTGTGGTTTTTTTTGGACAATAGGTAAGAAAATAAATCTAATCTAGGGAAAACTGGAAATTCTCACCGAGCAACCTAAAAACTGATACCACTTGATAGAGTCGGAGGTGTCCCGATCTTTCGATGAGATGATAACTATCGATTTGGTGAAGATGACTTTGATGATCCGACTACAAACGTGCACGACGTTGCGCCTTAGCAATCGCTAAACCAACTCCGAGAGGTTATTGACCAAGCCGGAGCACAATCAACCTGACCACGAAGGTCTATTCCTGCAAGCAATCAAAGAACAAGCAAGAATATGATAAAAGCAATCTGAATATTGCGAGTATATATGAAGTATTGATAAAGGTCGGGATCCGTAAGCGGTCTTGGTCTGGTCGTTGGACACAAACGAAGTACACGAAGTTGCAATGGCTAACTTTTAACTAAACAAATCCCAAAGAAAAAGCTACTAGATGGATCTACTTATATAGGAGGAAGGGGTGGCGGCCAAGGAGGTGGTAGAACGTCCCAAGCCATCCTAAAACCAACCCTAGGTCGTACAAGGCTCATGGGCCCAAGTGAAGGTGATGCAACACCTTTGGACTTGTTGTCTGACTCGGATTCTGCTGCAGCGTCTGATTGTTTGGTCGATATCTCAATGCTTAGGACGAATTTGAAGGTGAATCCAATTGGGCCGAAAAGAGCACAAAATCTAGATTCCAACAAAAAAGAATCACCCAATTCGGAGTCCGTATGAAAAAGTTGTTGGCGTTTTGAGTCAGGTATGTCTGTGCAGTCCGAATCTGAATCCAGAACGTGAGAGACTTGGACTCTATCTTCTCTTGGTCCAAAAGTGACATGAGAGAACTTTTTGAACAGCACTTAAACATCTCTTTCTCCCTTATCTTCATATGTGAATTGTACAAATGTCCCATACACCTGCAATTAGACAAAACACAAAAGTGTGTGAAGTATTTTTGTTCTGGATAACATAAATAGATTATTGAATAGTTTGGACTAGAAATCACCTGACAAATATGCATGTATGCAATATTTTCGGTCGTATCCAAGGTAGTCATGTCCTCATCACAAAGCAGGCATGACACCATCCCGAGTACATGCGCCAACTCAGGTCTTAGGACATAAAACGTACGTTGTACTAGAGACTCATAGATGACATGTCATTGCATCTCATAGTTGGGTCTGTCCGACTCATACCTTATCTCGACTCAGATCCGACTACGTCGAATCTGACCAGATCCTTCCGAGTCCATATTATCCGTTAGCATCCAATGCTCCATGGCTAGTGAGACCAAGCCAACGACCGTGTCATATGCTAGTCTAGTTGGTTGCGCGTCCACACAACCCTTTCGACTAGGAACCTTTTAGGACCGTCATCATATAATGCATAGTCCCACAAACTAGTACGTACTTGCTGATACACATCATTGATAATGTCCAAGGACTATCTTTATTCATAAACACATAGGAAATATCATCATACATGATTGCATCTAGGGCATATCTCCAACACAACCGTCTATGGCGCCTTTGTACATCCCCTGCCAAGCAAATGGACAGTTCTTCCATTTTCAATGCATGTAGTCGATGCTTCCAAGCATCCCAGGAAATCCTCTTGCTGCATTCTGTGCTAGGATCTGAGCAGTGTCTTCAACTTTGGATGATCGCAAGTATTGCAGTCCAAACACTGCCACTACTGCCCTACAGAACTTGTAGAAACACTCAATGGTCGTGGACTCGGCCATGCGCCCATAGTCGCCGAGTGAATCACCGGGAGCTCCGTATGCAAACATCCTCATAGTTGTTGTGCACTTCTGAATTGAGGTGAATCCAAGTGTGCCAGTGCAATCCTTCTTTCACTTGAAGTAGCTGTCGAACTCCCGGATGGAATTCACAATCCTGAGGAAAAGCTTTCGGCTCATCCGATAACGACGCCGAAATAGTTTGTCACCGTGCAATGGAGCGTCGGCGAAGTAGTCGGAGTAGAGCATGCAATAGCCTTCCAGACGATGTCGTTTCTTTGCTTTCAGCCGCCCCGGCGCCGAGCACCTCGCCGCGGCTTTTCATTGCTCGCGAGCAGGCCAACAAGGGTGGCGAGGACCATGAGATGCTCCTCGTCCTAAACGTCGGCATCAGCTTCCTCCTCCCGCAACGCCGCGAGCGCCTTCTCGTAGTCCGAGTCCATCTCCGAGCAGATAAATCGCCGAACATCTGGCGAGCGTGGTGGGCGCACAGCCGCCGGTATACCGCCCTGCGCGTTCGGAGTGCCGGAAAACTCGTCGGAAGGTGCTTGAGAGGTAGCCGTGGCGAAACCTTCTTCTTTTCCGGCGGGGAATGGCCTATCTAGCGGTGCTAGGCGATGGGCGGTGTCGGGATCGGCAGGGTAGTGGCCGAGCACGCGGGGGTGGGGGCGAATCTAGATGATTGCCTTGACTTTTCGCGTGACAGTGTGGCCCAAGCGTGTTCTTCCCTTCCGCCGGAGCCCCCGAGCGCCCCAGCGCGCTGGGTTCGGCCTGGGATCGCCGGGCCGAAAAAGGGGCCAAGCCGACGGATTTCTGCGTCTTGGGGCGTGACTGAGGGGGTTTTTCGGCGCCGGCCCGAAAAAAGTCGCCTTGGCGGGCCTGTTGGGGGCGCGGCTGAAGATGCTCTTAGATGTTTTGCGGTGGACTATACTATAGCAGTCTGGTCAAGAAAATACTATACTGCGTAGCAATAGAGACTTTTTTCTCATCTCAATCAAATCAAATTAATTAATGTGGCAACATTGTGGTACGTATTCAGACACTCAGGGCCTGTTCGGAAATGGCCCAGCTCCTCTGAATCCTCAACTCCCGCTCCTCCACCCAAAATGCTGCTCCTTCTAAAAAATAGCACTAAAAAAAACTGTTTGGCAACAGCTTCGCTCCCGATCCAGGAGGAGAGGCAGAACTGCATAAACGAGCGACTCAGACGCGGCCGCTCCAACCGTTTTCCACTTGGCGGTGGCAACTCTTCCGTAAATCTTATCAACTCTGTGATTTTCCAGATCTGAGATCCTGAAAACTGTAGCTCGAACAGATCACTAGTGTGCATGCGATGCTTGATATACTGTGGGAGTTAGACGAAAAGAAGCGTGTTCTAATAATAACCTTCTGGTGGCAATGGTGGAATTAGAGGAATAAGGTCCGGGAAGGGGAGACGCCCATGCAAGTGGAAGAGATGGTCAGAAGAATCCGATGCAATGCACTAGAGTATGAGGAAGTCTTTACGCCGAAGAAGAAGAAGAAGCCGCCGGAGAAGTGGAATCCACCGCACACAGAGACGGTCAAGTTTAACCTTGATGGAGCGTTCCCTCCAGGATGCTCTATGGGTGGATGGGGTGTGATTGCTCGAGATAGCTCGGGGCAGGTTCTTGCTGCTCGGGCTGGCCGTCAGGAGAATATCCAAGATGCGTTTGGGGCAGAGGTCAATGCATTGGCGGCAGCAGTGATGACGGCGTCGGAACTGGGAGCGACGAGGGTTGCCTTTGAAACCGACTCACAGTTACTTGCTGAGGCCATGAACGCCCGTGCGGCAGACTCCTCACCTTATGCATCAATCATTGAAGACCTCAAATACGAGATGAAAATGTGGTTTTCGAAGTTTAGCATCATTGCTTGTAGACGGTCTGCGAATTCAGCAGCACATGAACTAGCCAAGATAGGTCGTATGTGTCTTCCTAATAACTATATGGAGTGGAACTCTATTGTACCGCCCAGTGTGGCTGTTTGTGTCTCGGGTGACATGCCCGAGAACCGTTAAATCTATAAAGCGTTGCTTTGCCTTCAAAAAAAAAAACTGTAGCTCCGTAGAATTGCACTGTAGCCTGCTCCGCTTCAGATTTTCAACTCCGCAGAGTTCGGGCGTTCGGCGCCGCTCCACCGGCTCCACAAGCGGAGTTGAGGAGTGGAGGGAATCCAAACACACCCTGAAGTCATAGCCCAGATCCGTGGAGAGAGAATAAATATCAGCGACCATATCCGGGCGATCATGGTACGATAGTGCACCGTCAGCTCCTAAAAATATCTCGCCGGTGCTCTGTAGCGTCTCGCCACGTGCCCCCTCACCAGCCGGAGGTTACACACGCTCGCGCCCACCCAATGAATGCTGGTCGCCGCGGTGGGTCCCGCAGAACGGTCTGATGTCGCCAAAGCACGTGAGCTCGCGGTGACGTGTCGAAATTTCCGCGGCGTCAGGTCGGCCGGTACAGGAAAGGTAATGACAAGCGAAAGCTCCGCTGCACATGGAGTCAGAGGATTTTTTAGGCATGCCCAATTGAATCAGTAGTTTAGATACGTGTTACTATCTCTGACACATATCATGTCATTTTTTTAGCAGTGCATCAGTCTATTTTTAGCAACCACAATATGTGAGGGCAAAGTAAGTTGTCCATAAATATATAGTTAAAAAAAAGTTGTCCGTAAACATCTTACTGATTTTATCTCTCTTTTAGGTATTATATTCGCTGTGTTTCTTTTTACACTGCATATAAGATTTATTTGAGGACATTATCCTAGACTTTAGGACATTTTGTAAAAAGCTTATTTGAAGTTCGCACGCATAATTCTGTACTGCGAAAGGAGAAGGTCAATGCAAACATGCTTCAATATACCTATCTCGATCTTTACTAAGCTCGTTAGGAACAAAGTGCCGGTTTTTCCTTCTGCCCCAAAATTAATGTCTTGGGTCCATCTCCTTGGCGTTCTTGCATGATAGTCTTGATCCATTTCTTAGCCTTGTAGTACAAAGGCAATAGCCATATGAGTGTCGTTTGGATCCACTCCTTATGTACGATATATGGGCTAGTACCATGAATGAAATTTCGACGAGCATCGATTATGGTTTTGTAGTAGCCGACATGCATAGTTGAATATGTGAATACCTAAAGCCTGTAGCTCCCTACAAAATGAAACTATAGTTGTGGTTGCTCCTCCTCGTGTGCAATGGTGTCGTCGACATACCTACGACAGGCGGGTCCAATTATTGGGTCTTTCTTTATACAGTTTCACAAATTTGAGGTTTGAATTGTTAAAACGTTGAAATATCCATTCAAACATGTAAATGATGCATGCTAGGACGTGATGCAAGTCGCATACTACAAAGCCGAATCACCCACCGTGCAAAAAGCTATATCTCTTCTTAGTCGGCCGATGACCGCAACTCACCCAATCTTTATTACGTACATGTGTACATTTTGAAAAAGTTTTTGATTTTGGGCGGTGTCACAAAAGAGAATGCCGCAACAGTTTAGGAGGGGGGAGGGGGGGGGGCAACACACAAAAACTGCAGTGTGGATGTGATTTAGAATTATAGAGCCGATTGAATTTGGTTGAAGCTCACACTTTGCATTGTAGACTTAAAAAAGATTCGAATGGATGTAGTTTCTACAACTGATAAGAATTTTGGAAACGACGCCTTTTAGCACAACACAACAAAAGAAACTTAGGAGAGAACAAAATATGTAGTATTGTATAGTCGGACCCCATGTATGCATCACTGCAGTGTGCTCCATACATAGGCATGACCCCATGTATCGAGGATTTAGTGGGCCGTGATTGTAACCATATACTCCTTCCGTTTCTAAATGTAAGTCTTTGGAGAGAATTCACTATGGACCACATACGGAGCAGAATGAGTGAATCTACATTCTAAAATGCATCTATATACATCCGTATATGGTTCATAGTGAAAACTCTATAAAGACTTATATTTAGGAACGGAGGGAGTAGTTTCAAACGGCTGATCCGCATCCGCTCGCGGGATTAACCGGATAACGCCTAGCGAGGGCCATTAAAAGTAGATTTTGCGATTAATCCCTGCCACCCAAATCAGATCTGCCACACAAGCGGCAACGGTGTGTACCCAGAAACCCGGCGTGCACATAGCTAACACGCAAACGAAGCAGCAAAAGATGAAAATATTAATCGCAAAAGGGGAGCCAACGCTCCAAGCCGCCTCCTCCGCAAGGGGATAAAAAGCCGCCCCCTCCCGGCGTCACGCGCACAGAGCAGAGAAAAACGGCCACTCCGCAGTAGCCAAGCCACCCACGACCACGCCGACGCCGACGCCGACGGCGACGGAACCGCCACTGCAAAACTACCAGAACGTCCGCAGCGCTGATGGCGTGTTGGCGGAAGAAGGTCGTGTTCCGGGCGCGCCGTGCGTGGGCCGCCGTCTCCGGCCGCCTCCTCCGCGGCAGCAAGTCGGGTCAGTCTCCCTCCCCGCACTCCTCTCCAACTCAACCACTGCCCACACGCATGTTGGTCTAGAAAAACGGTGAAGATTTCCGGTTGGTTTCTTGATTGGAAGCGCTAGATGGCGAAGATTTTCTCTTCATTTTGCTTCCTTCAGTGTTCCTGAAATGAGTGAAAGAATAAACAGATGAAATGTGGGTCTGAAAAAACGCAGGTCATTGGTCGGGACGTCTAGATGCATGTTTGGCAGCAAATTTCGATTTCACGGGAATGATTGATTTCTTGGGCCCCTTTATTTGTTCATCGATAGGAAAGTTGTTTTTCTTTCCCTCTTAGTAATGATATGTATTCGTTCAAGGGCTATTCCTTATTTGGTTGTTCGCCTAAAGGGATACAAAGAGAAAAAAGATGAGAAATTTCTGCACTCAGAAGAAAATCAAAATTTGCTTACCTGTGGGTAAGAAGATCTGGTGAACAGAAGTACAATACAGTCCAGATTTACGACTATACAGAAAAACATGACAATTTACCTGTAATTCTACATTTTCACTTCTTTCTGTAAGCTGGTTTGTTGGTCTTTATACTGCACCAAACATCATTTTGAATAGATTGTGATGTGAACAATGTGTGATATGGATTGTCGAGTGGAAGAGGCCGAAAGTTTCCCTTCTGTTATTAGAAGAAAATTGGTAAATAGATCCCCAACATGCAGACCAAAGAATAGGAGATGATGCTTGTTCTGCTGGGTAGTATTATCTCCGGAATTAAGTGCAGTAAATTCGCTCTCCGGGATCTCGTTGTGTAGCCGCGGCAGTGCTACTAACATTTACTTCTCGATTTCAATATCGCGTGGTGTGATGAGGTACGCATGGCATGGTTTGCAGGATTCTAGCTTAAATTCGTATGGGATTCGTGGAGGCTTTCTGTGTTTCAAACCATAGGATTTTACAGGAACTTCACATGAAACATGTACACGTCGGAAAATTCGTAGTATGCTCCAAACACCAAGGGGCCTCAATGATCATCCATCAGATCTTTTCTTTTTGCAAGCTTTAGGACCACTCAGATCGATCTCTCATACCTTGTACGGATTTCCTGCTGGACCAGTAGGCCTTTTCCATCTCTTATGGGAGAGGCCTTCTATTTGCGTCTGTCCGTCCATTTGGATGGACTGAAGTAACTTGTGGTGCCTTTTTCATCAGTAGGGAATGGAGCAGAAGCTCCTGTTGCTATGAGCCTAGAAAGCAATCAATACTTTTGTAGCATTGTTTGATTGAAACTGAGACGTCAATGTACCTTATGTTAGAGATTTTTTTCAACAAAGAACACATCTGAAACTTGTCTCAAAAGAAGAGAAAAGTAAAGTAAAAAAGCTTGTCTGAAACTGAATCTGCCTACTGTGATGCAGGCAGCGGCGGGATACTGAAGCTCCACGAGGACGTGCAGACCTGCGGGTACCAGGACGTGCAGGTCATGTTCGACATGCTCACCTCTGAGCTGGAGGCGGCGCACGCCCGCAACCGCAAGCAGCCTGCATCACCGCTGCCGGCGTGGTCCAGCCGCTTGTCGTTGTCCTCCGCCTGACCGAGGGCAGCACAGTAGAGAAGAAGGACCATTCGTTGAAGTGCAGGGCACTCACGAAGGACGTCACCATGTTAGTTTTACAAGTTACTGCCTGTGCATCAGGCGTCCATCCCCCTGCTCTTCTTCTACCCGGCCAAAGAGCGAAAGACCGCCCTGTTGATGGTGTGTAAATAGAGGCGGTGTCTGAAGTTTTTGCCGGCCGGGAGGAAGAGGGAGGCAAGAGGGGTTTCATTTCTATTGCTGTCATTTTCTTGTCAGATTTTGCGCGGTTTTCACATGTTGTGCGTACGTTTGGAAGAAATCGAGACTTGTTTGTTCGCATAATGTCATTTTCTTGTCATTTTTACCTCTTTGCATCATTGTTGATTCATTCAGGCCT